>NC_142872.1:10358846-10979423 GCF_051225735.1 Oryctolagus cuniculus | reverse complement strand
TAATGTCTAGTAGAGATAATAAATAATACCAATGATAACCAAAGCAGCAAAAACAATTTAACAACCATCCCAACCTATCTGCTGTTTTTATTCTAAAGATAATGTAGGATGTATACCTTAAACTTATTAAAAGGGCAAGACGGCAGCCTTTTCCTTTGCCAGTGCCACAATAGCAACTTCAGGAATCTTATGGTGCCTGAATATTTTGGCATCTTCAGCCTATTGAAACTGTGCCAAGAATGCCTGTCTTATTTCTTCAATGTCTGCCAGACATTTCAGGCATATTCAGCCACCAGTGGCTTCCTCTGCTCCCAGACTTAACACATCTGTCAAAAGCCTTATGTGTGGGCATTCTACAAACATACTCAATAGAATGGTGCCCTTGCTTCCAACTATCCTGAAGCTCCCAGTCAGAACTGTCACAGACTCTCGTTCACAATGGCAAGAGAAAGACTGAAAGCTGTCATTGACAGGTTTCTTCAACTTCACTCTGGCCTTTAGCTAATGAGAAAGGCTAGTTGCAAAGAAAAATGTGACCACAAGAAAAAGACACTTGAGGGTATCTGTGTTCTGAAATAAAACCCAGAGTAACCCCTAAGATAAAATGACTGCTTTCAGAAAGAGGCAAAACTGCTATGCCAATGATGCCCATCAGAAGTACTATGATCATACAAACCTCAAAGTGTAAGCCAGAAGTTTCACAGGTCCCGAGTCATCACTTATGTCTATTTGGATACATGTTTTTGGAAAAATGAATAAGTAAAACACTTGATGTTTTATATGAAACCAAATGCTGCGTAAACTAACAATACCAGTGTTAAACCTCTGAGAGTTTTAAAACAATGGATTAAATATTTCCAGATTTGATCAAAAGAAAAGAAAACGTCAAATGTTATGAAACTCTAGGGCCAGAACTGTGGCGTAGCAGGTAAAGTTTCCGCCTGCAGTGCCGGCATCCCATATGGGCACCAGTTCAAGACCTGGCTGCTCCACTTCTGGTCCAGCTCTCTGCTATGGCCTGAAAAAGCAGTAGAAGATGGCCAAAGTCCTTGGGCCTCTGTGCCTACATGGGAGACCCAGAAGAGGCTCCTGGCTTCGGATCTGCACAGCTCCAGCCGTTGTGGCCAATTGGGGAGCGAACCAGCAGATGGAAGACTTCTCTTTCTCTCTGCCTCTCCTTCTCTCTCTCTGTATAACTCTGACTTTCAATAAATAAATAAATAAATCTTTTTTTAAAATGTTATGAAACTGTCATCTATAACAATTACTCATCCAGGAGAAACTTTCCTCTCCCTGAACCTTTGTTGACTACTATGCTTCTATTCCTACCGGAAGCCTAAACAAACGTTGGTGGGGAAGTGAAGGAGGTCATGACAGCAGCTTATCTGATCAGCATCCACTAGGAAATCTCAACCTGTATTTTGCTGCTCCTATCTGTAGGATGCAATGATAATTACAAAGAAAAATAAATAATATAACCAATTCACTATAGCATGGAAAACCTTATAACTGCGAAATCTTTTTTATGTATCTTTGAGAAGTTTATAATTTTAGTGGTGGGCAGACAATTTTAAGAATGAAATCTAGGTCGAAGCCGCGGCTCACTAGGCTAATCCTCCGCCTGCAGTGCCAGCACTCCGGGTTCTCATCCCAGTTGGGGTGCCAGATTCTGCCCCGGTTGCCCCTCTTCCAGTCCAGCTCCTGCTATGGCCTGGGAAGGCAGTGGAGGATGGCCCAGGTCCTTGGGCCCTGCACCTGCATGGGAGACCAGGAAGAAGTGCCTGGCTCCTGACTTCAGATAGGCGCAGTGTCAGCCATGGCGGCCATTTGGGGAGTGAACCAACAGAAGGAAGACCTTTCTCTCTGTCTCTCTCTCACTGTCTAGCTCTGCCTGTCAAAAAAAAAAAAGAAGAAGAAGAATGAAATCTACTACAAAGAAGGAAGAAATAGATGAGACTGAAATAACTTATATAACATGTATCTGGGAATAGATTTTTGAAAGAAACATTATAACTACTAATTTTTAGTTTTATGTTTATTCTACAACAATAAAATATATAGTCTATTATTTCTAGAAAGCATGTGCCATCAGCAGAACACTAGGAACACAATTCATATAAAGAAATGGGCTCCAGGGGCCGGCGCTGTGGTGCAGCAGGTTAATGCCCTGGCCTGGGGTGCCGGCATCCCATATGGGCACCAGTTCAAGTCCTGGCTGCTCCACTTCCGATCCAGCTCTCTGCTATGGCCTGGGAAAGCAATAGAAGATGGCCCAAGTTCTTGGGCTGCTGCACCTTTGTTGGAGACCTGGAGGAAGCTCCTGGCTCCTGGCTTCAGATCGGCACAGCTCCAGCTGTTGAGGCCAATCGGGAAGTGAATCAGCGGATGGAAGACCTCTCTCTCTTTCTCTCTGCCTCTCCTTCTCTCTCTGTATAACTCCTTCTAATAAATAAATAAATCTTAAAAAAAGAAAAGAAATGGGCTCCAAGTAGAGAGCTGGTATTCCTGTGACCTGAGGAACTGGGTGAGTCAAGAAGAAAACTGTGAGTTCAATTTAGATGCTTCAGTTTAACGGTGAGGATAGAGAAGGCTTGCTACAGGAAGAAATAATTTCCACTATCTCAGTGATATAACATAATGAAGGTTTATTTCTCATATAAAACTTGCTGTCAGTCCAGCTGAACTTCCAAGGCTCTGTGTGCTCTCTAGTGGCTCTACAATCAGGCTGCTTTGATCTTGTGAATCCTTGAGAGACAGGATAAGGCAACAGATAGCCACTGACTTCTGCTTAGACAATTCAATGCCTTGGCCTAAAATAATCCAAACCACCTCCCCTCATAACATGCTTACCCTAATTAATCATATAGCCTGGCCCCAACTAAAAGAAGCTGTGATGGGTACTTTCTAGGTGTCTGGAAGGACAGAAGAACAAGATAAGAGCAAACTCTAACTCTAACTCTACCTGTCAAATAAATAAATAAACAAATCTTTAATAAAAAACAAAGGGATGAAAAGGTAACTTTCTTTTTTTTTATTTTTTTATTTTTTGACAGGCAGAGTGGACAGTGAGAGAGAGAGACAGAGAGAAAGGTCTTCCTTTTGCCGTTGGTTCACCCTCCAATGGCCGCCGCGGCCGGCGCAGCGCGCTGATCCGAAGGCAGGAGCCAGATACTTCTCCTGGTCTCCCATGGGGTGCAGGGCCCAAGTACTTGGGCCATCCTCCACTGCACTCCCAGGCCACAGCAGAGAGCTGGCCTGGAAGAGGGGCAACCGGGACAGAATCCGGTGCCCCGACCGGGACTAGAACCCGGTGTGCCGGCGCCGCAAGGCCAAGGATTAGCCTAGTGAGCCATGGCGCCGGCCAAAAGGTAACTTCGAGAAGACAAAACAGGGTGAAAAGACTAAACTTCACTAAAAAAGATAAAAATGAACTGGAGTTTGTAGAACAGAATCTTTTTCAACTACAATCCTTGTTATATCTTACCAATTGCCTCTAGGCTCCAGTATAGAACTCTCTAGATGACATTACAAAGAAGAAATATAAATAATTTAGCTAACCATACTTTTTTGTGTGCATTTGTTTTTGCATGTATGCCCAGAAGTATATGCAATTTGGGTAGCTGCTAAAGGAGAAATCAGAGGGGGGGGGGGGATGTTTATAGGGTATTTTCTGTGTTCTGTTTGTAAATGTTGCAATTATGTACTGGTAGGTTTTACAGTAGCTTTTGATTCAAGATAATGTATTTATACTGACAACAGTAGCCTTTTGAGCTGTAAGGATATACAAAAAAAAGATTTTAGACTACACCACTAAACTCCCTCTGACTCTTCAGGCTGAAACATGTTCCCCTCATGTTTGGTTTTTAACATTTTATGCAAAGGCACAAATTTTCTTTTTAGAAGTCTGTCCTTTATAAAAAGACATGTTAGTAGAAGCAGACTTCTTCAGTAATAGAGAATTATTTTCCTCATGTCCAGAAGGCCCATTTCTTACCCACCAAGAGAAAATTCCATTAACTGGAATGGAAGACTCATGAAATTTCATATTAAGAACAACAGCAGTCTCATGAAACCCAAAGTCTTCAGGATAACAGGCCTGCTGCATTCAACTCCTTCTTTTTTTATATTTGATAGGAAAGCAAAGGTTACAAGTCAGCTACTACCATATTCTGCCTTCTACCTTTATAAGCAAGGTGGTTACTAGACCTTCAACAAGCTTCAATATCCTTACCAGTAAATTAAGACCACTGAATATGTTGTTCTCTGTGTACACACACATTAACAAAAATCTATTAATTCCATGGTTTAAAACTACCTAAAGAAGCATGTTTACAACTGTCAGCAGCCTCCTTTTCCTCTAAGTCAACAGACTATGACTTCAAAATGAAATCCCAAGGGTTTTAGTGTAATGGTGAAGCCTTACAAGACCTCTTGACACCTTATTCAGAAGTACAGGGCCTTACAAGAGTGAAGAAAACAGTTTTTAAGTTTGTCCAAGAACAAATACAAAGTCTGGGTGCCAACAGACACCTAGATTGGAGAAGGGACAAAGCCACTGAGCCCTGGGTGCACACAGCACTTCAAGGAATCCCCAGTCCTCTATATTTCAAAAAGCAACACACAGACCTGAACTAAACTCAGGAGGCCAAGATGAGCCTCTCATCACATACACTGTATTTGGCACTTATTTTCTCATGCTACTTTTTTCTTCTATTTTCCTATGATCAAACATGGTTTACCAAAGGCTTCCCTGCCCAATTCCCTAACACAGATTACCTTTCTGGGTTCCTATAGATTCTGCCATGTTAGGATTCAAACAATGTAAAGCACATTCCAGTTCTCTTTTGTCAGCCTCTGTTCATCCTTGAACCCACCTGGAATCACAACAGGTTATAACTGTCAAAGGACTGGTGTTACTAAAAAACTACAAACCTATTACTATATTTAGCAAGAACCCATTAACAAATAAACTCAAGCCTAACAGATTATTTCCTTCATAAAAATTACCTTATTAACTAGAATTGTTAGCAATACATGTGGTAGGCACTGAGCATTTTCTAAAGGAAGATTTGGCATAATTTGATAACCTAAACCAATAGAATTCTACTAAGCTGTTTGTATGCTATTATTGGTAAAACTCATCAGCCAGTCAATAAACATATTATCAAAATTAATAACCTGAAATATAATTATATGTTGTGTAAATGTTTCTTTCGGGCCAGCACTTTGGCATAGTAAGTTAAGTCCCCGCCTGTGGTGCCAGCATCTCATATGGGTGCCAGTTTATATCCTGGCCACTCCTTTTTCAATCCAGCTCTCTGTTAATTGCCTGGAAAAGCAGTAGAAGAGGGTGTAAGTGCTTGGGCCCCTGTACCTGCATGGGAGACTCAGAAAAAGCCCCTGGCTCCTGGTTTCATTTTGGCCCAGCTATAACCATTGCAGCCATTTGGGGATTGAATCAGCAGATGGAAGACCATTCTCTCTGTCTCTGTCTCTCTCTCTCTTTTTGTAACTCTACCTCTTGAATAAATAAAAATAAATCTAAATAAATAAATGCTTTCTTTTTCATAATTGGGTGTTTTCAGTTAATAGAATTTTTTTAATTATATACCTTGCTACTCTATAGAAAATTGTTTCTTTATTCTCTATATTGGATTTGTTCATCTAGTCTCAAAGAATTTCCTACAGGTATCATTAGTGTTCCTCCATTATTGCTTATAAGACACAACAGTATCATCTTTGGCATTTACTTACTTCATCCACTTGGTCAATACTTGTCAAACACTTCTTTGTGCTGAATACTAGGAATCTTCCCTGAACAATAACAGTCACTTCCTAACTTGTCCATCAAGGGTAACCTTGATTCTTCCAAACTATTTCCTACAGTGAAGCCTGAGGCAGAGACTTCCTAAAGCTCTTAGGACAAAGACCAAAATGCTTCTCTTGGTCACAGACCTCCTCATTCCCTGGACTCCACCAATCTTTCCAGCACCATTTATATACGCATGGTCTCTCACTTCCTATACTTCAATCACCATGATGCTCTTTCAAATTCCCTTACTTGCCTTAAGTGCCCTCCTGCCCAAGTTTTTGCAAATGTTATCTGCTCTGCTTGAAACATTTTTCCCTCTCCTTTTATCAAATCAATGCCTAATCACCTCCCCAAAAAATCTCAGATCAAGCACCACTTCATTAGCAAATTCTCAGATGACCTTTCTAAATGGGTCAATTATCCCTAGTCTATGCTCTCAACACATCACTCTCTCTCCCTTGTAATAAAGATTACATCTGATATGCCAAATTTATTTCTGGAACACTTTAGTGAATGTTTCTCTCTCATATTAGACTCAAAACTACAGGAAGGGGATACAGGCATTTGGCCCAGCAGTTTAGACAGCAATTAAGATGCCCATGCACACATGACTAGATTCAGTATCAGCTCTGGCTCCTAATTCCAACTTTCTATTAATGTAAATCCTGGGAGACAGTAGTTATTGCTTAAGTAATTGAGTTCCTACCTCTTGCATGGGGGACATGGATTGAGTTCCCCAGTTCCTGGCTTTGGCCTAGCCCAGTCCCAGCCATTGCAGTTACTTGGTGAGTGAATGAGCCAATGGTTGTATGTTCATTCTCTCTTACTCACTCTCTCTCTCTTTCTCTCTCTCTCTCTCTCTCTCATTAAATAGTAATTGTTCTAAAATAAAACAAGGAGTCAGTGTCACTATTTCACTATGTTTTCCCTATTAGAAAGCACAATGACTGACACATAATAGGCTCTCCACCAATACGCCCTGAATTGATGAACAAATAAACATCAGAAAGTTAGAAATGTCTCAGGTTGTTACAATTAAAGAAAACAAAAATGAAGCATTACAAAAAACTGCAGACTGAATGAAGTGGGAATCTCATTTGTGACTGCTCAAAGACCTTTGGACATCCTCCATCCTGATACTTTCTCTCAACTTTCCCAGATTGAATCCAAAATGTATATTCCCTTATTAAACCATCTCTTGAGACTGAGATGAGAGCTCAAAGGGATTACGGAGCCACTCCAGAAGCTAACCAGAAAGGGACCATGTCCTGGGACAAAGTTCCACTACTACCAACACTAAGGCTAGATAATAGGCGGAAAAATGTCTACTGGAACTAGAGTTAAGAATATTTTTATAAAAATCTGTGGACAAAAGTCATTGTTTACACTACATCTACATCTGCTACAAAGGGGAAGAAGCTTGAGGGTAGCAGGACAATTCACAAAGAGAAATAATTGTTGCTTCTGCATTGGTTGAGGTTAACAGTCAAAAAAGTCTGTACGTAAACGTAAGCAGGACAGGATGGCCCTAGGTGGTTGGCCATGATGGAATTTGAGAAAAGGCTTCAACATACATTCAGAAATGTGAAACAGGCTTTTTGCTGCTTTTGCCTGCAGCTGTTCACTGACTACTCTCCCTCATCAATTCCTCTGTCCATCTTACAGCCCACATAACTAAATTTTGAATATCTCAAAATTTTTTTATTCACCCAGTATCCCTTTCTTCTAATAGTTAGACTTCTAATCAGCTTCCACAAGACACACCAATGAAAGATAATGAAGGCAGACTTGAACACCTTGAGGTTGCTGGGCTCTTCCAGCAAAAATAGTTGTGGAGCATAGTATATTCTACAGTATTCACAATGAGTTATGATACCAGGTCCTGCTTTGTTGGTATGAACAATGGCCAGAGGCAGCAGTAAGATTTCTACAAGACTTTGTTTCACATGAGGTTGGCATTTTTTTAGATAGCTTACTTCTGGTTGCACAACCTTCAATGGAGACAGCCAGCTGGTACACCAGAAACTAAGTAAACCAACTTCCTTTTGTTTTGGTTAGCTAGAGGGGATTCTTTTGACTGCCCAGAAATTCTCAAAACATACTTGAGGAAAATAAGTGCAATGTGTGTACACCAAACAAAAATTTCCAAAAAAGAACTCCCATAATTCTAGTTTGTAAATATAAACAACACAAAAGAATGTGAATAGGTAACTCACAAAATTACATGGTACAATAAATACATAACACATATTCAGTCTTACAAATGATTGGAAAATACAAATTAAAACAATGAAATATCATTTTTACTTACAATACTAACACATGAAAGATCAAAATACCCAACATAAACAGAAGAAAAAGAAAGGGAAGCTTTTATTAATAGCAGGATGAGGGATCTACAGTCATATTCCAATTACTATAATTCATTTAACAGTCATATTTTCATGTATTCTCAGTAAGCTACGAACAAGACAAAAATATCTGTTATCATCACTGGTACTCAAAATTGTTCTTAATTTTTTAATTTTTAATTAGTTTTTAACATATTCATTGTGCTTTATAGATAAAATTCTAAGAACATAATGATATTCCCTTCCTCTCTCCTTCCCTCTCTCCCCCCTCTACCTCTCACTCTCCTTCCTCCATTTTTATTAGTTTTTGAGATAATGTATTTTAAATTTACAAAATGGCAGAAAGGCTTACTACTTTGCCAAATAAGAACTTTAACAAGCAAAAAGACCCTAGTTTAGTGGAAATATAGACAATGTCCACTAACAATAATTGAATGGGAAAATGAGCATTTCACCCATAACAGTAATTAAATATAAAAGTAATCACAGATCATTAAAACAATAGTAGGTTAACATTCTCAGGGCCAGTGCTGTGGTGCTGCAGATTACAGCCATGGCCTGCAGTGCCAGAATTCCATATGGGCACCAGTGAGTCCCGGCTACTCCACTTCAATACAGCTCCCTGCTAATGTGCCTGGGAAAGCAGTGGAGGATGATCCAAGTTCATGGGCCCCTGAACCCACGTGGGAGGCCTGAAGGAAGCTCCTGGCTCCTGGCTCCAGATCCGCTCAGCTCTAGCCATTGTGGCCACTTGGAGAGTGAACCAGCAGACAGTAATCCTCTCTCTCTCTGTCTCTACCCCTCTCTGTAACTCTGTCTTTCAGATAAATAAAACAAATCTTTAAAAAACAACAACAACAGTAGTATAACATTCTTAAAAACTGGTTTCATAAAGGCATAAAACAAAGTTTTACAAAACTATACTTGTAGCAATACTGACACATGCAGACTTTTCTTACTTTTTTCTTCTTTTGTTTGCTTTTTTGAAATTTGACTCCCACTTACAAGGGAGAACATGTGGTATTTGTCTTTCTGAGTCCAGCTTATTTCACTCAACATGATTGTCACTCCCCCTCTTCGTGGAGGAACGACACAGGACCCTGCGCTGTTCTTTCGTCTGCTCGGCCCTCCCCGGGTTTGCTGCTGGTTCTTCCCGGGTTGGCTACTGTCCCTTCCACCTCCGTGGAAGGGCGGTTCCCCCTGGCCACTTTCCCCACTTCCGCAGGGGAGCAGCACACCACCGGCCGGCTCTCTCGGGGGCTGCACAGGTGTTCCCCTTAGATGTTCCTGGTGCATGCCGTCTCTCTCCTCCTTTATAGTCTTCCTCCGCCAATCCCAACTCGGCTGCCCACACGCCGAGTACGCTGCTCTCCTCCAATCAGGAGCAAGTCCTACAGTTTATTGGCTGAACTGGAGGCAGCTGTGTAGAAGCTGTTTTCTTCTCTCCCAGCGCCATATTGTGGGAGAGCAGATGCATAGAATAAGTCTTAATTCCAGTAACTTAGTCTAGTCCGAGTTGCTCCCCACACATGATGTCCTCCTGGTGCATCTATTTTGCTGCAAATGACAGAATTGCATTCGATTTTATAGCTGAATAATATTCCACTGTGTGTACAGACATTTTCTTTATCCATTCATCTGATGATGGACACTTTTGTTGGTTCCAAATTTTGGCTATTGTGAACAGTGTTGTTATGAACATGGAGGGGCAGGTATCTCTTTGATAAAACATGTTCATGTCTTTCAGGTAAATATCCAGTAGTGGGAATGCTGGATCAAACACCAAGTCTATTTCTAGTTTTTTTAAAGAAATCTCCTCACTGTTTTCCACAGTGGCTGCACTAATTTACAAGCCCACCAACAGTGTGTAAGTGTTCTCCTTTGTCCACATCCTCACCAGCATTTGTTATTCTCTGTGTTTTGGATTTTAGCAATTCTAACAGCGTGAGGTGATATCTTATGGTTTTGATTTGCATTTCCCTGTTGGCTAATGATGTTGAGTATTTCTTCATATATTTGTTGGCCATTTGGATTTCTTCTTTTGAGAACTGTCTATTGAGGTCATTTGCCCATTTCGCAACTGGATTGGTTGTTCTGGTTGCTGAGTTTTTTAAGTTGCTGATATATTTGAGATATTAATCCTTTGTGAAGTAGATAGTATGCAAATACTTTTTCCTATTCTGTTGGATGTCTCTTCACTCTATTGAGCATCTCCTTTGCTGTGAAAAAGTTTCTAAGCTTGATAAACTCCCATTTAGTTTTGCTTTTGATCTAAGTCTACATATATAAATCCAGTTTTGCCAGCACCATTTGTTGAAGAGATTATCCTAATCCCACTATATGGTCCAAGCATTCTTGTCAAAAATTTGTTGACTGTATGTATGTGGATTAATTTCTGGGCTCTCTATTCTGTTCTGTTGATTTGTCTTTTTTTTAAGATTTTTATTTATTTATTTGACAGGTAGAGTTACAGAGAGAGAGAGAGAGATATCTTCCCTCCATTGGTTCATTCCCCAAATGGCCACAATGGCCAGAGCTACGCCGATCTGAAGCCAGGAGCCAGGCACCTCCTCCCAGTCTCCCATGTGGGTGCAGGGGACCAAGTCCTTGGGCCATCCTCCACCGCCTTCTCAGGCCATAGCAGAGGGCTGGAATGGAAGAGGAGCAACCAGGACCAGACCTGGTGCCCATGTGGGATGCCGGCACCACAGGTGGAGGATTAACCTAGCGCGCCACAGCACCGGCCCCCTGTTCTGCTGATCTGTATATCAGTTTTTTATACCAGTACCATGCTGTTTTAATTACTATAGCTTTGAGTATGCTGTGAAGTCAGGTATCAAGCCTCCAGCTTGATTTTTATTGTTCAGAGGCACTTTGACTATCCTGGATCTTTTATGATTCCTTATGAATTTTAGGATTGCTTTTTCTAATTCTGTAAAGAATGTCACTGATATTTTGATAGGGATTGCACTGAATCTGTAGATTGCTTTAGGTAGTACAGAAATTTTAATGATATTGATTCTTTAGATCCATTAGCGAGGAATATATCTTTACATATTTTTGTGTCCTTGATGATTTCTTTCACTGATGTTTGATAATCTTCACTGCCAAGATCTTTCACTTCTGTGGTTATGTTTATTTCTATGTATTTTATTTTTGTGTGTGTGCTACTGTGAATGGGCTTTCTTTCTTGGTTTCTCTGAGCCCATCATTTCATACATTTCTATTATTTTGTAGAAGAAAACATGAATTTTTTCCCTAACATAGTATCACACAGATAGCACAAAAGTTCACCCTTACTAATCTTTCCACTAACCACCCTTTATTGTAGTATAAACTAAAATTGACTTTTCCTTTGCCATCTACAAAACATTCCCTCACTGCATTGCTTTCCAACAGCAATATTTATCACTATAAATATCATGTTGACCTAGTTAAATGTTTGGAATGTGTTAAAGCTGTAAGGACAAAAACAGGCCTTTATAAAATGGTAAAAAGGTTGATATATGTTTAGTCATTCCTGTCCTACAACTTGCTCATCACCATAACCTAATTTATTGACATCCAGTGACCTCAAATACTTTCTACCTCCACTCCATTAAAATAATTTCCCATAGGTGGGTACTGTGGGAAGTGGGTTAAGCTCTTGCTTAGGGCACCTACATGCCATACTAGAATGCCTAGGATTGAATTCCACTTGGCTTCAGACATAGCTTCCTGCTAATGGGCCTGAGAGGCAGCAGGTGATAGCCTAAGTTACATAGGTTCCTGCAACCCATGAAGGAGACCCAGATGGAGTTCCTGGCTCCCATTTACTGCCTGCCCCATCCCAGTTGTTGAAGGTATTTAAGGAGATAACCAGCTGAAGAAAGACTTCTCCCTCTCCCCTCTCCACTTGCCCTTCTCCTCTCTCTTTATTATCCCCTCTCCCCTCACTCTCTCTCATTTTGCCTTTCAAATAAATAAATAAAACAGAAAAAGATAAGTTCCCAGGACATTACCTGATAAATCCTCTTAAAATAAATTATACATTAGTGATACTTCTAAGTACATTACTTGTTCAAAGTGCATTTTCATTCGTATAAGAGAAAAACATTAGAAAACATCTTCAGTCAATTTTAGTCACAGGCTGCTCAAATACTCTAGGCAGAAGGAGAAACATTATGATAACCCTGAGCTGACATTAGTTAGGTGGCTGGTAGACTCATTCACTATTTCACAACCTTCTAAATATGGTTTAAGAATGAAGTATTACACCTCCAAAGGTAAAAAATGCATTTTTAAATAACTAGCTATGCATCTTGTATTGACTGGCTTCTGCTCTTTCCTGATCTAGCAATTGTCCCCAAGTCCTAAAGTCATCAAAACCATCCAGAATTGGACACTGGGCACTTTTTAAATATATGAATAAAATAGTACATAAGAACACTAGTCATCATGTCTGAAACAGAGCCGAGAAACTAATTTATACTTCCTTTCTTCACAGCTTGAATACCACAGCTTCCCAAACAAACGATTATAAATACTGGTTTTCACATTAGTGAATAATGGAAACCAAGATACATATTTAGTACCAATTTATCTTTGAAATATATCACTCTTCCAATATATTCTGTACATAGGGGGAAGACACGGAAATAAATCTTTCATCCTTTGCACGGAGGTCAGCAAGAAACAGAGATGTGACTTTGACAGCATGGCTGCTCAGTGAAGGGCAACCATTAAGGGTGACTGGGAAATAAGAACAGACTGGAGAAAAGCTGAAGTTATTAACTCAAATCCTAACCTAATCTTTATTCAACTTCAATTTGATAGGAATTCTTTTTTCAAATAGAAAGGTAATGCAATATACAAACTTAAGGCTTAAGACTTTCAGAGTGTCACTTTTGTTTCCCTCCGAGTGCACTGTTTTCAGTGTCTCCTACTCCACCCCTGCAGAAGAATCACAACCAACATTGTCTATTCCAACCCCTCAGTTAATCCTTCACATGGAACAGATTTAGCCTTCCACACAAGATCTAGACCTGGAAGTGTGGGAAATGTTGTTGGAGTCAAGTATTGCCCCTGGTTTCAAGCTGCAGGCTCCACTCAAACTTCCACACTGACAAAGCTCCTGTTTTCTTCCTTCCCTCTCAATGGGCCAAGAGATGAGTAACTGTTCTCTAAAATGTTAATAAACTAAAGCAGAATTCAAGTTTTCATTTTTATACTTCAGATTCACTAATCATTTCATTGTTTTAACAAGATACTCCTCAAAAAGTCATCAATTGTTTTGATCCACAAAAGAAAATGTGGCATATCCACACATATAGAATATTATTCACTCATATAAAAGAATAAAGTCTTGTCATCTGTAGCAACATGTAACTGGAAAACATTCTGCTAAGTAAAATAATCTAGTCACCAAAACACAAATACTGAATATTTTCCTCATATATAGAAACAAAAAAAAATGTCAGTTTCAGAGAAGTAGAGAGTGGAATACTGGTCAGCAGAGGCCAGGAATGGAAGAAGGGGTAAATGGAGAGTAGACAGGTAATAGTATCATAAAACAGAAACTTAGAAGGACTAAGTTATACACAGTAGAGTCATTATAGTTTATGACAATTATTACATACTTTATAAATTACTACAAAGAGTAGTTTTAAGTTTCCTAATAGAAAGGCTTAAGGAGACAGAAATGCTAATTACCCTGATTAATCATTGTATATTGTATAAATGTATCAAATTATCTATCACATAGAACTCCATAAATAAACACAATATTATGGTTTTCTAGGTGAATAAGAATAAATCAAATAAATCCAGAGTTTCCAATTCTTGACCAAATCTGTTCAAGATGCAAGCGGAGCTGCTGAGTAGGGCACTGCCCTTCCCTAAGCTCAGCAGTGATACAAAACGTATGTGCAAGTCACTGGGACCACTTTCAAACTGAACTGCCCGATGTCTGTAAAGAATAATGCCTTTAAAATGTCATAAAAGCTACATATATTTTTTAAAAACTGTAGCAGAGGAGAAAACTGTTTACTCCATACAAATGTTTTCACTTTGTCCACAGCGAAGGTTTCTGTGCGATAAGAGCCAGAATTAAAATAGCACACACTGCCCATGTAATAAAATGTCAGACTAAAAAAAAGAGCAATCAGAGAGCATCATTTGAACTCTGATTCCATAAATCTGTCACTGAACTCAACAACCTCAATGCATCGCCACAGAAACTAAAAGCAGATAATCTCTTAACACCAAAAATGAGAAGTTAAAGCAAAAGGAATGTCAATTCTTGGTCCCCAACTTTCTCCACATTATCATGGTCATCACCATAATAAGAGCTTTAATGCCACATCTTTAGCCTCAGGCTCCAACAAGCCCATAAAATGATTTTTTTCACAAGATTTATGCCACCTTTTATTCCAGATCATTTTATTGATCAAAACTCACAGTTTGTAAGAATATTTGAAAAAATCCTAATAGAGTAAAATACTCCCAACCTAATTGTAGTTAATAATTAAACATTTCTAACATCAGTCTGAGTTAATACAGAAAATGGTCTGCACGTTGCAAGAATTAATGAGCAGTCCTCTTTAAATTAAAACAAGAGTTTCTCCCCAAGGTTCTGTAATAAAGAACAAGTGTTAATTAATATGAAAGATATTTGGAGTTTATCTCACTTCTTTTCTGAAATACACCATTACAAAAGTACTGCATTTTAACAGTTGAGGGAAAACGAAAAAACAAACAAAATCCAACCCCATAGAGTATCTTCCCAACAACTGCCAACCTTAGAAGCAAACAAGAGCCAAACTGCAACCATCAGCTATAGCTCACTTCCCTGAGGCTCAGCAGCTGGCCTGTAAAATGGGACTGAGCAGGTTCAGGTGGTACATGTCAGGCACATGGATATGCCAGACTAAATATAAACTTAAAATAAGAAGCCTAGTGCTTCCTATTCCAAAAAAGGGAAGACATTTTCTTTTCCTCCTTTTCCTTCAGCATGTAATTTAGAAAATTTGTAACTGTAATTTCTCTTCTCTTTGAAAAGTACACAAATTCTTTTGTGTATTAGACCTTTGTCTTCTGTATAACCCAAAAATTACTTTCTCCAGGACCTTGAAGCACCCCTATCACACAATTTCTGTGGGTGCCCTGCTCCATTCCCGACTACCCTCTATCCTAATGATCTGACAAGCATCTTTTTCCTCTGGATAAAGCCAATTAATTAACACAAATGGTCATCCCAATTACCAGGTAAACAGTGACAAGTGGTGCTCTCAAGTCCTCTTGAGAACCAATCATTGTAAATCTAGGATCATATCTGCCTGGGTGTGTAAAAAAGTAAGAGTGCTCTCTGCTTCTGCAATCATTTACAGGACTGCTTGTGACTTGTATCACATTCTACTTTAGTGCTTGCTCAATAAAAAGTATTTTTCTTTCTCTGTTACCTTTTTGGAGAGAATTTCTGGATTTGGAAAAGATATTTGTACTTTTAATTATATTGCCCAACATCTGGAAAGAGTCATGGATAAACCCTCCAAGTGGAATGTGGTCGTAGCCATGCTGGAGACCAAAACAGGAATGAAGTAACCTGCATGAACAACTGAACATTTTGGCTTCACTGACTTATACGAATAATTAACACGAATAACTATCAAGCACATATTAAGTAATAAATACCAAATAAGTGATAGACATGTTATCTTAAGTGTTCTGCTATTCCTAAATTTGCTGCACTTATTTTGCCTTAATGGAACAATAATCTCCTATAATGGCTCTCCATTAATGTTGTATGTCCACCTCAATGAAGGTCATAAAGACTGGCTAACTGCTACCTGAAGTACCTGCATTCCATAGGGGCACCGGTTCAAGTCCCAGCTGTTTCACTTCTGACCCAGCTCCCTGCTAATGTTCCTGGGACAGCAGCGGAGGATGGCCCGAGTGCTTGGACCCCTGCATCCACTTGGGAGGTTAGGTTCCTGGCTTCGGCCTGGACCAGCCCTGGCTGTTGCAGCCATTTGGGGAGAAAACCATAGGATGAAAGCTCACTCGTTTCTTCCCTCAAACTCTGTATTTCAAATAATGAATAAAAAAGCTAGCTAATGCAAGTCCATTAAAGTGTTTGTTTTATGTCTTAGTCTGTTTTGTGCTGTTACAACAGAATACCTGAGACTAGGTATTTCATAAAGAACAAAAATTTATTTCTTATACCTCTGGAGGCTAGGAAAGTAAGGACCTTCTTTTCTAAAAATTTTTATGTATTTATTTTATTTTATTTGAAAGATGCAGAGACAGAGGTATCTCTCTACTGGTTTACTAACCAAGAGACCAAAAAAGCAAGGGCTAGGCTAGGCCAAAGCAAGAAGCCAGCAACTTTCATATGGGTGGCAGGGACCTAACTGCTGAAGCCATCATTTGCTGCCTCCTAGGATGTGCAGTAACAGGAAGCTGCATCAAAGTGGAGCTAGTAACTCTATCTGATATGGAATGCTTGTGTCACAAGCAGTATCTTAACCACTGACCAAACATGTGTCCTTGTTGAGGGCCTTCGTGCTATGTTATCCCATAGTGGAAGATGGAAGGGGGTGAGTAAAAGGAAGAGGAGGAGGAGGATAAGAAGGGACTCACTACCATGATAATGACATTAATCAACCCATGCTCTAATCACTTCATAAAGGACCTACTCTCAGGCTGGCGCTGTGGCTCACTAGGCTAAGTCCTCCGCCTGCAGCGCCGGCACACTGGGTTCTAGTCCCAGTTGGGGTGCTGGATTCTGTCCCGGTTGCCCCTCTTCCAGGCCAGCTCTCTGCTGTGGCCCGGGAGTGCAGTGGAGGATGGCCCAAGTCCCTGGGCCCTGCACCCACATGGGAGACCAGAAGAAGCACCTGGCTCCTGGCTTCGGATCTGTGTGGTATGGTTATGGCTTCCAGAACCACTAATGCAGAGCTGAACCCATTCAATAGCAACTATTCACTTCCAGGGCTGCAGTTTCTACAGTCCAAAAAGTGAGGAAGGAAGTAAAAGTCAGAAAAAGTTGTGAATGGTTATCTTGTGCATTGATATCATACTTCCTAGGTATAAACTTCACATATAAATCTTGGTGGTCCCACAATGGTTCGAGTCAACAGAATGATCACCCATCCAGTGTGGTTATTCATAGTGTTTCAAGTAGCAAAATAATACATTGATATCACACAGTAGTACCTTCCCTGACAGTCCATTTGCCAAAATATTTAGGGACATCTCCACTCCTAGGGTGAGGAGTAGGGATTAAACCCACTCGTCAGCAGGGGCTGAGTGTTAATGACCCTGTGGGGACTCATGAAGAGATGAGGACATGAGGAAGAGTCCTGTAGTATAGCATGCTGTCAGCCAGGAGAGAGCAAGAGCCATCACCATCATAGAAGAGGGCACTAGAAATGCCCAACAAAGCAGGCAAGAAGATCAGGGAACTAGAAAATAAGACACTGGTGGAAATTCAAAGCCCAGCCCTATTCTTCTCTTCACATAGGTTTAGAGTCCAAGCTACAATTCATGAGAGGTATGGAAACACCAAACTGAAAAAGTAATTGAAGACTACTGCTATCCCTATTCCTGGTGCTATCATAAATGTCAGGACAAGGTCAATCTCCTTGGCATTCTTCTCTGACACAGCTGACAGAAAACTTAAAAGAATTTCTTTCTTTTCATTTTACTTGAGACAGGGTGACAGAGAAAGAAAACATGAACTTCCATCTGCTGATTCGTTCCTCAAAAGCCCAAAGTCAAGACCAAGCCAAAGCCCTAAGTCCAGAACTCCATCTGGATCTCCCACATGGTGACAGGAACCCAAGTACTTGTGCCATCACCTACTGTCTCCTAGGTGCATTATCTGGAAGCTGGATTAGAAGTGGAAAACTTAGAACTTAAATCAGGCACTCTGATAACAGCTGCGGCTGTTCCAAGTGGCAGCTTAAACACTGTACCAAATGCTTCCCCTTAAAAGAGACCTATTTAAGAAATGTGTAATTCTTTTGATTGTATAATTCTTTCTTCTTGGGTTAGGCACTAAAAGTTTCTCTTCTTACAGATTATTATATTGTATTTTTTTTTTTTTTTTGACAGGCAGAGTGGACAGTGAGAGAGAGAGACAGAGAGAAAGGTCTTCCTTTGCCGCTGGTTCACCCTCCAATGGCCGCCGCTGCAGCCGGCGCACCACACTGATCCGATGGCAGGAGCCAGGATCCAGGTGCTTTTCCTGGTCTCCCATGGGGTGCAGGGCCCAAGCACCTGGGCCATCCTCCACTGCACTCCCTGGCCATAGCAGAGAGCTGGCCTGGAAGAGGGGCAACCGGGACAGAATCCGGCGCCCTGACCGGGACTAGAACCCGGTGTGCCGGCGCCGCAAGGTGGAGGATTAGCCTATTGAGCCACGGCGCCGGCTCTATTATATTGTATTTACCATTATATTCCCCTGATTCATATACTGGACACTGACCATGTATTTATCTGTCCTGGATGCTATTGACCTGGTGCTCAGGGTAGAGTACAAGATTGAAGGCTATTATTAGGGATTAATTTCAAACTAGAAATACCACATAAAGCCAAGTCTATCAGCAAGTAATCTTGGGAGTGAATGTAAAGCAGAGAAAACCAGAGTCCCAAAATATAGGAGAGTGATTAAACTTCAGGAGTGATTAAATTCAGGAGCAATAGGAAAAATCCAAGCCATTTTTTGTTTTGTTTTGTTTTTTAAAGAGAACATTTATTTTCTTTGAAAGGCCTAGTAACAGAAAGAGAGGGAGATACACACACACACACAGAGAGAGAGAGAGAGAGAGAGAGAGAGAGATCTTCCATCTGCTAGTTTAACGGCTGGAGCTGGGCCTGACTAAAGCCAGGAGGTAGGAGTTTCTTCTGGGTCTCTCACGTATGTTCAGGGGCCCAAGCACTTGCTCTACCCTCCAATACTTCCCCATGTGCATTAGCAAAGAGCTGGATTGGAAGTAGAGCAGCAGGGAATCAAACCAGCACCCATATGGGATGCTGGTGCTGCGGGCAGAGGCACTATACCACAGCCCTGGGCCCCAAGCCACGTTTTAAAGAGGAAAGTGAATGTAAGTTATTGACAGTTTCAAGAAAGCACAAAAGGAGTGTCAGAATAATGAGAGGCCAGAGCCACAGAATTTGGTGGTTGGAAAAATAACTGTAGACATTCATCAAAGAACAACAATTCACATTTATATGCATGACAACCGAGTGGCAAGGAAATGGAGGCAAAGAGCAGGAATCACTCACTGAAGAAACGCAGCAGTCAAGAGGTAAAGATGATACTGTGAGGAAAGAGGCAGGGTCACATAAGATGGCTAAGAAGCTACAAGTCTGAAGACAAAATTGGGTCAATAAGATTTGATGACGCTAATTCAGGAGGAAGAATCTAAGGGAACTTCCTTGGGGTGTTCAAATCCAAGGCAGAAGCAGCATGGTAACACAAGGGAACCAACATCGCCCTGTACCAGGAAGTCCTCACAGATGCTGGGATGGAAGCTTGCATGAGAAGGGCTGAGTCACCATCACAGTTCATGCTGTTCTGTGGGGCAAGGGGAGATGCTGGGAGCACTGTAGAGAGTCGGTGAGGCCCCATCTGCAGGGTAGGCTCAGGTGTACTCCTCTGATGGCCCTAGCTATCCTGTGGATATCATACTAAAATAGAATATACCAACCAGAAAGAGTGATTCAAGTCTATTAAACTGGCTAGCAGGGTTCATTTCTAAAATTATTCTTAAAAACTGAAAATAAGGTCATTTCATTATTTACAAAGGAAGGCTAAGAGAGCAAAACTGGACCCAGCGGAGCTACTCTTGCTCAAGCAAACAAAGCAAATCAATAAACAATTCTAACAAGCAATTATATAACATAACAGCAAATGTGACATTTCTTTTTTAATATTCTTTAAAAGGTATAAGCATATGCAAGTTTCTATTACCTTTGTATACAAGACCCTAAATTGAAAAGTTCTTCATCTGATACCAAAACAAAGACACACCACAGAAGGAAAACTACAGACGTATATCTTTGATGAACACAAATGCAAAAATCCTCAACAAAATACTAGCAAACTGAATTCAACACCATATAAAAAAGATCATACATCACGATCAAGTGGGATTTATCCCAGAGATGCAAAAATGTCTCAAGATTTGCAAGTCATAAACATCATAAGCCACATCGACAGAATGAAGAACAAAAACTATAAGCTCATCTCAATAGCTGCAGTAAAAGCATTTGATAAGACTCAACACCCCAGGGCCGGCGCTTCGGCACAGCAGGTTAAAGCCCTGGCCTGAAGCGCCGGCATCCCATATGGGCATTGGTTCTAGTCCCAGCTGCTCCACTTCTGATCCAGCTCTCTGCTATGGCCTGGGAAAGCAGTAGAAGATGGCCCAAGTCTTTGGGCCCCTGCACCCATGGGAGACCCAGAAGAAGCTCTTGGCTCCTGGCTCCAGATCGGCCAGACCTCTCTCTCTTTCTCTACCTCTCTCTGAAACACTGTCTTTCAAATAAATAAAATAAATCTTTAAAAAAAAAAGACTCAACACCCCTTGATGATAAAAATCATCCACAAATTAGGTATAGAAGGAACATACCTCAAAATTTTAAAGGCTATATATGACAAACCAACAATCAATATCATACTGAATGGGGAAAAGCTGAAACAATTTGCACTCAGATCTGTAACAAGTATAGTAATAGAAGTATTAGTAAGAGCAGTAAGAGAAAAGAAAGGAAGAAAGAGCATCAAAGTTGGGAAGGAGGAAGTCAAAATATCCATGTTTGCAAACAACATGATGTTGTACATGGAAAAACCTAAACATTCCACCAAAAATCTGGTAGAACTGATAAACCAATTCAGTAACGTTGCAGATTATAAATCAACATACAAAAAACAGCAGCTTTTTATAAAAAAAAATTTATTTATTTGAGAGGCAGAGTTATAAACACAGAGAGAGAGAGACAGAGACAGAGAGAGATCTTCCTTCTGCTGGTTCACTCCCCAAACGTCCCCAAAAGCCAGAGCTGGGCCAGGCCAAAGTCAGGAGCCAGGAGCTTCCACTGGATCTCTCACATGAATGCAGGAGCCCAAGGACAGGCCATTTTTGACTGCTTTCCTAGGCACTTTAGCAGTGAGCTGTAACAGAAGTGAAGCAACTAAACTTGAATCAGCACCACAGGCAGAGACTTAACCTACTATGCCATAGCACTGGCCCCAAAACAGTAGCTTTCTAATATGCTAATGATGAACTTGCTTAAACAGGAATCAAGAAAGAAACTCCACTATAAATAGCCACAAAAAAATCAAATATTTAGGAATAAATGTATACAGAGAAGTGAAAAATCTCTATAATGAAAATTATAAAATATTTATGACAGAAATCAGCAAGAAACAAAAAATAGAAAAATATTCCTTGATCATAGTTTGGAAGAATTAATATAATCAAAATGTATATATTACCTAAAGCAATCTACAGATACAATGCAATCCCTATCAATATACAAGGGACATTCTTTACAGAATTAGAAAAAACATTCCTAAAATTCATATGGACTTACAAGACTCAAGAGTAGCCAAAGCAATCCAAAGGGGAAAAAAAATCAAGCTGGAAGCATCACAACAACAGACATGAAAGCACACTACAAAGCTATAGTAATCAAAATAGCATGCATGTTACTGGCATAAAAACTGACACATGAATCAAAGGAACAGAACACAGAGCCCAGAAGTTAATCCACATACATACAGTAAACTGATTTCTGACAAATACATACAGACTATACAGTGGGGAAAGGACAACTTCTTCAATAAATGGTGCTGGCAAAATTGAATGTGTTTATGTAGAAGAATGAAATTAGATCCCTACCTCTCACCATATACAGAAACCAACATGGATCAAGACCTAAATTTAAGTCCCAAGATTATGAAGTTGCTATATATTATGAAGAAATTCTAGGGAAAACAGTTCAATACATTGGTGCAGGTGATGACTTCTTAGATAAGACCACCAAAGCAAAACTAGGCAAATAGCAAGATGTCAAATTTAGAAGCTTCTGGGCCAGCGCCGCGGCTTAATAGGCTAATCCTCCGCCTGTGGCACCAGCACACCAGGTTCTAGTTCCGGTCGGGGCGCCGGATTCTGTCCCGGCCGCTCCTCTTCCTGTCCAGCTCTCTGCTGTGGCCCAGGAGTGCAGTGGAGGATGGCCCAAGTGCTTGAGCCCTGCACCCCATGGGAGACCGGGAGAAGCACCTGGCTCCTGGCTTCAGATCAGCGCGGTGCGCCGGCTGCAGCGCGCTGGCCACAGCAGCCATTGAGGGGGTGAACCAACGGAAAAAGGAAGACCTCTCTCACTGTCCACTCTGCCTGTCAAAAAAAAAAAATTTTTTTTAGAACCTTCCATACACCAAAAGAAACAATCAACAGAGAGAAAAGACATCCAACAGAATAAGAAAAAAAAACTGCAACCTACCTATCCAACAAAGGATCTGTATACAGAATATATCAGCAACTGAGAAACCTCAATAACAAAAAAAAAAACAACCAATCCAGTTAGAAATAGACAATAGACAGTTCTCAAGAAATACAAATGGCCAACAAATACACAAAAAAATGCTCAACATCACTAGCCATAAGGGAAATGCAAAGCAAAACCACAACAACAAATCACTTTTCCAAAAGACAGAGAGTAACAAATGCTGGTGAGGATGTGGAAAAGGAAAACTCCTTTTTTTATATATATGCACATATGTAATATGAACACATACAATCGTAGAAAATTTGGAAATGGTTTCATTATCCATGTTTCTTTTCATGTAGATTACAGTCTAAATATTTCAACATTATTCTTATAGAGAGTCCTAACATTTGAAAGGACATGGTACAGCAAATATTTTGAAGTAAGGCAAAGTAATTTCCTGAGAAGAGATTACACAACTCTACTTGTTTCCTAATGCCAATCCCATAGTTTATTTTTAATAGAAAACTTTTATTTAATAAATATAAATTTCAAAAGTACAACTTTTGGATTATAGCAGTTCTTCCCCCCATAACCACTCTCCCAGCCACAAACCATCCCATCTCCTAATCCCTCTCCCATCCCATTCTTCATTAAGATTAATTTTTAATTATCTTTATATACAGAAGATCAACTAAATACTAAGTAAAGATTTCAACAGTTTGCACCCACACAGACACAGAAAGCATAAAGTACTGTTTGAAGACTAGTTTTGCTGTTAATTCTCATAGTACAACACATTAAGGACAGAGGTCTTACATGGCGAGCAAGCGCACAGTGACTCCTGTTGTTGATTTAGCAATTGACACCCGAGGCTCTTGTCATGAACTGCCAAGGCTATGGAAGCCTCTTGAGTTCACAAACTCCAATCTTATTTAGACAAGCCCATAATCAAAGTAGAAGTTCTCGCCTCCCTTCAGAGAAAGGTACCTCCTTCTTTGATAGCCCCTTCTTTCCACCGGGATCTCACTCACAGAGATCTTTCATTTAGGTCAATTTTTGCCACAGTGTCTTGGCTTTCCCTGCCTTAAATAGTCTCAATGGCTTTTTATCCAGATCCGAATGCCTTAAGGACTGATTCTAAACACTGTTGGTGGGAATGTAAATTAGTACAGAGACTCTGGAAAACAGTGTGGAAATTCTTTTTTGTTTGTTTGTTTTTGTTGTTTTGTTTTTTAAAATTTTTTTATTTATCTGAAAGGCAGAGTTACAGAAAGGCAGAGGCAGACAGAAAGGTCTTCCATCTGCTGGTTCACTCCCCAAACTGCTGCAAGGGCCGGAGCTGGGCTGATCCTAAGTCAGGAGCCAGGAGCTTCTTCCAGGTCTCCCACGTGGGTGCAAGGACTTGGGCCATCTTCTACTGCTTTCCCAGGCCATAGCAGAGAGCTGGATCGGAAGAGGAGCAGCTGAGACTTGAACCGGCACCCATATGGAATGCATGCACTGCAAGCAGTGGCTTTATCTGCTACATCAGAGTGCCACCCACTGTGGAGATTTTAAAAACTAGAAATAGACGTGCCATATGGCCCAGTAATCCCATTAAAAAGGCATGGACACAATGTATCACAAAGATACCTGGACCACCATATTTATGGCAGTACTGTTCACAATGGCCAAAATGTAGAATCAACCAAGGTGTCCATCGCCAGATGAATGGATAAAGAAAATGTGATATGGCCAGAATTGTGGTATAGCAGGTTAAGCCGCCGCATGTGACACCAGCATCCTATACAGCACAGGCTCAAAATCTGGCTGCTCCACTTCTGATCCAGCTGCCTGCTAATACACCTGGCAAAGGAGCAGAAGATGGCCCAAGTGCCTGAGTCCCTGCACCCACATGGGAGACCCAGAAGAAACTCCAGGCTCCTGGCTTTGGCCTGGCATAGCCCCTGCCATTACAGCAATTTGGGGAGTGAATCAGCATATAGATGATCAAACTCTGCATTTCAAAGTAAATTTTTAAAAAAAAGTGATATGTGTACACATACACACTGGAATATTAGTAAAAAAAATTTTGCACTAAAATAGGTACAACTGGAAGACATCATGTTCAGTGAAATAAGCTGGACACAGATAATAAAAAAATCACATATTCTTTCATATATGTGGGAAAATCACTTCTCGGCCTTTTGGCTAAGATCAAGTGTAGCATCATATATGTGGGAGCTAAAATTTTAAAAAAAGTTAAAAAAATAAATGTTTGTATCAGTACTACTGCAAATGTAGTTCTATTAAACTTTGTTTGATATATTTGTCAAGTACTAGTTTTAATGATATATGATTATTTAAAAATTTATTGTAATGACTGAAATCGACATCTTTTTATTTGATTATTTATAGCCCTTGCCTATATTCCGGCTGAACTATGATTTTTTTTTTTTAAGATTTATTTTATTTATCTGAAAGACAGAGTTACAGAGAGAGGTAGAGACGGAGAGAGAGGTCTTCCATCCACTAGTTCACTCCTCAAATGGCTACAATGATGAGCTGAGCCAATCCGAAGCCAGTCTCCCACATGGGTACAGGGGCCCAAGCACTCGAGCAGTCTTCTACTGCTTTCCCAGGCACATCAGCAGGGAGCTGGATCAGAAGTGGAGCAGCCAGGACTCAAATCAGTGCCCATATGGGATACCGGCACTGCAGGCCAGGGCTTTAACTCATTACACCACACTGCCTGCCTCTATTTTTTACTTTTTACTTATTTAACTCTTGATTTAGTAGATCATTAAGCCTTTGACTATAATGAAAATTTAATATATCTTGGGGTGGGCGCCATGGTTCACTTGGTTAATCCTCCACCTGCAGTACCAGCATCCCATATGGGCGCCAGTTCTAGTCCCAGTTGCTCCTCTTCCAGTCCAGCTCTTTGCTGTGGCCCGGGAAGGCAGTGGAGGATGGCCCAAGTGCTTGGGCCCTGCACCCGCGTGGGAGACCAGAAAGAGGTATCTGGCTCCTGGCTTCGGATCGGGGCAGCACCGACCATGGTGGCCATTTAAGGAGTGACCCAACGGAAGGAAGACCTTTCTCTCTGTGTCTCTCTCTCACTGTCTAACTCTATCTGTGAAAGAAAAAAGAAAAGAAAAGAGAAGAGAAGAGAGAAGAGAAAAGAAGAGAAGAGGAGAGAGAAGAGGAGAGAGGAGAGAGGAGAGAGGTGAGGAGAGGTGAGGAGAGGTGAGGAGAGGTGAGGAGAGGTGAGGAGAGGTGAGGTGAGTTGAGGAGAGGAGAGGAGAGGAGAGGAGAGGAGAGGAGAGGAGAGGAGAGGAGAGGAGAGAAGGAAGGAAAGAAAATTTAATAGGTCTCAAAAAAGATAAAGAAAGAGAAAAATATTAAGAAAAGAAAGCAAGAAGTGAAGGGAACCATCATTATATGCTTAGAATGTTATCTATAAACTCGACTAAACCTGTTTTCTTCAGATTAATATCAAGATTAAACATTATTAAAGTAATTAGAAAAATAAATAAAAAATAAAACAGTTCTACAAAGTTCAGATACAAATGAAAGGATAAAGAAGAGAGGGTATGGGAGTGTTTCCTTGTGTGAAAAATAAAATCTACAGGAAGGACATGAGGCACACAAAAGCAGCACTTCGCACTGGTCCCTAGAAGGCATCACACATACCTTACCCCCAAAAAAAGCTCAAGATTCTGTCCAGTAGCACTGAGAAGAGGTTCACTTGCAAGAGTCAGAAGACAGAATATGCAAAGTGACATCAATGAAAACAACTAATTTTTTTAAGGAAAATGTGATGAGGCTTGCTGCTGCTGCTGTTGTTTAACGTAACTCCATTGTAGACTTTAAAAAGTAAAGTTTATCAAGTATGCCTTTTTGGAAATTTTAAACTCTTTCCATGACCTGGGTCATTTCTAAGCCATTGGCCAGGAATGCCAAGACTACCATTCTGGGGAGCTCTGTGCATAACTGGTCCATAAACAACAGCATTTTGTGCCAAGATATGTATGCTTACGTTTATTTGATTGATTTGTTTTGGGGGTTTCTTTTTAGTGGTTGTTTTGAAATACAAATAGAAGTTTCAAGAAATAGCCACCTGAGAACAAACCTACGCTTTCTGAAAATCAATATAAACCAAGGTAGCTCTCGAAGGGCAGTGGCATTTATTTCCTCTGAGAGGTGAATATTTCATAGTACCATGACATGAGAAACGTCAAGATGCAGCAACAGCTCATCCACAGAGATTAAAGGATAACATGCAATTTTTTAAGTCCCCTTACGGCTGCTTTCAGTCCTGCTATTATTTTTGAAGTCTGATATGCTTGCTATCAAAATACAATGCAGATTCAACAATTTCCCAGGTTGTCCTTATGATTTTTATTCTTCAATTATTTATTATTGGTTTTCCAAAATATACCCATTCCTGAATCTGTGAAGTATGCATGCACACACAAGTCTCAGCAAAATTCTTAAAACAGCAATTAACTATTATATTACTTGTGTATCTTTCCACTGGAATAGGCTTTATAGAAAAAGCCGAATTTAGAGTTCAACTGTAGTCCTATGGACAAGGCCGTAGGAGTCTATTTTTGCAAAGATAAGGAGGTTATCTCTAAAAGACTGAAGTCTGTACATGTCACTCACATGTAACAACCAAACCCTGAGACTTTGCAACCTAGCAAAGATCACCTCCCTTAGGGAGCCATCCTTTGGTTTAATCAACGGCATTTCATGTTAATTTATATAATGCACTGCGATACTAACTTTCGTATTGGTTTTTCAGTTTTTACTAGTATAGAAATTCCAGGAAATATTAAAAGATAATTTTTTCTGATTTCTCCATGTGTAGGCCATTTCCAGATTCAATGATTCACAAGAAAGTCTCAAAGGATACAGCACAAAGTTATATTTATCCCTAATATTTGTTAAAGATACAAAAAAATTCAATAAAGAGCTTCCAGAGGATGCCAAGTACAAGCTTCCAAGAGTTTTCGCCCAGTGATGTCACACAGGACAGTTACTTCCTATTTCTAGACTGAAACAGAGTTGAGCACCAATTCTACAATTAGTTTTATTTTTATAGATACAAATACTGAGAAAATCCATCCACCACACTAAATACTAGAGACAGACAGGAAATAGGTTGGTAGTTTTTTTAGTAACCATATCACACAATTATTTGATTGCCCGAATGATCTTGATCTGTTACAATCACTTGATTTTTAATCACAAATTATTGTTAATATTTCAGTGAGTAATTCCTTCTTTTAAAAATTTTTTTTTCCTTATGCATGCACTTATTTATTTTACAGGCAGAGTTAGAGAAAGAGGGAGAGACATTGAGAAAGAGATCTTCCAACTCCTGGTTCACTCCCCAAATAGCCCCAACAACCACAGCTGGACCAGGCCAAAACCAGCACCTAGAACTTCATCCAGGTCTCCCACAAAGATGCAGGGGCCCAAGAATGTGGGTCGTTTTATGCTGTTTTCCCAGGTGCATTAGCAAGGAGTGAATCAGTCCCAGGATAGCCAGAACTCGAACCAGCATCCACATGGGATGCCAGCATTGCAGAGGACAGCTTAACCTGCTACTCAACAATGCTGCCCCCAGCAAGTAATTCCTTTATATCCTACTCCAAACAACAAAATGGAAACCACCTGACTGTGACAACGGATGTAGGACTCAGGTGTTACTTTTACTCTCTTTCCCACCATCAGCAACAAATTTAGAATATTTCTTTATTTCAAAATCAGTCTAGAGTTTTGCACCCAAGCCAGAGCAACACTGTATGACCTCACTGAGTGAATCACCTTTCTCTAAAGTGGAAGAAAAGGCAACCATGAAACTTTCTCAAAATCAGAGACCACATCAACACCTTCAGCTTTCCCCAGCCCACGCACGCACTTTGACACTTCAGGGCAGATTATTGAAGGAAGAAGTACAAATTAGGGTTGAGATACTGCAAATTAACTGCCTTAAAATAATCTAAGTGCCCCTTGGGAAATCTTCACCAACTTCTAGGAGTGCACATACCCTTTTCTGACAAAATACACCACCTAGATTCTGCCTCTATTCTAGACCTTGTACACTGTGGGTGTAGGTTTAATAGCATTTCCTCCTCCCTCATGATAAAATACTTCTCAAAGGAGCTGTGTCTTCTTGAGTTGTGTCTTCTAGTAACAAGCACGATGTCTGATACAAGTACATGCTAATTAAATGTGTGCTTGATTGAATAAGTGACTGCTGTGATTACAGCAGATAATAAGATAGTATTTTTAGTAGCCCATTCTTACCAAAGGGAATATATGCAAAAATGGGAATATCTGTATATAACAGTGTAGATAAAAGAAAACACCTCCAAGATATCTCAGTAGATATACCAGGGAGGTGAATTTTTATGACTTTCTTTTTCCCAGCCTCTACTTTCTGGTTTGCCTGCAAACTATTTCAGCACCTTTTATAATGTTTTATGAAGAATACAAATAAGCAAAGCACTAACCATAGAGACAGAGCATCTATTTAGAGAACAATGTGTTGAAACAGCTGCAAGCCTGTCTCAGCCTAGAAGAAGGAAAACTGTACGTTAATAGTGTGTGTTATGTCCCCCCGATGCCCGAATTTTAGACAAGCCACCATGGTCATGACAGGCAGGGGTCTGAGTCGTTAGTTCAGTGACACCTCACAAACACCCACAAACTCTGGCAAACATTAAACCCATGCTCATGGAATAGCTTGCTTAAAGAACAGCTGTTTTATTCAAGTTTGAAACTGTAAGGAAGTTTATATTTCTCAGCTAGAAAATCTAGAAACCCTATTTATAAAGTTTCTATAATCGCTTGCCTGAGACAAGCAAAACATGACATGTTGGAAACGCTCCTATCACACACACACTATCAGGAAGAAACACTTATCTCCACGTATACTATAACCAAGCATTCTCAACCCCACATTCCTGTATTCTTTTCCATGAAGTAAATTTGTTCACCTATAACTAAATATTATATATTGTTGATGACTTTGTAGTATTTCCACAGAAATAAATGAATCAAAAATAATAACTGAAATAAATATAACTTAACAATGTTTCATTTCAAACTTTCTAAATGTATATTTTTTAGATATTTGGGAAATTAACATAGCTCAAAGCTTATGGGGGTTCTGTTGCTGGTAATGTTTTAAATTCTCCAGTTTAGGGCCGGCGCCGCGGCTCACTAGGCTAATCCTCCGCCTAGCGGCGCCGGCACACCGGGTTCTAGTCCCGGTCGGGGCGCCGGAATCTGTCCCGGTTGCCCCTCTTCCAGGCCAGCCCTCTGCTGTGGCCAGGGAGTGCAGTGGAGGATGGCCCAGGTGCTTGGGCCCTGCACCCCATGGGAGACCAGGAAAAGCACCTGGCTCCTGGCTCCTGCCATCGGATCAGCGCGGTGCGCCGGCCGCAGCGCGCCGGCCGCGGCGGCCATTGGAGGGTGAACCAACGGCAAAGGAAGACCTTTCTCTCTGTCTCTCTCTCTCATTGTCTACTCTGCCTGTCAAAAAATTAAAAAAAAAAAAAAATTCCCCAGTTTAAATAGTTGGCATGATTCCAAGAAGTGTGCAAATGTAAAAATCATAATAATTACATATCTCAAATCACATATCTTTCTTCACTATTGTGGAATATTACTTATTAAAACAAAGAAACAGGGTTATGTTAGCCTATCACACCCTAACAGTACAATAAAATCAACTAAAAAACAATTAATTAGAATTTACAGATAAGAAATATTATGACTATATCTCTTTACCCTAACAATCCTAATTACCTACAAAATGAAAAACAACATGGAAATACAAAGATCAACCATAAGGAATGGAAACTATATTGGGGCCAGCACTGTGGCACAGCAGGTTAACGTCCTGGACTGAAGCATCAGCATCCCATATGGGTGCCAGTTTGAGACCCAGCTGCTCTACTTCCCATCCAACTCTCTGCTATGGCCTGGGAAAGCAGTAGAAGATGGCCCACGGCCTTGGGCTCCTGAACCCACGTGGGAGACCCGGAAGAAGCTCCTGGCTCCTGGCTTCGGATCGGCACAACTCCAGCCATTGTGTTCAATTGGGGAGTGAACCATTGGATGGAAGACCTCTCTACCTCTCTCTACCTCTCTCTCTCTCTCTCTCTCTCTCTCTGCCTCTCCTCTCTGTGTAACTCTGACTTTCAAATAAATAAATAAATCTTTAAAAAAAAAAAAAAAGGAATGGAAACTATAGAGAAATACCACCTCCACATCAAAAATTTCTGGAACCTCTATAAGACATATCTTAGATGGGACTATAGAAGAATGGAATACATCATGTCTACTTGAAGGTTCTAGTGGAAGAATACTAAGAAGCCAGGGGGAAGACTGAATGAGGATCTTGGGAGCTGTACCACTACCCCAAGCCAAGAGGAGAGGCAATTGGAATGGACACACAATCAGGGTTGATTGGAAGTTGTGGAAGAAATTTCAGCTCCAGGACTAAACTGATAATGGCATTTAAACCACATAATACCTTGGCATATATCTGACCACATATCTGTAACTACTGGTTGCCACCCAAATCATGGAGAGAAAACCTTCACTCAAGGAAAAGGCTGTCTACCTCAGCTCTTCCTGGACTCTTCTACTCTGCCTCAGCTCCTTGCATTCCACCACCCCGCATATCTTGACATCTCGACTGCAGATCTTGAAAACTCACTCACTGTTAGTGTAAAATTTCACCTTCACTTCCCATCTAGGAGTAATGCACTCAGAAAAAAAAAAAGGCTTTCTCACCAAACTCATTTCATTTGTCATTATGAACAAAAGTAACTTTGCTTCTATAAGAATAAGTGAAGAAATTTCAGATTTAATATATGTATTCACACAGCTGAAAATGAGAGACCACTCTGCATATTCAGAAATAATAATTTCTGTTAATAGATTCAGGGAACTATTAATGTAGTGTAGACAATATAATCATTAAATATTTTGAATTTTCAGGGCCGGCACCGCGGCTCAACAGGCTAATCCTCCGCCTAGAGGCGCCGGCACACCGGGTTCTAGTCCCGGTCGGGGCACCGGATTCTGTCCCGGTTGCCCCTCTTCCAGGCCAGCTCTCTGCTATGGCCCGGGAGTGCAGTGGAGGATGGCCCAAGTGCTTGGGCCCTGCACCCCATGGGAGACCAGGATAAGTACCTGGCTCCTGCCTTTGGATCAGCGCGGGGTGCGCCAGCCGCAGCACGCCAGCCGCGGCAGCCATTGGAGGGTGAACCAACGGCAAAGGAAGACCTTTTTCTCTGTCTCTCTCTCTCACTGTTCACTCTACCTGTCAAAAAAAAAAAAATTGAATTTTCAACAAATTTTAAGAAAACACAGTTTCCAAAAAACTAGATTATAAGGTCGTAACACATGATACATATATAAGTTTGAGAATATTTAAAGCTGTACACAAGTAGAAAAGTGGAAATTTAAAGCTGCATGAGAGCAGAAAACATCAAATTGAGTATTACTGTAAAGGTAAACATACTAGTAGGACAATTCAAAGCCTTCTTTAAAGTTTTAAATAAAACAGCAAGAATAAAATAATCAAAGAAAAACACAAGAATTCAATAGAACAGATAAGAAAAATATGTGTTTACTTTGAATTCCAGGGCAAAAAAAGTAAGTGAATAAGGTGGTAGCTGTTGTAAAAATAACAGAATTCTTTGACTTGAAGGTCAAATTTATTAAGAGCCTTAACTGTACCAAAAAAGTAAATGAAAGAGTGCCATATTAGCATTTCTAATATTTTTTAATTTAAACAAGACATTAAAAATTCTTCAAGTATACAAAAATAAAATGTTAAAGACATATGCTTTATTAAAAAACAGACTTACCTTCTGCTTATCTTCTAAAATATAACATAAAAGGCTGTAATAAAACTATATTTATAGCAAACCTAAGGGAAAGATGTGTCCCAAGAATTCTATATCCAACAGTCAATTTTTCACTTATGAAATGACATGTCTTTTAGTCTCATTTGTGGAAAACAGTCACTTATCCCTTATGAAAAGTAACTTAAAGATTTACGACACCAAAGTGAAAAATAATTCAAGGTACGAAAATTTAAGAATAGAAATGCAGGGGCCAGCGCTGCGGCGCAGCGGGTTAAAGCCCTGGCCTGAAGCACCAGCATCCCATATGAGTGCCATTTTGAGACCAGGCTGCTCCACTTCCCATCTAGCTTTCTGCTATGGCCTGGGAAGGCAGTAGAGGATGGCCCAATTCCTTGGGCCCCTGCACCCAGTGGGAGACCTGGAAGAAGCTCCTGGCTTCAGATCAGTGCAGCTCCAGCCATTGCAGCCAGTTGGGGAGTAAACCAGCGGATGGAAGACCTCTCGCTCGCTCTCTCTCTCTCGCTCTCTCTCTCTCTCTGTAACTCTTTCGAATAAATAAATAAATCTTTAAAAAAAGAATGGAAATGCAACAGTATAATATCTGGTTGTATAAAAATGCACCACCCATCTTGGAAAAAATCCTTTGGAAATGATTTTTATCTAACAACCAAGATCACTTTTTACTGGAGCAATTACTCAGAATCAGCTTTTTAGAGAGTAGTCTCAAAGAATGAGAGAAAATAAGTTCACTTCTACTCACTGTGAAGGTGGCCATGCGTTGCTTCACTGGGCTGCAGACCCACTGTGGGCAGAGCATCCATTGGGTTCCTCCCATCATCCCATGGGACTCTGAAGACAGGAGCAGCTGACACAACATCATGAAGTCCCTGATGCTCAATGTGCAATGGACAAGAAAGCTATTCATCTATGATCCAGGAATCCTGTGTTCTCTGCCAGTAATATGCTAATTACCTAGCTACAAATCCCAGATTCTTCATAGCCTCTGAGAGTATCCGCCAAAACTAGAAAGTAAAAAGAGGAGAAAAAAAAACAAAGTTCATCAACTGGCTCTACACAGTGACAGATGCTTTGAAAAATCCTCATTGTTGGTAGTAATAATTTTTTTAAAAGACTTATTTATCGACTTGAAAGAATTACACAAAGAGAGACAAGGCATAAAGAGAAGTCTTCCATCCACAGGTTCAGTCCTCAACTAGCTGCAATGGCCAGAGCTGCGCCGATCTTAAGTCAGGAGCCAGGAGCCTCCTCCACGTCTTCCCACACGGGTGCAGGGGCCCAGGAACTTGGGCCATCTTTTACTGCTTTCCCAGGCCATAGCAGAGAGCTGGAGCAGAAGTGGAGCAGCCGGGACTTGAACTGGCACACATATGGGATGCCAGCACTGCAGGCAGTGGTTTTACCCACTATGCCACAGCACCAGCCCCGGTAGTAGTAATTTTTAAAATATAGGTTTGTGTACATTTTTTTTCTTTTTTTTTTTTTTGACAGGTAGAGTGGACAGTGAGAGAGACAGAGAGAGAGGTCTTCCTTTGCCGTTGGTTCACTCTCCAATGGCCGCGTGGCCGGCGTGCTGATCCAAAGGTACTTACCCTGGTCTCCCATGGGGTGCAGGGCCCAAGCACTTGGGCCATCCTCCACTGCACTCCCTGACCACAGCAGAGAGCTGGCCTGCAAGAGGGGCAACCAGGACAGAATCCAATGCCCTGACCGAGACTAGAACCCGGTGTGCCGGCACTGTAGGCAGAGGATTAGCCTATTGAGCCACGGCACCGGCCTGTGTACATTATTTTACAAATGGAAAGGTAACCATTACTACATAAAAATACAACAAATCTTTCAAATCACTAGAAAAACTATAGACCAAATGAAAACAGTGTACATTGGGGGCAGCACTATGCCATTGCAGGTTAAGCTGCTGCCTGCCCCACCAGCATCCCACAGGGGTGCCAGTTCAAGTTCCTACTGTTGCACTTCCAATCCAGTTCCCTGTTAATGTGTCTGGGAAAGCACTGGAGGATGGCCAAATCCTTGGACCCCTACACCCATGTGGGAGACCCAGATGAAGCTCCTGGTTCCTGGCTTTGTCCAGGCCCAGCTTCACTTGTTGTGGCCATTTGGGAAGTGAACAGTGAATCGAAAATCTCTTTCTCTATATAACTCTGCCTTTCAAATAAATTAAATAAATCTTTAACAACAACAAAAAAGAAACCTGGGAGTTCTTAACATAATATTAAAAATAGTGAACATAAATGTCAAGGGATGGGAATGACAAAGAATGACCAAGAATGACCAAGAAACATCAATGTCTGGATCAAAACGTTAAGATATAAGGGTAAAATATCAGTAGGATAGCTTAAAGATGTTTACATATGTGTTATTTTAAAAAATAAATATTCTGATCACATAAAAACACATAACATTGTTTACCAGATCAGCACTTAACATTATTCACAAAGGTTAATACTAAAAAGGTAAAGCATTTCTGAAACATACTTTTTGAATTAGTATCAAGAACTTGAAAAACATACTTCTTTTGATGAAGGCAGGACTTTACATTAACAATAACCACAGTGGAGCTGGCGCTGTGGCACAGAAGGTTAAAGCCCCAGCCTGTGGTGCTGGCATCCCATATGGGCATCAGTTGGAGTTTCAACTGCTCCACTTCCAATCCAGCTCCCTGATAATGCTCCTTGGGCCCCTGCAGCCACATGGGAGACCAAGAAGAAACTCCTGGCTCCTGGCTCCTGGCTCCTGGCTCCTGGCTCCTGGCTCCTAGCTCCTGCATCATGCCTCCTGCCTCATGCCTCCTGCCTCCTGCCTCCTGCCCCCGCCTCCAGATTGGCTCAGCTTTGGCCACTGAGGCCATTTGGGGAATGAACCAGTAGATGGAAGACCTCTCTCTCTGTCTCTACCTCTCTATATAACTCTTTCAAATAAAAAAAAATCTTTAAAAAAAATAGATACATACACATGATTCTGTACAAAAACATTTACTACAGAGTTATTTCCAATAATGAAGTTCTGAAAAAATGTAAATTTCCTGAAAAAGAAGGTAACTTTAATAAATCAACCCTGTTAAGCAGTGGAATAACAGTCATTTAATATAATGTCTCTGAGTCATATTGTATATTATTTGAAAATGTCACCATGTATTAATGTAAAACTTTTAAAACTGTATATATGACATGATTTCTAATTTCTAATTAAATTTCGCACATAAAAAATAAACAAGGTAAATTCACCAAAATGCTAGAAGTGTTTATCTCTGATTATCGACTCTAGGGTACCTTTTATGTTCTTCTAATCATTTAATGTGTAACAAATTTTCCATGAAATTTAGGAATCTTTTTTATAATATGAATGTACATATATACTTATGATAAGAACTTTTATATATTATCTAAATTGCAGATTTCTTTTAAAATCTTTAATTTATAAAAGATATTTTAACTCAGGATAGCTTCTGTCTGCATAACATATTTCAAAAGTCTTCCAGAAAGCATCTTTAAAATAAAAACTATCAAAATGCTCTTTTTCTCCGTAACTACAGGTGACATTACATAGATACGTGTTTATAACTATATCATGCTTTTTATATATAATCTGTTAGCTCTAAGAATAAAATATGGTCTGAGTTGCATGATTCCTCTTAAAATGAAAAGATACTACATATTTAGTTGCACAGAGGGTATGCAATAGACAAGGGTTATATTGTGTTATGAATCTGGTGAGTGTGGTTTGGAATGAATTATAGAATTTTCTTTTTGCATAAACAAAGCAATTTTTCTCAAACCTAGCTTTTATTACTGTTCATATTGTTCTTATTTTCTGTTCATTTAACAGCAAATTACCACGTTATCTGAAAGTAATAATAAACTAATTTCTCTTTTGATACCTCTTAAGACATTTTTTAAAAATACATTTTGTAATACAAATGGAAAAAAGTGTTCCTGTCTCTAGTATTCACTCCCCTTTCTCATTCTATCAAAATAATTCCCCCACCTTTCCACTAACCATCATCATTTTAACATAATCTCCTTATTTCCATGAACACAGCAAGCACTAACTATAGTGAGAACATAAGAGAAAAACAGAAACATTATGCCTCTAACCCACTATGATGGAAAAGGGCACTTAAAGTTAAAAATGTTATGAAGCCTAAATTGGAAAATAGCCCTGTGCACCTCTCTGGCCCCTTGTTCAGAATCCTGTTTGAACTGAAAATCAGCACTACACTAGAATGGGCCTGATTCTGACATACGACAAACCAATTCTCTCAAAGACTTGGAAGATATAATAAGGCATGAATACACCACAATTAAACCACTATTTCACAAAGCTGTCGAGCATTGAGAGAACTGACTTTCCTGGAAGAGGCCTATGCCAAGGTCACCTTTTCAATATAGCAGGATCAAGATCTCCAAAGGTCCATTTCAGAGTCCATTGATGCTGACCAATACATGAAGCAGAATACTCATTTATCAACAGCTAGCTAGAAACCTAATGGCCTAGTACCTGTCTACTGATCAGCACTTTCTCTCTCCAACAAGACTATTTACATAGAGAAAAAAACTACTACAGTAGGAATGCTCTGGGTGAGCACCCAAGACTTAGTGGTCTATTCTTCCACCTCCACTGCTCAGAATTCTGCACCTGCCAAATCAGCCAGTGCTTGGGCTAGTTCATCTAATATCAGCTAAAGGAAAACTTGAGTATTTTTATAACTAAAAATTTAGTGGGCTGGTGCCGCGGCTCACTAGGCTAATCCTCCACCTTGCGGCGCCGGCACACCCGATTCTAGTCCCGGTCGGGCGCCGGATTCTGTCCCGGTTGCCCCTCTTCCAGGCCAGCTCTCTGTTGTGGCCAGGGAGTGCAGTGGAGGATGGCCCAAGTGCTTGGGCCCTGCACCCCATGGGAGACCAGGATAAGTACCTGGCTCCTGCCATCGGATCAGTGTGGTGCGCCGGCCGCAGCGCGGCAGCTGTGGCGGCCATTGGAGGGTGAACCAACGGCAAAGGAAGACCTTTCTCTCTGTCTCTCTCTCTCTCTCTCTCTCTCACTGTCCACTCTGCCTGTCAAAAAATAAAAAAAAATAGTTAATACAGTTTATTGTTTGTAAATTAAGCATACAACATGATGAGTTCTGACATTTTATAAGCCCATGCAATCTCCCCTGTAATCAAGGGGATCATTTCATCATTCCAAAATGTCCTTACACCTTTTCCAATCCATTGTCCTTCCCACTCACAGGCAACCAACGCTCTGATTACTTTCCACATAAGCTTGTTTTGTCAGTCCTTAAACTTCATATATATATAATCAGACTGATGTCCTCTATAACTGATATATTTTCTTTAACAAAATATTTCTGAGATGCATTCAGTTTGTTCATCCCCTTTTACTGCTAAATAACATTCCATGTTATGGATAGATGCCACAATTTGTTTATCTGTTTGAACATCTGCTTTGCTGCCAATTTTTGATTAGTATGAACAAAGCTGCTATGCAAACCATTTCATAGACATTTTTGTTTCTCTTGAGTGATTCTTAGCAATAGAATTTGTAGGTCACAGGGTAGGTATATATTTAATTGTATAAGTAACTATCAAGCAGTGGTCCACAAGAGCTTTAAATATTATACTCTACCTAGCAGTGTATGAGATTTCCAGTTGTTCTGTGTATTTTCCAATATTTGGTATTGTCAGTCTTCTAAAAAATTTAACTCACTCCAGTAGATGGGAGGTGGTATCTCACTGTGGCAATAATTTACATTTCTATGATAACTACTGACACAGAGGCCTTTTTCATGTGCTCATTAGCCATTCCTGAATCCTTATAATCAACATTCAAGACTCATGCCCATTTTCTTTACTGGGTTGGTTTTCTCTCCACTACTGAGTTGCAATAATAAACAGATATATGTATTGTAGATATTTTCTCACAGTCTATGGTTTGCATTTTCTATTTTACTCATTCATTCATTCATTTAGAAAGGCAGAGACAGAAATAAATAGATATTTATAGAGAGATCTCCCTTCTGTTGGTTCACTTCCCAAATGTCCACAACAGTTAGGACTGAGCCAGGCTGATCCCAGGATCTCAAACTGAGCCTCTCATTGCAGAGGCAGGGACACAGCTGCTTGAGCCATCACCTACTGACTCCCAGGGTGCGTATTATCAAGAAGCTGAAATCAAGGAGGAGCCAGAACTCAAATCCAGGTGCTCTGATAGGGGATGCATCAAGCAGCATGTAAACCACTTTGCCAAACACATGCCCAGTTTTTTATTTCAATAAGAATGAGAATAATGTTAATTTTTATATAATCTAGTTTACCACATTATCACTTTTTTCTTTATGAATAGTACTTTTGTGCCTGTGTGTGCTCTGGCCGGTTTTCTGGTTTTGAAAAACAGCTTCATATCACAAATATATTCCCAGGACACCAAACAGTTCATAGTATTTCATTATAAAATATATTTATTTGCTTAATTATTTGCTTTTTTTTTTTTGACAGGCAGAAGACAGTGAGAGAGAGAGAGACAGAGAGAAAGGTCTTCCTTCCATTGGTTCACCCCCCAAATGGCCACTACAGCCAGCGCGCGCACCAATCCAAAGCCAGGAGCCAGGTGCTTCCTCCTGGTCTCCCATGGGGTGCAGGGCCCAAGTGCTTGGGCCATCCTCCACTGCCTTCCCGGACCACAGCAGAGAGCTGGACTGGAAGAAGAGCAGCCCAGACAGAATCCGGCGCCCCAAATGGGACTAGAACCTGGGGAACCGGCACTGCAGGCAGAGGATTAACCAAGTGAGCCGCGGCGTCGGCCAATTATTTGCTCTTTTGTTTAGATATAAGTAGTTTCCAATTTTTTACCAGTATAAAGAACACTATTATGGAATTCTTTCACAGATATCTCTGCCCATCTCTCATTTGTTTTTGACAATGCTACTGTTGAGTACACTGGATCAAAGGATATGTATTTCAATAGCTATTACTAGATTGGCTTTACCTATTTATAATATCTCCATCAGTGTGAGTGCTACTTCCAAGTTTAAAACGTATTTTCATATATTAATTTTGCTTTTATATTTCTTCTTTTATGAATTAACTTTGCCTGTCAATGGAATATTTGGGGTGACAGTCAATCAATATTAATCCTTTGTTTTCTTATGTGTTATTTCTTTCAGATTCATCATTAATATCCACTCAAAATTTTTAAGTTTTTACATACAGAGGGCTATGAGAATTTTCTTTTACGTTTTCTATATTATATTCTGTCTTTAGAAAAGATGCTTCCCAGAACTAATCAAGTATACTCACAGATATGAATACCAAGCCCCAGTAACACAATCAGAGAGAAGGAGATTGACTCACCTAACCTATCAACAGAAAAAAATTATATATAAAAATATATATAAAATTTATATAGACAATATATATTTAAATATATTTATAAAAATTATATATAAATTTTATATATAAAAATTATATATATATAAACAGATACACTGAAACTCTCCCTTTGAGTAGTTCCTGGCTTCCCAAACCAATGAGGATTATATCAAGTTCTCCCAGGAGCTATCTCCCTGTACTCTCTGTTGATCTCTTTGCTATATCTGGGCCTTGGGGATATCTATAGCTCCATAGCCCCTCTTGGGAAGTATACCCAAGCACTGTGAGTCATTTGCTCAAATTGTGTACTCATTCAGTTTGGAGTGAGCAGAATACAAAATTCTAGTAACTACCAATAAAAGTCTTTCTCTGAAAATCTATACTTCTTATATCCCTTGCTCTGGGTGGCAGTCTAAAAGTAGCCAGATTTGGTTTTTTGTTATTAATCACTTGAAATTCTTCACAGATGACTTACAATATTCCTTAAAAATACATGGCCCCCAAAGGCCAGAACTGTGGCATGGCTAGTAACACAGTCACCTGTGATGCTAGCATCCCATATAGGCACCTGTTTGTGTCCTAGCTGCTCTGCTCCACCTCCAATCTAGCTCCTTGTTAACAGCCTGGGAAAGCAGAAGACAGCCAAAGTGTTTGGGCCCATACCATCTATATCAGAGACTAAGACGAAGCTCCTAGCTCCTAGCTCTTGGCTTCAGGTTTGCCCAGGCCTGGCCATTGCAGCCATCTGGGGAGTGAACCAACAGATGGAAGATTCTCTCTCTGTAAATCTTTGGAACAAATAAATAAATCTTACCAAAAAAAATAATAATATACTTTCCCCAAGCACTCTATGTCCTCAGTTTTGGGATCAGATTAAAATTATGAGACTCTTTTAAAAAATACCTAGCATTCTACTACACCTTGATTAGCTTCTTAGACTAATCACAACTCATTCCTCATGCTGGAAAGGCCAGTCTTCCCTAAAGCTGTTGACCACCAACAAAATGAGAGTCTGTTAGCAAAAAAGTATGGAAATGGTATTGGGTAAGTAGTCATAAATCTGTCACAACAAAGTGTTTACTGGTGGCATTAAAAGAAAAGGTTTTCCCTAGTCAGACTGAAGACTACAGAACTCCTGAGCCAACTTCTTAAACATATGCAGTATCAAGCTTTTTGTGCACAGACATAAAAAGAAGTCTGCCATTCTGTGTGTCTCTTTCCATCTTTCTTGCCTTCTGCTTTTTTTTCCCCTTTGAATTCTTTTAATACTCCACAGCTTAAGATGTAGGAGGAAAAGGAAGAAGCTTTTGAAAAGTTCTTAGTGCCTTTGAAATAACCATTCTTATCTATTAAAGATCATAAACAGCAAGAAGCAGCTAGTGTGTAAAGCAGTACAAGCAAGAATAAAACACCATTACACTGTCAAAAGTCAGAAGTAAAAAGGAGAACAGAAGCAGTCAAACATGGAGGATATGCACTTCTGCACACCCCAGATACATCCTCCATCTTTTTCTACCTTGCTGTCTTCCTCAACAAGATGACCTCCACGGACACTACCACCACATTGGTTTACAAATGGTTGGTACTGGCAGGGGGTGGAGAGGGAGTTAAGGAAGAGGTCAGGTCCTACATCCCCATCTGTCTCTCCCTGCTGAAGCTTGGCAGTGGCTTTATTTTTCTCCCCAAGGTGACAAGTACTGCCATACAGAGCCTCCACCATGGCAATAACTACCGTCTTCTCATAACTGCCACCTCCCTGTGCCCCTTCAGATCTTACAACAGCAGCGGCTTCCTGCTTCACTGTCTTTCACCATTTTCCTGAACCCCCCAGACGCTGGTGAAAACGGTCCCTTTATTAAGCTTTGTTTTTTTTTATTTACCCCTTTAAATTTTGCAACAGTTTCCTGAGGAGGCCCTAATGAATACCTCAGGTTACAGATTTAAAATGTACATATCTAAGACCAAATTGAGTAGAAATTCTGAAATGCAAGTCATCAATCAACCTATGTTACCAGTGATCTGAGTGCCAAGATAAAAAACTGATTCTGAGAAGAACTAATTCAGCAAGGAACCTTGTCTACATTTCTAAGTCAAACTGAAGCTGACAAAGGCAGGGGAGAAGGAGCAGTAAAGTCTGACAAACACACACACACACACACACACACACACACACACATAGAAGGGGTTGGTAACTAAGTCAGAGACAAAGTACAGGACAATAATCTACAGGCCACTCCTCATTCATCTTTCCTGGAAGTCTCCCAGACTCTATCTGAATTTTCCCCCATTCTTCTCAAGGCTTTGACCATCGCCTCCAAGCATGGTAAGGCAGAACTCTTCCTCTACTGGACATATTACTCTGCAGTTACAGAACTAATACTTGGCTAATCCCAATCCCTCAAAATTAATCTATCCCATGCCTATCATAACTTCATCCTCCCACAGTAACTAGAAAATCCTCTTGACCTCCCTGTTCCTATCAAAAGCATCAGCCACCTCCCACTCTACCTTTCAGACACTTTTTACTATCTTCCCCTATACCCACTCCATTCCCTTACCCCATTAAGATGTGTCATGGAACTTTCTAGAATCTCAATTATGAGTTACTGCGCATCTTCTCAGGGAGACTTTAGTCTTCTATTCCATCTTCTCTCCACATCTTCATTCTATTCTTGGAATACAATCTATGTTTTATCACTAAAGTACATACTCTAACAGAAAAGCTCTTGTCAAATAATTTGAATTGTACAAAGTCCATTTTTAGGAAATATGTGTCAAAGAAGTACTTCCTTCACAAAGCCTTTCTTTTCTTTCCTTTCCCCAAATGATCCCTTCTCCCCCTAAACCTCTCTAATATCAAACCTGCACTACATTTACAGAACTTGCATCCTATGATGCATTATAACCATATACATGTATCTGTACATGATTAAAAAGTAGAAAGATAGGCAACTTTTCTGTGCTAAACTGAAGATGCCTTGAAAGCAGGAAAGATTCCATTTGTTTTACCCTCTGATTCACTTATCTTCAATAAAGTTTCTGAATTGAGTTCTTTGGCATTGAATTTTCTGACCTGCACAACAAATTCTTAGGCAAAATCATTTCTAAAATGAAATAAAAAGTATCAAAACTCAAAAAGTTGTCTATTATATGTCCCCTATATCTCAGTACTAAATATCATTTTTACCATTTTGTAAATTTTTTAAATGAGAGCAAATTCATAAATAATATTTAACCTTGAAATGTTAACCAAGTCAATTCCTTTCAGAGTGACAGAGGGATTTGGTAAACAATACATTTTTTTTCTCTATAAGACAAATTAAGTTATTGTGAACAACTATGCAGTATTTTGTTACCAAAATGAAGCCACTTGTGCCTGCATTACAATTTTACCAACTGGCACATAAATAAAGGATAAAGCGAAAAACAAATGTTGTTTTGCAAAGACATTTTCTGTTTTTACAAATACACCCACTCTTGCTAAGGAGGAATAATTTAGACCGAAAAGTATCCCCATAAAATCTTTGAAATCCTTTAGTTTAATCAATTTCCCTACATATTTTTCTAATTATTTGGTACATCTGCATGAAAAATATGTTCTTTGATTTGGCTATTCATTCTCTTAATAACCATCAACAGGGTATTAGCATTATAATTTCCTGAATAACTTTTCATCAGATTCTCCTATAAACACACCAATGTCTGTTTTATATTTTCCCTAAAGCTCTTACTCCCTTAAAGGCCATTCTCCATCTTGATATTGTTTGTAACCATATGCAGCAGACTTCTTAATTTGTTTTTCAGTTTTATTTTGTTGGGCTATCCTATCCTTAGCCCATTCTTCTGTTATCAGCTCCCAGTTCTCACTTGGGAAACCTCCCTTCCTTACTCTCCCAGTCCTCGTGGTATTGACGTGATTCTAATCCCATTCTAAGGTCAAAATGGTCACAGAATTCCAGCATACACAGTCATATCACTGCATTCCCTGATCACAGTGTATATTTTACAAAGGACTAAGGAACAGAATTAAATTCACCAGTATCAGTTCAGAAACCTGTAGGAACTCTTAGGAAAGATACAGCTCAGAAGCTTTTGAAGAGAGTATACCTGAAGATGAAACCAACACAGCACAAAATAACCAAGAGGTAGAAAAAAAGAGACATTTATGATACAATTACTTGCACAACTAGATTCAGTGATGCTATCTCTGGATTTTTCATTTATGTAAGTCAGTAATTTTTTTAACTAAGTCAATATGTAAATCAATACATTATTTTCTTTTTAAGGAACTAAATTTGAATTGACTTACTATCCTTTAAAAGTGAAAATATTCCTATCTGGCATGCCATATATATAACACCCTCTTCAGCTGCCTTCCTTTGAACAGTCACCACTGTTAAGATAGACTCCCTGGGGGCCAGTGCCATGGCTCACTTGGTTAATCCTCCACCTGCGGCACCGGCATCCCATATGGGTGCCGGGTTCTAGTTCCGGTTGCTCCTCTTCCAGTCCAGCTCTCTGCTGTGGCCCGGGAAGGCAGTGGAGGATGGCCCAAGTGTTTAGGCGCCTGCACCCTCGTTGGAGACCAGGAAGAAGCAGCTGGCTCCTGGCTTCGGATCTGGCCGTAGCAGCCATTTGGGGGGTGAACCAACAGAAGGAAGACCTTTCTCTCTGTCTCTCTGTCTAACTCTGTCATATAAATATATATATATATATATATATAGAGAGAGAGAGAGAGAGACTCCAACACTCAGATTTTATGGTCATGTCTCTCCTTATGATTCAATGTATAAACTTTATCCACTAATCCCCCTCTACCCCCTACATTTCAGTGTACTATGCAATGTCATTTCTAACACCAATTCATTACTTCATTCCTGTATGTGTTTCAATCTTTCTCCATTCCTATTTCCCAAAATATTTTTTAAATTTTTAAATCATTTAAAATAATTAAAAACACAATAAAGCATGCAGAAATAATTCATGACAAGCATACAAATGAGTAAGATCACGGATGAAGGCTTTGAGACACACATGGCAAAAACTACTGATTATAAGGTAGTCAGAACAAGTAGCTAATAGATGTTGAAAAAAATTTAGAAGAGGCACCACCTCACTCTAAAACTGATCTCATTGCTTAACCTACTTCCCGTGAAACCACCATCAATAATTCTACAATTTGAATATGGAAAAAAAGGAGGAAGAATCTAAGTAGATAGTAAACACACTGCACATGCATAAAATCCAGAAGCATATTTATTGGAAAAACAGAAAACAAGACAAGAAAGCCTCAGAATATGAGAAAACCCACAATCCCCTAGACAGGATTGTAAAAGATATTGCCATTCAGCTCCACCTCATACATAACTAAAATTCTCTTTACACCGACACAGCTTGAGACCTTAATTTTTAAAGAAAAAACTTTTTATGAAAAACTGGAATAGGACTTGAAGTAAATTACTCTGTCTTGCATCCCATCCCCAAAAAATAAGATGTATAAATTTCCCATGCTTCATTTTCTTATCAAGCCTGTTGACAAGGGACTTTATTTTATTTTTGACTTTTATCTCACTATTCAAAAAGGATAATTGAAGCAGCCTTAATAATAGATCAGCATCATTAATAAAATGTCTGCTCTTCTCCAATGAACATGAGCTTCATTATGAAAAGCAATTGGCCACACCAAATTTGCTGTGGGAGTCGGGTAATGCTGAACATAAAAGCACAGGGAGATTCAGGAGGAAAGCCAGATGCAAGGTCATACATGCCGTTGCAGGAAAACTGAGCAATCCTCAGAATCAGAAGACAAAAACAAACACAATCTTAAATACACTCAACCACTCAACTTCAAATTGATTAAATTTAGTGTAAATGTCTTGCTAGGGGGGCAGCTGTGTGGCTCAGTAGAGCCAGCATCCCAAACGGGACACCAGTTCTTGTCCCGGCTGCTCCAGTTCCAATCCAGCTCCCTGCTAATACATCAGGGAAAGCAGTGGAAGAAGGCCCAAGTCCCTGGGGCCCTGCCACCCACATGGGAGATGCAGAAGAAGCCACTAGCTCCTAGCTTCAGCCTGGCCCAGCCTTGGTCTTTGCAACCATTTGGTGAGTGAACCAGCAGATCAAAGATCTCTCTCCCTCTCTCTGTCTCTTCTTCTCTCAATGTAACTATGACTCTTATATAAATAAATAAATCATTTAAGAAAATGTCTTGCTAGACAGAAAAATCCAAGGCCCCACACCCAATGACAGTTTCATAACTATGTCAATGTCTGACATCAATGTCTTAATAACTGAAGCTATTTTAGTGTCTGTTTTTACTATTACTCTGTGGGGAGCAATCCGGACTAGACTAAGTTACTCGAATTAGGACTTATTCTATGCATCTGCTCTCCCACAATATGGCGCTGGGAGAGAAGTAAACAGCTTCCGCACAGCTGCCTCCAGTTCAACCAATTAACTGTAGGACTTGCTCCTGATTGGAGAGTAGCGTACTCAGCCGAGTTGGGATTGGCGGAGGAGGACTATAAAGGAGGAGAGAGACGGCATGCACGAGGAACATCTATGGGGAACATCTAAGGGAACCCGTGCAGCCCCCCAGAAAGCCGGCCGGCGGTGTGCCGCTCCCCTGCGGAAGTGGGGAATGTGGCCAGGGGGAACTGCCCTTCCACGGAGGTGGAAGGGATAGTAGCCAATCCGGGAAGAACCAGCAGCAAACCCGGGGAGGGCCGAGCAGACGAAAGAACAGCGCAGGGTCCTGTGTCGTTCCTCCACGAAGAGGGGGAGCGACATAATGGTGCCGTGACTCGGATAGGAAACTTAGGACGGATATGAAACTTAGGAGGGAAGAAACGGGAAGAACTAGGGAAAATATCGGAGAGAGAAACTAGCAAACAGCCTAGGGAAAATATCGGAGGGAGAGACTAGCAAACAGCCTAGGGAAAAGCCGGACGAAAAAGGAGCCGGAAGAAGCTATTGAAAGCCTAGGCATAGACTCGGATACGGACTACGGGGGGAAGCTGGGAGAAATCTCTAAGGTTGAAAGCGAAAGTGAAAGCTAGAACAAACAGACTCGGATGCGGACTGTGGGGAGAGGCCAGGAGAAATGAGGGAGGATTATCGTTGGAGGAAAGCTTGGGGAAACATACCGGGTAGAGAAAAATGTTAGGGAAATTGAAGCCGCGGGGGGCAGGCCAAGGCGGAAACGAAAGCCACTTTGGGGTTCTCAAGTTAGCCCGGGAATAGGGGGCGAAAAGTTGAAACCAGAAGCTGAGACGTAAGCCAGATTGGGATCCGTCTGATTAGCCCGGGGAGCAAAGGACGGGAAGCCAAATCGTGGGGCGGAGACGTACGCTGGGTTGAATTCGCCAGGCTAGCCCGGGGAACTTAGATTGAATCCTAGTGGCGGAGACGCAAGCTACGCTGTGTTACTCGCGGAAGCCGCCGCGTGCAGAGAGAGCACGGGGCGTGAATAGATAGGGAACGCTGGCGTAGGCCGTGGTTCAAGACGCGAAAGGGTTAAGCGTGGAGACCGCGGAGCGCGCGAAGCCGGGAAGCCGCGCAAAGCCGGGAAGCTGCACAGATGAGAGAGGCGCGCGGGCTGAAGCGGTGCAGAGCCGGGAACCCGCCGGCGGGGCGAGGTGCCGGGAAGCTGCGGGGATAAGAGAAACAGAAGTTTTAGAAGTAAAGTGAGAGAAATAGGAATGCTGGAAGATAGAAGTAAAATGGGAGAAATAGGAATGCCCGGAGATAGAGAAATAGAGAGAAATAAGGCCTCCCCTCAACATGCCAATTAGAAGGCTTGGATTCGGTCTGCCCGATTAGTGAGGCGATGAGTACCTGGGCGGCTAGCCGCAGGTCACCGAAGACAGGCACGAATTAACATCAGTAAAGCTTCCCCACAATGCAACAATTAGGAGGCTTGGATTCGGTCTGCCTGATTTAAGGCGGTAAGCGCCAGCAAAGCTCGACCAGAGTATGAGCTGCAGGTCACCGAAGATAGGCACGAACCAACGCTAATAAGTCTCCCCCACAATAAGGCAATGAGAAGGCTTGGATTCGGTTTGCCTGATAGGTCTTGTAAGTCCCCTGCGGGCAGAGCAGAGCATGCGCTGCAGGGCACCGAACACAGGCACGCATCAGCGCCTAAAAACCTCCTCACAATGGCGAAGAGAGGACCCGGATTCGGTTTTCCTGATTGATAGGACTTGTAAGAGCCTGTGGCAACTCTAGCAAGTAGAGCAGAGTGTGTGCCGCGGGACACCGAAGACAGGCGCGTATCAACGCTAAAAAATAAAAAGAAAGGGGGATCTGTGGGGAGCAATCCGGACTAGACTAAGTTACTCGAATTAGGACTTATTCTATGCATCTGCTCTCCCACAATATGGCGCTGGGAGAGAAGTAAACAGCTTCCGCACAGCTGCCTCCAGTTCAACCAATTAACTGTAGGACTTGCTCCTGATTGGAGAGCAGCGTACTCAGCCGAGTTGGGATTGGCGGAGGAGGACTATAAAGGAGGAGAGAGACGGCATGCACGAGGAACATCTATGGGGAACATCTAAGGGAACCCGTGCAGCCCCCCAGAAAGCCGGCCGGCGGTGTGCCGCTCCCCTGCGGAAGTGGGGAATGTGGCCAGGGGGAACTGCCCTTCCACGGAGGTGGAAGGGATAGTAGCCAACCCGGGAAGAACCAGCAGCAAACCCGGGGAGGGCCGAGCAGACGAAAGAACAGCGCAGGGTCCTGTGTCGTTCCTCCACGAAGAGGGGGAGCGACATTACTCCATGTTCCAATCTTGTAGCCAGGGTAACTACCAGATCTGGGATGTGCTGGCAAGAGTTCCAGCCATCTCTCTACTACAAATTTAATTTAAAAGGCTTTTCATTTCACTTACAATATCTAACAGACTTTTTAAGTGTAAGGTAACTAATACTTTATTCCAAACATCCTTCCTGAAAACGAATCCAAAATGCAAGTGAAAGAAGGAAGCTGGCTTAAAAAAAAAAAAAAGTGTATCAAGTGTTAAGGTTCTAACATAACATTAGTATTCCTTCTTTTCCAATTCTACTATAGAAAAGGGATTATGAACAAGCTTTAGAGTTTCCTCCAACTGAAAGTCTATGATTCAGAAAAATATAAATACATTCCTTTCCTTATATTTAGAAACAGAACCAAAGATGTCTATTTTGCTTGCATCTTGGAGACTGGAAACTAAAATCTTGGCACATTTCCAGAATTTTGAGGGACAATTCTGAAGTCACATACAGATGTGATATAGGAATTCAGAAGTTACACAGGCTATACATGGTTACACACACACATATCATCCCAGCCTGACCAAAGTAACAATCTAGGAGGATCCCTCCTCCCAACAATCTAAACTCTCCCCAATCCCTGTATCCCTCTTCAAGTTCTACCTCCTCTGTGGTACTGTTAACTACAGCCTACATCCACCCTCCCTTCTCAAAGGTGATTTCAACTCACCACCACCATTACACATTAATTTAGTAGTTTAGGACCTGGAAAAGCTTAAAGTTAGTTATGAACCCAAAATGCAGACACAAAAAGTACAGACAACATCCCAGAATAACTGGATCAGGAAGACTATGAACACACGAATGCAGAGAAAGATGGGACCAGAGGCTTTGACAGTCACATGAGGAGAGTGTGGAGAGGAGGTATGCATGGCTGTCCTTGAAGAACAGTCCACATGGAAGGGAGGTCTTTCAAAGGATGAACAGGTCAGCTCACAGGGCAGTCAGGAAGGTGTAACATGGGCTCCAACTTCAAGCCTCCTTCAGGAGAAGATCCCAAGTTCTTGCCATCATTTATCATGACCATATATGAATCTTTCAGCTACTAAATATGATAGCACCTGTGCTTGATGTTTCAGTAACTGAAGAGTAAAATAAATATAACAGAAGGTACTGGTAAAATGATTTTGTTTACATCACATTAGAAAGAGACAGAAAGGATAACAAACTAGCATCCACACCTACTAGAGTCCACTTATCCTGCTTGTCTGTATACAGCAATTATCTCTCACATTTGAAGACTGGTCTTCTACTTTGGAACCCTAACATGGACAGTGCAAGAAAGAATAAAAGTGCCTTAAAAGTCACAGTTGAATTTGAATCTCCAGAGTGGGTTGATCTAAACTAAAACAATCTAACAAAACAAAAGAGCTTAACTCCCAAGTGCCTTTTATCAAAACGTGTGGATTTACAAATATTTAGAGCTACTCTGCATAAACCCACATTCCCTATAGAAAATCCAATCCCAGTTACCAATTAAAGGCACCTGGAGAGCTCTTAACACCCAGTGGAGACAGGGCAACAAGTAAGAATCTTCACGGATTGGTAGAGCGCAATCCGTGTAATTTTTTTTTTTCATTTTGACAGATAGAGTTATTGAGAGAGAAAGACAGAAAGAAAGGTATTCCCTCCATTGGTTCACCCCCCGAAATGGCCGCCACGGCCAGAACTAGGCCAATCTGAAGCCAGGAGCCAGGTGCTTCCTCCTAGTCTCCCATGCGGGTGCAGGGCCCAAGCACTTGGGCCATCCTCCACTGCCTTCCCGAGCCACAGCAGAGAGCTGGACTGGAAGAGGAGCAACCGGGACTAGAACCCGGCGCCCATATGGGATGCCAGTGCCACAGGCGGAGGATTAACCAAGTGAGCCATGTGCCGGCCCCCAGACATGTAATTTTTACAAGCAGCAGAGTGGAGATCCACAGGCATCTCCACTCTTTTTATTTTTTTTTTTTTGTTTAGATAAGATGAACAGATTTCATACATTCCATACACAAAGATTTAAGAGCACAATGATACTTCCCATGCTATCCTTCCTCCTCCTCCTTATTTTTTCTTTTAATTTTTACAAAGACATACTTTCAGTTGGTTTTATAATCACAGGCATCTCCACTCTCAAAATCATCAATGTCTTTACCAGGTGAGAAAAGGCTCAACTACAAGTCTTTTCACTCATTTGTGAAAACAGGGAGCCACTAATACACTTCTCATTTTTGTTAGCTTTTTTTATCTTAACACTCAAAAATTGGAATAATTTACTAAGCAAATAGCAAAAGAATCAGAAAGAAAAATTAAGTAGCCACAGTTATTGAGGAAACTGGCAAAGGAAAGCCACAGAACCAAGAAAAAGAGGAATGAAACATGCTTGAAAATAAAATACCTTGAAATTTACAAGCATGGCCAATGGTTCATACTAACTCACTCAGCTAATATTCAGGGTGCTAGGTGTGTTAAGCTCTATGATAATATAATACCTACTATTTTGCTACAGGCTCCTAAGTATTAAAGAGATCTATATATTAAACTCAATATTATAATTTTACGACAGACAATACCCATCTTAAAGAAATAAGCCTCAATATTATAGATTTTTCCCAACATAACCTAATCTGCGACTGAACTCGTTTTCAAGGAGATGCCTCACCAAAAAATGTCTGGAGAACAATTCTACTGTTCATTTATCCAAGGACTCGGGTCACAGCCTATCCCAGGACCCAGGCCCTGGGAACTAAGTCCAGGAACCAGCAGATGGGCTCTTTGTCTTTCTTTCAAATAAATAATTTTTTTTAGAAAAATGGATGGAGGAGGTAGCTAAGAATCATTATAAATGACTTTTGAATGTACTTAGTCCTAATTTAGGGCAAAAATCACTTAACTTTTCATTTATTTGGAATCCTAGGGTTAACTTATGACCTATTGGGTGGGCTACTGAAATGTTATTCCTGTCAGTTTCAAATTACCCTTCCTGTAGGCAGCTTTCACTCATAAATCCAGTTTGCCAAGAATTCCCTATGTTTTGGGAAGAAGAAAGACTGACACTAGATTTTTAGAGCCAATTCTTTCCACAATACCAGCCTTTAAAACATTGTTCTTTTTCAAAATAAACAGGTATTGGTAACAAGCCAGACCTTCCAAGAATTAACACAGACCTTAAGGTAAAGGATAATACTTCAAAGTTTCAAGTAATTACTTCAATACATCCTCCTTCAATACAATCCTTCAATACATTACAGTCATTAACAAAGCTCCAAGTGAATGACTGACTGCATTCTGTTTACAGAATGGACAACTGAGGGCCATATTCTAGCCTAACTCATCCAAGAAGGAGCAAAACAGAGAATAAACCACTACCTAGCAATAGCACTAAGCCCCCAGCCTGGGAGTACTCTGCTGTTTAATTTAAAACCTGGAGCACTCTACTTTCCCATTCAAATACCAAGAAAAAACAAGCTGAACAATTCGAGCTTAAAGATTAGCCTAGGGCTCCCAGAGAGACTGAAGGGAAACCCACTCCTACACTGAAAGTAGGCCTTTTAAAAACCTTAATTTAGTTTTCTTATTTGTTGCTTGGCATATCAGACCACTCCTTATAATTTATTCCAGCTGTTTCTTCTGAAAATATGAGGTTTGCTATTTGCTATAGGCCTCAAAAAAAAACCCACAAAGAAATGGTAAATCATGGAATGCAGATGACCAAGTCAAAGGAATAGATACTGCTTCTACTAGGTGATGACACAGGAGTGATGATTGTGTTACTTCAAATAATAAATAAAGGTATTCTTTGTATGCATAAAAGCCTGACAGTGTCATGATTATATATTCAAAATGTATTACATGTCCAAGTATTAAAATATATAGGCTAGAAGCTCAGAATATGTTGCTTTCTGAATATGTTAACCTTAATTGACAGAAAATTTGCATTTCATATAACTTTAAGTCTGAATATGAGCATATTTAATATGAATCCAATATCACTCACTATTTTATATTGTTATATTCATTCTTGATTTAAAAAAAAACAGTGTCATCACTAATGTTACATAGTTTTTAAATACCTTTATCAGCTTGCTAATTTTTCAGGGTTAAGAATACAGTAGTGCATTGTAACAATATCAGGTTAAAACACAATTAAGTTGGAACCATTATTTTTTTTCCATTTCCATTTACATCTTCCTTATATGCCTATAAATTCATTTCTACTTTTTAAAGCAGGAAGAACAAAAAACAAATATGTCAATACTTTGAATATTGCTGAAGTAATAACAGAGTAAGAGACAAATAAAACAACGAAGAACAGATTGCCTACTAGGTGAATATCCACATTAAGATGATTAAAGCAGCCAGCACCGCGGCTCACTTGGCTAATCCTCCACCTGCAGCGCCAGCACCCCGGGTTCTAGTCCCAGTCGAGGCACCGGATTCTGTCCTGGCTGCTCCTCTTCCAGTCCAGCTCTCTGCTGTGGCCCAGGAAGGCAGTGGAGCATGGCACAGGTGCTTGGGCCCTGCACCCACATGGGAGACCAGGAGGAAGCGCCTGGCTCCTGGCTTCGGATCAGCGCAGTGCGCCAGCCTTAGCAGCCATTTGGGGAGTGAACCAACGGAAGGAAGACCTTTCTCTCTGTCTCTCTCTCTCTCACTAACTCTACCTGTAAAAAAAAAGAAAAAATGATTAAAGCAAAGAACAGAGTATCTGAAGTGTCATGCTAAAAAAAAAAAGTTATCTTTACTCATATTATAGGATGCCAAAACAAACATTTCAATACAGTTCTTCATTCTTGTTTGGCCCCACTTTCCTTGGTTGTTGAACAGAGAAGGATCAAGGAGAAAGTCTTGCCTGCAGCTTTGATTGTATCCCTATAAACAAATCAAATAACTTTTTTTTAAAGATTTATTTATTTATTTGAAAGGCAGAGTTAGAGAGAGAGAGAGGGAGAGAAAGAGACAGGGTCTCCCAAGTGGGTGCAGAGGCCCAAATTTTTGGGCCATCTTCCACTGCTTTTCCAGGAGCACTATCAGGTGCTGGATAGAATGTGGAGCATCCAGGTCTCAAACCGGCATCCAAGTGGACTGTTGACACTGCAGGCAGCAGCTTAACCTACTTCGCAACAATGCAGGCCCCCAAATAACTCTTTTTAGGATTGCTGGATATGACAGGCCAAAAATATCACATCATTTGTAGCTATAAGTCATTCTATTTAATGACTCTGGTGACTGACCTCTCAAACTGTGTTAAATGAAATTTTAAGAGGCCATAGATTTGAACAGAGCTCCTAAACTAGGACCAACAGACCAAACAAATATAGAGTTTAATCATAGTTACTTAGCTTTGGCTGCTTGCAAAAGGACCTGCAGACAATTAACTGATTAGGTTGTAAACAATTAACTAGTTAAACTGCAACCAACTGACTGCTTCATCAAGTGCTGTAGTCAATTAAGCTGTTTTCCATGTTTTCCTATAAATACTGTTGGATCACATTGTTGGGTGAAGTTCTCAGAAACTGCTCTGGGATCCACTCAATTTGTGAACTGTTTTCTGTTTGTTGAAAAATATTCTGCCAAATTTAATTTTAACCCTTGTTTTATAGTTTTAGGAGATGTCATGAATAAATGTCACCTAATTCAATGCAAAATATCGTAAGCACCTACTAGGTGCCAAGAATACTTTTAACCTTTGCGAGTAGAGAAGAAAACACAACTGTCCTAAGCTTTATAACCTACTACAATTGTCACAACACTGTGAATAAATATACTGCAAGTTATTTTAAGTGCTTTAAAGAAAAGCATAGTATAAGAGGAATAAATGAGGTTGAAGAAAATATTTTATACTCAAATATGGAAGGGACATAATGGCCTCTTTGTTAAAAAAAATGTTTAAGCAGATATATAAACCAAAAAAGCAAAACAAGAGCAGATATGTGAGAGCGAAAAATTCAGACAGTGGGAAGAGGCAGTGCAAAGGCCCCCACACGTGACTCAGCATGCTTGATGTGCACACAATAATAAAGCAGCCATGGTGGGAGTGGGAATGAGAAGAGGAAAGGGGAGCAAATCATATTGGGCATTATAGGCCAATATAAGAATCGTAGGAATATATAACTATCTGAAGATTGTGGGGAGCAACTCGGACTAGACTAAGTTACTGGAATTAAGACTTATTCTATGCATCTGCTCTCCCACAATATGGCGCTGGGAGAGAAGAAAACAGCTTCTACACAGCTGCCTCCAGTTCAACCAATAAACTGTAGGACTTGCTCCTGATTGGAGGAGAGCAGTGTGCTCGGCGTGTGGGCAGCCGAGTTGGGATTGGTGGAAGAGGACTATATAGGAGGAGAGAGACGGCATGCACCAGGAACATCTAAGGGGAACATCCAAGGGGAACACCTGTGCAGCCCCCGAGAGAGCCGGCCGGCGGTGTGCCGCTCCCCTGCGGAAGTGGGGAATGTGGCAGGGGGAACCACCCTTCCACGGAGGTGGAAGGGACAGTAGCCAACCCGGGAAGAACCAGCAGCAAACCCGGGGAGGGCCGAGCAGACGAAAGAACAGCGCAGGGTCCTGTGTCGTTCCTCCATGAAGAGGGGGAGCGACATAATGGTGCCGTGACTCGGATAGGAAACCTAGGACGGATAGGAAACCTAGGAGGGAAGAAACGGGAAGAAGTGGAAAATATCGGAGAGAGAGACTAGCAAACAGCCTAGGGAAAAGCCGGACGAAAAAGGTGCCGGAAGAAGCTATTGAAAGCCTAGGCATAGACTCAGATACGGACTACAGGGGGAAGCTGGGAGAAATCTCTAAGGTTGAAAGCGAAAGTGAAAGCTAGAACAAACAGACTCGGATGCGGACTGTGGGGAGAGGCCAGGAGAAATGAGGGAGGAGTATTGTTGGAGGAAAGCTTGGGGAAACATACCGGGTAGAGAAAAATGTTAGGGAAATTGAAGCTGCGGGGGCAGGCCGAGGCGGAAACGAAAGCCACTTTGGGGTTCTCAAGTTAGCCCGGGAATGGGGGGCGAAGAGTTGAAACCAGAAGTGGAAACATAAGCCAGGTTGGGATCCGTCTGATTAGCCCGGGGAGCAAAGGACGGGAAGCCAAATCGTGGGGCGGAGACGTGAGCTGGGTTGAATTCACCAGGCTAGCCCGGGGAACTTGGATTGAATGCTAGTGGCAGAGACGTAAGCTACGCTGTGTGACTCGCGGAGGCTGCCGTGCGCAGACAGAGCGTGCGGGGCTCAAGTAGATAGGGAACGCTGGGCTAGTGCGAAGCCGCGCAGATGAGAGAGGTGCGGGCTGAAGCGGCTCAGAGCCGGAAAGCCGCCGAGAAGCAGCCTCGGGGCGGGCACCGGGAAGCCGCAGGGATAAGAGAAACAGAAGTTTAGAAGTAAAATGAGAGAAATAGGAATGCTGGAAGATAGAGGCAAAATGGGAGAAATAGGAATGCCCGGAGATAGAGAAATAGAGAAATAGAAAGGCCTCCCCACAACATGGCAATGAGAGAGCTTGGATTCGGTCTGCCTGATTGGTGAGGCGATGAGCACCTGCGGGCGGCTAGCAGCTTATGCACCGCGGGTCACCAAAGACGGGCACGTTATTAACATCAATAGTCTCCCCACAATATGGCAATGAGAAGGCTTGGATTCGGTCTGCCTGATTAGTAAGGCGGTAAGCACCAGCAGGCGGCTCGACCAGAGTATGAGCCGCAGGTCACCGAAGACAGGCACGTATCAGTGCCTAAAAACCTCCTCACAACATGGCGAAGAGAGGACCCGGATTCGGTTTGCCTGATTGATAGGACTTGTAAGAACCTGTGGCAACTCTAGCAAGTAGAGCAGAGTGTGTGCCGCGGGACACCGAAGACAGGCGCGTATCAACGCCAAAAAATAAAAAGAAAGGGGGATCTGTGGGGAGCAACTCGGACTAGACTAAGTTACTGGAATTAAGACTTATTCTATGCATCTGCTCTCCCACAATATGGCGCTGGGAGAGAAGAAAACAGCTTCTACACAGCTGCCTCCAGTTCAGCCAATAAACTGTAGGACTTGCTCCTGATTGGAGGAGAGCAGTGTGCTCGGCGTGTGGGCAGCCGAGTTGGGATTGGTGGAAGAGGACTATATAGGAGGAGAGAGACGGCATGCACCAGGAACATCTAAGGGGAACATCCAAGGGGAACACCTGTGCAGCCCCCGAGAGAGCCGGCCAGCGGTGTGCCGCTCCCCTGCGGAAGTGGGGAATGTGGCAGGGGAACCGCCCTTCCACAGAGGTGGAAGGGACAGTAGCCAACCCGGGAAGAACCAGCAGCAAACCCGGGGAGGGCCGAGCAGATGAAAGAACAGCGCAGGGTCCTGTGTCGTTCCTCCACGAAGAGGGGGAGCGACAAAGATTTAAAAAGAGAACTAGTATCTCCCATTTTTAAATACTCTGTGGAAAATAGATTCCAAAACCAGAGTTAGAGCAAAGAGATGAGTCCAGAGGCCTTTGATAAGCATGGCACGGGTAGAAGTAGCAAGAAATACCTTGGTTTCAGAAAGACTTTAAAAGAACTTTTTAAAAAGATTTATTTATTTATTTATTTATTTATTTGAAAGTCAGAGTAAGAGGCACAGAAAGTGAAACTTCTTAAAAGATTACGGATGGATCAATACCAGTGGGGAATGAGAGAAAGAAGTTCAAGGATGACTCCAAAATTTTTTCCTGACCTGGAAGAACAGAATTTCCATATTATAAAAAACTAAAACAGAAGAACAAAAATAATGAAAAAATAAGGAAATAAATTAATAATTTGGTTTCAGAAAAATTTGATATTCCCACTAGTCATCCAGGAGAAAATGTCAGGCAACTGGTTCTACAACTTTGACACTCCGTAGGAGAGCTCCACCAGAAACACAAACACTGCAATATCAAAACATCAGTAGTCTTAGCTGGGATGCAGCAAATAACTCTGAAAGTGACAGATTACAGAGAAAAGAGAAGTCTGAAGACTCCACACTCAAAAAAGGTAAAAAATGAAGTAGAGGACCCAACTTCAATATAATTCAGACATTTATGTTTCTTAATGTTAGGAGTTCTTATATAGCTACATACAGTTGGTACTTTTCACAAATCCTCATTTTGAAGAGAGCTGACATCTTTTGTTTTCTTTTTAAAGTCATACACATAAAAGCTGTAAATATTTATGGGGTACCATGTGATGTTCCCATGTATGTATACGTTATATAATGTTCAAATAAGGGTAAGCAAGTCTATCTCCTCAAACATTTCCATTTCTTCATGGTGAGACATTCCAACTCCTTTCTTCTGGCTTTTTTTTTTTTAATATACAAGATATGGTTATCCACCGACGCTGACATCTTTTTGTTACCTTGCTGAGCATAAGCTGCTAATCCCAGCTAAACCTGAGTCTGGTTGAAATTAGTTCAAGTGTTGTGCCTGAACAGCATCCTTTAAAATAACCTAAAGGTTCTGCCCAGCCACTCGGTATTTGGCAACTTGATAGGGCTGCTCTACAGAGTAGCTTCATTCTGATGAAAGCTACTTAAAGAAACCAGAACCCTCAGTTTCCATCATTCAGTCTACCAAGCATCTACCTTGAAATCAGAACAAAACATTTACTCATATTTATCCCATTTATGGTAGGCAAGATAGTCTAAATGATCCCAAACTTCTGGTATTAAGATCTTTGCAGTCCCCTCCAACAATGAATAATAATCACCTGTATAACCAAGAGGATAATGTGAAAATAACGGAATGGAACTTCAGAGACTGGGTTCATGAAATATGTCTCTTAAATTACTCACTTATAAGCCAGTTGTCAAAATGCAAGAGCAATCAAGTTGCCCTAAAGTAGCAGCTACCAAGGACATCAGATGGCCTGTCTTAAGGGCAGATCCCAGTCTCATTCAAGTTTTCAGAAGACTTGGTCTTAGATAACAGCTTGAGTGTATGAATGATCCTTAGTCATAACCATCGACTCAGCTGCTCCTAGACTGCCTATCCGCAGAATTTAGAATAAGGATTTATTGAGTTGGCATAGTGGCATAGCAGGTTAAGCCACCAACTGTGAAACCAGCACCCCATATGGGTGCAGGTTCAAATTCCAGCTGCAACACTTCCAGTCTGGCTCTCTTCTAATGTACTCAAGAAAGCAGTAGAAGATGGCCCAAGTCTTTGGGCACCTGCACTCATATAAGAGACCTGCAAGAAGTTCTACATGCCTGTTTTCAACCTGGCCCAGGCCTGGCTATTATGTCCATTTAGGGAAATAAATCACCAAATAGAAGATATCCATCTCTAACTTTGCCTTTCCCATAAATAATCTTTAAATATAATAAAATATTTATTGTTGTTCTAAGCTGCTACCTTGAAAGATAATTTGCTATACAAGCAATAGATTAGGAACATACCCATAGTCCTTACTTTTTCCCCTTTGTCTGCACAGCTGATTTCAGGTTCACTTCACTTACAGGAAGACAAAGATTTAGAAAAGTAGCTCTCAACTCTGCATTTTGAAATTTACTTGGAAACCTACAAACCACTTCTGGTTTGGAGCTGCCATATATTTTATTTATGGTTTGCTCAAATAAGACCTTTAAATTTTATTGTGCCTCAGTTTACTTTTTAACAATCTATACAGAACAAACAAGATGTGACAGAAGGTTCAGAGTAAAATGAGTGGCTGTGGGCTGCTTTCCTCCTGACTTCAGCTTACTCACTGAACACGAGTGCTGGTTAGTCAATGACAGCTAAGATCCCCTTGGGGACAACCTAAAACAGGCACAGCTGCCTACAGAGATCACATAGAAACCGGGTCAACAATAGTATGGCCAAGGATCATGACTCCCATTGCTCAAAAATTGCTCAAAAAGGGGGAAACATGGTGGAATGAAAAGGCCATGCCAAGAAGGCGCTGGCGAGCAAGCAAGACATGCGTTCAGTTACTCAGGAAATGGCAGCGGAACCCACCTGGCAAAGGAACCTGCCTAGCAACAGGCAGTGATTGGTTACAGCATAAACCGTCCCTTGACTGGATTGGCTACCTCAGCTATCTAAACTGCTGCACCAACTGAATAAACGAGTCTGCAAGCTGCTCGCCTCTAACCCACTTTCACTGGACTCCCAGTGTCTGTGTCATGACTCCACACCTCTTGCTCCCACCGCGCTTCTCCTCTCAGAACGAATCCACAGCAACACCTAACTATTTTCTCCTTCTCACTCAAACCTCTGTTGTACCCATCGCCCCTTGCACAACTACATGCATACATCCCACACCCAAGTCAGTTAGGAAAACCAAACCCAAGCAGTTTAAAACTAAGAAAACCGTATTCTCTCACATAATATGCAGCTCAAAGTAGGGACAATTTAGAGTTGGTTAACTGAATGGTTCACTGACACTGCACACCCAGGTTCATGCCAGAACTGCTACACTCAGGTGTCACAATGATTTCTTTAATGAACAGTTGCCTTAATTCCAGTTATGAAGAGAAAGGATGAGAAGAAACAACTTCTCTTCCAATGTATCCTATTTTATCAGTGAAGAGGAAAAAAGGAAAATAAAAAACCTTTCAGATACACACCCACAAAAGCCTTGCCACATATCTCACTGGTAGAAAAAATTAAATCTTCTAGTTATTCTAAACTATCAACCAGAAAATATGATGCTAAAGCTATAAAGGATTTACTCCACTGAGATAAAAGTAGAATCACACATGTATACACATGATTCATTCATATTATCAACATCACTGGAATACTTTCAATTGCAAATAATAGAAATGTATCAGTTAACTACTGACAGAGAAATGATGAGAACCACACAAATAAGCTATCTGAGTGTTCTCTATCAGTAGCTTACAGGTTAGTATAAGAGGATTGGTACTGCTCATCTCAGCTGAACTCTTGATGGTCAACTTAAGGACTTTGGGCAGGGCTAGGTGATGCTACTTCAAGTTGTGGGCCCACATGCACTTGGCTGCTCACTGAAGGCTGGGCTCAGGCCTGTTCCACATTCTGGGGAGCAGGCTAAGGGAACACAAAGTACTCAACTAAAGCTTTCTCACAGTAACAGCAGAAGCACAAGGATACAGGAAGAAATGTAACACCTTCTAATGCATAGACTCAGAACTGACACACTGTGACCTCTACCCACATTCTGTCAAATAAATAAGTTCATGACAAAGTCCAGAATGAAGGCATGAGGAACAACACACTACTTCTATTGGCAAGAGCTTCCAATTCACATGGCAAGAGGTTTGACTGTGAGGGGAGGTTAGAAAACAAAGCTAAGGGCAGGTGTTTAGCCTATGGGTTAACACACCAGTTTAGGTGCCCACATAACACAGTGGAATGCCTGCATTTGATTCCCAGCTTTGGATCCTGACTGCAGCCTCCTGATAATGCAGACCCTGGAAGGCAGTGTGAAGGTTCAAGTAATTGGCTTCCTGCCACCTACATGGGAGACCTTCATGGAGTTCCCATCTCTTCCCCAGCTCAGCCACCGTAGGGATTTGGAGAGTGAACCATCAGATAAACCTCTCTCTTTCTGTGTCTTTCTTTTCCTTCCTGTACGTATTTCAGACTCCCCTGTCCCTACCTCTCCCCCCACAAAAAAGGGCCAATATTTCTGTCTTCTACAGATATTTACTCTGACCCTGTTAACCAAATATAAAATTATTAGAAAAGTACTGAGGACTCACAGAACTGATGGAAACTTAAGAATGAGGCTGTCCAGCTTAGAGAACATAGATATGAAATAGCAAAAGCTGTAAGCAATCATTTTTAGCAATAATCAGCGGCAGACGCTACCACCACCAGAAACTCAGTGTCCCTGCCACTACCACAAGGGAAACACAGCAGTACTTTGCTTTATTTACTCATTCAGGACTTTAAAATCCTTTGCAGGAGCATCTCACCAACTGAGCCTTGGTCATGACTAAGCAAGACTGTCAGGATAAGGGAAAGAGCACACAACCTTTTGTACTTCCATGTTGGGAGGTGAACACTAATCAATACTACACCTACTTAGAGGGTTGGGGCTTAAATGCCAGAGACATGAAGACAAAGCTAACTGGCTACACAAAACTGGAATGCAATGGAGATTCTTTGAAGAAAAGACCTTCAATTGTCACATTAAAACACACCTCACACAAGGAAGCACTTCCATTAGATCATTCCTGAAGTATTATCTGAGGCCTAGCCAGCATCCACTGGCAAAACACACTGGAACAAGGGCTTCACAGAGAAGAGAGAGACCTGTTAGCCTTACAAACTGTTTTAAATTGTGGTATGCTGCTGCAGAGTCTTAAGGAAATCAAATGTTTCCAATTTTGCATTCATCATTTAAATTATCTAAGGTACATGTAAGAGATCTATGTTTGCCTCATATTCAAACATGCTCAGGAAAAACCAATGGGCCTTGAAACGCACTAACGCAAATGGCTTTTTTTATGCTGAGATTTCAACACTAACATGAGAGGTCTTCATTTTGTTCTTGGCTTTAGATCTGTACATTCAAATCACTATTGTTTTGCTTAATAATGTAACTGTGCTCCAGGGACACAGACTCCAGTATCAGATTAGCTCATGCAATTAATGGATTTAGAGGGTCTCATTTTTTCTACCTAATTCAGTTTTGGATAATACTACAACAACAAATACACTACAGAGAGTTGGTTTAATAAACAATTTTTAAGAAACATTTATAGCAAGTCAAGTTTGTATCACAAACAGCCATTTGGCTAGTGATCAGAAGGGAGAGGGAACAGAAAGGTTAGAAAAATGAGGCAGCTGGGAGTTAGGGCAGAAGGCAGGGAGAAAAAGGGAAGACAAGAGAAAAACACCTCCTGTCCATCATGTCTCAGTACTCTGAGGCACACGGTAGTTCTCTGCCCTTTGTGTGCCTTGTTTAGGACCACAGGATTGTGCAGATCTGTGAGCAGAAGCCTAAACATTTCCTCTTAATTTTCCTCTCAAGCAACTGAGATCACTGTCATCAGGAGAAACATGACTTTCTGTTAACCACATCCAGACTCTTATGATCTTGAGTATATTCTTTTGTTCTTTTAAAAAAAAAAATGGATATTCTAGCAGCAGGAATTTATTCTAGTAGATGAGATGCTCACATCTCACATGAGAGTGCCTGGGTTCATTTCAGCTCCTGATTCCAGCTTCTCAACAAAGTAGACCCTGGGAAGCAGCAGTGCTGGCTCAAGTAAACGGTTTCCTGCCACACACACGGCAGACCTGGACTGCATTCTTGGCACCCAGCTTTGGCCTAGCCCAGCTCAAGGTATTACAGGTGTTTGGGGAGTGAACCAGCAGATGGGAGCTCTCTCATTATCTCTCTCTCTCTGCCTCTGAATTTTTTTAAAAAAGGATCTCCTAGGTACAGTATGAATATCCTCATCACAGATGTCCAATCAAATGCTCAAAGAGAGAAGAGAATACCAAGACAGGGCACTATTCTTAAGACTCTGATTTCTCCTGTAAACAACTTTGTGGACAGCTGTGCTTTTGTCTCTTGTCACTACTCCCTCTGTGGGAGTCTGGTGGCCCTTGAAGTACTCCACTTCCTTCCTTTCCAGACAGGGTATGCTGGGGGACCATCATGCAACCACCATATGCTTTTCTGAAAGTGATGCTAGACTCAGGCACTTTAAGGCACTGCAAGAAGGAGTTTTGCCCTACAAGGTCATGCTGTAGAGTGAGGAGAATGAGTAGAGAAAAGTAATGCCATTCAGTTGTGCAATCTGATCAAATCCTGCCCACAGCCTGGAGTCTTCATAAGAGAAATAAATGACTTCCTAATTTAGGCTATTTTTAAGTTCCTCCATTAAATATAAGTAGTTTTGCACATATACATTTAAATAGGCCATCTAGTTCTAATTAGATCCAAAATGAAAGTAGGGAAAATAGCTGAAATATCCATAATTTATGCTCAATAAACTACAGTGATTGTCTAGGTCCTTGTCTAGAAAAAAAACTTCCTGTTGCAAATCAAGTGCCCTTTCTTTATCTAATGTGATCCAAAGGCTCCAAATAACTCATAGGATGGTCACTCCTTATCTATTCTCAACAGAAACTGGGAAGACAGGGTTTGAATTCATTTTGTTTCTACCCGGGACAACTCACCAACAAATTATGCTTTCACCAGTCATCACCAATGATGCATTCTGCCCACAGCAGCACTGGAGCTTAAAAAAAATCCTGATTTTAAAAGAAATCATCCTTTTAATTCCAAAAAACTGTGGGGAATAAATATAAACTTTCTTACTTTCTTGTGGCTTTTACTTATAGTTTCCAAAAGAATTTTTGTCTTCATATTATTCCTTAATTTACTCAAATAACTGTTCCTACAAGATTCAAATTTACTCAATTATTTGCATGCTTTACCTCTACTATGCAAATTCCTGCCAAATTCCAAATTAATTCTATTCAGCATTATTTTCTATAGTCAAACAATGAAAGAATATTGTCTAAATGCTAATCTGCTGTTTATTCATTTTCCTTAGACAGCTTCAGTCCCCCAGAGTTTGACATTTCAATAAATCCTTAAAAGGGATTATAATGCCGCCTTGCTATATTTTGTTTACTCTGAGAAAATAAATTAAGAAACTTTCTCACCTGTAACCCTTTTAAAAAAAAGTAGAAAGAAGCCTATCTTTCTTCCTCTAGAAAACAAGCTTTGAATATGGAATTAATTACAAGCATCTGGAATTTAAAAAAAAAAAAAAGTCCCCAAGTAACAGAAGATGATTTCAATGGATTCTGGCAAAAGCTTTCCTATAATTTGTTTCCTTCAGAACAATCTGATCAGCCTCATCCTCCTAGGATGTGAGAGCAGAGAAGCCCATATGCGCTTATGCAATATTCAAAAGGCCTTTGGATCATTCTGCAGTTCTAACTACAGCCCTTGGGTTTGCCTGTCATTGAAGGCAATCTGTGCATAGTTGATGGAAAATACAATCCATGACGTGATTCTTCTTAATGTCACAAATGGAGGAGACAGGTTAAACTCTGCATCATAGTTGGTGGAAAGAAAACTTAATATGCAGGAGATAACTAATATGAAAAATAACTGAATTTAGCTACACATAGCTGCATTGCTAAAAACAGATTATGAGGCAGAATGCAATTCAGTTCTATTATTCTCCTCATGCCCTCATTTCCAAATACCCACACTGAGCACATAGAGCCTGGGTGCTGGTTGTGTCCTACAACTGGATGAGATTTAAGGTTTACTCCTAAGTTCCCCAAATCATAAGGGCCTCCTTATTGTCTCTGGTTTCCAATCTGGTCAGTTTTATCAAGGGAATAAACCCCTAATACTAAAGTATTTCTGCAGTTTTGCATGATCCCTGCACTTGGCAGGCACTACACTTTGGTGTATAAATTTAATATAGCAAGTTTACATTAAAAACATTGCAATAAATCTTTTTAAAAAAAGAAGAAATGGGATTTTCAGAAAAATTTCTGCATAGAGGACAGTTATTGGCTCAGCAAACAAACATTTCACTTCAATCAAACCACGCAAGCCAAGACAGTACAAATCACCCTTTCTAGAATCACAGCAGTGTACACATTCAAAATCCAGAGAAAAATGTTCAAAGTGGAACTCACTTTCCACCCCCAGCTTTGGCCCTACATGCTCAATGCCTACTGGATGACTGAAGACTTTGCTTTCGCCTCCAGTTCAGTTTGTATCAGAACATGACCTAGGGTGGGAAAACCTAGGGCATTTTCCCCTAAGGTGGGAAAACCAGGAGAAAGCCGAAAAGAACAAGTCTGAAAACAGAAGTGCACAGCACATACGGATTTATAACCACTTATCAATTGGGTCAGAAACCACAGTACAAGGATTGATCATGACCCAGCAAAGGGAGTCAAGTATAGTATTACCTGAGAGGTTTCTTCAGAGACATGATGGGAATCGGAAGGGGCAAATGGCTTGTACTATTATTTGAAGGCCCCACTGAACTGTGAAGGAGGCTCACGTGATGTTTCTCTTGGTTGAAAAAAATAAATATTGGGCCCAGCGCCGTGGCTCACTTGGCTAATCCTCCGCCTGCGGTGTCAGCACCCCATATGGGCACCGGGTTCTAGTCCCAGTTGCTCCTCTTCCAGTCCAGCTCTCTGCTGTGGCCCGCGAAGGCAATGGAGGATGGCCCAGGTGCTTGGGCCCCTGCACCCATTTGGGAGACCAGGAAGAAGCACCTGGCTCCTGGCTTCGGATCGGCATAGCTCAGGATGTTGTGGCCATTTGGGGAGTGAACCAACAAAGGGAAGACCTCTCTCTCTCTCTCTCTCTCTCTCTAACCCTACCTGTGAAAGGAAGGAAGGGAGGAAGGGAGGGAGGGAGGGAGGGAGGGAGAGAGAGAAAGAAAGGAAGAAAGGAAGAAAAGGAAGAAAAGAAAAGAAAAAATAAATGTCAGGCACTAATGCATAATTTCCTTTAAAAATATGACCAAATCACATGCATATGTACATTCCCATGTTCTATATGATCTGGGGTCTTTATAGAGTCCGAGTTCAATGTTTGTCATAGCTTGTGTTATGAAAGAGGCTAACCGTAACTGTGCAGATTATTGCTTGTGATTGTTTTTCCTTAGAACCTATCCATTTTCAACTGCAGCTTCCCCCTGAATATCATCACTTTCCACTCTCAGTTTTGCAGAAATACAAGGGTTTTCCTTCACATCAACACTCACTGGGATGCTGACCACATCAACCCAGGCAGGAAGCTGGACATTTTGGAGAGCTACACTGGGTATCTCTGGACCAGAAAAGGGAGCAGTTCCAAGCAGTCTCACTATGCTCCAGTTGATAGCTGAGTGATATGGTTGTCTCTTCCCAAATTTTCAAAAATTGACAAGAGGCTCTAGCTATTCCTGAGTTTGTCTGAAATAAACACTCCAGTCACATCTGGCTACATACCTGCCTCTGGAGCATGGGGAGAGTTATCCTGTTATTAGCATCCATGAAGCCTTGATGAGAACTCAGCGCTTTATTTCTATAGAAACAATTCATTCTCTGACATCTCATCTAAAATTCAGAGAAACCAACATTGCTCTTCTATTTTCAGATCTTAGGTTTTCTTTTCCAAATGGAAATTTATCCTATTTATTGAGGACCTACTAAAATTAAGACATCTCTGCTTTCAAGATCATAATCTCATAGAAATTCTGATGTGTTCTACAATGATCTAGAAATATACTCTGGAATTGTGGAAACTACTTTATTGGCTCACATATTCATGGCTCTACTACAACCTTGGATCATAAGAGAGAGAAATACTATATTAGGATGCCTGGCCTCACCTGAAACTATTTTCTACAGGAGTTCAACAAACCCCCATTCTTTGGCCTAATCAATACAAAACTGCAATAATTCGCAAATTTAATAAAGGCCACCTCTTATTTAAGAGTCATCTAATCATCTAATTCTGCTCCACTCAAACAATGCTCAACTCAACATTTATAATCCCCAAGTGAACATTCAATCCCATTCTGAAGCAACTCTTGAAAGAGAATTCTTTATCCCCTGGGGTTATCTTGTCCTGTTACCCACAGTGATATACCCAAAATTGGTGGTTCCAAATACTTGTAGTGCTCTCCAGGCCCTGTTTCCTGCAAGGAGTATTTGATGTTCTTGCTTAAATCAGTGTAATAAAGCTTCCTGTAAGATTGAGAACAGAAGGACAATTCAGTGTGTAGCCACAGTGAGGTCATGAGTCTGAATTGCAGGCCACTTAGCCAGATGAACCAGGAGAAATGTATAGGTCTACTAGGGGTAGGCCTTGCAGTCCACCCTTTTGCCCCAGTGCAATTTTCCCATCTCAGTTACAGACAATCCTCATTGCTTCTCCACTGGCAGAAAGTAAATGGTGAATAAGCAGTTTTTCTGGGTCACTTAATTAGGAAGAAGTGTCCAGTGACTTAGTCTGTTTCATTAGCTTTCTTTCTCTTCCTTAAGAAAGAAGGTATTTCAAAAACTTTGTGGAAAATGGGATAAAAAGATGAGCATTGTGCTGCAAAAATATCTGAAACCCCTTCATAGATTTTTTTTTTTTTTTTTTTTTTGGACAGGCAGAGTGGACAGAGAGAGACAGAGAGAAAGGTCTTCCTTTGCCGTTGGTTCACCCTCCAATGGCCGCCGCGGCCGGCGCACTGCGGCTGGTGCACCGCGCTGATCCGATGGCAGGAGCCAGGAGCCAGGTGCTTTTCCTGGTCTCCCATGGGGTGCAGGGCCCAAGCACCTGGGCCATCCTCCACTGCACTCCCTGGCCACAGCAGAGAGCTGGCCTGGAAGAGGGGCAACCGGGACAGAATCCGGTGCCCCGACCAGGACTAGAACCCGGTGTGCCGGTGCTGCTAGGTGGAGGATTAATCTAGTGAGCTGCGGTGCCGGCCCCTTCATAGATTTTTTTGGAGTACACATTTTCCACAAAATTTTGAAGACCTCTCTTCTGCGTGGATTTCAAATATTTCTGTACCTAAATAAGTATCTTTTAATTCCATTTACCAAGAAATTTTTGCAATCTCTTTGAAAGTTAAAATTCAGATATTAAAATTTCCTGCTCCTAATTTATTAGGTCTATAGTTAAGATACTTATCTGGTGAAACACATCAATGTGTGTGTGCTCTTAGAGGTTATGCAAATGCAAAGGAAATATGCAGTGTAAATACAGAATTTAAATTTCAAGTCAGGATTGACCCTGAAGATAGTATTTGAAGCTTTCATTGATTTCACTGGATCCTGAAAGGCCAAGAAAACCCTGAGCAATGAAATCCTGATGAATGAGAAAGTAGAAATATGCACTAAAATGCCTTCACCCATTTCGAGGTCTGTGTGACAGAATAAAGGGAAAATTTCATCAAGCCCAAGACAAGTTTAGAAAGCCTAAGAGTAGCTAGACTCAAAAATGAAAACATTTAGGTTTAAGAGGAATGGTTTAATTTTTCCCCAGCTCTGTCCACTGAAAGAGCCTAGATGTCCAGAAGCAATCACACGATACACACAAGAGAACAAGCACATCTGACACCCAGATCTTTAATCCCATTATCTGTCTTTTTTTTTTTTTAAGATTTTTTGTTTATTTATCTGAGAGGTAGAGTTACAGACAGTGAGAGGGAGAAACAGAGAGAGAGGTCTTCCTTCTGTTGGTTCACTCCCTACCCAAATGGCCGCAATGGTAGGAGCTGTGCTGATCCAAAACCAGCAGCCAGGTGCTTCTTCCTGGTCCCCCATGTGGGTGCAGGGGCCCAAGCACTTGCACCATCTTCTACTGCTTTCCCAGGCCACAGCAGAGAGCTGGATTGGAAAAGATGCAGCCAGGACTTGAACCAGCGCCCATATGGGATGCCAGCGCCACAGGCGGAGGATTAACCTACTACGCCATGGCCGGTCCCCCATTATCTGTTCAAGGAAAGGCAACTTGCAGAAGTGGCAGATTCCAAATCTGGGGTAGGGAAAGCACAAGATGTGCCTGAAACATCGTGTGCCAGTAAACAAGGAACTGCTAACTCGGTGGCGGTAAAGATACTGTTTAGGATACCCACATCCCATATGGGAATGTCTGGATTTGAGGCCTGGCCCCACCAGTGATTCCAGCTTCCTATTAATGTGCACCCTGGAAGGCAGCAGATGATGGCTCAAGTAGTTGGGTCCCTATCACCCATGTGGGAGACCTGGATGCGGATTGTAGCTCTTGGCTTCCACCTAGCACAGCCCCAGCTGTTGCAAGCACTTGGAGAATGAACCAGCTGGTGGGTAAATCTCTCTAAATAACTCTCTCTCTCTCCCGAATAAATGAAAAGTAAACAAAATGTTAACACACACACACACAGTCAGCTTGAAAGGGTTCCCATTGACCAAGCCAGAGACACTTTAGCAGCAAAATAAATAACTCTGAAAATTATTATAGTTCATGAAAAAAAAAAACAAGACTCCACGGATCCATACCGGTATGAGAAGACAAAGTATCAATAAGGTTTTCTCAGTCAGACATATTACCAGTAGGCTACACCAGGGAGTTTCAGAAAGGCTGCAGCACATGGAATGGAAAGTCCAGGTTTCAGTACAGACAGTAGGTTTAATCTCTGAGCCCCCTTTCAAGTCCTAGACTGTATGGGTTTAAAAATAAGTGCCCACAGAGACATTTGGCATAGTGGTTAAGACACTAATTAAGATGCATATGTCCCATGCTGAGTGCTGAGTTTGAATCCCAGCTGCACAGCTGTGACAGCTCAAGTACTTGGGTCTCTATAAGCCACATGAGAGAACTGGATTGAGTTCCTATCTCCCAGCTTCAGCTGGACCCAGTCCCAGTCATTGTGGAGTGAGCCAGTGGATATAAGATTGATCAATCTCTCTCTCTTTATCTCAACAACAACAACAAAAATATCTCTAAAAAGGAACAAAGTGCCTGAAAGAGTTGTTCTGTGGATCTAAGAAGACTTGGTAAAATAACTAATAGTTTTAATAATAAATACACTTCTGTCCTCAAAGAATTGTATTCTAATTATGTTTAAGTGCTCACAAAAGATGTATCATTCTTGGGTGCTTCTTTAAAGTTAAGTTTCTAAAAAAAGAAAAGTGAAATTAACTTCAAGATATAATGACTTTGAACAGCCTTTGTCTCAATTGTTGAGGGACAGTTTTTTGTTTTGTTTTGTTTGTGCAAACTGTTGAACTCTTTACTTTGCGTATAGTTAGTCTTCTGTGTATAAAGTTAATTGAAAATGGATCTTAGTGGAGAATGGGACTGGGAATAGGAGAGGGAGGAGGAGGAGGGGTGAGAGTGGATGGGGGGGCAGGTATGGTGGGAAGAATCACTATATTCCTAAAGTTGTACTTGTGAAATGCATGGAGTTTGTATTCCTTAAATAAAAGGTTTCTTTGGGAGAAAAAAATAAAGACAAAATAAATTTTAAAAATAATAATAATAAATATACCTAATAATGCTAATTCAATCCCATTCATTTGGGTCATTTATTCTAGGGCAGATGGACAACTCAGGTCCTTAGTTTATGGTTCTTAGTACACTAAGGGCCCTTCAGTAGAGAAGGGTGTTCTCTTGTTGAACTCCAACGCCTGAGTGTGACTTCTTTCTGTGGAGTGGGCTTCATTATTTTTTTCCTAACATGTTCCTCAAGGTTTTTGGCCTGTGCATATTTGCACTCTTACAAAATCATTTCCGCATTCTCCAGTGTGTGTTACATGAGCAGCCCATTTCCAGGTGCCAAAATGTTATATCAGTCAGTACTCAACCAGAGAAGCAGAACCAGTAGGAGATGGATGGACAGATAGATGGGTAGATACATAAGTAGGTATTGCAAGGAATTGGTTTATGCAACTGTGGAGGCTAGGGAAACAAACTCAAGATCTGTAGGGCAGACTGTGAGGCTGAGAGTGTCACAGGCAGGCTGGAATTCACAGGCAGACCCTGAAGCTGCTGTTCACAAGCAGAATTTCTTCAGCTCTCTCACCACCCTTCCCCCAACACACACCCCTTAGTCCTGCCATAAGGCCTTTCAGCTGATTGAAGCAGGCCCTAGATTGTCCAAGATACTCTCTGGTACTCAATTACATCTGAAAATTCCCTTCACAGCAACCCCTAGATTAGTATTGGATTGAATAACTTGGATGTAGCTTAGCCAAGTTGACACATCAAAAACAAAAAACTACATAATGGAAACCCATAAATGTGAAAAAGATTTTTAAAAATTTAACTTAGTCACTGTAGCTCTTCATTCAACATCTTATCATTGTAACAACAGTTTAGTGACAAAAGATTGAACAAAACTCAGTCTTTGTCTTGTAAAAGAATAGAGATGTTTCAGTAAATACAAAACCTACATTTATGATGAGTATTATTTTTCTGGAAACAGAAGTAAGAGGTTATCACGAACTAGCCAAACTCAGAGACATTTGCGATATATAGTTTCTGCTTTCAGAAGGAAAGCATTAGCTTCAATACAGCTCGTAAGTCAGGTTCACCATGATAAAGGACCAGAACTTGGAAAATATTGAGCTCCAGAAATGACACAGTGGCTGAGAAAGTAGAAATTGTCATATTTTATCATGATTCAAAACAAAACAACTCTAGGTTCTGGGCCTAGAAGAGGTCAGGGGTTAAGAAAACATTATCAGTTGTTTTATGACCACTTTGGAAGAGAGGCCCTTAGGATAAGCAAAGCTTTGAGGGACAACAGTCTTTATCATGGAGTGAGACTGGATTCCAGCTCTTGATGGCCCACACCCTTCCTCTAATGGAAATGAAGGGGATGCTTCCCCAGTGTGGGAACCCCTTCTCCCCTTACTCCAAGCCTGCAGTGGCTGCCACCTTTCGCTCAGTGTTTGACTATTCTCTGAAAACCAAATTACATCTACTTTCCTTGTCTTTCTTTTTTTTTCCCCCAACCCCAAACCATTCATTTTGGGAAAGAAGGCTGCATAGTAATTTATGTGACTCTCTGTATTAGAAGTACAAAAGTAGCAAGAACAAGGCTCTATAGTCCTTTAGTGTGAATAGTTTTAACAGATGGATGGTTAGATAAAAAAAAGTCACTTAGAAATTCATTATGCAGGGAGGTAATTTGAAATGGCCTATACTACTGTGTAATTTTTGTCCCACTAGATTGCTAAGTGGACACTCCTCACCTTGGCGTGAATAATGCTTAACAGAGCTCTGTGAGTGATAAGATCATTATCACCAGCTTACCTCTGTACCTACTTCCTAAGAAATGCTGGCAACACAGAAATAAGCAGAGAACCCAATCCTGCTGAGATGGAGAAAGATTTTTGAGTAGTGAACTTTTCATAGCCTCACTGGTACGTAGACCAGACTCAGCTTCAAGGCCTATGGGTTCAAAAGAAAGAAGAATCTCACAGGGATGGAGGCTAAATTTCAGTTTACCCAACCCACTGCTCTGTTTGGGAGGGTGAGAAGCCTACAGAAATGATGTCAGGAAGGAATGGAGAACACAGCAGAGTCTCCTACCACCGCTAAAAATAAAGAGCAGAATACATTAAGGAAAAAGCACTTCCTGTTTTCCAGATAAAGGAATGAACTTGCGAGATTCCTGCATAGGAAAAATGGCCCTGAGCTTGTAGTTCTGGCATTGCATAGGGAAGAGACTGCAAAGGGCTTGAGAGGCTCAAGGTGGGTCAGTGACACTAGATGGACAGGTGGGGCAAACTGCCTGTGGCCCAGCAGGCCAGTGCAGATGAGAATAACAGGACATGTTTTAAATAACATCCTGGAGAAGTGGAAAGACCAGTGGCTAGAGCAGACAGCAAGGGCTCAAACAACATATAAATCTTATGTGAAATACTCCTCTGCTTGGGGTCTCCTGGAAAGACAGGAAAGGGAAGGCTAAAGTTCTGATATCGGTCATTAAGAGGATCCACTGGACTTGAAAATGAACTGTTACGGAGACTCCATAATGTGAGATTCTTTTGGTTGTAGGTAAAAGGACTGTATTTTTGGCTTCGTCAAAAAAGCCCTGGTTTGCAGTGCTAGCATCCCATATGGGCGCCGGTTCTAGTCCCAGCTGCTCCTCTTCTGATCCAGCTCTCTACTATGGCCTGGAAAAGCAGTGGAAGCTGGCCCAAGTCCTTGGGCCCCTGCACCCATGTGGGAGAATCGGAAGAATCTCCTGGCTCCTGGCTTCGGATTGGCGCAGCTCCGGCCGTTGCAGCCATCTGGGGAGTGAACCAGCAGATGGAAGAACTCTCTCTCTGTCTCTACCTCTCTGTAACTCTGCCTTTCAAATAAATAAAATAAATCTTTTTGTGGGAAGCAGGACCCGGCTCCCACAACATGGCGCTGAGAGGGAGTAAGTTCTACACAGCGGCTTCGGCTGCTTCATCAATTTGACTAACGAGCTACAGGAGCTGACCCAACCTCTGATTGGAAGAAAGTGGCGTGCTCAGCACGCGAGCAGCGGAGCACGGATTGGTGGGAGAGGACTATAAAGGCAAGATAGAAGCGGCGCGGGGAGGGATTCGCTTATGCAACACCGCCGCAGACATCTCACACCGAGCACCCAAAGAATAACAAGAATGTGGACACACACCAAGTGGAATGCGGTTAGAATGCGGTTACCACAGGAGCAAACTTGAGCGCACAACGCAGAGTCCTCCAGTCCCGTGTCGGTCTCCCGCGAGCCCGCGGAGGAGCAACATCTTTTAAAAAAAAAAAAAAAAGGATTAAGGGCACACACAACTTGAATTCAGGCACCACTGGATCCAGGACTCCATGTTAACAATCAGCTCTGTCTCCAAACTTTACCTTCTACTGAACTGCCTTCAAGGCCAGACATCAGGACAAAACAATTGGCAGTAGAAATTCTGGGACCTGCATTCATTAATTTAGAGTCCAGAAGAAAAGAGTCAAAGTTTCTCTAGCAAAAGTTGTCTATTTTATTTGCTGTAATTGGATCATACTCACATCTCTGAGCCATTCACAATGGCCAGAGTACTTTGATTAATGTTTGACTGATATGGACATGTGTTCCCTTCCTGAGCTTCAGGAAAAGTTATATAGATGAGAAAGGGGGAAAAGAAAATGGGCTTAGTTATCAGAAAATGTGCTTGACAAATTCATACAATGTTTGATTTTGTCACTCTATCGTGTGTCTATGTAGGTATATAATTGCCAATGAAACAATTTTAAATTACTTGTCTGAAAAATCTTTTTTTCTAAAGAAATTTCCTTTAGTGCACATATTGCCATTTGGATGTGGAAAACAATCTTGACACTCCTAAGATTTCAGGTCACTTTCAGTTAGAAGTTAGTCCCTTTGGTCATTCAGTCAAACCCGATTGTAATTGCCTTAGCCATCGGTCACAATTCAAGTGTCTTCCATTCCCCAAGTCTTTTCTTTCCTTCCTCTTAGCCCTGCTTCTAGTTTAACAAAAATCATCCACCCTTGCCAATCAGCAGTGGACAGGAAAGTGGGGGGACCTGCAATGTGTCTATACATGCTTAGGAACACAAGGACTTGGTCTGTCTCTCACCTTATTCCGACACTGAACATCTGCAATGTTTCTCAGCCCAGTCAGCAATCAGGGCTCCCCATGGTACTCTTAGCAAGTTCAGTGTGGATCTGCAGCCTCAGCGTCAGCCCAGTGGACCATTACATTGCTGGCTGCAGGACTAGGATGGGTTTCATGGAGTAAATTTATCTCTGCATATCTCACATCACCACCAAAATCAAACACTTCACAAGTTCCATTATTTTATGTTTAAATAAGTCCATTATGGTATTAAATAGCTCAATTAATGATTATTTTTACCACTTTGGATCAGCAAAAATAGTAAATTCAGTTATTTTCTTCCTTTAAAACCAAGGACAGTACAGGAGCAGGCATTGTGGCACAATGGATAAAGCCACTGCCTTCAATAGTCGCATCCCACATGGGCACCAGTTCAAATCTTAGCTACTCCACTTCTCATCCAGCTCTCTGCTAATGGCCTGGGAAAGTAGAATAAGATTTCCCAAGTGCTTGAGCCCCTGCACCCACATGAGAGAGCCAGAAGAAACTCTTGGCTCCTGGCTTTGGCTTGGTGTTGGAGAGCCATCTTCTGGAGTCTGAACCAGAGGATGGAGAATCAATCACTCAATCTCTGCCTTTCAAATATATAAATAAATAAATCTCAAAAAAAAAAAAAAAAAGGGATGAGGACTCTAGTTTCACTCCACCAATGAGTACTTACTTGCAAGCCATGTTAGGCCTTTCTCTGTGTGTGTGTCCCTCCTGAGTCTGTTGGTTTACCCCCCTAAATCTCTCCCTCTACCACTGTTTGACATCCTAGCTAACTGTTATAATGGATGACCAATCATGAAAGTGAAAGACCTGGATGTGCAAAGCACAAAGGAGGACATGAGGTAGATAAATAAATAGTGAGCTTGTCACAAAAATATCCAAACCCAGTTTAGAGAATGAAGTACGTAAGACACATCCAGGCCTCCTGAAAATTGGAAGAAAGAGTGGTGGGGAGTTCATCTTAGTGGAAGAGGATTGTATTAGAGAAGAAGGAGAAACACCGCTGATTCAACTGAACAGGGGAAGGTTGCCCTCAGGCAGGAAACATCCTTCAGGTTATAAGGAAAATCATTGCTCTCCGGGTCTCTCCCTGTGGGGTTTAGACTTGAGGAGCTAAGACCTAAGGACCAGGGTTTTCTACCATTGAAGTTATGTGAATTACTAATAAGCTGAAGAATAATCCATAAACTTATGAGCCTTTGCAGTAGATTGTGTGTGTGTGTGTCTGTCTTGCTGTTTTGCACTTATTTGGTTAGGATACTTTTGGAAGAAAGTATGCGGAATCTAAGTTACATTGGCTTATGTGATGATTTGACAACATCATCAAAGGCTTGTGTCATACCTTCCTGCCCTACCATCCTCAAGTTGCTGGTCAGCTTCCGTAGTGCCTGTCAGTTGACTGTGAGGCTCCAGGCTTCACATTTTCTCACATGAAAATTCCAAGACACAAAAATGAGCTGGCTCTTTTCCCAGAATTCATACTTCTTTACATTTCCGTTGCAGAATCTGGTCCAAAATGTACCTTTCTGAGCTGATCTTGGGTAAAGAGAATGATATTGTTCTGTGATTTCTTAGAGTAACCAAGATCCACACTCTGGAGATGGACACAGTGGTCGGTTATGGGCTGGGTTCTTTGATAAAATGAAGGAAACAGATTTATCATTCAGGATTTTTATTAAGCAAGGCTCTAGGGTTGAAACAGAGAGAAGCAGGATTGAGAAGGTAAGGATAACATGTCATGTAGACCTGACAACCAAAATGGGTCATCAGCCTTTTATGTTCCCACTTCAGCCATCACTGGTTGTAAATGTAGAAAAAGGGTATGACCTTGGGAAGGTGACATTTGCAGTCAAAGCACTCCTAAATGGGCTGACAGCTTAAGGTTTTGTGTTGACAGCAACTAGTAGATGGAACAGTAGCTCATTCCTTGAATGATAATCTAGAAGGTGCATTTCCACATCTCACCTGGAAGAAGATGACTAACAGAACAAACCTCATACTCTGCCACCAAAGGAGAGTGCATCCATCTGGAGAGGCAAACAAGAGTGACTGCTACTGGCCTGGAAGGAGGCCCCTTCACCTGAATACCCCATTTCCTGTATGAAGTCCAACCTCCCCTTATTAGAGGACTTCAAGCACAACTCTCATTCTTCCCAAGATACACGCCCCTACTTACAAGAATGGTTTCAATGTGTAGTTCACAACTCAGTAACTGCCACCTCAATGCTATGTTAAATATAAGTATCATCAACTGGTTGGACAATGACAAAGTGATGTATTCAGCTGGTCAAATTTAGGGTGTGAATCAGAAGCAGTTTGACTTAGTCTCTTCATGAGTTTGTTTGGTTACAGATTTTTTATTTTTCTTACACCTGGACACATGCATTGAGTCAGGTTTAGACAACACAGGTTTATGTGTGGTTGCAAATCACACTAAAGATCTGGAAAGGGGGCCAGCGTTGTAGCACAGCGAGTTAAGCTGCTGTATGCAATGCCAGCCTCCCATATTGGAGTGCTGTCTTGAGTCCTCACTGTTCTTTTTTTTTTTTTTTTTTTTTTTTTTTTTTTTTTTTGACAGGCGGAGTGGACAGTGAGAGGGAGAGACAGAGAGAAAGGTCTTCCTTTGCTGTTGGTTCACCCTCCAATGGCCGCCGCGGCCAGCGCACCATGCTGATCCGAAGGCAGGAGCCAGGTGGTTCTCCTGGTATCCCATGGGGTGCAGGGCCCAAGCACTTGGGCCATCCTCCACTGCACTCCCGGGCCACAGCAGAGAGCTGGCCTGGAAGAGGGGCTACCAGGACAGAATCCGGCGCCCCGACTGGGACTAGAACCCGGTATGCCGGCGCCGCAAGGTGGAGGATTAGCCCAGTGAGCCGCGACGCTGGCCACTGTTCTCCTTTTGATTCAGCTTCCTGCTAAAGTACCTGGGAAGACAGTGGAAGATGATCCTGCTTCTTGGGCCCCTGCTCCCACGTGGGAGACCTGGATGGAGTTCCTGGCTTTTGGCTTTGGCCTGGCCAATACCTAGCTGGCAGAGCCATATGGGAAGTGAACCAGTGGATTAAAGTACTCTCCCTCCCTGCCACACCATGTTACTCTGCCTTTCAAGTGAAATAAAATAAATAAATCATTTAAAAATCATCAAGAAGGAGACCTGGCAATAATTATAGTCATGGTTATTGCTTGCAGAGGTGTCTTAGATTCCCATACCTTATGTTGACTATATACGGGGAGAGGCAAACAATGGGGTTGTTAATCCTTTTTCCTATAAAGGCCCTAAGATGGAAAGCTTATCCTTTAGATATAGCAGATGTTTCCCAAATCACAGATTTTTTGGAAAAGTCTTGTTGCCTGGGGAAGTAGCTGTGTGATGTTCCACAGCACAGACAGTATCATACTAACTGGGACTTCTGCAGTAAGTAGCCCACTTTTAGGTCCACAGAATGCATTTGTAAGTAGGAGGAACAGGCAAAATCTAGTACTGCAGAGTTTTCAATGGACCAGCAACAAGGCTAACCTAATTTTAAAAAAGAAAGAAACACTAGAGATACTTCCATAAGTCTCTTAAATTCCCCATGACCAGAAACTGCAGCAATGCCGCATTCTATAACAGAAAACAAAAATGGTGGTCTCTTGAGTCCAGTAGCCATAGACAGGAATTCTTTTGACTAGAACAGAATTTTAAATTTTGACATGGAATAGCTTCAGGTTCATCATAGTCCTAATCACCCTGGGTTGTCTTTTAGCAAGCTGCCTTGAATTTTTGTTATCTTGGTGCCAAGAGTTTGAAAATCCCTGTGATGTGAATTCTAGGTGGGTTCAGAGGTAGATAATTCAAGGAAAAGCCAATTAAACTACTAGTTCACCATGCCTATTACCACAGATAAAACAATTAATAAAAGGCAAGCTGTGTCGTATTTCATATTTTTCCAGGCCCACTATTCAGAATTGCAATGTTCATTATCAGAAAAATTCTTGGTCATGATTGCATTCTTCTTACAAGATATCAACATAGATAGAATTTCTTTTGTGTGATTCACATAATCACAGTGTGCATCCATGTATTTCTCAATGCTTTTATTTAATTGGAAATATCTTTTTCATCAGAGAATCATGCATGTAATACTTACAAATCCTAACACAAAAGTCTTCTACTTTTCTTGCAGCTTAGCAATGTATAATACAACAAAAAACCAAAACCACTAAGAGTTGAGTTATTCTGACATTGGTCATGCAGAATTCCAAACTACTTGTCACAAGATTTTAAGCAATAGATCGGGCAGGCAATGCTATATGCATATGAAACTTTTTTGCAGACTCCTTTGGTTGAAACATACTAGGCCTCTACACGGCACTCAAATCAGTTCTATAATTTAAGTCCTTATTTGCAATAACTTCAGAGCACAGCATAGATACCAAAACATTCAATCTGTGTTGCAAACAAAGATAATCCATTATGCATTCACTCAGAGATTCTTAGTTGCAAACAAAAGAAGCTGATCTAGCTTGGTAGAGTAGAAAAAGTTATTTAGTGAAAAATATAGTCTGAGTTCTGGAAAAGCCTTAGAAGCACACTTGCTGACCATTCTTCCAAGAGCAACATCTAAAACAAGGCACAGGACTGTGCCAGTTCTGGTGCCACCATAAGATACAACACCCTAGTTTCTATTACTGATTCCAGGCACTGGAGGCAATGCCCGGGGACCTCAGTCAGTGCCTCCGGAGAGGCACTTGCAGCCCTCAGCATAATGCACCCTGCCAGGACACAAGCCTCTTCAGTTCACTAGCTTGCAAAACTACTATTTAGTACAGAGATTGTGCCTCTGAGTAGCTGAGCCCAGCCACGCGTTTGCACCTAGCTCATGCACAACGGCTGGGAAAGTAAGTTTCTGGGCTCTGCCACTGGAAGGCTTGGGCTCATAAGATGAATAATTGCTCTCAAACAAGGACAATATATAAAAGAGACAAAATAAATAACTAATGCCCACCACAAGTTATAAGTCACTAGATACAACATCAGGAAATAGTGGGAAAAAATTTAAATGACATGTTAGGAACTCAAGAACAACTCAATAGCCAAATCCAATTTTAAAATGGCAACAGATCTAAATAGAATTCTTTTTCCTAAGGGAAGTTATGCAAATAACCAAGCCACAAAGGACAAAGAGCCTGTGTCCATGGAAACTGACATGCACTGGGGGAACCAGAGGTCTCCATGACGAAGTGAGATCTGAAGAAAGAGTCAGAGTTAAACCAAGGAAGGGGACTGAAAAGGAACATTCAAGCCAAAGGAAATTCCTGTGCCCAGGGCTTGGGATCAGTGGGAACACAGCAAGGTGGAGGAAGTGGAAAGACCTAGGGATATCTATTCAGGTTAAGATCAGAGAATTGGGGGCAGGGCGAGGAGTTGTGTGCAAAACAACTTTTAGGGGAATGGCTCTGTAGCATAGCAGATAAAGTCATAGCCTGGGACACCCACATCCCATCTGGGCACCAGTTCGCGTCCTGGTTGCTCCACTTCCATTCGAGTTCTTTGCTAATGGCCTCAGAAAAGCAGCAGAAGATGGTCCAGCTGCTTGAGTCCATCCTACTCATGCGTGAGATCCAGATGAAGCTCCTGACTTCATCCTAGCCTGGCTCTGGCCATTGTGGCTGTTTGGGGAGTGAACCTGCAGATAAGAATTCTCTTTCTCTGTCTCTCCTTTTCTCTATGTAACTCTGACTCGCAATTAAATAAATAAATATTTTAAAAAAGAAAAAAAACTCAAGGCTTAAAAGGTGTTTGAGGCTAGATCAGATATTGAAAGCAATTATGGAAAGGGTGGTGGAGTCTCTGATGGTTGCCTGGTCACTGAGCACTGGGCAAGCATGGACACTGCGTGGCTCAGATTGGAGGGGACAAGGAGAAAGTCCACAGGCCACTTTGTTTACATTCCGCTCACTCTTTTCCTTTGGCATGTAAGTTCTCTTTTAATCAGTTTTCTCATATTTTTTAGTTTGCAAAAGTGAACTATACATGCCAAAAAATTTTTTCTGATTTTGAGAAGTTTAATACCATAAATGCTCCTTTTTGGGAAATGCAGCTGGGATGACTCTGCAGAGTATTTGCAATTCATAGCCTAATGCAAATGAACAAATTGGAATTCCTTGAAATTCAGAATTTATGATAAAAATGCATCATGGTTTCCAAACAGTAGAGAACAGCCAGGGAATTATATATATTTCTACCATTGCTTTTCAGATTTTCATATGAAAATTGTTTCTCTGATTGTCACATCTACTGATTCTTCAATTAATTCTTAGTCATTTTCTGCATAAATAGGAACAGACAACTGTATGAGAATTTCATTTTTTTTTTATTACTTGGAGATTCAATTAGGAATCCCAGGATTCAGGGACCAGCATTGTGATGTAGCAGGTTGAGGCGCCACCTATGAAATCAGCATCCCATCTGGTTGCCAGTTCATATCCTGGCTCCTGCACTTCTGATCCAGCTCCTTTCAATGTACCTGAGAAAGCACTGGAAAATGGCCCAAGTGCTTGGGACCCTGCCCCCAAGTGAAAGACCTAGATGAAACTCCTGTTTCAGCCTATTCCAGTCCTAGCCATTACAGCCATCTGGGAAGTAAACTAGTAGATTGAAGATCTCTCTCTCTCTCTCTCTCTCTCTCTCTCTCTCTCTCATTACAGCCATCTGGGAACTAAACTAGTAGAATGAAGATCTCTCTCTCTCTCTCTCTCTCTCTCCCATTTTCTAACTCCATCTTTCAAATAAATAAATATAAGAAAAAAAGCAGCCTAAATTATTAGATAAAATGATGGGATTTGGAATCACAAAACTTGCCTTAAATTTCTGCTTCTATCACTTCCCAGATCTATGACATCTTGAAAGTTATTTGGTCTCTCTAGGCCTTTGTATCTTAACTGAAAAAGCATGATAAGGTTTCTAACTGAGTTATGAAGATTTGACATGAGGATGTTTCAGCAAAATGATTCACAAACTGGAAAACTATAGAAGCATAAGTTGTTACTAAACATTAAAATGATTTGCCAAATAAACAAGGAGAAATGCGGAAACATTGCAATGCTTAAAGACAATATCCAAAAATGTTGTAGCGTGACAATGTGCACAGAAGCCGGGGCCAGGACTGTTTTGCTGGTACCTATGTACCTTCTTTCCGCATCCCCTTGCTGGTCTCTGATGTCAAACCCCATGACACCCTGGATAAGCAAGTCCCAAGAAGACAGCTGTGGTGGTATATTCAAACAGGGGCAGGGGGCAAGCAAGGAATGCCTCCTCCATGGTAGCAGATGCTTAGGTTCCTCCAGCACACTGCTGGAATCCAGTTCCATTTCACGTGTTCCTCATCTACACAGGGATGAATTAAGACTCCTCACTTTGAGGCACATTATCATCAGTGATCCATGTGAGGCTGTCTGGTTTTAATCTTTATTCAATTTTTATTCCCTTTTCCAAGGTAACCATGCTGTTGTTTTTATTCCTTTTGGTTGTAAAGTGCTTCCAAATGTGATTTACGATACTGCTGGCATTTATTTTAAACTTCGAAAATCCTTACAGTTCTCTTTCAGTTTCTTACTTTTTGGACCAAGCATTACCTTTTTAAAACTGGTGAGGGATTAACAAACAGCAAGGACCTCCTGTAAACTGACAAGTCAGTCACCACAGCCGGAAAGTGGGTAAAGAAAATGAACACATAAGCCATTGACAGAATAGAAAATAGCCAAAACCAGCAAGTACTGGGTGCCTGGTTACCTTGGAAATGGGGATAAAATTGAACAAATAAAGATTAAAACTGGAGAGCCTCGCATGGGTCTGCGATGTCATGTGCTCCAAGCGAGGAGGCGTGCACTCATCCGTGCTCTGCTGCAAACGCCCTCTTCCATTCAGTCCTCTGTTCATTTGGCCTAGGGAATTCTGCACTGAATGGAAAGCCTTCGTTTCTGGCAGAATCACATGTATCACGTTTTTTCCCTTTAGAAATCTTTGAAGTGTTTCCCCATCCCTAGATGATAAACATTATCTCAGAGTCTCCTCTGTGAGCTTTCCTGTCACTCTTTATGTCAGGTTAGGTAAAGTTCCAGCTTCATTTTCATCCAGATAGACTATCAGTTTTTCCCGAAAACATTCAATTAAGCAATTCTCATTGATTTTGTGGTAATTCCTTTAAGGTTAGTTTTTATGTATGCATGAGGCTTTCTATACACATTACTCTGTTCTGTTTACCTATTTATCTCTTTTTCCATCAATAACACACTCTTTTTACTACCATGGCCCTATAGTGTGTCTTAATCTCTGTCAGGACCAATTGTCTATCTTGATGTCTTCTTTTTATGTCCCATACTAGAATTTCACAGTGTGTCAGGAAAATTATTTGAAACTTGGAAATAGAGCCAAGAAAACAGGTGGAGATAGAGGTTTGAGAATATTTGCCATGGAATATATTCAGTTTATCTCACTGTTTACTGTTAGTAAAAGGTCCCAGACTTAGCTTTCTTCTAGAGTTTTTTTCCAGTAGTTGTAAATAATTCTGTGCCTGATGGAACAGATAATTCCAAAGATTTATGGTCTGGTGGACATCAGTTTTATAACTAATTCAGCAATTTTAACTCTAATATTTCTCAGTGAAATTGTGTATATGTATATCTGGCTTCTTAGAACTGATCATAGCATCTTAATGAGTCCTTTGTTCATTAATGAGTTTAAATCTTTGACATGCATTCATTTTATACTTACATGAAACTTATGACTTTTTTTGAAAATTAAAATTTAGCAAGTTTCTCATAAAGGTCTTCCATGTTCTAGGTTTCTTTAACTCTTGAATACTTCATAATTTTTATAAAGCCAAATGAAAAGACTATTACTCATCTGGAGTTTTCTCACTGATTATTGTTGGTGTAGATAAATGTCAGTTTTGGTGGGTTACTGTGACCAACAATTTTGATAAACTTGTATTTATTCTAATAATTGCTTCTGGATTCCTTTGGTTCTTTTTTCCTTTTTCAGACTTATTTATTTGAAAGGCCGAGTTACAGAAAGAGGAGAGAGAGATCAATCTTCCATTTTCTGGGTCACTCCCTAAATGGCCACAATGAACACGGCTGGAATAGACAAAAACCAAGAACCAAGAGCCTCATCCAGGTCTCCCCTGTCGATGCAGGGGCCCAAGCATTTGCTCCACCCTCTGCTGCTTTCCCAGGCACATTACCAAGGAGTTGGATCAGAAGCGGAGCAGATAAGACTCGAAGCAGTGTTCATATGGGATGCTAGCATTGTAGCAGCGGCTTAATCTGCTAGACCACAGAGCCAGCCCCCATTAGTTCTTTTCAGTAGAAAATCATATCAGCAATTAATAACCAGCTATATACTATACACTAGTAAATTTGTAATGTAAATAAAATTTTTAAATTACAAAGTTACCCCAGATTTTATAGATATTTCTCTTGGGTTCAATCTCTTGGGTGTACAGCTTCAACTTGTGCAACCCAGCAAAAATTCACATTTACGATATGCTTTCACATAAATTATCTCATTTGATATCGACTAAACCCTATGAAATAAGGGTTACACCCATTATACATTAAAGAAAATAAATATATAAGGGGCGAGAGCATTGTGTGAAATAACAGTGCTACTTGTGATAGACTTGTGTCAAAAATCTCAGCTCCTGTACCTTAAAACCTCATGCAGTTTTCACTCTACTACGCTGACTGTTTCAGAAGCAGGAAAAAATAGCAAGAAAAGATCACTTGACTGGAAGTTGAGAGAGCTGAGTTCTGGGATCATTCAGTCCTGCTGTTTTGCTATTACTTAAACTCTCACTTTATATTCTTTGTTCACTCAACACCCTTACTGCTTTGCAGCCACATAAGCAAATATCAGGAAGAGAATTATACTGAGCAAAATAAAACCCTTTAGTGTGGATAATTGAATTTCTTTAAGGCCTCTCCTAGCTAAATCAAAATGTTAAAGATTGTAGTTGGTAATACGATATTTGAATTCAAAGTGGCTGCAGCGCCACTTCCTGATGATTTATAAAAACCAGTTGTTTTGTGACTTTTTTTTATTGTTTCTTTAATTGTATGTAGCAAAACCATAAAAAGCTTGCTTTAAAAAAGTTAGCAATCTCCTTATCCTCACCCACCTCATTATGATAATAAATATTAATAGCTTGGTATGTGTCTTTTCATGCATTTTCCCAGAACATATAACACAGATAGATAGATGGTTAGATAGATAGTTATTATAGTTTGATTTGTGTTATTGTATGATTGCTATTTATCGTAGCAAAACTTTGATCATGTGATATAAACTATTCTGCAGCTAGTTCTCCACACTTAATTCTTTATAATTGCTTAGAGAAGGGACAGTAAACAATGGCATGAGCCCAATCTGGCCTGCCACCTGGTTGTGTAAATGAAGTTTTAGTGCAGAACAATCACTCTCATCCATTTCTGCATCACCAAAAGCTGGTTTCACAGGCAACCTCAGAGTGAAAGTGATTTGCTATTTGAATTTGCAGGAAAAATTTCATTAGGCCTCTTATCCTGGTTACCAGGTCATTTCTCGACATTCAAGTTCACAAAACATAAAATCGGTTATAGCAAAGCCTTCTTCATCAGATGATGGCGCAACTGTGTTCACACAAAGATTTGCCATTGCCATTCTTGGATCCAGAAAGGAAAACCAACTGACTCCTGGGGAAATCAAAGTGTGACCATTCACTGGTGTCTTGTTTCTCTGTGCATTCTGGAGTACATAGCCAGGCTTCTGTAACAACTCAAGCATCTTTTAAGATCTGCTTGAAAGGTGAGAATTTGGCCCAGGATTAAGACAAGACACCACTTGGGACATCATCCCATATCAGAGAGTCTGGCCTTGAGCCCTGGCTACACTCCAGATTCCAGCTGCCTGCTCACAGATACCCTGGGAAGCAGCAGTGATGGTTGAAGTAGTTGGGTCCTGGCCACACACATGGAAACCCAGGTTGATGTTCTGGCCCCCCAGGTATCTGGGAGAGAAACAGCAGATGGGAGGTCTCTGCCTTTCTCTTTCCCTTCTTGTCTCTTTGCCTCTCAAATAAATTAAATAAATCAAATTTTTAAAAAATATCTACTTGAGGTAGCATTGTCAGCCTAAGGAAGCAAACATACAGGATTAGCAGGGACATTCAATTTCAAATAAACAATGAATATTGTTTCAGTATAAGCACGTCCCGTGCAATGTTCGGAATATTTTTATAATAAAAAAGATCCATTATTACCTGAAATTCAAATTTGAATAAGCATCCTGTAGTTTATCTGGAGTCCTTGCCTGGAGTGCATGCTCATTTGCCAAGAGTCACAAGCTCTCATTTGCAGGAACTTCCTAGTGTTAACTTATACCTAATCCCAGAGGTGGAAACCCTATACTCAACTGTTACTGATAGTTTTTATTCCAAAAGATGAAAAAGAATCAAGACTTTTATTTCCACTATCCTTTTCAACCAATGCAACTGAAATGCTTCAACCATTTAATTTTTCATACAAAAGATGCAACCTTATAGATTATTTTAAAGCAGCACTCTCTTTAATTGATTATATTTAAATTACTCTGCTACATGATCAAAATATCACTTTAAATCAATTTGTTTACAACTATCAAACCTGACAAAGAAGACGCAAAATTACCCTTTGAGGGAATCATCACCAAAAAGTCCTGTCTACAGCACATATTAGCCAAACTGGAGAAATCCAATACTACCTCATGGGAGTTGTCAGTAATGCCCATCATTTCTGTGAGCCTTTAGGATTTTCTGCCTCACTTAGGAAGTTTTTCTCCATTCTTTCCAACAGTCTTGTTAATTTTATACATTTAAATATCTAATAGAAGCTTAACTCATTGTATGATAGATCTTCAGTATGTTCATGCAAAACACATATTATGAAAAAACTATGCATTGATTTAAAAAATTCCTACACCAACATAAATTCATCTTTTAATTCCACATTTCTACAAACTTTCTAAAACACCATCATATACCATAAAACTGCCAAATGGCCACCACAACAAAAATCTAACTTTTAAAAATTATTTTGCCAGTCATAATCTATTAAGTAGATGCAATGTACCAGATGCAAGAGATATGTGTTAGTATGCATGTGTACACTGTATATAGGTATAATTTATTTACTTATTCATATGAGTACATAAATTATATATGGCACAACTAGAACATAGATCATATTCTTTACATTAACCTCAAAATGTGATTATCATGAACCCCTTGTCATAAATAAGGAGGCTTGGAGACATTAAGTAGATCATTCAAGGTCATCAAGTGGGAAATGGTAAAACTGATCAAGACCACCTACAGCCAATGCTTTCATACTGCCTCCCTCCACTTCCTCAAATAAACGTTGGGGACACGTACCAAGTCTTAAGTTAACCCCAATCCTGTTTCTAACCCTGTCCTCTGTTTCTGAGACAGGGAGTAGAACACATGGCAGTGCTGGCTGGAGGAGTTCAAGTAGTAGTCTCCTGAGGCCTCTGGGAAAATCCCTTTTTTCACCATCAAAGGAAATGACATGAGTCACTGGGCGTGCCCCCCACTTCCTTCCAGGCTCACAGATTTCAGGGTGGTTGATGGAGCCCCTGTCTTATGACTATGAGGGCAAGGCTGGGCCATCTACAGAACTGCCTCTTAAACCTGACGCTAGAGCTTCCGCCGAGATTGTGGCCTCCTGACTCCCTGTCCAGTGACAGTCGAGCTGCAGTGAAGTTACATTCTGTCAAGCTGGGAGTCCCCTTTCCATGTTATTCAGATGTTAGTAATTCTTAGATTAAAATTCAACTGGCAGGGCCGGCGCTGTGGCACAGTGGGTTAACGCCCTGGACTGAAGCGCCAGCATCCCATATGGGCGCGGTTTCTAGTCCCAGCTGCTCCTCTTCCAATCCAGCTCTCTGCTATGACCTGGGAAAGCAGTGGAGGATGGCCCAAGTCCTTGGGCCCCTGCACCCATGTGGGAGACTCAAAGGAAACTCCTGGCTCCTGGTTTCAGATCGGCGCAGCTCCGGCAGTTGCAGCAACCTAGGGAGTGAACCATCGAATGGAAGACTTCTCTCTCTCTGTCTCTCCTCTCTCTGTGTAATTCTGACTTTCAAATACATAAATAAATCTTGTAAAAAAATTCAACTGGCATGTATGAGATGGTTAATACTTCTAAGATCGGGCTGGTGCTGTGGCTCACTAAGCTAATCCTCCACCTGTGGCATCAGCACCCCAGGTTCTAGTCCTGGTCAGGGCGCGGGATTCTGTACCAGTTGCTCCGCTTCCAGTCCAGTTCTCTGCTGTGGCCCGGGAAGGCAGTTGAGCATGGCCCAAGTGCTTGGGCCCTGCACCCACATGGGAGACCAGGAGAAAGCACCTGGCTCCTGGTTTCAGAACGAGGCAGCGCGCTGGCCATAGCGGCCATTTGGGGGGTGAACCAACAGAAGGAAGACCTTTCTCTCTGTCTCTCTCTCTCTCACTGTCTAACTCTGCCTGTCAAAAATAAATAAATAAATAAATACTTCCAGGTTCGCTGGTGACAACTTTTTTTGACAGAGTTAGACAGTGAGAGAGACAGAGAAAGGTCTTCCTCCCATTGGTTCACCCCCAAAATGGCTGCTACGGCCTGAGCAATGCCGATCTGAAGCCAGGAGCTTCTTCCCGGTCTCCCACGTGGGTGCAGGCACCCAAGCACTTGGGCCATCCTCCACTGCCTTCCTGGGCAACAGCACAGAGCTGGACTGGAAGAGGAGCAACCAAGACTAGAACCCGGTGTCCATATGGGATGCCGGTGCTGCAGGCGGAGGATTAACCAAGTAAGTCATGGTGCTGGCCCCGACAACATCTTAACTTAATCCTTACCACATTCCAGTGTGGTGAGGATTACTGTACCCATGTTACAAAGTCATGGTTCAAAAAGCCCAGAAGCTTATGCAAGGGCTACACAGAACTAGTGGCAAAGTCAGGATTCATACCTGTGTCCTCTGAATCTTGATATTAGGCTTCTATCTTTGAAAATTTATTTATTTGAAAGAATTAAGACAGAGAGAGACACAGACAGATGCACTGAGAAAGAGAAACAGAGAGAGAGAAAGAGATGGATTTCATGCACTTGTTCATTCTCCAAATAATACAACAGCTGGGGCTGGACCAGGCTGAGGACACAAATCCAGAACTCCACCGAGGTCTCCTCAGTGGGCGGCAGGGACTCAAGTACTTGAGCTATCATCTGCTGCCTCTCACTGTATGCATTAGCAGGAAACTGAACTGGAACTGGGGGCCAGATTTCATGCTGGGCACTCTGATACGGGATGCAGGTGTCCAGGGCAGCAGCTTAACCTGCTGTGCTCAGCATACCACTGGGCTTCTCTCTTCTAAACATCTGAAAACATCCACAGGATACTGTGATAACAGTTCATTTCATTTTGAAAGTACACCTGCAACAGAAATTTTCCACTTTTTGAGAGATGAATAATCATTTATTTAGAAAGTTTCACTTGGGGTTGGGGACAAGGTTAAGGTCGTGGTGCCGGGGTTTAAGCGGCCACTGCAACACCAGCACCACTTCCTGTCCAGACTGTTCCCATTCCAATCCAGTTCCCTGATAATACACCTGGGAAGGCAGGGGAGGATGGCCCAAGTGATTAGGCGCTTGCCACCCAGATGGGAGACTCAGACTTGGCTACTGACTTAGCCTGACATAGCCCTGGCTTTTGTGGCCATTTGGAGAATGAACTAATGAATGGAGAATCCTTCTCTGTGTCTCTTCCTCTCTCTCTTTCTCTGCAAATTCTGCCTTTCAAATAAATAAATAAATATTTTAAAAAGAACTTTCCCTTAAACCAAAATTCATATGGCTTAAAATCACTGAGTATGTTAAATTGGCTTATGGATTTTCATTTTTATTCAGAGAAAGCTGTGTTCACTACCATGGAGAAATGGTTTTTTAAAATAAAGACTGAAATCCAAGGACTATTTATACACACATATATACAATAAAAAAATTTTACCAACACCCACAAACATAGAACATAATGTTAGCAGTCACATCTCACACAGGCCAAGGATGTGTGATGCTGGAGAATTATCTTACAAATGTGTTTTTACCCCAAGTTTATCAAACTACACTGAATGACAACCCCACTCCATATAAGAGCCTTTCTGTAGAGGAAAACAAACATAAGTAATCATCAAGGAGTGAGAGGGAGAGAGAAGAAGGAAGGAAGGGAGAAGAGAGGAAGGGCGATGAGCTACAGAGATACAGGAAGAGAAACGCTTCGACAAAGAGAAGCATGAAACAAGCTGGAGGCTTGGCGGCGGGAGGCATTTGGTGTAAAGGTTAAGTCTCTGCTGGGAACCTGCAACCCACATCAAATTGCCCAGTATGGGTCCTGGCTCTGCTCCCAGTTGCAGCTTCTGGCTAATACACAGCATGGGGTGGAGCAAGTGACCACTCAAGTTTCTGGGTCCCTGCCACCTTCGTGGGAGACCCGGATGCACTGACCATGCCCAGTCATAGCTGTCATGAGAATATCAGAAATGAATGAGCGAATGTAAAATATACACACTTCTCTCTCTCCTTCTCTTTCTCACTGCCTTTCAAATAAATTAAAATAAAAATGCTTTTTAAAATGCCATACTGTGGAAAGGCATTACAAAGTCACGAAAACTGGGTAACTATTCATTTGCCCACAGTCTTAATAGGATAAATTCCTCCAGGCTCTTAAACGATAATGAGCTTGCCAATTATTTTCTAAGGGCACAGGAGCAGGACAAGGAATTACCGCTGTTTTCAGATGTAATAATGACAAGCTGAACATCTCAGAAATGTCATCCCCACACGGTTGCTCTTATTTGAGCAGAGAGATGTTAATCACAGGTGAGTCTTGCCAATGGCTCTCCAATCAGGGAAGTCAAGGTTCGTTTGCAGTTCTAGCGTGATGCTCTCAAATCAAATCTGATATTAACGAGGTCTCACAATACAGAGATTTGCAGCAACCATCAATCTGTTGATTTCCAAGTCAGCTGTCTATTTGTCCTTGCAAGCAGACAGCACACATTTACTCTGCATTCGGGGCAAAGTAATTCAAATTGATGCCAGAGGTAGAAGGAGATAACACTGATTCATGAACATGTGCTATGTGCACTGGGTCTTTTGACATAATAATAATTGCTATTTATCTTATACATTAAGAACAATTTCCAGGTACAAGCACAATATTTATTAAGCTTTCAGAGGAAGTGACATGGGGATTTTGGTGTATCAGCAATCCTCAGCAGTCCATTTATACTGTTTGCGCTATTGCTCACCTTGGGCTTTTAACCTTACTATTTTATTCAAATATTTGAATCTTTTATTCAAAAAAAGTTAAAAAGAGAGAACAATAGTCATTCATATAGATTCACCAAAATAGTAACATTTTCTCACACTGAATTTCTCTTTCTCACTTTTTATGTTTGGGCTAAATTTATACTCTTTTAAGTAAGAAAGCATATATTCTTATATAAAATATTTATATATGTGATTTTGCTGAACTACTTGAAAGTTACAAATATCTTGAAGATGTCAGCTCTAAATACTTCACCACACATCTGCTGAGAATAATGGTGTTCTCCATCGAACCACAATTTTTCTCTCATTTATCAAGAATCTCATTTCCCCAATTGCCCAAAATTACTCTTTTAATTATTTTACTTCTTCAATCTAGGATCAAATCAAGGTTCACACATTGCATTTCATTGTGTCTTTAATCTCTTCTAGAAAATGCCCTCTGCCTTTTGGTCTTATTTTCATGACATCGAAAAACCCAGAACAGCTGTTTGTGTTATGGCCTTCATCCTGTATTTAATTGCTTTTTGCTATAAGATTCAGTTTCAATATTTTGGATTAGGTACTACATAGATAATGTTGTGCATCTTCTATTATATCATGGATCTGTTCTGTTTCTACTCCTTGGCAATTAAAACTCACAATTGGCAAGATGATACTTTGTGACTGAGTGAATGTCCTATCTCAGGACGAGCTTTGTGGCACATCAGGTTAAGCCGCCAGTTGGGACACCAGCATCCCACATGAGTGCTGATATGAGTTCTGGCTACTCAACTTCAGATCCAGCTTCCTGCTAATGCTCCTGGGAAGGCAGCAGAAGATGGCCTTGCATAGAAGATTTTCCCCCTCTGTTTCTCTTTCCATGTTCTCCCTCCACATCATATAGACTTATATTCAGTGTCAGCTAGTACATTACTCTCATTATTCTTTTCAGTGCTCAAATTGTCCCTCTTTGGCAGGTGGAAGCCCTTCGACCTGGCTTCTGCGATTCTTTTGACATTTCCTCATTAGTTTTCTAGAACTTTCTTGCTTTAGGGCATGACAAAACATCCATATTGATGATGTACTTTCCTTGACCTTGACCTGAAGTCAGCCATTTCTCCAGGAAACCCTGGTTCCTTTGAGTATGAACCAGTATCTGTAGCCTGTCTAAATAAACAGGACAGGCCTCCACTCCAAAATGTGTTGGAGTGTCAAGACTTATGACACACACTAACAGGGTATGAAAAGGCTTATTGCTTACACAATGAGGCTTTTGGGGAGAGCAAAAGTTGGTCTGAAAATGGCCTGAGAAAGATGGGGAAGGAAGACCAGAATGGAATTTTGACAGTGGTTAGGTAATGAGGCTGGTGTCAGGGTCCCTGTGCATAGTCAACGTCTTGTATGATCTGAACTCCTCACCAGTGCAAAGTGGGCAAGACCCGGGTGTCCACTTCAGTCTGTGCAGGAAAAGAGCAGGACAGGAGGAGGGGAGTGAGGCTCAGGATGTGTACAGCTGCACATGCAAACCCAGAGGCAGACTCTCTCTCACCCTGCGAGACACGTGCATTCCTCCACCTGAGGCTCTGGGGTAGGGACCTGTTACAGACACCGCATGTGCCCACATCCCCACCCAGGGGAACACGTGAAGGGCACAGAACAAGAACACGGAGCACTCCAAGCTCTTTGAGGGGAAAACAGCCTCTATAAATACACAGCACCAGCATCAGAATCAGGATTTTTTTTCTCCCAAGGTTCTTGACATTTTCTAATGTTTCTAAATCAGTTATGAGCAGCGCTATCATTTTTCTGGATAGAAAATCAACTTTTGAGAGGTTCTGCCCTTTCATAACACCAGATGATCAGATGAACTGGGACTTGCCTCCCAGTCAGGACATGAAAACCATTCTCAGAGCCCCAATATTTCACAGGAAACGTTACATTAGAGAAGCTCATCACTAAATCCACCCCCCCCCCGCACTGAGCAGAAACAACCATTGCATTTAAAGCCGCAGAGTGAAGTCACAGACCTTGGTCAGACAATGATCATAATAACAACACCAGCAGCATAAACCTACTGAGTGTCTCTGAGGTCCAGGAACTCTTCCAAACACAAGACAGTCTTCCTCCTAACAGTTCATTGGATTAATGTAAATGTTCCCAGTTTCCAGCGAGGAACTTGAAGCCCACAAAGGTTAAGCGCGAAATCAACTTCTAACAGTAAGTGAAAGAGTGAATATTCAGGGGGGCGGAGCCAAGATGGCGGAATAGTGAGGGCGCGCACTGATAGTCCGGGAAAATTTAGTTTAATAAAAGCGGAGTTACAGTAGCCTCAGAAAAAGGATCAGCAAAAAATTGCAGAGGAAACCCTTCTGGAGCTATTTGCTGTGACTCAAAGGACCTGCTGGGAGAGCAGGGTCGCCTACCATGCAGAAGCCGAACCGCGGGAGCAGCAGAGTCTGAGCGCCAGTGCGGGAAGGGGAGTCTATGTGACATAGAAACCAGCGGGGAGAGGAGAGACGCCCAGGGCTCCGAGTCCACACACCGGCGCTGGAAGCGGAGGTGAGCTTAGTAACCAGAGACATTGGCGGGGAAACGGCGGACAGAATTTTAGAGGGACGCGGGTTTTGAGGCGGGAAAGTCCAACAGACTACAGGAGAGAAGGAAAAATAAATAGATAAATAAATAAAAAGGTGGGGGCATACTGGTACAGACAAGTTCCACTCTCTGCCAACCTTGCAAAGGCAGGCAAGAGACAAAGAGCTGGGATATCCATAATAAAGGGGAGAGTTAAGACTACAATTCAGTAGCCTAGGCAACCCAGTGGGAGTCCGCAGGACTCTGGGTAGAAGCCAGCAAAGCTAAATACCATCCATTCTGCTCAGCCTTGCAGTATTACTTAGCTCCTGAACAAAAAATAAAATAAAATAAAATAAAATAAAATAATAAATAAATAAAGAGAGATTTACCACGCATAACCTGAGGGTGTCACCTTTGCACACCTGTAACCCTGAAGAACCAAGTAGAGCTCTCAGGCCACACCCATCTCAAGCCTCCAAGGCTCCTCCATCAGCAGGCAGTACACTTAACACGGACATAGTATAATTAAAAAAAAAAAAAAAAAAAAAAAAAAAAAAAAAAAAAAAAAAAAAACAACTCACAGTGAGGGAAACAGAATTAACCATGCCAAGCAATAAACACAGAAATCGAGGGAAAGAGATCAACGATGACATTATGATGCCTCCAAATAAACAAAACACCCCAAGCCAAGAGTATGAAGATGATGAGATAGAAGAAATGCAACATACAGATTTCAAAAAATTTATGATAAGAACATTTAGAAGTTTTCAAAAGCAAATCCTTGAACTACAGAAATCCTTATTGGACAAGATTGAAAATCTCTCTCGTGAAAATGAAATTTTAAGGAAGAATCAAAATGAAACGCAGAAACTAGTAGAGCAGGAAAGTGTGATAGTGAAGAGAAATCAAAATGAAATGAAGAGCTCAATAGATCAAATGACAAACACATTAGAGAGCCTTAAAAACAGAATGGATGAAGCAGAAGAGAGAATATCAGACCTAGAAGACAGAGAACAGGAAAGGATACAGTCAAACCAAAGAAAAGAAGAGGAAATTAGAAACCTAAAAAATATTGTTGGGAATCTACAGGATACTATTTATAAAACCAACATTCGGGTTCTAGGAGTTCCTGAAGGCGTGGAGAGAGAGAAAGGATTAGAAGGCCTTTTTAGTGAGATACTAGCAGAAAATTTCCCAGGTTTGGAGAAGGACAGAAACATCCTAGTACAGGAAGCTCATAGAACCCCCAGTAAACATGACCAAAAGAGATCCTCACCACGACACGTTGTAATTAAACTCACCACAGTGAAACATAAAGAAAAGATCCTAAAATGTGCAAGAGAGAAACGTCAGATTACTCTCAGAGGATCTCCAATCAGACTCACAGCAGACTTCTCATCAGAAACACTACAGGCTAGGAGGGAATGGCGAGACATAGCACAGGTGCTAAGAGAGAAAAATTGCCAGCCCAGAATATTATATCCTGCTAAGCTCTCATTTGTGAATGAAGGTGAAATAAAGACCTTTCATAGCAAACAGAAATTGAAAGACTTTGTGGCCACTCGTCCGGCCCTGCAAAAGATACTTAAAGATGTGCTACACTCAGAAACACAGAAACACGGCCATCAATATGAAAGAAGGGAAAGGAAGAACACCTACCAGTAAAAGAGCATGGGAAGCTCAAAGCATATATTAGAACTTATCTTTGGCAAATGGCAGGGCAAAGTCACTATGTATCAATAGTCACATTAAACGTTAATGGACTTAACTGTCCAGTTAAAAGACACAGACTGGCTGACTGGCTTAAGGAACAACACCCAACTATTTGTTGCCTACAAGAAACACATCTCTCTAACAAAGATGCATGCAGTCTGAAAGTGAAAGGTTGGAAAAAGATATTCCATGCCAACAAAAACCAAAAAAAAAGCAGGTGTAGCCATATTAATATCAGACAAAATAAACTTTAATACAAAAACTGTTAAGAGAGACAAAGAGGGGTACTATATAATGATTAAGGGTTCAATTCAACAGGAAGATGTAACTATTATAAATGTATATGCACCTAATTACAGGGCACCGGTCTATTTAAAAGATATGTTAAGGGACTTAAAGGGAGACTTAGATTACAATACAAAAGTACTGGGGGACTTCAATACTCCACTCTCAGAAATAGATAGATCATCCAGACAGAAGATCAACAAGCAAACAGCAGATTTAATCGACACTATTGCCCAAATAGATCTAACAGATATCTACAGAACTTTCAATCCTACATCTAAAGACTTTACATTCTTCTCAGCAGTGCATGGAACCTTCTCTAGGATTGATCACATACTAGGCCATAAAGCAAGTCTCAGCAAATTTAAAAGAATTAGAATCATACCATGCAGTTTCTCAGACCACAGCGGAATGAAGCTGGAAATTAGCAACTCAGGAAACCCCAGAAAGTGTGCAAACACATGGAGACTGAACAACATGCTCCTGAATGAACACTGGGTCATTCAAGAAATCAAAAGAGAAATCAGAAACTTTCTGGAAGTAAATGAGGATAACAACACAACATATCAAAACTTATGGGATACGGCAAAAGCAGTATTGAGAGGCAAGTTTATAGCAATAGGGGCCTATATCAAGAAATTGGAAAGGCACCAAATAAATGAGCTTTCAGCACATCTCAAGGACCTAGAAAATTTGCAGCAAACCAGACCCAAATCTAGTAGGAAAAGAGAAATAATTAAAATCAGAGAAGAAATCAACAGGATTGAATCAAGAAAAACATTACAAAAAATCAGCCAAGCGAAGAGCTGGTTTTTTGAAAAAAATAAACAAAATTGACACCTCATTGGCCCAACTAACTAAAAAAAGAAGAGAAAAGACCCAAATCAATAAAATCAGAGATGAAAAAGGAAACGTAACAACAGACACCACAGAAATAAAAAGAATCATCAGAAATTACTACAAGGACCTGTATGCCAGCAAACAGGAAAATCTATCAGAAATGGATAGATTCCTGGACCCATGCAATCTACCTAAATTGAACCATGAAGACATAGAAAACCTAAATAGACCCATAACTGAAACAGAAATTGAAACCATAATAAAGGCCCTCCCAAAAAAGAAAAGCCCAGGACCAGATGGATTCACTGCTGAATTCTACCAGACATTTAAAGAAGAACTAATTCCATTTCTACTCAAACTATTCAGAACAATCGAAAAAGAGGGAGTCCTCTCAAATTCTTTCTATGAAGCCAGCATCACCTTAATCCCTAAGCCAGAGAAAGATGCAACACTGAAAGAAAATTATAGACCAATATCCCTGATGAACATAGACGCAAAAATCCTCAATAAAATTCTCGCCAATAGAATTCAACAACACATCAGGAAAATCATCCACCCAGACCAAGTTGGATTCATCCCTGGTATGCAGGGATGGTTCAACATTCGCAAATCAATCAATGTGATTCACCACATTAACAGACTGCAGAAGAAAAACCATATGATTATCTCAATAGATGCAGAGAAGGCATTCGATAAGATTCAACACCCTTTCATGATGAAAACTCTAAGCAAATTGGGTATAGAAGGAACATTCCTCAATATAATCAAAGCAATTTATGAAAAGCCCACAGCCAGCATCCTATTGAATGGAGAAAGTTGGAAGCATTTCCACTGAGATGTGGCACCAGACAGGGATGCCCACTCTCACCACTTCTATTTAACATAGTTCTGAAAGTTTTAGCCAGAGCCATCAGACAAGAAAAAGAAATTAAAGGAATACAAATTGAGAAGGAAGAAGTCAAACTATCCCTCTTTGCAGACGATATGATTCTTCACTTAGGGGATCCAAAGAACTCTACTAAGAGACTATTGGAACTCATAGAGGAGTTTGGCAAAGTGGCAGGATATAAAATCAATGCACAAAAATCAACAGCCTTTGTATACACAGACAATGCCATGGCTGAGAAAGAACTGCTGAGATCAATCCCATTCACAATAGCTACAAAAACAATCAAATACCTTGGAATAAACTTAACCAAGGACGTTAAAGATCTCTACGATGAGAACTACAAAATCTTAAAGAAAGAAATAGAAGAGGATACCAAAAAATGGAAAAATCTTCCATGCTCATGGATTGGAAGAATCAACATCATCAAAATGTCCATTCTCCCAAAAGCAATTTATACATTCAATGCAATACCAATCAAGATACCAAAGTCATTCTTCTCAGATCTAGAAAAAACTATGCTGAAATTCATATGGAGGCACAAGAGACCTCGAATAGCTAAAGCAATCTTGTACAACAAAAACAAAGCCGGAGGCATCACAATACCAGATTTCAGGACATACTACAGGGCAGTTGTAATCAAAACAGCATGGTACTGGTACAGAAACAGATGGATAGACCAATGGAACAGAATTGAAACACCAGAAATCAACCCAAACATCTACAGCCAACTTATATTTGACCAAGGGTCTAAAACCAATTCCTGGAGCAAGGACAGTCTATTCAATAAATGGTGCTGGGAAAACTGGATTTCCACGTGCAGAAGCATGAAGCAAGACCCCTACCTTACTGTTGAAATCTTTACTTAATGTATGCTAAACTGATCTTCTGTATATAAAGAGAATCGAAAATGAATCTTGATGTGAATGGAAGGGGAGAGGGAGTGGGAGAGGGGAGGGTTGCGGATGGGAGGGACATTATGGGGGGGAAGCCATTGTAATCCATAAGCTGTACTTTGGAAATTTATATTCATTAAATAAAAGTTAAAAAAAAAAAGAGTGAATATTCAAAGGTGAGGAAGGAAGACAGCACTGAAGGTTAAACTTCCAAGTTGTATTTCAGTTCTGAAAATAGAGCACAGGTCGATTTCCACTAGCAAACAGGAAATGCCAGATGGGTTCTAATTCTAACCTAGTCTGGATAAACTTTCATGCTGCCTATTTAATTCTACCTATATTAGGGGGAGAGCATCCAGGAAATCAAGTATCCAAGGGCTAGGTATTGGGCTGATGAATTGTTAGGGCACAATCCAAGGGTCCCATCAACAGTTTAGAATTCAGTCAAGCACGCCCTCTTGGATTCCCAAGACAATTTTCTTTGCTGAATCCATTGTGAAATCATAGTGGTGGTGGTGATTTCAAAAGCAGCCATAGATCAGATGAGTTAAAAATGTTGTTCCAGAGCTGGTGTTATGGCTTAGAGGGTAAAGCCACCGCCTGCAATGCCAGCATCCCACATGGGCACCGGTTCCAGTCCTGGCTGCACCATTTCCAATCCAGCTCTCTGCTAATACACTTAGGAAGACAGTAGAAGATGACCCTAAGAACTGGGGTCCTTGCCACTCACGTGGGACATGGATGAAGTTCCTCGCTCCTGGCTTCAGCCTGCCCCAGCCACAGCTGTTTCAGCCATCTGGGTAGTGAACCAGCAGATGGAAGACTTTCTCTCTCTCTCTCTCTCTCTAACTCTGACCTTCAAATAAGTGAATAAATAAACCTTTTCTTTAAAAAATGTTGTCCAGGGGCCAGCTCTGTGGCATAGCATATAAAGATAACGCCTGCAGTGCCAGCATCTCATATGGGCGCCAGTTTGAGTCTTGGCTGCTCCACTTCCAATCCAGCTCTCATGTATGGCTTGGGAAAGCAGCCGAAAATGGCCCAAGTCCTTGGGCCCCTGCACCCGCATGGGAGACCTGGAAGAGGTTCCTGGCTCCTGGCTTTGGATCAGTGGAGCTCTGACCATTGCAGCCATCTGAGGAGTGAACCAGTAGATGGAAGACCTGTCTCTCTGCCTCTCTGTAACTCTGTCTTTCAAATAAATAAATAAATCTTTAAAAAAAATGTTGTTCAATCCCTGTTTTTTAACTTTGGAGATCTCAGTATAACATGGATGCCATTATATTCTACACAATTGCTGTTTCTCTGAGAACTTTCACACACACATCTCTTTTAGTCTCTTCAAGGACCCAGTGCTAACAACAGAAATTTAGATGCACACACGTAGAACAAACATCCATCAATATGTGCACTGAATGAAGGCAATGTGTCAAATGCCTTTGATAATCCTTTTTCTGGGCTAGACCATTTCTGGGGCAACCAGTGTGTCTTGGACACAACATGACAGAATGGCACCTTAGCTGGCTGCCACTCACCTGCTTTCTGCCCCAGGCATCTCCAACCATTGAGGTCTGGATTCAGCTCTGTCATGAACCAATCTAAAAGCACAAGAGCAATCCTATCCCTGGAGGAGCCCTTGACCAACAGGGTTAGAAACTAGGGGACATCACTCCCACTTCCCCAACCCCAGTGGGTGATGCTGAGGCATGTTCTACACAGCTCCAGGGAAACCCTGGCAGTAGTGAGTCCCACCTGCCCTCAGCCACATTCTCTTTTTTTCATTTAATTATGAATTGATTGATTGATTTAAAAGGCAGAATGATGGGTTATGGGAAGGCAGACACAAAGATCTGATATCCACTGGTTCACCTCCCAGATAGCTACAACAGTTAGCACTGGGAAAGCCAAAGCCACTAGCCAGGAACTCCATCCTGGTCTCCCATATGGGTGCAGGGGCCCAAGTATTTGAACTGCATTCTGCTGCTTTCCCAGTCAGATTAGCAGGGAGCTGGATCAGAAGGAACACATCTGAGACTTGAACTGGCACTCTGATATAGGATGCCAGTCCAAAGTGGCAGCTTAACCTAGGCACCACAATGCTGGCCTCTCCAGTCATCTTCACAGTGCATCCTTGGCACAGTGCATCCTTGGTGGGCTTCCTTCCTTCACATTGTGCTTATACTTCCTCATTGGATTGGTTACCATCATTATGAAATCATATGTATCAAAAAGTCTATTCCATGGGAAATTCTCCTCAAGCCCTTGCCACAGGATCTGCTTTAGTAACAAATTCAAGCCAAATTGGAGTATAATTCATAAGAGACAATTAATGCTGGCAGAAGAATTATAAAGTAGGGTTCCTATCTCCTTATGGCATAAGAATTAAAAGCACGGATCCTTAACACACATTTACCTGGATTTGATGCCAGCTGAGCCACCCTGAGGAGGGGCCTTGACCTCCATGAGCCTCAACTATTAAATTGGGATATTAATGAAAACAATAATAATCCAGTGGCCACCCTTTATTGAGTGGTGGAATGAGAAGGCTATGCCAAGATGGCTGCCGGCAACAGAATCTGCCTGGCAACAGGCTGTGATTGGATGGCTTCAGAAACCGCTTGGCAACAGGGTGTGATTGGTTAGGGCATAGACTGCCTCTTGACTGGATTGGCCACCTTGGCTATATAAGTGAGGTAGCAACTGAAATAAACGAGTCTGCAGGCTGCTTGCCTCAGGCCTGCTTTCCCCGACTCCCGGGGTCTGTGTGGTGACTCCACGCATCTTGCCCCCACCACGCTCCTCCTCCCAGAAACGAATCCACCACAACAGTCATTATTACCTCCATTATACAGTTGAAGAAACTGAAATCTAGGAAGGTTACTCTGTCCATCAACGCAGAGTAAATACATGGCACTGCAGAGATTCCAGCCCAGAACATGAAGCTCTAGGGCTCATGCATTTCAACACCAGTAGTCTCACGGCTTCTTCACGTGGTTGCAACAAGAAAATGTAATAATAAAAAGTAAAGCACTTAGTACAGTACCTGGTGCACAGAACGTGATTACAAATATTACCCCCCAAAAAAGTTTTTGAATCATGATGAAAAAATACTGACAACAAATTTTCCTTTTCTGTCCATTTGTCTTGGTTTCTCTAATTTCTTCTTTTCTCGGACTCCCTCCCATTAAAATGCTGCTGCCCTTCCATCACTCTGACTTGTTGATGTTTATCTTCCCCTTATTCCAGGTCCCCAGTCACCTTGTCCAACTTCTGTTTCTCCTTTTTAAACCTCATTTTTCTCCATTTCCAGGCCATTGACAAATCAGCATGAGAAACATCAGACACAGTTTATTTTCCTGACATCCCCTTCAGAATTCCACTAGATTAAATGTTTTTGTGGTATTTGGGACAGAGCACCTGAAAATACCTGTAAACACAATCAGTATTTGTCAGACCCCTTTGAAATGCGAGTGGAGGCTTCTCAGAAATCCAAAGGGATGGGCAAAAATGTCCTCACTGCCCTGCCTTTCTGGCCATGGGGTGCTGACTACCATCTGAGGCAAAAAGAGCGAGGAAATTATATACTTTCTTTGATACACTGCAAAGATCTCTTACTTCTTAATTAATAGTCTAAATACTAACTCATTCACCACTGTAACCTTTCTTTCCAAATGATAACCCAGGAGCATGATTTGCATATGCAAAACAGTCACAGAGAACTTTAATTAAGGCAACTGACAAATTCTCTGATTACTACATTTTTCATGACTGCCAGGAAACAGCATCTAGCTTGGACTTTTTCCCAGTGTGGAAGAATATGTCTCCTAGAAATCTGAGTGACAAAGGTGATTACGGTTAGGTTACACAGATAGTTCTACGGTGACTGCACACCTAGGTTCTAAGAAAATTTAATTTATTTTAATCAAAATAAGTATTTCCCTATGAAGAAACATTCCCAGACAATGAAAGCAAATCTGCAATTTAGCATCTTTCACTGAAGGATACGTTCAAGGTCTTAGCATGCTGGCATTCCAAGAGTTTGCAGAAGTTCTATTCCTGTGACAAGCACTCTTTATCCCGATTTCTGGACAATGGTTAATTAACAAAAAGTTAATCTACGTATCAAGATGCTTTAAGGTATACAGGACATATCTCACATTGAAACCAACCTGAGCGCCAAGCCAAAGAATCTGTATATTGTTTGCTCTTCTAATCATTACTTGCTTCAGAGGAGTTATTAAAAAAAGCAAAGCTCTCGGGGCTGGCGCCGTGGAGCAGTAAGTTAACCCTCTGCCTGTGGTGCCGGCATCCCATATGGGCGCCTATTCTAATCCTGGCTGCTCCTCTTCCCATCCAGCTCTCTGCTGTGGCCTGGGAACGCAGTGGAAGGTGGCCCAAGTCCTTGGGCCCCTGCATGCTCATGGGAGACGGGAAGGAAGCACCTGACCCCTGGCTTTGGATCGGCGCAGCTCCAGCCATTGTGGCCATTTGGGGAGTGAACCAGCAGATCAAAGACCTCTCTGTCTCTCCCTCTCACTGTCTGTGACTCTACCTCTCAAATAAATAAAATCTTTAAAAATAATTAAATAAATAAAAATTAAAAAGCACAGCTTTCAGAGATTGTAAGATTTGCACATTATCTTGCTTGCCTCTTAGGAACTATTATTCTCATGCTAAATACCAATATGCCTCATGGGTAATCACATAAATTTTCTATTATTTCAATCTTTTAGGGGTTTTTGTAGATCCCCATATTGAACATTCTGAAATATTATGTCCCATATCCTCTAGCTTTATCATTTGAATTTGTGCTGTATTTTAAAATATAAGGAGATAGAAATTTTGGTAAATTTTTTATTTATAAATTTTATTTAAGTTATACATGTTTCATATATTTCCTTTATACTGTTTTAGGAACGTAGTGGCACAACCCACCCTACCCTCCCTCCCACCCACACTCAACTCTTCATCCCCTTCCCTCTTGAATTTCCACTCTTAATTTTTACAATGATCTTTTTTCAGTACACTTAACGATCATATTGTTAAGCCTACCGTAAGTAAAAGGAGCAGCTCAGCAAATACTATAAAGAGAAAACAAAGCACTGTTCCTCAATGAAAGAGACAAGAGCTATAAACAATCATTGCTTCTCAAGACATCTATTTCACTCCAATACATTATATTTCGGGTATTTTATTAGTTACCTCAGATCAGGGCGAACATATGACATCTGTCTTTTTGGGACTGGCTTAGGAAACAGACTTTTTAAAGAGGAGTATGTTTAATGCCAGTGGTATAGAATACTCTTGGTACAGGAGTCAAAATTATTACAGTGCCTTTTTCGCTTGTTTTAAGAGATTCCACCTTCGGCTGATAGTTACATCTCTAAATAGATTTCATGCTCCCTGCTTAGAGATGGAAAACCACAGCTCTCTTCACATTCAAATAACAATCTCTCTACTCATCACGGAAGGCAGCCCCCAGCCCAATCTACAGCCTAGTAACTACCAAGACTTTGTGGTCTCAGGTTCTCACAGATAAAACACTTCTGTGAGGGCATCTTGTGCATTTTATTTCACTATTTGACAGAATGTCCTTACATTCCAGAATGTTCTGAAAAGGACTTAAGGGACTTCTGCTCCTGTGATCCTGTGACCTAATCATAATGACTTTCCCTTGGGAACAAAACAGAGTCCTCCATGAAGACACACCTGAATGCAAAAAGCTGTGGCTTAGTAAAAGCTCCAGCTTAGACATCCCACCATCTAACCATGGGACGTACAATTTACTTGAGTTCAAAATCAAGAAAGGGGTTACTTGCAAAACCTAACTGAAGATGGCAACAATTTAAGAGGAAAATCAGAGCAAGGGGCATGCTGGTACCAACCCTGAGTGAGGATCTAAGACAGCAGCCAATATGTGAGGTCAGAAACAAGGCCATAAGGCCAAGCTAAAAGGAACTGGCACAGTCGGCAACCAGCTCAGAGAACACCTGCTCACCAGGCGTGACTCATGCCCACTGACTCTCAAAGACCAGCCACGGCCACTGTGCCTGGCAGGGAATAGTCAGGAGAGATGAAAGCTTCCCTTTCTGAAGTTTTGATGGCTATCCATAGTCACAAACTTCCAGAACCATCCTGTGCTGCTGCAGGGCATGCAGCTAACAAGTGAGAATGGAACTTTCATAAACTTATTTCTCAATTCTAGAAAGCTGTCGCTTATTTAAAGGGACATTCTAAATAGAGCTGGCAGTTACGTCAGACCCAGTGTCGTTCTCACATGGACTCATTCAGTGACGACTCTGCCTCTCCGTATCACCTTACCCCAACAGCACCATCTCTCCATCATGGCAATCATCAGAGAATTACTGCAAGTTACCAAAATTTCTTTTTAAGATTTATTTATTTGAAAGGCAGATTTATAGAGACCGAGAGAGTGGTCTTCCATCGTTAGTTCACTTCCCAGTTGGCTGCAATAGCCCAGGATGGACCAGGCCAAAGCCAGGAGTGAGGTACTTCTTCCAGGTTGCCCACAAGAGTGTCAGGGACCCAAGCGCTTGGGCCATCTCCCACTGCCTTCACAGGCCATTAGCAGGGAGTTGGATAGGAAGTAGAGCAGCCAGGACACGAACTCACAGGGGATGCCAGCATTGTAAGCGGTGGCTTCATATGCTATGCCACGACTCTACTCCCTAAAAATTTAATTTCAAACTGGAAACAGTCCTATAAGATGTCAAAGTTGTTGACACTAAGTGATCCAAGCCAGTGTTTCTCAAACTTTAATGTACCTCCAAACGTCCCAAGAGTTCCTAGCAAAACGCTGTAGCCCTGGAGAGAGGCCTAGGAATGTGCATCGCTGACAAGTTCTCACATGAGATAAAGTTCTCCCTGGGATTCAGCTATCCCAAGGACACATTATGATGCTGGCGGAGAATTCTTTCAGACCAGCCATGACCTCATGTAATTTTTACCTGCATATTCAGCATGCCCTAACCAACATCAGGAAACCAGATAGGGCCTCACCAGAACCTGCAAGGGAGACTTCTGCCTTGGCATGCCGCAGAGCTGGGTGTAGACGGAGGAAGAGTCGGAAGCCAATGGCACTGCACCACATCTGTCTCAAGTGCTTTTGAAGACAGACAGCTATGAACAAGCAGATGAATAAAAAAACAATTCTACCATTTCTGAATAAACTAAGCACTTATATGTGTTAATGGCATATATCAAAGAGAATAGCAAAATGGAAAAATCCAAAAGTAAGAACATACCCATGAACAAACTCATGAATGGTAATAATCCACATGAAGAGGGTGGGCTCCAGCTAAGGTAAGGGAAGACAATACCTAAAGTATCAGCTTCCTCGACCTTCCTGCTGACTCTAGTGGGCAAAACACTGCCCAGTTTCAGAAGAGGTAGAGGAAAAAGAAAAAAACCAAAGTGTGTTATGGGGAGGATTCGGAAGCACTAAATTAGAATTCTACACCTTTTGTTGATGAAACTAGTTTGAAGTAAGCCTTACATATGAGTCAGTTTTCTGTTGCTAACAGAGAAATGCCACACACTAGGAAAGTTATAAGGAAAAGAGGCTTCTTTAGGCTCTCGGTTCTCATCCAGGGTCAAAGGGCAACATGGGGTGGTGGCTTCCTGCAGGCAGAGTCCCAGGACAGCTCAGGGCATTGCATGGTGAGAGACAGGACAGCCAGACACATTTGATCCACTCTTGAGACAATCCATTGACATGTCAATCCATTAATCCCATAAATGGATTAATCTATGCATGAGCCCTAATCATATCTTAAAGGTCCCACTTTGTACCAACTCTTAATATCTCATAAAAAATCAACATGAATTTCAGAGGGAACAAATCATATTCAAATTATAGCACTATGTGATCACATGGAATAGTAAAACCTAATTCGCTGAAATAGCCTTGTTTTTTTTAAGATTATGAAATAGGTACAGAAAGGCAAATAATCATGTAAATAGAAGCCTTTGAAAGAAAATATAGTCATTGAACCTAGCTGTGAAATCTCAAGGTGAAAAATTGGTTTTCACAGATAAATACCCATTTCTGAACTCGCTTATAAATTGTATAAACATACAGCATACCAAAAAGGTCACTAAAAGTTTATTTGTGCTCTTTGTTTTGGAGGTTTGCAGTCCAAGACTGGGTGGGTCCTCCTGGGTCAACCATCCGGTGAGGCTGGAGGAGGGATCACTCAGTAACCAGGAAGAGGAACACAGGTGGGCTCAGCGCAGGCTTATACAGGCAACCTCTCTTGTAAGAAATACCTCCCAAACACACACTCTCAAAGACCTAAGGACCTCCCCAGTGGGGCCACCTCCTAGATACCATAATTGGATTCTCCAACTTCTCAGTGCCATTGTTCCATGGCTTTGGGGATTAAACCTCTGCCTGAGTTCAGGAGACATATTCTAGTCAAACCACAACACAGATGATTCTAGAGTGATACTTGCAAGCCTACTTATTATTATTATTATTATTATTATTATTATTATTATTTTTGACAGGCAGAGTGGACAGTGAGAGAGAGAGAGAAAGACAGAGAGAAAGGTCTTCCTTTACCATTTGTTCACCCTCCAATGGCCGCTGCGGCCGGCCAACGCACCACGCTGATCCAAAGCCAGGAGCCAGGTGCTTCTCCTGGTCTCCCATGGGGTGCAGGGCCCAAGCACTTGGGCCATCCTCCACTGCCCTCCCTGGCCACAGCAGAGAGCTGGCCTGGAAGAGGGGCAACCGGGACAGAATCCGGCGCCCCGACCGGGACTAGAACCCGGTGTGCCAGCGCCACAGGCGGAGGATTAGCCTAGTGAGCCGCGTTGCCGGCCTGCAAGCCTACTTATAACAGCCATCAAACTACTTCTTATAACAAGGTAAATACACGTCAGCAAGTGCAATGTGTAAGAAGGAAGTCCTTAGACTGACGGGAAGGAGGTGCAGGCACCGGGGATTGCCCATCAGACACTGAACGTGATGCAGACCGGCTGGAGGAGCTCCCTGTGAGACACACAGAACAGCCTCCTGGACACTGAACAAGTCTCGTGTTCAGGGAAACAGTGCTTTCACACATTTCAGGAAGGTCTGGCCCTACTTCTGGAAAAGTGAAGATTAGCTTTTTTCATTTTTCCTACTTCACGGCCAGGGCAACCATGAAACATGCTTAAGGAGTTTAAATCTCACCAGATACATAATAATGCAAAGTTATCCGTGAGTGAAGGACTTAACAAATTTAGCACTTTCGGGGGCTGCTGCTGTGATGCAGCGAGTTCAGCCACCATCAGGAGTGCTGGTGTCCCACTTCCAATCCAGCTCCGCTTCTGATCCAGGTCCACTTCCGATCCAGCTCCTTGCTGATGTGCCTGGGAAAGCAGCGGAAGATGGCCCAGGTCCTTAGGCCCTGGAACCCCTGTAGGAGACCCAGAAGAAGCTCATGGCCCCTTGCTTCAACCTGGCCCAGCCCTAAATGTTGCAGCCATCTTGTGAGTGAACCAGCAGATAGAACATCTCTGTCTCTCCTTCTCTCTTTCAAATAAATAAATAAATCTTTTTTAAAAATGGCACTTTTATGAATTTGGAATTAATAGCAAATGCACAACAAATGAGAGAAAATAACAACAAAAGCAGCTGGGCAATACTTTTTTTATGATTTATTTATTTATTTGAAAGTCAGAGTTGCACAGAGAGAGGAGAGGCAGGGGGGAGGGGTCTTCCATCCGATGATTGACTCCCGTATTGGCCACAACAGCCGGGGCTGTGCCAATCTGAAGCCAGGAGCCAGGAGCTTCCTCCAGGTCTTTCCAGGCAGGTGCAGGAGCCCAAGGACTTAGGCCATTTCCCACTGCTTTCCCAGACCATAGCGGAGAGCTGGACCGGAAGTAGAGCAGCTAGGTCTCGAACCGGTGTCCATTTGGGAGGCTGGCACCGCAGGCAGCGGCTTTACCTGCTACACCACAGCACCGTCCCCATGAGGAATACTTTTTGAAAATTAGTTACAAATGTAATGAATAATCTTCAAGAAAACATTATGTCAATTTAGCTTCTGGCAAACCTTAAGTACACAAATGTTGGCTGTTTGATACAGCCAACTTCAAGAGAAGATGCCGTGCTACCAGGCTCACGGTGGTGCCAAGGGGTACCGCACCTGCTGCGCCTGAGGTGAGCAATGAAGAAATAAGATAAAGGCATTGACTCCTTCAAGTAAGAGCAGCCCGAAGGCACACAGGGAGCACCAGTGAGCTCCGCCAGCAAGAGTCACCACCCAACAACAGGCTAGCAGCACAGCAGTAACGCTGCCAGAGAGACTGTGTCCAAAGACACGCCAAGCTTCAGGTGACAAAATGTGACTGACCTGTGGGCTGGCTTTTCCTCTCTTCAGTGAAACTTCTCTTGACCTCTAATTATAGAATATTCGCATCATAAAGTTGTGTACTTCTTTAAGATAGCTGTTTCAGTGTTTGGGATTTTAAGTCTCCACCTGCAAAATGAGGACCTATTTCACAACACTCACCCATAGGCCCGTGAGTTCTCAGCATTCCACCTTCCTAAACTCCCCAAGATGATGACTACATTCTATCCAGAAGTACTGATCGGTCCACAGGAACAGTGCTTCCTGGGTGAGCATTTACTTGTCCACACTGCTTGTGACTCACCAGCCATGTTTCTCCTGGGCAGAGGTCACCATAGCTTGCTGCACTTTCTGTCTAGAAAGTGGAGAGCAATAAAATTGCCTTTTGTAATTAAATCTATATCTGCCCTTGTGACACAGCATGCCAGGAGAATCAAACATTCACTGACTGCCAAGCCTCTAAAGATGACTTCAGATTTTCCAGCCGTAGGTCTCACTGAGCTTTCCTTATTGAAACACAATCCACTCGTATTTGATGAAACAGGAGCAAGACTATGGAAATAGCTCTTCAGGTCCCGGACAGGGCTGGGTCTGCACATTGTTCCTTATTTCATTAAAAGTATTCTGAGATTCTGGTGTATGAAATTCCTTTGTAACCTGAATCGAGAACTTGGTCTCTCTTTCTCTAAACTGATTTAAAGGAAACCTGGATTCCGAATTGATGCAGATCAGTCACGTGGGGATTGGGAGGCTTTGACAGTGAGAAATATACATGACCTTTGGTTCTATCATTAGCTACAGGACCTGTCTGCAAAGTGAAACCAGTAAATGTTTACTTCTGCTGCTGTTGGGGGTATTAAATGTGGTCATGAAGGCTATGTGCTAAGCAGAGAGGCAGCCTCAGTGCAAATTTAAAAAAAAAAAATTTATTTATTTGAAAGTCGCAGTTGCAGACAGAGAGGGACAGACAGAGAGAATGAGAGGAGGAGAAATCTTCCATCTACTGCTGGTTCACTCCCCAGATGGCTGCAACAGCCAGGGCTGGAGAAAGCCAAAGCCAGAGACAAGAACTTCTTCCAGGTCTCGTGGGTAGCAGGGGCCCAAACACTTGGGCCATCTTCCACTGCTTTTCCCAGGCCATTTGCAGGGAGCTAGATAAGAAGTGGAGCAGCCAGGACATGAACTGGTGCCCATATAAGATGCCAGAATTGCAGGCAGCAGCTTTATCCACTGTTTGACAACACTGGCATGTTTTAGAAATTGAAAGGAAAAGGAGTTTAGGAAATATCTGCCTTCTTCTAGGTGCTCTAAGGAGGAGGAGGATGGGGAGAGTCACAGCACAATGCGCTGCCATATCACAAGTCCTCTAAGATATGTAGCTATTGACTTAAGGTCCTGTCTAATGCAGAAACATAGACTGGATGAAAAGACACATTTTCCACAGCCATCTCATTGACATGAGATCATACTAGACTCCCAGTATGTCATAAGGTACCCAAAGGGGTCTACTGTGTTTAAGACTCAAGAGTGACATCATTTCTCAAGTAAATTTAAAATTATTTAAAGATGTCACTTTATCCCAGTCTCTAACGGAAATACTAACAGATTTTTTCTACTCTCCCTGAGACATGCAAAGCCCCAAACTAGGACGTATTTATTTTCTTTGCATCTATTCCATCTGTGTTCAGATGAAAACAAAAATTATCCATTAATCTGTTGGCCTAGTATTTCAAACACTTTTGAAAGAGTTCTATTCATATAGCATCACAGAAGATTAACTTCAGGTGAGCCCTGAAGTTTAAGATGAAGGCAACAAGCAGATTCAAGTCCAGTGACCAAGGTCAGAAGCACACTGGTAAACGCAGTTTAATATTTGGACATTAGAAAACTTTGGCATTAAAAGGCAAAGGAAGGCTAACCAGCTAATAAATCTGGCATAGCAAGATGGGGTTAGGACAAGATACAAGAGCAGAAACCAAGGAAACACTATGAACAAGCAGGGTTACTACCTGAATGCCTCTGCTTCTCTCCTTAAGATCTGAACTTCCTATGAATCCCAGCCCTTTAACTCTTTCCAGCTCCTAGGGGCTTGAATGACCCTAGTGAAATGCCAATATAAGTGCAAATTTATTAGCTTTCCACTTGCAGCAACTGTGCAGATAAATTATACAAGTATTCAGGCAAGTTAAACAGTGCCAGTGTGTCCTAGAAGTACCAGCTGGTCCGGTCAGCGCTGATTTGTTGATGAATGCCTCCTGAAATTGGACCTGGAGCTGGAAAGGACTAGCAAGGTAGCTAAGGCAAAGCTGCTAGGCAGGAAGCATCTGTCATGGATACAACTTTGTGGGAGATCCTGCCCTCCTGGTTGTGGCAAGTTACGAGAAAGGCTGTCCCCAGGAAGAGTGACAATGTGAGTCAACACAGGCTTTCTGAAGTGACAGCAAGTGTCACTATCTCTCATTGTTCATCAACAGCTGGCCTGGAACCACAGTCATTTACCCCATAACCTCGCTGGAATAAAATGAACACGTGGTTGCTTTGGTCCTGTCCCACCATTAAGTAATTGGTTAATCCATTTATTTTGTCTATGAAGATTATATAGGAGGGTACTGCAACAAGTAAACAGACAAAGGGGAATTAAAAATTAATTAAAAATTTAATTTTGGTGCAAAAATTTTTGAAATATGTGCAAAATTTTTTCCATGATGTGCATTTCCATGAAACTTTTGAAGACTTCTCGTGTCCCAAGTCATTGTCTCTTCTTTGCAGTTTGTAGGTATTCTCAGAAAGAAGAATGGGAAAGAAAAGAAAAAAAAGAGAAAAGAAAATCATGTGTGGGAGCAGAGCATTAGATACCTTGTAGCAACCTAACTCACTGCATCACCCCCTTTTCCTTTCAGAATTATCCCAGCTGGGTGCATGTGCACATTACAGAGAGCATATATCTCTTTATTCCCTTTGCATGTGTCGGCCTAAAGATGCCTTATCTTATCGTGATTATTACTTATTAATATTTTCCAGTTGAACTGTTTTTTCAGATCTACCCCTTTGCTAATTCACATCCATTGACCATCACTGGTCCTGATTTCTACATTATGTCAGGGATTCTTTAGCAAAAGACACAAGACAGTTTCACATACATAAAGCACATACGCACATCTGCCCTTCAAAACTAATAGACCACATGCATGAAAATCAATAAAAAAATAGAAATCTCTCCTCACTCCACGTCCATCTTATTTCACACGATCTTCTGTCTACTCTTGACTTTGTTTCCCATCCTTTGGACTTCCCTTCTCAGTGTGCGAACTACATGGCCTTTGGGAATATTCACCCCTGCATCTTCCTCCACTACCCAAACCTTGTCAAACATTCCCAAGGTGAGCGCCTTGTCTGGATTCTCCTAAATTCCCATGAAGCAGGTTCAAAACATCTCACGAAAATGAGACCAGATGATACACACTGCCACCCATCCCTTCAGTCCAGCATATATTGTTCTGAATCTCACACTTTTAGGAAAAGGATTTCTTTAAATGATGGTTATTTAACATGATAATTAATTGGAAATGTACTTTAGAGTCACCTCAGGGAAAAGAAAATGACTTTTTTTATGGACCCTTTACAATCTATAAGCTGAGTCAATCAATACCTAATCTTCAACATGACATGATGTCCCCATTGGAAGATTATTATGGGTGATTTTGTAGTCTTAGACAGTGGCTTATAATTCTTATACAGTACTAATTCTTTCCTCATAGCATAATGATTATACCTGCACATAGCTTTATTCTTCAATTTTTTACCATTACCCAGCCATCAGACATAGATTAGGCTCAGAGACAAAGTAATGGGAAATTATATCCCACTATTGTTTTTGAACAACTAATAGTTCCCACTTGAGTAAAATTAATTTTATCTTACACCAAGCTCAATAACACAGTTCTAGTCTGGAACTTCAGTGCTATGCCCTACTTACTGGAAGTTTAGTTCATTCGATTCCTGGACTTCTGCAAAGAAAATTGAGCTCCCCTTTTCACACTGAGTTACAATATAATCATGCCTAAATCAGCTAAAATCCTCTTGACTTTTCCTTTTGTATTATTACCTATTTGTTTCCTTTCCCTCCATTTCTAAAATAGCCATCCAAAGCCCTGGACCTCATTTTAGGATTTATTTTCAAGCTATGTTCCTAAAAACTCCAAAATTCTACATAGTTCTTTCATATGTTACACATAGGTAATGTAATATAAATTTTTGTTGTTTGATGTGCATTGTTAAGCTTTGGAAAGATACTAGAAATTACTAACTCATATGTGTCACACAAGATTATTTCAAAAATTTCATGGAAATGGAATTAAAGGATAAGTCTATCTTGGTACAAAAAAAGTTTGGAATTCATGCATATGAGGGGGTCTTCCAAAACGTCATGGAAAATGCATGTTATGAAAACTCATGAATTTCAAAATTTTCCACATCAAAATAAACTCATCTTAAGCAAGGAGGGGAAAGGAGGAGAGAGAGGGCACACAGGAAGCTGGAATCAGAAATGGAGGTAGGACTCAAACCCAGGGACTACAATATGGGATGTTGGTATCCCATGCAGCATCTTAGCCACAGCACCAAATGCCCGTGCCCAGATTGCCTCTTACCAGTTTCTCTGAATCAACTATAAGGTTCTTAAAGGCAGGGAATTTGTTTTCTACATTGTGGAGTCTCAAAAGCCAAGCCACTACCTAACAAATGACAACTCAGTAAACACCTACTGAATGAACTAATAAAAAGCTGACCCATATAGGTCAACCCCTGCGCATTCTTCATTTCCTGACAGCAACTCAAATCACAGCCCAGTGCTTCTGGTTATTACCCCTGATCTGCGGCATTTGTGAAATTCGAGCAACATTCTCCCCATTTCAGACAGTCCACCCCTGTTAATTTGCTCTCCTTGGCTCTGGTAATACCAGCATTGCATAAAAACATCCGAAATCCTCAGAAGCCAAATGCAGAAACTTCATTTCACAGTGCTACAAAAGGCAACAAAATGGATAAAATTTCTTTGTGTTCTGAGAGCAGTGCCATGTCTTGGGGGCCTGGCCAACACCACCAGCCCAGAAACCTTTTATTTTTTCCACAGCCTCAACCCTGTTTTCTCTCCTGGAGCAGGGATCCAAAGAGAACATCAGAGAAGTTTCTGTTTCAATAGTTGTAAATAAGCTCTACCTCTGAAACACCATCCAGTTAGAACCAAATATAAGATGAAGCCAAGGAAACTATGTGTAGCTCATTGTTTCCATGAGCCATAAACTGCAATCTTGAAACTGATCCCAAAAAAAAATCCAAAAAAACATTCAAGTTTGAGTCTATCTTTTAAGCCTAGACCTGTGTTCTCTGAACCTCTGGAGCCTGACAGAGCATCTAGAAGTATAGCAGAGGGTCTGGATTCTTTCACACACTTCCTATTACAGCTCCCTAGACAGCAAAGCTTTAGCTACGAAGAGTTAATCCCAAATTTCACAAACTTCCTTATCTCTTGTCAATCACACACAGCTATTTCTAGGTTAATTCCATTTTGAATTGAAAACTGACTTTGGGACTTCCCTTGGGTATGAACTTGCCAAAAAAGCCATAATGATGAAGGTCAAGGAAGGTCACCCCAGCTCAGGGAAGCCCAAGCAAGTATTTGCAGTCAAGAAATAGCGATAGCTCCTGAGCTATGGGCATGAAGAATTTTATTGTACTCGAGACTCCTTAAGCATCTCCTGACTATTTAAGAGCCTCTGTGACCTTGTTCATATCCTATATAAAAAAGAAAATCTATGTGTGCGTGTGTGTGTGTGTGTATATATATATATATATAGAAAGCTTTTCAAAATTTGAAGTAAGGGGCTGGCGCTGTGGCATACAGCAGGTTAAAGCACCGGTATGCAGCGCCGACATCCCATATGGGTGCCGGTTTGAGTCCCGGCTGCTCTACTTCCACTCCAGCTCTCTGCTATGGCCTGCGAAAGCAGTGAAACATGGCCCTGCATCCACGTGGAAGACCTTAAGGAAAATCCTGGCTCCTGGCTTTGAATCGGCTCAGCTCTGGCCATTGTGGCGATTTGAGGAGTGAACCAGTGGATGGAAGACCTCTTTCTCTCTCTGCCTCTCTTTGCAACTCTGCCTTTCAAATAATAAATAAATCTTTTTTAAAAAATTGCACAGTAAATGGTTAATCATGGTGACTTCTCTCCGCCTCCACTGTGGTCTGTAAGTAGGTTACCAGATTCAGTCAATAAAAATATAGGACAGCCTATTAAATTTGAATTTGAATTTTAGATAAGCAAGAAATAATTATTTTTAGTATGTCATATGTATTTTGGGGACATATTTATGTTTAAACTGTATTTATTGTTTCCCAACATTCAAATTTAACCAAATATCCTACATTTCATGTGTCAACTGTACTCATCAGAAATGATGGAGGGGCTGGTGCTATGGCATAGCGGGTAAAGCCACCGCCTACAGTGCCAGCATCCCATATGGGAACTGGTTTGAGACCCAGCTGCTCCACTTCTGATCCAGCTCTCTGCTATGCCCTGGGAAAGCAGTAGAAAATGGCCCAAGTCCTCAGGCCCCTGTACCCATGTGGGAGACCCAGAGGAAGCTCCTGGCTTCTGGTTTCAGATTGGTGCAGCTCCAGCTGTTGTGGCCATTTGGGGAGTGAACCAGTGGGTACTTGACCTCTCCTTCTCTCTCTGTCTCTGCCTCTCTGTAACTGTGCCTTTCAAATAAATAAATAAAAATTATGGAGACTCATCAGGCTCAGATATAGGGACCCCAGAGATGCCCCAGAAAATCTTTGACTTCCATTCATATACTCTGAACTAGTCACATAAAGTTTCCCTTCCAATGACCAGAATGTAATGAAATATGTCCTCGCTTCTAGGGATTTTTCCATTTAACATTATCATTGCCTCCCTTAACTTAAAGAGATGCTCATCTCTTTCCAATCCTTAATAGCTCATCAAAAAGTATTTGAAAGTTCATTAGACAAAGGAAAAACAACATGAATCTGAACAATGAAGAGAACCTCCTGGCGCTCAGTGAAAAAGTGCTAGGAAAGTTGAAAACACATCAAACTTAATAAGCAAATCTCTCCCAGGATGTTTTCCTAGCTTGATGTCCTCCCACACTCTGAAAATATTACTGCATCAAGAATGCAGAACCACTAAACAAATTTAAGGCCTCTTCATGATTCTATCAAAATGAAACCGCTGCTATAGCAAGAGGTGAGCAGACCAACCGCCCCAGGCACTGTGGCAGTCGGTGGGTCTTCCGAAGGCCAAAACAGAACCAGAGCAACTTTGGATCTGCAGCTTGAGCTGTGATCTAATACTCCCAGAATATGCCAACCTTAAGTACCTTTCTAATGTGTCTTCATGTATCTGTGATCACTCCGACTATATTCTAGACGAAGTTACATAAATTGCATTCCAGAAACCATGAAACAAAATGAGGATGAGGACCGTGTATCTATAGCTTATTGTCCCTGGCTTACCTGATGCAGCTGTATAGGATTTTAAGAAAAGATAGCCATTTTATTAGCCCTCTTCATAGAACAATCCCATGCTTGTCTAAAGGAGTATAAGAAGCCAATAATTTTTAAAGATTTTAGTGACAAAATCGTCAGGTTTGCCTGATGGAGGCAACAGAGAAACATAATTAAAGGCACAGATTTTGGCTTGCTCTGATGTCTCGGACAAATCACTTGGCCTCTGTGTACTTATCTGCACTTAGGTGCACTTATCTGTCACATGGGTTAATAATTGTACCTATTCCATGGGGATGTTGTGAAAATTACATATGATAATTACACATAATGCACTTAGAAGAGGCTCTGTCACACTGTGAGTACTCAGTCGATATTAACTGTTAGGTTTTTGGAAACATTTCTCCATGAAAAGCACGATTTTACCAGTGGATGACTCAGTGAGAGACAGTGAATCATAGAATTACAGCACTTGGGAGGTGACCTAATTCATATCCTATGTGAAAAAAGAAAATTATGTGTGTATACGTGTAGAAAAATATTCAGAAGTTTGCATAGTAAGTGGTTAATCAGACTAACTTTGAGGACTTGGAATAAATTTGGAAAGAAGAAAGGGGAAAATGTTTCACTCCATTTCTAAATCATTTGAGGTTTTGCTGTGATACTTTTAATATACTGCTTGTGTAATTTTTTAAAATGTGGCAGGATCAATGTTTTGAAATTTCCCTGATATGTCTGTGTTGTTATTTTGGAATTACTTCATTTCCTTCTATCTTTGGATCTACCCCCATGGAGCTGCAGGGACATTCTGCAGGGAGGAGATAATAGAACAAAAGTGAAATGAGAAAAGGGGCGTCTAAAACAACTCGCAATGACAGCACTTTGGAGTAAGGAGAAAGCAAGGGAGGATGAGGCAAATGCCCCATCCTTGGGACAGAAAGCATTCCCTGAACTGATGGTGATGGAGGCCAGAGGTGTCGGACAATGGTACTGGGCAGAAGGGGACACACAAGTGCAGAGCCAGCTTTGTGAGGCCACTTTGCCTTCCTGGAGCAAGCACCATGTCCAGTACCCAGCACTTCACCATGACTCCCCAGCAAGACTATTACCCACAGGTGTCCCATCCAATGTATTCTGTATCCATCATGCCCGGACGCCCATAAACACATGAGTTTGGAAGGGGCGCCCCTGTACTTGTACTTGGTAGAAACAGAACCAGTTCAGAATCCCCAAGTCAGAGGTTTTCTGCACATAGAAAGTCTGAATTTGTGCACCATATCTTAGTACCTGGTATGAGTGCAGTGTACAAATTCTTTCTCCACACCCGCATACGCTCCAGGCTCATGAGCTCTGTTCCCAGCTGAACTCAGAGCTACAGAAGAATCAAGTTAACAGATGCTCAGAATCAAGTTACGCCCACATTCCCATTCCCCTGCACCAGTAGGGCTCATCCTACTGTACAATAATGGCCCCTGCCTCATAAAGCCATTCTGCAGATTAATTAGATAATCTGCACAAATGTCTAGGATGCCTGGCTTATGACAAGTTCTTAGTAATCTCAAATTTATTATATTGCACCACATTAGAGATGTTTAAACACTCAACTCCTAAGAAAGGTGAGATCATTTTTCATTTCATCAATAGTAATTCTGGCTCTAGGTTTACTAATCCACCAAAGTCTATGATTACAAAATAGAGAGCTCTGCAGTTTTAAGGAAGAGGTAGAATGCCTTGGAGAAGGAAAGGTTTGGCCAACAGGCTAGGACAAATGTTCCCCAGGAACAAGAAGAACAGAGGGATTGAGGGACCCAGAGCAGGAGGACTCAGGAAAGATTCTTTGTAGTACTCCAAGGAGGCCCAGAAATCCCAGAATGGAAGACCAACTGAGAGAATGGGAAGTGAGCCCCAGGCCTCTGCATACCAGGTGGTTCCAAAAACCATGCCAGCAACAACAGGCATCTGTCAGGTGTCATGCAGCTGTTGTGGGTCTCCACTAAACCTATCTGGATAAGTAACTAGAGATCAAAGGGCCCTCAGGTCTTTCCTTACCCACCCCCCCCACACACACACACACAGGCCAATAGATATATAATCAACACAATTTTAAAAATCAACAAAGGCCCTCTATACTGGCAATAACAAATTAGAAAATTCAAGAGCAGGTAAGATACTGTTTAAAACAATACCAAGCACCATATAAAGTATTTAAAGATAAGCACAGTAGGGCTGTGGCATAGAAGGGTAAGCCAGGGCCTGGCATTGGATTGGCCTAGCTCTAGCCATTGAGGCCATTTGAGGAGTGAACCAGCAGGTGGAAGACTTCTCTCTTTCTCTCTGTCTCTCCCTCTGCCTCTTGTAACTCTTTCAAATAAATAAAATAGATCCTGTTTGGTTTTTTTTTAATATTTATTTTATTTATTTGGAAGACAGAGTTACAGAGAGAGGTAGAGACAGAGAGAGGGGTCTTCCAACTGCTGGTTCCATCTGCTGGTTCCAGTTGGCCACAATGGCGGGAGCTGTGCCGATCCAAAGCTAGGAGCCAGGAGCTTCTTCTGGGTCTCCCACACCAGTGCAGGGGCCCAAGGACTTGGACCATCTTCCACTACTTTCCCAGGCCATAGAAAAGAAGCGGATCGGAAGAGGAGCAGTCTGGACTCAAACCGGGGCCCTTATGGGATGCCGGTGCTTCAGGCCAGGGCATTAACCCATTACGCCACAGTGCGGGACTCCAGTAAAATAAATCTTAAAAAGAAGAAGAATAAGGTTAAGCCTCTGCCTGCAGTGACAGCATCTAATATGGGCACCAGTTCAAGTTCCCACTCTTTCACTTTTGAACCACCTCCCTCTAGTGTGCCTGGGACAGCAGTGGAGGATGGCCCAAGTGCTTGCGCCCCTGCATCCAAGGGAGACTGGATGAAGCTCCTGGCTCCTGGCTTCGTCCTGGCCTAGCCCCAGCCATGAGGCTGTTTGGGGAATGAACCAGTGGATGAAAGACCTTTCTCTTTATCTCTTTCTCTCTCTCTCTCCCTTTCTTTCTCTCTTTCTCTCTTTCTCTCTCTCTCTCTCTCTCTGTGTGTGTGTGTGTGTGTGTGTGTGTGACTCTGCCTTTAAAATAAATACATCTCTTTTTTTTAAAGATTTTATTTATGGGGGCTGGCACTGTGGTGCAGCGGGTTAATGCTCTGGCCTGAAGCGCCAGCATCCCATATGGGAACTGGTTTGAGACCCAGCTGTTCCTCTTCCAATCTAGCTCGCTGCTATGGCCTGGGAAAGCAGTGGAAGATGGACCAAGTGCTTGGGCCCCTGCACCCACGTGGAAGACCCAGAAGAAGCTCCTGGCTCCTGGCTTCGCATCAGTGCAGCTCCGGCTGTTGCAGCCAACTGGGAAATGGAGCAGCAGATGGAAGACCTCTCTCTCTGTCTCTCCCTCTCACTGTCTGTAACTCTGTCTTTCAAATAAATAAAATAGATATTTTAAAAAATATTTATTTATTTGAGAGGCAGAGTTACAGACAGTGAGAGGGAGAGACAGAGAGAGAGGTCTTCCATCCGCTGGTTCTCTCCCCAGATGGCCGCAACAGTCGGAGCTGTGCCAATCCGAAGCCAGGAGCCAGGTGCTTCTTCCTGGTCTCCCATGCGGGTGCAGGGCCCAAGCACTTGGGCCATCCTCCACTGCCTTCCTGGGCCACAGCAGAGAGCTGGATTGAAAGAGGAGCAACCAGAACTAGAACCGGCACCCATATGGGATGCCAGCGCCACAGGCAGAGGATTAACTTACTGCGCCAGCCCCCAAATAAATAAATCTTAAAAAAAGAAAAGCACAGTGAAGTAGCATGTAAGTAAAAATCTGAGTGTGGTAGTGTGATTATTTAAATCCTGCCCAACACTGGGTTTAAAAAAAAAAAAAAAAAACAAACCCAAAGCCTGTTAACAGTACAGAGCGCTCGCTCCACAAGGCCTTGTCAAGTAGCAGCTGCATGTGTAAAGGTGAATCAAGGCCGTGCAGCATTTTAAAGGTCAGTTAGTCCAAGCCTCTTGACTACACAGGAAGAATCCAGAAGAGGCGAGAGAAGGCAACCTGCTTGGTGAAGAGCCCACGTCCTGAGCAGCGGAACACTAGCTTCCTTCACTAGCTCAAAACACACAAGGGAAGTCAGTACCTAGAGAAAGGTAGCCCCTCCCCCCCTCCGAAGTGAGGTGACAGCAAGTACAACAGTCCAGGCTTTGCGGGAAAACTGAAGTGCTGGACGCTTCACTAATGCAGTGGGAAAGTGCAGTGTCAAGGGCACGCACAGCATGCAATCTGGTTAGTGCGGTGATGGGAGGAGGAGGAGACAGTTTTCTCACAACACCTGTCAATGAGGTCCATGACTTCTCACCAGAAAATAAATTACATTTACTGTAAAAATATGGTGGCTCTGTATCAAAGAATTAAAAGATGTTTGCACAAAAAATGTTTTAGAATAAATATAGTATGACACTATTTATAAATCAAAAATCTCTTTAAAGCTACATATATCACATAAACTCTTATAAATGTATAAGTATGGACAAAAAGTCTTGTAGTCAAGCAGGTAATACCACAAATCTCTGCTAATGAATTAGATCTGGAGCATGTAATGAAGGGAATTTTCATTTTATCCTGTACATTGAATATTTAAGTAGCACTTGAATTATAAAAATGAGAATATTATTATTACTCCCTAAAGTACAAAAAAAATGAATACTACCTTGAAAAATTACCTGAACTATTTTGGTATTCCTCTTCACTGCTGGATTTTCCCTCATCCAATCAGCTATGCACTCCAAGTTCATTGCATTAGGAATGTAGAGACCCGACAGAAACAAGGGAGAAAAGGTGAAAATTTCTGGCACTGGCACGTCAGAAGTGGAAACCACAGTAGACTAGGAAAGATGTCTGTGCACAAAGAAAAGGTCTTGTCGCAAATACCAAAATTTCCCTGCAGGGGGCAGCAGCAGAGAGATGGAGATGGAGATATGGAGAGGGCGGGAGGGAGAAAGGAGAGAGAGATCTACATGGTCAGAGACAAGGGAAATTACTTGGAAGACTCTGCCTGGGGACACTCAGCCTGCACTTGACCATGGACTGCAGCCACCAGTGTCAATCTAGATGCTAGGGAACACACAGAAAGAACACAGAAAGAATGCCTACATGCAGCTCGTTCGGAACCTGTTTATGTTTTATGCCTACGCAAGCAGGAACTACGCTGGGTGCCTCTTAGTCTACTTTGTGTTACTATAACAAAACATCTGAGGATGAGTGCTTTGTGAAGGAAGTTTACTCAGCTCATGATTTTGGAAGCTGACAGTTAAAGATTGGGCAGCTCCATCTGTTCAGGCTCTGGTGAGGACCTTCCCGCTGCATCTCATAAGAACACTGCACACTGGAATAGTGAGTGACCCATGCAGAGAGAGATGTATTCAGGTCCCAACAGAATGAGAACATGTTCCCAAAGAGCAGTAAACTCCCTTCAAAGGCCTAATTATCTCTTTTTTCTAAAAAAAAAAATTATTTATTTATTATTTGAAAGTCAGATTTACACAGAGAGAGGAGAGGCAGAGAGGTCGTCCATCTGCTGGTTCACTCCCCAATTGGCTGCACGGCTGGAGCTGCACTGATCCGAAGCCAGGAGCCAGGAGCTTCCTCCAAGTCTTCCACATGGGTGCAGGGGCCCAAGGATTTGGGCCATCTTCCACTGCTTTCCCAGACCATAGCAGAGAACTGGATCGGAAGTGGAGCAGCCAGGACCCGAACCGGTGCCCACTGAGATGCTGGCCCTGCGGGCGGCAGCCTTACTTGTTAAGTCACAGTGCTGTCGCCCTAATTATCTCTTTTAAAGGCCCCAACATCAGCACAGTAGGCCTGGAGAATTAAGTTGGAACTTGAGCTTTGGTGGGGACAAACTGCCTTCAACCTCTAGCATTGCTGAATTCTCCACGCACAGAAGCCTCAAGTTTCCCATGTATCATCCACAAAACCGAGGAAGAAGACTTGGTGGGCTACATGGAAGATCTTAGAGGCCATGCCCAGAATGCAGCAGGAATCACTGCCAGCACCTCAGAGAATTCTTCCTACAGCCCCACCTAACTACAAAAGGGATGGAAAACATAGCGTAGGTGAGAAAGCAAAGGTAAAGAAACAAGGACTTTGACGCCCATCGATGGAATATGAGTATGCCATAACTTCTCAAAAGCTCTTAAAGCAAATGCCACCCCTGTTTCATAAGCCTCACATTTGCAGAGCAGGTGGCCCAGGGAGGACGGTGCTCGGGTGGGGTTTTGTGATTCAGCTGGTCCCTCTTGTTTGAGGGGTGGTTGCCACAGCCTAGCATTCACTTTCAACCGAGTGCATTTAGTGACAAGAAAGAAGGTCAGGTCTCCCGCATGAGCCTCTTCCTTTTCATCCAAAGGGACAATCTTCCAGTAAATTTCCCCCTGCTGCTTACTTGGTGAAAATCAATCATGAGGGAAGCAGAATGGAACGATGTGAGTGGCTTAATAAGATCTATCTGCTAAGGCTGTGCCCAGTAAAACTTGAAACCTAAATAAAACCAGGCAGGGTTCTACTAGCAAGAGAAAGCAGAGAATGATATTAGACACAGAAAATGAGGGGAACCAACACGGTCTGCCGGAGGGGGTGAAGCAGAAAATACGAGACTGAGAAGCAAAAATCATTCCAGACTTACAGATTTCCAAAATGTAATGAGCTAAATTCATGTATTAAATGACAGATGAGATTGTTTTTAATTCAGCAAAATAAATCTTAGAAAAAAACTCTGAAAATAGCATATTAGTATCAGGTTAAATAGAATTTCAAGCAAGAAGAGCATTAATATAATATGAGGAAGCATTTAATAAGAAAATCCACAAAACATACATAAATCATTAATTTTTATGCTGCAAAATTTACTCACTAGCCCTGCACAATTATATACAAAAGTTAAAATTAAAAAATAGTTATTGACAAGTTTGCATGACTGGGGGATATTTTAGCCTGTACTGGAAACTGGAAGATCAGGCATTAAAAAAAATCAGGATAAAACATATTTGAGGGGCAGGCATTTGGCATTGTGCTTAAGACAGTACCTGGGCTGAAGTCTCAGCTCCTCTCCATTCCAGCTTCCAGTCAGTGTGCACCCTGGGAGGCAGCTGGTGATGACTCAAGTACTTGGGTCCCTTCCACCCATGTGGGAGACTCCGACTGAGTTCCTGGCTTCGGCCTGGCTCAGCCCAAGCTGTTGCCAGTATTTGGGAAGTGAACCAACAGACCAGAGACCCCCCCCGCCCCGCCTCTATCTTTTTCTCTCTTGCTTTAACTTTCAAGTAAATAACATTAAATTAATAAAAAAATTTTAAAACCATATTTGAACAAAACAAGCAAACTTGATTAAGCTTCATAAAAACTTGTATCCAAGACAGAATACATATCCAAGTACACATGAAACATTTTTAATTGACCACGTAGCTGGTTAAAATGATATTTTGGCTGGCATTGTGGCGCAGCGGGTTAAAGCCCTGGTCTGAAGCGCCAACATCCCATATGGGCGCCAGTTCCAGTCCCAGCTGCTCCTCTTCCGATCCAGCTCTCTGCAATGGCCTGGGAAAGCAGTAGAAGATGGCCCAAGTCCTTGGGCCCCTGCAACCACGTGGGAGACCGGGAAGAAGTGCCTAGCTCCTGGCTATGGATTAGCACAGCTCCAGCCATTGTGGCCATCTGGGAGTGAACCAGCGGATAGAAGACACCTCTCTCTCTCTCTCTCTCTGCCTCTGCCTCTCTGTAACTCTGTCTTTGAAATAAATAAAACAAATCTTTTAAAAATGATATTTTGATACCTCCAAAATGAATTTCCAAATAATTAGATAAAAATAGAATAGAAACTCTAAAATATTTAGAAAAAAAATGACAATGAAAGTGTAACACATCAAATTTGTGCAATACTACTAAAATGATGTGTCAAAAAATTACACAGTCTTAAATGCACTTTTACCAAATATGAATGATTTAAAGTCACTAAGCAGGAGGCAGAGCGTGATGGCAGCCAAGATGCTCTGGCTGTGGACTCCCCACAGACACACCGGTGTGAACAGCTATCCGTGCACAAGTCACCCCACAAGAGCCAAGAGAGCCAGGTGAGACACCACACTGCCCGGGTCAGTGCAGCAACAAGATACACTGAGAAAAGCAGAAATAATTGCCATGGCCCCCTCCTCCAGCTCCTTGTAGCACAATGTGGAAAGACATCCATTGGCTGAGGTAGAGATGTAAGTTCAGACCTGAGATTTGAAACCCAGTACAAGGCTGCCTATGGTGCAGCATGGACTCTAACAAAATCCCAAGGCCTGTGCCCCCATCCAGCACATACAGGCTGAGTCTCTGGACCCTCCAACGCCAGGGGGTAAGGGACTGCCTCCAGCACTCCTCCCGCCAACCTCTAGCAGACAGCGGAGCAAGACAGCAGTTCCTGGGGGAAAAGGTAAGAAAGTGAACCTAGCCCTTTGGCTTGATGCTTAGAGTTGCTTTGCCTTGGTGAGACCCAGAACTGGATGAAGCCCAAAGTCCTCTCTCCCCAGGTCAGTGCTCACAAACGCAGTGTCTGGATCTCCTCCAGGGTCAAGCAGAGACCTGCACTCCAGTGGAACAAAATCATCTTGGCCTGTATCACCGCTCACGTCTCAGAGGCCTGGCATACACCTTGATATTGCATAGGGCTCCGTAACTGTGAGATTCGGATGTGACGCAGCTCAGTGTCAGCCTAGGAAGTCAACTAGGTACTCATCAAGGGGTGAATGGATAAAGAAACATGATGTAGATAGATAGATAGATAGATATAGATATAGATATATAAATAGGTATCTATTCTCTAGGGTGTGTGTATAGATAAATATCTATCTATCTATCTATCTATATATATATACACATACCCTAGAGAATACCATTCAGCCATAAAAAAGAACGCAAAGTTGACATTTGCAGCAAGCTGGAACTAGAGATCACAACATTACATGAAATAAACCAGACACAGGAAGTCTCACATGTGCAAGTTTTGAAAAACAGCCTAAACTCAGAATAGTGATTACTAGAGGGCAGGAAGAGGGAGGGAGGTGGGGAGAGGGAGGGGACTGGATAAAAGATACCAAAAATGGTGACATGAAAATAGCCAGTTCCAGTGTTCCACAGCACAGTGGGGTGACTAGAGCCCACAATAATATACAAGAGAGAACCTGGTAGGCTCCAAATCACAAAAAAAGAGAAGGAAACACTAATGTTTCCTGCTTGGTTTGATTGGTTTACATTGTGAATGTATGTTGAAGTACTAACCTGTACCTCCATGAAAATGCACAAATAATACATGCTAATCAAAAAATTTTCAAATAAAATAATTTTTAAAGAACAAAAACTATCAATATTAATTGTATAGTAGGATTTGGAAAAAGAGAAAAATTACTGGGTGAACTCCCAGGCAGGAAGTCAGAATCAGTCTCTTTTGTAATAGAGGAAATTTAGATACCACCAAAATTCCATCAGAAAGAGAACAAATGAAAACTTGGCACATTGAGAGAATGAACTAAAATCCATCAGCAGAAACTACTGAACCATAGATCCATTTAGGAAGACGGATAATCCGGAAAATGTATTTTTGAATGATAAAGTAAGTTGCAAAGTATTGCATAAAGTACAGTATTATATGTAAACTATTTAAAAATACTCAAAACATTACATATTTTTATAAATATGTATGCAATACCACTATAAAACATGCTCAGGAGTAAAAAAAGAAAAAGAAAAACCTCAAAATTGGAGAAAAGCAAGCAAATGGGACACCTTGAGTGTCATTATTCATACTTTTAACCACCTGAAGCAAATATGGTAAAAAAAAAAAAAAAGCAAGCTTAATCAAGCTTTTTTTGTTGTTGTTTTATTAACAAAAACTTTGCATTCATTTAAAATATTTCCCAGCAAGACATATTCAAAGAATCCAAAGTCACCGGACAGGTGCTGGCCTCTAGGTCAACGGCTGGGAACATGGCCCATGGAGAGGGTCACAGGTGTGAGGGGGTGTGCCCCACCCACCAGGCCCAGGTGCAGGTGAGCAGAGCCCACTCTCATTTCCCCAACAGCCCCGCTGGTGTCTAAAAAACGCTCAGCCCTTTAGTAATGAAACCAGCCAGTAAAATGCAAGCACCTTCGACTCCTACGAGGGCTTCAATCCCAAGTTCTACAATACGGGAAGCTTTCTGCCTGTCCATGAGCAGGGACAGGAGACACCATGTTTGAAGTGCAAATTAGACTGAAGTGCATAACTAGGAATCAGAAAATACCAGCCTTAGAAGACCAGACAGGGCTCACACAGGAAGGAAAGCGGAGGTAGGAGGGCAGCAAGAATGTGGGAACTTTGCCCTGCCTGCATCTCAGGGAGTCACCAATCCCGCAGATGTGGCCCAAGGGAGGCCTGAAGACAGGACAGCCCCCGCCCCGATGGGGACCATGTGGACTGAAATGGTGAGCTCCCCCGGGGTCTCTGAGAACAGGGCCCTAGGCTGCCCGAAGTGCAAGTCTGCAGAGGCACCGGGGCTGACCATAGCTTCCTAGGGAGTCAGGCAAACATGGGGTGTGGCCATCCCCCCTTTGTGAGAGATTTTCTGTTTTCTTTCACCACTGGAGTTCATGTTAGTGGATTTCAAGGAGGACAGTCTGGTCACATCTGCTCTACTACAATCCTACCCAACAGTTACCACGTGAGCTCACCTGGAGCTCTGAGGTTACCTTACCCCGAGCAGGGATGCACAATCTGGTCCAGAATTTGTGTTGTCAGATCCCAAAAGCACAGGTAACAAAAACAAACATACACAAATGGGATTTCACCAAGCTAAAGAGCTTCCACACAGGAAAGGAAACATTAACAGTGAAGATAAAACCTACAGAAGGGAGAACATATCTGCATGCCATACACCTGACAAAGGGCCCAGAATATATAAGGAGCTCAAACAACTGAATAGCAATAGTAATAACATTTTTCATAAAAATGGCCAATGTACATAAATGCTCAAACAGCCCTAATCAGCAGAAAAACAAGAATCAAAACCACAAGAAGCTATCACCCTATTACAGTCAGAATGGCAGTTATTAGGGGTAGGCACTGCAGCACAGTGGGTTAAGCCAAGTTCTAGCTACTCTGCTTCTGATTTAGCTCCATGCTTATGTGCCTGGGAAGCAGTGAATGATGGCCGAAGTACTTCAGCTCCTGCAATACACTTGGGAAGCCCAGATGGAGTTCTGGATTCCTGGCTTTGACTTGGACTAGCCCAACGGCTGCAGGCATTTAGGGGAGTGAACCAGCAGGTTGAAAATCTCTCTCTTTCTTCCTTTCTTTCTTCCCCTCTCTGTCACACTGCCTTTCAAATCAACCAATTAATTAATTTTTTTAAAAAAAAAGCGGTTATTATCAGAAAAACAGAAGACAGCAAGGATTGGCAAGGATGTAGAGTAAAAGGAATCCTCCAAAACTGTTGGTGGGAATGTCGTGTAGTGCAATCACTGTGGGAAACAGTGTGGAGGTTCCTCAAAAAACTAAAAATAGAACTATATATGATCCCACTTTTGTGTATAAATCCAAGAGAAATGAGTCTGTTGAAGTGACCTCTCCATTCCCATGGTTATTGTAACATTATTCAGGATAGCCAGGGAATGGAAACAAGTGTCTATCCACTGATAAGTGAGTAAAGAAAACATGGTATATATACACAATAGAATACTACTTGACCATTGAAAAAAGGAAGAAATGTTGTCATTTGCAACAGCATGGGTGCAACTGGAGGTCATTACGTTAAGTAAGCCAAGCACAGGAAGAATGCCACACCACCTTATGTGAATGTGCAATCATTAGACAAGATCACCTGTGGAAGTTAAAAGCAAACTGAAGACAATTCCACTGCTAGGGAGAAGGTTGCAGGGTGTGCAGTGGTTGATAGAGTGAGTGGAATCCCCTGTGGGTGGGGTGAGTTCAGAAGACCAGGGTGAGCCTCAAATTCTGAATTCTTTGGGATGAGGGTTGAAGGAAGCAGTAGGGATCCTATGGCAAGCAGTCCACCGGATACACAGCTTCTATCTCAGACAGAGAAGCTGGGAATTAGGAAACACCACCAGATCAGAGCAACCACCGCTGCTTCAACAAAGCCCTGCTGAAGGCCCCTTGTAGACTCTCAAAACACCCTAGGGACTTTGCTTAAACTGAGGAAGTCTCTGGACTTCAGATTGTTTCCTTCTAACTCCCTCAGTCCTCTGCTTAGGAGAACACTTAACCTCCACCCCTCCCTCTCTGAGATGACCACGGACAGCCTACGGCACCAAAAGCAGTGCTCAGCGCCCTCCAGTTCCTTTCCTTCCAGTGAGGGTAGCAGAGGTGAGAGGATGAAGCTCACAGACAAGGGGGTCAGATCCTTGGGAAGCCAGAATGAGAATTATTTGAAAAAAGAAATGCTAACGTCCTACCTGGAAATAACAGAGCTCACTGGCTCAGACCCTTAGCACAGCAGTTTCTCCCCCAAATTCCTGATTACAGCTGTCTGCCCTTGTTTTGAGCTCTATCTTGGAGTCTCAGCCTTGCAGAAGGAACCCGCTCCAAAGGTGGCTCCCAGATGAAAAAGCTCACCTCTGTCCTGTTGTTTTCCCTGTGAACACACAGCCAACAGAGTCCCTCTTCCACAACAGACCTGCGTGCGGGCGTCTGCAGCCTCCTTTCTCAGCCAAATCCTGCTCAGCGCTTCCCGCCATGACCCAGTGGGCCTCGTTTCCACAGCACCTGCGATTTCCCAATTGCTTCAACTGAACTCGGAGCAGCTGGTCATGGTGTCACGTGAAGTGTGGTATCTGGCCACCCGTCAAAACGAAGTTTTCACACAGAAGCCTAATCAATCCCAGGGCTTTGGCTACTGCTGCGGCTGGAAACTGCCAGTGATATCATTAGGGCTGACGGGAGACCTCAGTCGCAAACCCACAGAAGCTCTGAGGCTACCTCACCCTGAGCAGTCTGATTCACAAACAGACAGATGTACATAATGCAGGTAGGTAGATTCGTGTGTTAATTAAATAACATATTTGGACAAGGTTTGGAGCACAGCCTTTATTGCATATGGTGTTTGTACTGGGCTGAGGGCTGATCCCTTCTTCCTCCTTCAAACCATTGGCATTCTGCCAGCTGCTTTCTCCATGGTCCGTTCTTCTCCCTGGAGGTGAGAAAACACAAGAGGCAGAAGAGGAGGAGACAGGAAGTGACAGGTGCTCTCTGCTCAGAGTTACCCTCCACCTCTATCTTTTTTTTTTTTATAGGTACAGTGAGAGAGAGAGAGAGAGAAAGGTCTTCCTTTGCTGTTGGTTCACCCTCCATTGGCCGCCGCGGCCAGCGTGCTGTGGCCGGCACACCATGATGATCCAAAGCCAGGAGCCAGGTACTTCTCCTGGTCTCCCATGGGGTGCAGGGCCCAAGCACCTGGGCCATCCTCCACTGCACTCCCTGGCCACAGCAGAGAGCTGGCCTGGAAGAGGGGCAACCGGGACAGACTCCGGCGCCCAGACTGGGACTAGAACCCGGTGTGCCGGCGCTGCAAGGCGGAGGATTAGCCTAGTGAGCCGCTTCGCCGGCCCCACCTCTATCTTAAAGCCCAGGGCTATGCACACCACAGTGGGAGTTGTCCCCAGACCAGCTGCAGCAGCACGAATGTTCTGGAATCCTTCCCGGTCTCTTGGGACCCTCTTTCATGTGGTTCCTTCTCCACATGCCTCTTCCTGCCAGAGGACTCTGCGCATGGGCCCGGATGAGATCCCAGCTCAGGCAGAGGCTCTGAAACCCCAAACCTCTGATCCCACTGGCATCTCCCACCCCACATCCTCTCTTCAAGCCGGTCCCAGCCCTTGGGGTTATGCTAAGCTCCCTCTGCATCAATGGGCAACAGTATTTCCTGATAGAGTGGAGGCCAATCATGGAGACACTGAGAAAGCTCCCAATCATTTACGTAAACAGAGGCCGGTTCCCTGCAGCACTGATCTGCCATAGCTGACAGGGCTGCAGAGCCAGCAGGCGGCCCCGTGCGTGCCTCTCTGCAGCCCTCCTGTTAGATTCCTCTGGGTCCTCGGGACACAGGCTTAGCGAACCCTGCGAGCTTCAGGCCTCACCTCTCCCAAGAGAAGGCCACATGAGCTTCCAGGATCTTCTGGCCCATGAATCTCAGTTGCTGTGCAGAAACCAAAGCAGAGAAGACACTTCTCAGGTTACGGGGGAGAGGAGCTTGCCAGCCCCAGAAAGCGTCTGGACTTTCTGTGGGAACTGGTAAGCTCAGGACCGGCCGCTCTTACAGGCACCACCTTATTAGGTGCCTGGGCAAGAAGCGGGGGCTCAGCTCCCGCCTCTCCTGTTGTTCCCTGAGCTCATAAAGCCCCCGGACCCCCTCAGGGAGGCCTGAGCCTGAACCGGGGGGCCCCGGCTCAGAGCAGGTGCAGCCCCTCCACACACCCAGCCCTGCTCACTTCCTGTCCTTGGGAGAATGGAGCACGCAGCCCGGGCACTGGCTCCAAGGTCTCCTCAGGCCAAGGTCGTCACCCGTAGGCTGCTCCTCCTCGCTCTCCTTTTCCTCCGGCTTGTCTTGTTCCTCTTCCTCCTCTTCCTCTTCTTCCTCCTCCTCCTCCTGGGCGCTGTCTGATTCCACGTGGCCTGCCAGCTGCGACATGGTGAGGTGGAAGACGTGGCAGCTGAAGCCCTCCCTGACCCCAGACTGCACGTGCTCCTGCAGGATTTCCATGGTGGCGAAGACCCGGCAGCAGGCCATGCACCTGAAGCCCTTCTCCATGGTCACCAGCCAGTCGGGCGTCTTGGCCCGGGGCCTCTCCTCAGCAGTGGGCGAGCCGGGCGGGCTGTCTGAATCGGCCCTTTCCTCTGGCTCCTTCTCCTCCCCGCTGGGCTCGCTGTCAGACAGGAGGTTTCTGGTGGACACATCCGACGGGGGAGTCCCTACCCGCACGTCCTCGCGAAGGGTCACTTCTTCCATGCGCAGCTGCTTTTCTAGGGACTCCGAGCTCTCCTCTGTCTCCCAGGAGACAGCCACCCCTTTCTTCATTTGTACCTGCATGTAGTAAATTTTCATACCCCTCCTCTCTTTGTTTATACACAGAGAGGACACGCAGGTCTTGTAGGATGAATGGGACGAGAAGGAGATGGGCTGTGTGGGGAGAGGAGTCTCCCCTTGTTCCTCAACCTGGGCTAGGGGCGATCTAGGCTGGGGACTGTCTCGCGGTGACCTCCAGGTTCCTGGGAAAGAAAAGGAGAAACGTAAGGATTGGCATGGGGCCCACATGTGGGCCGGGGGCACAAAACTAGGAGGGTGCGTGGTCCAGGAGGCAGGGGCTGCAGTGGGAGGCAGTCCAGTCGGTGCTGGGCGTGGCTGCCGTTGGCTGTTCTGGCCATGGAGTGGCATCTCTCAGTCATGGTTTCTGTGTGTGGTGGGTGGCAAGGGGGGATATCAGAGGTGTCCCTGGGTAGGTGTGTGCGCCTGTGTGAGGGCTGTGGCCTGTGTGGGAGGGTCGTGGGTGTGTGCCATGAGGATGTGAGTTCATGACATCATCAGTGTGTTGTTTGTGGAAGGTGGAGATGCAGTGTAGAACAGCAGGGTGGGCTGTGTTTGTGCTGAGACCGTGTAGGCATAGATGGTTTGTATGCGCAGTGTGCGTGGAGCCTGTGCCGAAGAACTCTGTCCTTCTCTCTGTGGGCAGGTAGAGCCCACATGGTTCTTCACCAGGTGCTTCATCTCGACCCTCTGCCCTATCATCCAGACGTGGCCCTTTCCCAGCTGCTCTGCCACCCTGCATCCTGCCTGGCTGCTCTGCAGAGCCCAGACCATCACCAACTGCCCAGTTTCCCCTCGGCCCCACACTTAGATCAGTGTGTCCCCCACACTCCCCCCAAGCAGGCCAGCGCCCAGGGACCCCTGCACCAAGGACCCCACACCCTATGAGCCCTGCACCTGCACAGCCCCACACCCTTACCAGCATGGATGAGCTTGCGTGGAGAAGAAACACAGGAGAAGTACTCAGAGGCAGAAGAGACCTCCGCTGCCTCCCGATTCCAGACTTTGTCCCCTCCCATGGGTACAGGCTGCGGGGCATCCTCCTGTGGCTTCGAGATCCCTGAGAAAGGAGGAGAGCTCAGAGACACTGTAGGTTGAGCAAGACTGTCCATCACTCATCCACACAACAAGCACTTCCTGAGTTTCGGACACTAGTCAAGCAGGGGGGAAACAGCGGCTTGGAGTGTGGCTCTGGGGAGGGTGGGGTACTCGTTACAGCCAACAGTCATGTTGTTGGTATCTGACTAGCAATGAAGGCCTGGGTGGTGACTGAGAATACGTCCAAAGAGTAAGCGGGATGTGTGCCGGGAGCCTTTGACAGGCATGGGGTTGATGCACTGAATATGTTTTCCATCCATTCATTCAGCAATATTTAGCGAACAGCTACTCTGTGTCAGGCTACTATTCTAGGATTTGGGAATACAGAAGAAAACAAAGACCCTCTTCTCCTTCCTTTTAATTTAATTTATTTATCATTCTTTTTGAACAGCAGAAAGACAGATGGAGAGACATCTTTCATCTCCTGATTCACTTCCTAAGTGCGTGCAACAGCTGGGACTATTCCAGAACAGACCGAATCCAGGAGACCCAAGTCCTTGACCATCATCTGCTGCCTTCAAGGACGCCCATTAGCAGGGAACTGGACTGGAGGCAAAGAAGCTGGGAGTTGGACCAGGCACTCCAATACGGGATGCAGGCATCCCAAATGGCAACTTAACTGCTGCACTAAATGCCCACCCCATAAAGACCCCCTTCTAATTGGATCTTCCACTCTACCAGGGAAGAACAGCACTAAATACAAATATGTATGTCATGTGTCATTTCCTGATGAATACAGCAGGGTTGCCAGAATTAGCAAACAAAAATACCGGATGCCCTGTTAAATTTGAATTTCAGATAAGCCATAGATAATTTTTTAGTGTGTGTGCTGCATAATATTCAGGACAAACTCATACTAAAAATTATCTGTGGCTTATCTGAAATTCAAGTTTACATGAATATCTTGTATTCCATCTGGAAACCCTTAATAAGAAGGTGGTATGAATCTCTGTTTTACTGTGGTTTGTGCAAAGAGAGTCTGATATGGCTATATAGTTACACATATGGTGTGCTGTGTTGTGTTGTGATGTGTGACTGGTTCTCACAGAGGTGTTTAGAGATAGTTTAAAGGAGCTGTGTTGTGTGAGGGTTCACACACACACACAAAACAAAATCTCAGGATGTCTGTGGTGGGGGGTGGTGTGTGCATGTAACTGTATACACCGTGAGAGGGTTAAGAAAGCAAGCGTCTATAGAAGAGATGGTGACGGTTATCCTGGATCAGAGGGCACCTGGGGATTGAGTGAGTGCCTCAGAGAAGACCCTGCACGAGAACTTTCTGTATGGCTACCTGCACTGAGCAGCTCCTGGGTCCAGGCATGTTGATGACAACTTTACCCTGCACGCCTCTGCACCTCCATCATTCTCCCCACTGCTCCCCTACTAAGATACACACACACATCCACTACACCATTCACACACCATCACACACACTCATACACACACACACATACACTTACGCACCCACACAACACACTATAGTGTGAGGACGGTGGAGAGGAAACCCAATGTCTCCCTTCCTGTCCCAGCCCCCATCTGGAGCTCTGCTTCCACTCTGGGCTTTAGGCCGGTCTTCCAGGCCCTGGGCCTTACAGAAGCTGCTGTGTCTAATTTGGGCATGCGCCAACAGCTGGCTCCCTGGGATGATTCCTTTCTGCTCCGCCTCCTCCTGTGACCCCCACCTTTTAGGCAAGCCACGTTTACACTGACCCCAAGCGTACCCTGTGGGTGCCCTGGGAAGGGAGTCGATGGCTCCCAGTGTTCTCTGCTTCCCCCAGCATGCTGACAGCTTCCCCTGGGAAGCTCACAACCTGTGCACCCACAAGCTCTGATGGGCCAGTTGGAGAATTCTTCCAGTGAAGGAATGACAACTCCATAGTTTCTATGTGACAACATCCCCAGAGAGGCCCTTAACCGACTTCCCAGTGAGCATTTCATGTCTCAATATATCTTTCAAGAAGGCCTTTAATTCATCACAGTACTCTTTCCTCCTTGCTAAAACAAAACACAACATACAGCCCCTGGTGCCGCCAGCACCCTTCGCAGCCCCCACCCAGTGATGCCAGGGAGACAGCAAGTCAAGAGAAGGAGAGAGAACGAGGGGGCTCAGAGAAGCTGCATCTCTGCATCTGGACCCCTGGGATCACATCCTGCCGGAGGAGTCTCACGGGGCCCCAGGTACCAGCAACCCCAGGAGAGAAGTTCCCAGACAACTGGGGCTGCACGTGTGTCTGCCAGAGGTATCTGGACCTTCCATGCCCTCTCATGCTTCCGGTACCCTAGGCATGGCTCCCGGGCATCCAGGATACCACCTCTCTTCCCTGCCTATGTCATGGTGTTTATAGCCCTCAGTCCCTCCCTCTGTGGACAGGCCCAGGCTGGCCGGCAGCCCTGGGCCCCAGACACGCTGCCCAGCACCTACCTCCTCCCTTCTCAGCAGATTCCTGGGACTCTTCGTTTTCCAGGTGTTTCCTCTTCTGCCGCCGTTTCATGGTATCAACTCCAAGAGTCCCTCAAAGGATGCTAAGTGCCAGCTCCCCTCTGCCTACAAGGAGGCCCTCCTTCGCTCTTGGGTAGTCCGTTAAAAAGATTCAGAACCAATCAAAAATAGCCGAGTGCCCTCAATGACTGAAGAACTCAGACCACCACGCAGAGAATTAGAAGTGCTGCCCAGCCCTCACTACACGCAGGGCTGTTAAGGTTCAAAGGTCACCAGGCCCGCAGCAGCATTCTCCGACCTCAGTGATGACATCAGAGCATTCTGTGGACCCAGCACAGTCCCTGCAGCCACAGAGACCCCACTTCCAAGGGCACGGTCCTTTCCCAGCGGGGGATCTCTAGCAAGTTCAACTCTCCCGTCTTTCAAACGCAGCAGAATATTTTAAGATGTCAACACATTTCTGTTTTATTCTTTTTTCCTTGTCTCCAAGGGTATTTGAAAAAGTTGGTAGAAAACAGAATTAAAAGATATTTATTTTGGGGCAAAAACTATGAAATCTAGGCACAGTTTTCTTCTATAACATACATTTTCCTAGAAGTTTTTGAAGACTTTGGGAATTCCACTCTCTCCCGTTTGCACTCAAGCAGATGCAGGCTCTGTGCTCAATCCAGTGCAGCTGAAGGTGGCAACAACATGCTGATGATCTTAAAAGTTTTCTGAAATGCCAAGTTCCATTAAAAAGAGGATAACAGGTGGAATATTTGAGATTAGGCACCACCTGCCTTCTTATCTGACTGGTTGAGAAGTGTGGATTAGGTCCCAGACAGCGATCTATGGACCATGGAGGAGAGGGACATTCAAAGTGGTTAGAGGGGCCAGTGCTGTGGTGTAGTGGGTTAAGCATCTGCCTGCAGTGCCGGCATCCCATATGGGTGTCAGTTCCAGTCCTGGCTGCTCCACTTCCGATGCAGCTCTCTGCTGTGGCCTGGGAAAGCAGTAGAAGATGGCCCAAGTGCTTGGTCCCCTGCACCTGCATGGAGACCTGGAAGAAGCTCCTGACTCCTGGCTTCGGATCAGCTCAGCTCTGGCTGTTGTGTTCATTCGGGGCATGAACCTATGGAATGGAAGACCTCTCACTTTCTAGCTCTACCTCTCTCTGTAACTCTGTCTTTCAAATAAATAAAAGAAATCTTTAACACACACACACACACAGTGGTTAGAGGAGTCAACATGGAAAAAAAAAGAAAGAAAGAAAATCCCAAGAGGAGATGGCTGCATTATGCATTCAAGTAGATACCACAACCCATCCCACACATGACATAGGAACCACCAAGTCCAAAGAAACCATGGACGCCAAGCTGACAAACACCTAAAGATTGTTGTGTGCTCCAAGAACCAGTGGCCATGAGCTCTTCCTACCAGCAAAATTTTGGCACTGAATGAGGTCCAAATAGGGATGCACAGAAATATTCCAAAAGGATACCAGCAGAACAAAGTCTTAAAAGACAAACTCAGGGGAGTTATAAAACATTACATACTATTACCTGCACATCTCTACTCCTGGGCTGAAATGTGTAAGTGGTGACTCATCTGGATCCTCCTGCTTTGACCTAAAGCTAGAGATACCTCATGTTGCAGCAGTTGTCAGGACCCCGGGGGAATATTGGTGAGCAGGTATGAGGTGAGCAGCCCAAACGTAAAAGGGCACTGCACAATGTGTACAAGTCCTCAGGGAGAAGGAGAGGGAAGATAGGGCTAAACGTGACTTAGGAGATTTTAAATTTTCCTGTTGACTAGAGAATTCCTAGAAAAGAAGGGGCAAGGAAGATTTTTAAAAAAATAAAATGAAAACTTTGTGTGGTGGAAATCTTCAAATGCAAACAAATACATAATATGAGTGCAGCTGCCCCTGGTTTCTACAGCTATCAATATTCCGCCAGTCGTGTTCCCTTCAACCATGACACATACATCCTTTTAAGGTTTTGTTCATTTCTTTTAGCTTAGGTGTTAGGCCAGGGGGTGGGCAGGAAGTGTGGAAGCAGCATATTTTAAAGCAAATCCCAGACATTATGTCATTTCCCTTAAATGCAACAGTATGTATCTCCAGAAGAGAGCTCTTTTTATAATCTTATCAAACAAATTTTACCATAATTCCTTCAAAGCATTTAATAACCAAGCCAACTCAATGTCTTACAACTTAAAAATGTCTTTTTAAAATTGGTTCATTGCAATTAAGATCCAAACAAGATTTGCACATTGCATTTGGTCGAAGTATCTCTGTCTGCAACATTCCTCTCTCCCCTGGAGTAGCATTGATCTGTTGAAGAAACTAAGTCCTCTGTTCTGTAGAAATGCACACGCATTGGAATAGGTTGACTGTATCTCTGTGCTGTCATGTAAGATGTTCTCCTATTGGCTGTATTCCCTCGTAAACAAGTAGGTAAATCTAGAAAACTGATTAGATCTAGGCTGAATTCCTTGAGTCTTGCAGGATTACTTTACATTTATAGGTGGTGCTGGAAGTCCAAAGCAGAATCAGAGAGAACAATGGGTGTGATGCAATCATCCAGGAGAGAGATGAGAGTGGTTTGGGTGACAATGTTGGTTGTGAAAGTAAAAAATAATGCCTATTTTCCAGACATACTTTGAAGGAAGAGGATTTGCTGACAGATTCGATGTTTTCAAGGAGCCAGGCTCCTCGACTCCTATATCTGGCACTCCTTCTAATAGTCCCACCCTTTTAATAGTAGCCTGAGGAACATGGAGAGACACTTTTGGTTGGAGAAGAAGCCTAGGTCATGGCACATCTACCGGAGGTCACCGCTAATCCTCAGAAACAGGCAGTTTCTAAGGCTTTAAGGAATCACAAGATGTCTTTTGTTTTTCTTTCAAGGATATCATCTAATTCACCCATGAAAAGAATTCTCTGCTAATAACAGAAAGCCCATGAGTGGAAGGCATCGTTCAAAACCAAGACGAAAGTAGAAAATCATGTGGCTGAGCCCAGCCAAGGCTACATCAGTTGGTGTTCATTTCCATTCATATGGCAAACATGTGTGTCCTGGAAGGAGAAAGACAGCAAGGATGGAAACTAACACTGGAGAATCATCCTCCACCAGCTGCCACCTTGAGACAAGGATGGCTGCTTGCCATTTCCTCTGATTCCCCCCGCCACCCTCCCTCTGTTCCTCTCTCTGACTTCCCTCATCCCCAGTTTCACCACCAAAATGTCTTACGATGTTTGAAGAGCCTGAAGAAAGTGTCCACCAGTCAGCAAAGTAGCAGTAGGACTCCGAGTCCTGGGATGACACACCCTGAGCTGTTAGCACCCATCCATTCACCTGTGTGTCAAGGACTGAGCCCTGAGAGACAGGTGGAAAGGATGGGAAAGAGGTTTTTACTCTTTGTACTTTCTGTTCCCAGCTGTTGGAACTTTTATGAAAAAACCAGGAGAGTATATCTGGGATCTAAGGTTAGGCAAAGAATCCTTAGACTTGAATCTAAAAACATCATCCATAAAAGAAAAAGAAGACAACCTAGACTTCACTAAAATTAAAACCACTTATTGTGGGAAAATCTTGTTCAGAGAACAAAAAGACAAGCTGTGATAAAATATTTGCAAATCACATATCCAGCAAAGGATTAGCTATATTTTTAAAATTCTGAAAACTCAACCATAAAATTATTAAGTAATCCAATTGAATATAGACAAAAGATACGAAGAGCTATTCTGCTGGAGAAGAGATGCAGGTGGCAAATCACCACTGGAAATGATGTTCACAAATTAAAATGCAAATTAAAACCACAATAAACTATCACTACACACCTATCAGAATGGCTGAAACTGCAGATAGGGACCACACCACACACTGAATCAGCTGCAGAAAAACTGAGGCATTCATACATTGCTGATAAGAATGTAAAGCGTACAAACAAGAGTGTGACAGCTTAAGAAACCAAACACACAACTACCATCAGAAGATACATTCTGGGCATGTATTCCAACGAAATGAAACAACCACACATAAAATCCTGCACAAGAATGGTTACAACCTGTCTGTCATTCATAAAAACTAGAAACAACCCAGATGTCTTTCAATGGATTAACAGTTAAAGAAACTGGTACATTCATACTATGGAATACTACTCAGAAATAAAGAGGACCAGACTTGGATGAGTCTTCAGAGAAGTATGTTAGGAGGAAAATACTGCTTGTTAGCTCAGCCCAGGTCATTGCCAACATTTGGGCAGTGAACAAGCAGATGGAAAATCTCTTTCTCTCTATCTCTCCCTTTCTTTCTCTCCCTCTCTGTAACTGCCTTGCAAGTAAATAAATAAATCTTTAGCAGGAAAAAAAGTCAATCCAAAAAGATTACAGTTTTATTTCACTTATTGTCGCTCCCCCTCTTCACGGAGGAACGACACTAAACCCTGCCTAGGCTTCATATCCGAGTCACGGCACCATTATGTCGCTCCCCCTCTTCGTGGAGGAGCAACACAGGACCCTGCGCTGTTCTTTCGTCTGCTCGGCCCTCCCCGGGTTTGCTGCTGGTTCTTCCCGGGTTGGCTACTGTCCCTTCCACCTCCGTGGAAGGGCAGTTCCCCCTGGCCACATTCCCCACTTCCGCAGGGGAGCGGCACACCGCCGGCCGGCTCTCTCGGGGGCTGCACAGGTGTTCCTTCAGATAGATGTTCCCCTTAGATGTTCCCGGTGCATGCCGTCTCTCTCCTCCTTTATAGTCCTCCTCTGCCAATCCCAACTCGGCTGCCCACACGCCGAGTATGCTGCTCTCCTCCAATCAGGAGCAAGTCCTACAGTTTATTGGCTGAACTGGAGGCAGCTGCGTAGAAGCTGTTTTCTCCTCTCCCAGCGCCATATTGTGGGAGAGCAGATGCATAGAATAAGTCTTAATTCCAGTAACTCAGTCCAGTCCAGGTTGCTCCCTACAGATCCCCCTTTCTTTTTATTTTTGGCGTTGATACGCGCCTGTCTTCGGTGTCCCGCGGCACACACTCTGCTCTACTTGCTAGAGTTGCCACAGGTTCTTACAAGTCCTATCAATCAGGCAAACCGAATCCGGGTCCTCTCTTCGCCATGTTGTGAGGAGGTTTTTAGGCGCTGATGCGTGCCTGTGTTCAGTGCCCTGCAGCGCATGCTCTGCTCTGCCTGCAGGGGCTTACAAGCCCTAACAATCAGGCAAACCGAATCCAAGCCTTCTCATTGCCATGTTGTGGGGTGACTTATTGGTGTTGATTCGTGCCTATCTTCGGTGACCTGCAGCTCACACTCTGGTCGAGCTGCCTGCTGGTGCTTACCGCCTTACTAATCAGGCAGACCGAATCCAAGCCTTCTCATTGCCATATTGTGGGGAGGCCTTATTGATGTTAATTCGTGCCTGTCTTCGGTGACCTGCGGTGCATAAGCTGCTAGCCGCCCGCAGGTGCTCACCACCTCCCTAATCAGGCAGACCGAATCCAAGCTCTCTCATTGCTGTGTTGTGGGGAGGCCTTATTGATGTTAATTCGTGCCTGTCTTCGGTGACCTGCGGCGCATAAGCTGCTAGCCGCCCGCAGGTGCTCATCGCCTCACTAATCAGGCAGACCGAATCCAAGCTCTCTCATTGCCATGTTGTGGGGAGGCCTTTCTATTTCTCTATTTCTCTATCTCCGGGCATTCCTATTTCTCCCATTTTACTTCTATCTTCCAGCATTCCTATTTCTCTCATTTTACTTCTAAACTTCTGTTTCTCTTATCCCTGCGGCTTCCCGGCGGCGCCTGCCCCAAGGCTGCTTCTCGGCACCTCGCCCCGCGGCAGCTTCACGGCTCTGCGCGGCTTCCCGGCGCCTCGCCCCGCCGGCGGGTTCCCGGCTCTGCGCGCACGCTCCGCGGTCTCCACGCACTTCGCGCCCGCACCACGGCCTCGCGCCAGCCCCGCGCTCCCTATCTATTCACGCCCCGTGCTCTCTCTGCACGCGGCGGCTTCTGCGAATGTTTCCGCCACCACCGGCATTCAGTCCAAGTTCCCCGGACTAACCTGGCGAATTTCAACCTGGCGGCCCACGTCTCTGCCTCTGGTTCCAGATCTTCGCCTCTTGCTCCCCGGGGTGACTTGAAGAATTCCAAGGTGGCTTATGTCTCCTCCTCGGCCTGCACTCGCGGCTTCATCCTCCCTAACATTTCTCTCTACCCGGTATGTTTCCTTAAGTTTTCTTCCAACAATATTCCTCTCATTTCTCCTGGCTACTCCCCACAGTCCGTATCCGAGTCCAAGCCTCCTCCAGGTTTCACTTTCGCTTTCAATCTCCTAGCTTCCCTGCCATAGTCCGCATCCGAGTCTATGAAAGCTTTCACTTTCGCTTTCAATCCTAACTTCTTTCCCACAGTCCATATCCGAGTCTATGCCTAGGCTTTCAATAGCTTCTTCCGGCACCTTTTCCGTCCAGCTTTTCCCTAGGCTGTTTGCTAGTCTCTCTCTCCGGTATTTTCCCATTTCTTTCCTCCTAAGTTTCCTATCCGTCCTAGGTTTCCTATCCGAGTCACAGCACCATTATGTCGCTCCCCCTCTTCGTGGAGGAACGACACAGGACCCTGCGCTGTTCTTTCGTCTGCTCGGCCCTCCCCGGGTTTGCTGCTGGTTCTTCCCGGGTTGGCTACTGTCCCTTCCATCTCCGTGGAAGGGCGGTTCCCCCTGGCCACTTTCCCCACTTCCGCAGGGGAGCGGCACACCGCTGGCCGGCTCTCTCGGGGGCTGCACAGGTGTTCCCCTTAGATGTTCCTGGTGCATGCCGTCTCTCTCCTCCTTTATAGTCCTCCTCTGCCAATCCCAACTCGGCTGCCCACACGCCAAGTACGCTGCTCTCCTCCAATCAGGAGCAGGTCCTACAGTTTATTGGCTGAACTGGAGGCAGCTGCATAGAAGCTGTTTTCTCCTCTCCCAGCGCCATATTGTGGGAGAGCAGATGCATAGAATAAGTCTTAATTCCAGTAACTCAGTCCAGTCCGGATTGCTCCCCACAACTTATAACATTTTTAGGTGACAGAATTAGAGAAGTGGAAGCTGATCGATAGCTGCTGGTGGTTAAGGAGTGGGGGAGGGAGAGAAGAGGAGTGTGGTGTAAAGGGGTAATATGACCGATGCTCAAGGTGGTGGGGCAGCTGTGTGCCTTGACCGCATCAACATTAACCTCTTGGCTTTGACCTTGTACCATGATAGGGTAATGTGTTCCCATTGGGCCAAAGTGGGTAAAGGTTACAAAAGATCTCTCTGGATGATTTCTTAAGACTGCAGGTGAATCTACAATAATATAAAAATTCAAAGTTTAATTTCAAACAACATCAACAATAACCAGGAACACTTGTTTAAAGATAGTAGTAAATGCCTATGGGACTCAGGTAAAGAATTATCTTGCTTCTCCTCCAAAGCACCTGTACAAGTCTTCCTGGAAGGCACAGCAGATAAAACTTCTTGCTATTCACAAGAGAGCAAATAAGTCAACACTGGGGAAAACACTCACATATGACATTTGCTGCACAAGTGCAAGGTGCAAGACCCACCCTCGGGATTTTTAGACTACTAAGGACCTTGGAGTTCTCTAATCCCACTGTCTTCTACCCCTCAAGTCCTACAGCATCACTGCCCAGAGGTGGTCCAGCCCAATGATAGGACTTCCCTTCCAAGCAGATTTGACATCTGTCTCTAGGAAGGACTACAAAAATCTTAAGACTCGTGGGATATTCCTGCATTCGTCACGTTCTTTGGAGCCTATTATCAATAAAGAATGGGCTTGCTTATTCTACTGAAACTGATAACTCCGCTCTCCAAAATCTGAGTGACTTAAAGTAACAATGATTTCCTGCTTCAGGACATGCTGACTGTGGGCTGGTGGAGCGTTTTCCTCCTTGTTGTCCTCGTTCCTGGACCCAGGCTGACAAAGCCAACACTAGCCAGAAATTTGTCAGGCTTTATTCCAGAGGAAAGAAAAAGTCAGTTCAGTCTTACACTGGCACTCAACATGCTGGCCCCAAAGTCACACATGTCACTTCCACTAACACATCGCTGTCCGTGAAATACAATCTGTCCGGCTGCCCACTTGCAGGGCTGGCATCCAGACCCATTAGAAAGGATTCAGAACCGTTTCCATCTCGCTGTGCTTTCTACACAAAAACAACTGGAACTGTACAGCCTGGCCTCAGTTTTTTGTTTGTTTTTTTCTTTTTTTATTCAGGAGGGAAGGTTTAGAAGTCGCTAAAACACTTGCCTAAAGCCAAAAAGCAACCAGAAAATAATTTCACTCCCTTTTGAGACGTTTGACCTGATAAAGATTAGCTATCTGGGAGCCTTCTGTATTCTCAATATGGGGAATACAAAGAAAACCATCTCCTTAAGTCTTCAAGAAACAGCCGGAAAAATTTTGACTCCCACTTTGCTGCTTCGATTATCTTGTTGACACTCCAGGTCTTTGAGTAATAGCAGTGGCAGCTGCCTCTGAGCTTTGGCGGAGATAAAAGTGTGTGTGATAGCACAGAGCCCCTGCAGAAGCGGCACATCCTACATTAAGTGCCTTCGTGCAATCCCATTTGCTCATAGGTCTGTATAGAATAACAAATGGTTCTGAAACAGTTATTCCAAATAGCTTTTGCTCTTATTACTTTAAAGATAACTTGACTGCCAAATATTTGCTCCGTGATGAGAAAGAACGCACATATGGGAGGAGGATTTATTCAAGAAGACACGCTGCTCATTTTGCTCCAGCAGATACACTGTACACCTAGTGAATTAGAAGCACTCTCCTGCCCTTCCCAAACAGCACACACACAAGCATGTCAACCCCCTCCCTTTAACCCATCCTGGGCAGAGTTTTATTTTTCTTAAGAATATTATTCTGCTGCTCAGATCTTAAATAGCTTTCCTTTTTTTATTTTATTTATTTATTTTTTTGACAGGCAGCATGGACAGTGAGAGAGAGAGACAGAGAGAAAGGTCTTCCTTTTACCATTGGTTCGCCCTCCAATGGCCGCCGCGGCCAGTGCGCTGCGGCCAGCGCACCACGGTGATCCGAAGCCAGGAGCCAGGTGCTTACCCTGGTCTCCCATGCTGGTGCAGGGCCCAAGCACTTGGGCCATCCTCCACTGCACTCCTGGGCCACAGCAGAGAGCTGGCCTGGAAGAGGGGCAACCGGGACAGAATCCAGCTCCCCAACCAGGACTAGAACCCGGGGTGCTGGCGCCACAAGGTGGAGGATTAGCCTATTGAGCTGCGGCACCAGCCTTAAATAGCTTTCCACTGTGAGCAGAAAAAAATCTAAAACAGTTAACCACACATTCAAGGCCCTGCAGGATTGGGGTCCTTATTGGGTTTTGTAGCTTAAGGCACAACACTCTGCTCAACTCCTCTAAGCTTCCTTCCCTCAAATGCAGCACAGGCCATGCTTCAGTCATTTCTCTCAACAGGACAAACTCCCAAAGTACAATTTGTCTTAAAGTTAAAATTCCACTTTGTTTTTTAAAAGAAAAGATTTATTCATTCATTTGAGAGGCAGCATCACAAACAGGAGGGGAAGAGACAAAGAGAGGGGTCTTCCATCCACTGATTCACTCCCCAAATGGCTGTAACCGCGAGAGATGGGCTGATCCAAAGCCAGGAGCTTCTTCACGGTCTCCCACATGGGTGAAGGGGCCCAAAGAATGGGCCATCTTCCACTGCTTTCCCAGGCCATTAGCAGGGAAGTGGATCGGAAGTGGTGCAGCCGAGAATCAAACCGGTGCCCATAGAGGATGCTTGCGCTGCTCCCGGAGGCTTGAGCTACTAAGCCACAGCACCACTTTTTATAAACAGCTTCTGCAGATCCCCCAGTGCAAATGGCCCTCACACCTCCATTGCACCTTCTACCTCTGGGCCAGTCTACTAATGAGCACATCTGATTTCCCCACAGGCTATGATTCCCCATCTCTGGACTCTGCAGCTCCCTGCCTCGCCTGCTTAAGCCCCTCTACCCACCATCTGCCCCCCAACAGCAGCAACAACAAAACATTTCATAAACTGCCCAAGCACCAAATCTCCTTCCTCTCCAGCCCAAACAGTGCCCCAAGGAATTCCTCTTTCATTTTCCCACACACTAGCACAGAAGGGCCACCTCTATGTTTATTGCGAAAAGGTGGGATTTCCCAGGCTTCGCCAGTGTACCCACTTATCTGAAGCACAATGAGCCCTAATCCTGTTGTGTGACCAATGCAACTCCCTGGATCTCCATCAGAGAGTGCTTTATCTCAGTGCTTAAAATTTAACCATACAGTGGCAGCTCAAGTCCAGCATCTACTTCTAATTCCAGCTTCCAATTAATGGGTACCCTGGGAGGCAGCAGGTGATGGCTCAAGAAATCGGGTCCCTGACACCCACATAGGAGACCTGGAATGAATCCCAGGCTCCTGGCTCCTGCCTGGCCCAGCCAGGCTGGGAGATTCTCTGTCTCTCCACCCTCCTCCTATCTGCCTCTATCTTTCAAATAAAATTAAAATAATTAATTTTTAAATTTAACCATGGAGATTCAGTACCTTGAATATTTATTCTTCAAAGATTTTTATTAAAATACAAATGTCTTTGTGATAAGGGATACCTTAATTTAAACCATTATAAGTCAGTGTTTTAGCAAGGACTGGGGAAACCAGGCTGGGGATTGGGCCATGTTTCAACAGAATGGGAGATGTGGAGGCAGGGAGAAAGGGAATGGCAGCTCTTAAAGAGATAGACTTTGAGGATGAGGGCGAGGAAAGACCAAAAAATAAAGATTCAATGCACTAGATCTTCCTGATCCACCCTTGTGAGAAGCGATGTATTAAGAATGTTTCACACACACACACACACACACACACGCACACACAGCCAAATTAGTAACAGTGATGAGTTGAGACTCGTGGGATTTCAAATAACTACACAATAATTAAAACCCAATTATAAAAGAGCCCGGAGATTCGAATAAAACCAACTGTAAGGAAACTGTCCCACCAGGTACTTGGCTGCTGTGTGTACACCAGAAGGAAGAGAAGCACGCCTCTCAAAGCTGGCTCTAATGATTCCTGGAGCTCAGGAAAAAAAACCCTGGACCAAAGGGCAAATCTGGATTGAGCCACATCTTGCTTGAACCTCATGTTGTAGGGCTTTGCAGTCTTCCACCATGGACCTGATCCTTTACCACTAATCCATGGAAGTAAATGGAATTGGCATGCTCTGGCCAAGGTCTCAGTTTCCCTTCCAAGACATGGGCAGAGGATCAAAAAGAGCAGAACTCATAAACACATGACCCTGTGTTCAAAGCGGCTCTTGTCCATGAATCACGCCTTCCTCTGTTTATAGTTCCACCCAGAATTAAAAAGAAACTTGCTTCTAGGTGTGACAATAGAGGCCACTGGAGATTAGATGCTGCCATGGGCACACAGTGCCTGCCTTGAGGAAAGGAATAAAATAGTCGGCGTCCACCCCTCCTGCTGCAATATTTACTGGATTCACCACAGGAGTCAGTTGTAGGCTCTGAGCGAAAGCCTTCTGTCATTCACATTCAGTCCCTTAGGAGGTTTTTAAAGAAGGGTCCCAGGCTCAAGAATATCGAATATCCTACCAGGTCTGCAGCTGGGAGCAGAGCAGCTAACACATGGGTCATTTTTAACACTACTTTTAAGTGTGCTAGGAGCCCTTCAGTCCTTTGCCTCTTGGATGACCTGAGGTTTCCAACTTAGTAAGATCTGCAAAATAACTCAAGTTCTGTCTTCCCCCAGAGAAAGGAAGCAATCACAAGTTTCGAAGACCTAAAATTAGAGTCGATATATGCAGCCAAGTTAGAGTAACTTATTGTTGCAGTCTGACAATATTTGATACCTGATAAAAAATCATTGTCAGATAACATTTATAAGAAGGCAACTGGATGAGATAGAGTGCTAAGTGGAAGATCACAAAGCAGTTGCAATCTCAGGTTTCTGGGGACCCACAGCCTAAGGCAGGCAGGTGCAGCACAGAGAAAAGGCAAAATATAAATGGCAGACCAATATTAGAATGGATGAAGTAACTGCTCTTCCCTTGTGGATTTGATTTGAGATAAGACAGAGAGCTAGATTAGGGCAATGAGCTGGAAACCACACCTCCCTCACCCTATGTAATCCTATCTGCCTGCCCATCAGTCAAATAACCATTTTCTCAGAATTTATCTCCCTCTACCTGGGAATTGGTAGAGGTACCACAGCCACTCCTCTTCCATCCACATAAGAGGCCAGCAACTGAGAGAGCCTTGCTCTTCAATCTACCTCTCCCCTCCCTCCCTCCCTTCCTTTCTCCCTCCCTCTCCCTCCCTTTCCCTCTCTCTCTCTCTCTCTCTCTCTCTCTCTCTCTCTCTCTCTCTTTCTGTCTGCAGATGAAGACCAGACGGGCTGTTTAAGCACTGTCCCTATACCTCATTCCTCCATGCTTTCCCTGCCTGGCCCATTCTATTCCTGAACAATGCCCATGTGTCTGTGTGTCTTGCTCCCCTTTTACATATACTTTATCATGTTGTGCACCATATTTGTACCTGTACTTAGAATGCTTCTCTAGATAAAAGGCAAGGACCTGCAATAGAAATTTAGACCCCTACCTCAGCCACAACATTCTTCTCATTCCCTTTCATCTGTCTTCATTCCCCCCAAAACACAGCTCAACCCTGGTGACAAAGACGGATGCAAAGCCTGGAAGGCCAATCCAGCAGCTGTCAAGATGCTCAGGGGTGAGAAAAATCGGCATATTTGTGAAATGCAATCTGCACGCTTAGCCCTGGGTTCCCTCTACCATTGCTGCACCACGTAGTCCCTCGGCTCAGGCTCACATATCTCAGGGATGGGAATCCACCACTTCCAAAAGAAAACCACATCACTGAGCAGGTGTAACAATTTTTTTTTTCCTGAAAAGGAAAAATTCATTTCTCCAAGGCCCGTTGTGTCTGGTCTCATCCCATGAAGGCACTCTACTCTTTGAAGGCTGTTATCCCAGCTCTCTACAAGACTTCTCATCACCTCCACAGCCCTACCCTGCAATGGTCCAGATTTCATTTTCTGGTTGCCATCCAGAGTTCTCCAATGTGTCCTAGGTGCTTTATATTTGTCTTAATGTATGTACCCCAGAAGTAAACACAGAATTACCAGTAAGACCCAACCAGGGCCAAAGGTGAGCATACTGTAAGAAGTTCATGTAAAATATGGGATTAAATGATACATTTATTTTGATGCAAATCAATTTTGAAATTCATGCATATTTTCTCAGCATACACATTTCCCAAAATCTTTTTAAAGAGCTCACAGAGTAGGGTTTTCACTCCCTCCATTATTGATTTGATCTGTTTTTTTGCATTCACATCATAGCATAACACCTGCTGAGCTGACATAGTCATTTTGAAGTAACCAAGTCAGAAATGAAAGTCTTTGGTTACTACTGAGTAACATAGCCAAGTGAGACCCACACCTCTTTTGTCCTCCACCCAAAGGCCATCCTGGAGATCCACCCCCAAAACATAAAGGCACAAGAAATTGGGGAAGTTTTCTGTTTTGCATATTTCTTTCAAAAAGCCAAAAATCATTTGATTTGTTCAAGATTCTTCAAACTATCACCACTGGAAAATGATCAACCTGTGACTTGTTGAGGTAATTATGCATACCTTTAACTCCTCTGAAAGCATACCTGATGGATTAAACCGTTAATTGTCAGATGGGACCCTGCTCAGTGCATGGCAAACTGTAGGGGAGGAGCACATGAATGCCATTAGAACCACCTAGGTTTGAATATCAACTGTGCTAAGATACAGCTGTTGCCCTGGGACATCTTGGTTTCCTACCCTAGTGTGGGGAATAACACCCTCTACCTTGTCAGATGCTTGGGGGAAGGCTCAGCCGGGAGCCTTGAGCAGGCAGTAAGTAAACAGCAGTGAGCTTCCTCACAGCATGGATCGCTGCACCTGATAACTCATTTCTCTTAATACATCCCTAGCTCTCAGAGAACGGGCCTGAGACTTGTCTTCATATTGCTCATAGTCTCTCAACACCTACCCACTCTCTTCCTGCCTATAAACGTGGGCATCTGGCTTCCAATTTAGTTGTGTGTCATCTAGCAATGATCACATTTCTGTTCTGGCCTCTCCATTTCACGGGGGATGTCTGAACATTCCCAGGGATTCTTTATTATAAAAGAAAAGAGCAAAAATATTGCCCTCCTCAAGCCCCAGGCAGACATGTTGGATGGACGTCTAGGTCTAATCTATTCAGGAAACAGCTTGGCATTGACATGTCTTCGGTTTTTCGTGTTGACCTAATTTTCAGCTCTATTTCTCTCATAACATAATGTTGTTCGAGGTGGTGGCTAACACAGGAAGGCCAAGAGCAGGCTGCTGGGGAAAGCCACCATCTGATATATCCAATTTCTGACCTGCGGCTCGCAAGCTAAAGGGAAATTCTGTTGGTCTCCACTGTCTGCCCAGAGCTGTGAAATTAAGAAGCTTCACTCCCACACAGCCTCAGCTGGGCCAAGGAAATTGTTACTGTAATGGCTTCAGCAACAGGAGTGGGAGGAGATGAGGATTGGGAAAGAGTTATTTACTGCAAAGTACCCCAAATATCTTATTAATTTGCTTTTCACTTGGCAAACTTTTCTTTCATTCAGAGTGCTATGCTGTGCAGTGCAGGGTAAAGTAAACATGCCTCCAGGAAGGCCAGGAAGCCCAGTGGAAAGACCGTGGGCTGCAGAAGGAGCCGGGCCACCTCTGATGTCCAGGTGAGCTGCTTACTGCCCTGGGGCCACGGCCAGTCACCCACACTCCGTGAGGACCCCGTTTCCTGCTCTCAGTAGAAGACCACTGTCTGCCACAGCTTGTAGATATGGAAGTCAGCCCTGCGACCTTGGGAGCTCACTGCCTGGTTGGTTCCAGCAGCGTGCAGTGCAGATGGTCATCTGCAAAGTGGACGCTGTCGTGGTACCAATTTCTAGGGTTTGGGATGAGGATTTAAGGGAGGCAGTGTGTGTAAACGGATTAAATTGTTAGGTAAGAAGCTAGAAATCAGCCTATGTGTGTGCCACGGGGGCCTGCGATGAACAAAGCACCTGCAGAAGCTCACCCTGGAAGCAGCCCAGTGGTGGACGCGTCAACACCCTGCCCAGACCCTGATAACTTTAGAGGTGGTCTCAGCGACAGTTCCCCAGGAGAATCTCAAGTTAAACCACCACCCCCTCCCTGCAAGGCCCCCCTCCTAGGGAGGCTGCTCTGCCCGGTGCCAGGAGGGCTCCCCAGGCTGATTGCCTTGGGAGGAACTGTTCCTAAACCACACTCGCAGACCCCTTTCCCTTATAAGCCCCAGTCTGAATACAGACCGCGTACCCAGCACTCAGCTCTCTGCTGGGCCGCACCCCTCCTCCCCGGACTGCCAGGTGTAGTGTCTCCATTTAACTGTGTAACCTTGCTCTCCCCAGTCTGGGGGACTGGGCACTCTCAGATTCCATCCCATCGGTTCTGACGGATGCCCTATCCCAGTAAACCTTGCTAACCACTGTTCTCTGTCTCACGTATGAATTCTTTCTTACCCAAAGATAAGAGCCCACCCCACCCATCTCTGCTAACAGAATGACAGAGCAAATGCTATGGATTTGTCATTGTCATCATTAAAGATTCAATGGCACATGTAAAGGGTGCCTTGCATAGTATCTGGTACACAGGAGGTCCTCAGTAAATAAATGCAAGGGGAAGCATCTTCCCTCACAACTAGAAACTTTCTACTGGAGTCAGAAGAAACTCATTGGGTTTAGAAGGGCATAGTCGGACGGCGCCGCGGCTCACTAGGCTAATCCTCCGCCTTGCGGCGCCCGCACACCAGGTTCTAGTCCCGGTCGGGGCACCGGATTCTGTCCCGGTTGCCCCTCTTCCAGGCCAGCTCTCTGCTGTGGCCCGGGAGTGCAGTGGAGGATGGCCCAAGTGCTTGGGCCCTGCACCCCATGGGAGACCAGGAAAAGCACCTGGCTCCTGGCTCCTGCCATCGGATCAGCACGGTGCCCCGGCCACAGCGCGCCAGCCACGGTGGCCATTGGAGGGTGAACCAACGGTAAAGGAAGACCTTTCTCTCTGTCTCTCTCTCTCACTGTCCACTCTGCCTGTCAAAAAAAAAAGGGGGGGGGGGCATAGTCCACCTGTCCACAGTCATAGACTCAGGATTTTAAAGAGACAATTGTGTCGAAAAAGCCTATTTATAAAGGAGCAGAGGGAGGGAGGGAGAGACTGGAGTAACCCTGAAAAGATGGCACAGAGAACAGTAGAGAAGAGTTCCAGGTCTCCTGCCACCCGGACTGCTGCATTTCCCCCCACATTATTCTCATTTCTAGAAGAGTTACCTGGTAGAGGGACACCCTCCTGCTAACAGATTGCGAACCGGCAGGTGGCATTTGATCCTCTGTGTGGGTGTTGTGGACTCCAGTGGTTTGAGGAGTCGCTGGGAATAGAATGGGAGAGGGCGGCTGCCCAGTGATGCCCCCTAGAGCAACATTCGCCTCCCCCAGGACACGAACCCAGCAGCAGCTCCTAGACACTTGCCGCCCACAAACGCAAACCAGTGAGCTCTGCCTCCCTTGGTTAATTTTAAACCCTACTTTTATATCCCAGCTGAGATTTATTCTGCCGTGGGTGTAGAACATCAATGAGTTCCAGACTCCTTCTTGCTCAGCTCTGGGAATGACAGGGCGTGTGGGAAGCCCCTCTTCTCACTGAAAAGCACCTCTCGCTTTCGTGCGTTTGCTTTGTTCCCTTCCTTTCTCTGCGTGAGATGGATCTGACCTCAGGAGTTTTGCCTTGCAAAGCGGTTTTCTGTTTATGAGCTAAGCATAAAAGGAATTCAATTAACTAAAGAAGCAGAGGTCAAAAATACAAGAAAGAGAGAACAAAAAATAGGAGGGGAAAAAATCAGTCCTGGGTTGAGCGCAGAGTATTGATATTTTTGGCTCCCCAGGCTAAAGTCTGGGTTCTGTTGAGTGGAGAGATTCTGGGCCCCTTAGGCAGATTAAAGAACAAGGAAGGCTAGAGTCTACTTGCATGAAGAACCAAAGGAATGACTAGCTGATGGTCTTGATAAAGCACTTAGTCCTTTTCCCAGCCTTGTCTAGGCTTCACCTACCCTCGTAGACAAGGCTATCAGCACTAAAAAAGAGAAAAGGTTCTACATTTAAAAATAAAGGGAAAAAAATCTACCAAAGACCTTGTCCTGCTTTGAGATTCATGCATATCCTCAAATAGAGAAAAAGGCACTAACCCACTTCTGCCCAGCTGACATCCACAAGTCCAAGAAAGAAATCAGAGGCAGAGGCAAGAACGGTGCCAGGGGAGGCCACCTATGGAAACCAAAGGCTATGTCCCTGTGGAGGGCAGCCAGCCCGCTAACCTGGGGGCTCAGGCAGGGGAGGAACAGCTACATGATGAGCCCCCAGGTGGCTGCTAAAACTAGCAAGCACGTGAGACAGCCCCTGGGGATTGTGCCAGGGGTGGGCAGAGAGGGCAGGAAGGTTTGTACTAGCCAGAGGGATCAAAGCTAAAAATACGCGCTATTACCAGTTGTGTGACCCCTTTTACAACTCCGGGCTCGTGTGGCTTGAGAAAATGGGCTTACATTAGTGTTATCATCCCCTTCTTCCCTTCTCTGTAATTTAAACTGCACACCGTGTTATAATGAGGGTCCCTAGGGGCTGCGTTCATCCAGACTAACTCTTTTTGGAGGCAGGTACTCCCAGGAAGAGATACATGCTTCTTTATGCTCACAGTTTAATTAGGCTCTGCTGCTCACATATGCAAATAATTCAGGCCCAGGTACCACTAGGGTGTATAATTTCTCATCCTTTCTCATGGGTACGACGTGGTGGTACTCATTTGCCTTCCTTTGCAACTGTTCACACCACACGTCTGAGAAATCGTGGGGCACAACAGGGGTACAGCCTGTGTCTCTGCAAAGCAGCAGTATAACAGAGAGCCCTGGCCCGGAGGACAACAGTCCTCCTTATTATCAGCCAGAGTCTCGCCTTCACCTCTCTGGCCTGCAGTTTATTCATGGGTTATAAACAAATCCTGAAGATTCTGTTCCCTGTGCCTCCCCCTCAGGGTTTTTATGAAGGTCTGAAAAGGTCTTTTGAAAACTCTTTTAATTTCTAAGTGATCATAAAAGGTAAAGGGCTGGGGTCAGCGCTGTGGCACAGTGGGTAAAGCCGCCATCTGCAGTGCCGGCATCCCATGTGGATGCTGGTTCGTGTTCCCGCTGCTTCATTTCCAATCCAGCTCTCTGCTACGGCCTGGGAGAGCAGTAGAAGGTGGCCCATGTCCTTGGGCCCCTGCACCCACGTGGGAGACCCTGAAGAAGCTCCTGGCTCCTGGCTTTGGATCAGCATAGTTCTGGCCATTGAGGCCACCTGGGGAGTGAACCAGTGGAAGGAAGACCTCTCTCTCTCTCTCTCTCTCTCTCTGCCTCTGCCTCTCTGTAACTCTGCCTTTCAAACAAATAAATATATCTTTAAAAAATACATTTAAAAAAAGGTAAGGGGCTGCCTACTTGTTGGAGGCATAGGAACTGTTTTCAGATAACCCGCCAGCTTTCTAGTAGAATCCTTAGAACTGGATGACGTATAACATGTGCCACTCCAGCTCATAACTCTCACGTGAATATATGAAATACAGAGGGAAAGAGAATGAAGAGCATCCCCCATCATAGTTTTCCCCCATCATATCAGCTTATGCCAGAATTCTTTGAAGGGCACTGCCTCCTAATATCTAACATTAAGCGTTATTTTAGAGAATAAAGACAACAGGTACCAGTATTAAGTTGCTCTTGCCCCTGTTGTCTTAAACGTGTATATGCTCTTGTTAAGGCATTTTGCAGGTCATTATGGCACAAATTACCGACACGTGGCCACACACAGCAAGTGCGACCAAGAGGACGCGTTCTTCTCCGACAAATCCAGTGGCTTTTAGTGTACACAGTAAGAAAGAAATCGAACCTGGGGTTGTGGGTGGCGAATGCAGAAGCGGATCATTCTTCCAAACCTCATTTCCTTCAAAGTTTCCGGCGAACAGAAGCGCAAACTCCAAAATGTGAGTCTCCTATTGCCTGGGGGATAGAACGTCCAAGTACTTTGAATATTTTTGCAATAACTTTCCTTAATACCCTATGCCACCGAGAAACCCCGCAGGCCTGTAAATCCTAGCAAAGCCATTGTTTCCTGCTCAAAACCTGCCTTTGGGTTTGGCTTCCGTTCTTGTTTTTACGGATGAATAACATTTTCAATCAAGTTGTTGTTCTGGCTACTCTGGGAACCAGGCTAAGTCTGAGTAAACCTTTTCTTCCATTTCATGCTCCCTGGCTTTTCTTTCTCTTTCCCATCTCAGCTAGAACGTGAGGGTGCACAGTCTGGGAACCGGGCAGGTGCAAGGGAGTTGCTGTGCAATGGGACAATGTGCTTCTGAAATCTCAAGTTGCTTTACCCATGAGAAGAGGGTCCCTCACCGGTCAACCAAGGACAGAGTAGCACAGGTCAGGCTTCAGGAAGACTTCACTGCAGGGGTCCTGGTCTGTATCTCCCTTCCTGTCCACCCCTCCTCTCCTGTGGCGCCCCCACAGTGGTCCATACAGATTCGCACCACAAAGTTCTAGTCCCCTTACTGGGCTGTATGTCTCCCTCTTGTCACCAGACTGAAAGCCTTTGGAGTCAATGCTTTGCCTTATTTGTTTTATGTATTGTCTGTTATGTATTGGTTTTAGAGCAATTTTTATTAAAGGCCTAACTAGCTAATTGGGCAGTTGACTGATGGAAGGAATGCGGCAGACAAAAACACCTTGTAAACCTAACCCTGGGCGAATGCTAAGGTGTTACTTCGTGGGATTCCATGAATTAGCTGTGAAACCGAAGGTAATCAGGCAACGGCTCAGAGTCCAAAGGTAATGGACCCCCTAAAGGATCTTATTTCATAGCATCCGCTGCTTTTTGTTTGTTTGTTTAATCCTGACAGCTGCCAAGAATTTACACACCCTAAAATAGCACTATAAAAGCAACACATGCAATCAAAATATTGAAAAATATCTTGCTCATTAAATTAGTGAGGCCTCCTAGAAAAACAATGCTGAAAGAAGGACTTTAAAGTTCTTGCTTGGGTACAAGATGGTGTCTGGGGAGACCGTGAAGGCTAACACAAAACACTTGGGGCCCTCTGATGCCTGTTTTGTTTTTATCGTCCTGTCTGCATGAGAGTACTTAAAGGGAGGAGCAGGGTTTGCGGTTGTTTTTCTGCATTGTTCGGGTCAAGGCCATAAATACCAGACATCAGGAAAAACAAGGACTGAACTGGGAGTGTGGATTGCAGGGGAGCCTTGACCAGAACACACACTTAGACTATAAACACCCTAGGACAAAGATGCCACCCCCAGGTGGGATCACAGTAGTCCCAGAAAACCAGAAAGGACTGCTTGGAGGCGGTGGTTTCTGTGACAAAAGCTTTGGGAAATGCATCCCCACAGAGGGGGAGGGCAGCACGCGAGGCCTGGAGGGGAGAGTGGGTTCTGCCTGGCAAGTCCAGAAGGGACCACCGACTCCCGTGGCTGTCTTTGGTCTTCATTCCAGAACTTTCCAGCCCATCTATCCTGGAATAGTAGCTTGGCTCTGGTAATTTGAGATTGCTTGCATTGGATGTAACATAACACAGAGAGTATAAATCTCCCTTTTAACAGCAATGCTGTGCCTTATTTTGAGGGAATAAATCACATACCACATTTATATAATAAGCCTGAGAAATTATTCAGAATGTGAAACACCTTTTGGATGAACTGTAATTATATTTTCAACTTTTATGAGAATTGAAAACAAATACCTCTCGGTCTTTTCCAGAAATGATTGGCACGTAAGGTGGTGAAGGGCAGCAGGATGGGCCACCCAGAATAAACCACTTGGGCATGAGGGCTATTTTGAGCTGAAGGCAACTGAGAAATGGATACAAGAGAGACTCTCTACTCTCCACTTAATTTACCTGAAACAAGTACAAAAGCTGCACATCTACAAAAGCTGTCACCCACTCCTGCATCAGGGAGAACAAAGCCTGAATGCCACTGAGGACTTCAGGCCACGTCTGCCTGGGGGCAGCACCAGAGGAATCCACACGACAAACTCCACCGAGCCTTCTCCCACGGGTTTCCCACCTATTCGCCTTCCCTTAATGTACTTCCTCTAGAGACCCAAGGTCTTTTCCTTTATCTTGTCAGTTCTCTCAAAATTGATTGTTCTGGGGCAAAAATTGGACACGGCAGTGAAGTCACCACTGGACATACACACATGCCATGGCGGAGTGCTGGGTTCCAGTCTCGCTCCGTGTTCTCCACTCCAGCTTCCTGCCAACGCCATCCCAGGCAGCAGCAGATGGTGGCTCACGTACCTGAGTCCCTGTGGCCCACACAGGAGCCCTGGATGATGTTCCAGACTCCTGCCTTTGGCCTGGCCCAACCCCACATGTTGTGAGCCATTGGGGATTGAAACAACAGAGACAAGATTTCTCCCCCACCTCTTCTCCCCACTCCGCCTCCACGTGTGTGTAAGTCTGTGTGTGTGTGAAGTAAGATGAAAAGTACAAATAAAATTTCTAAATAGATAAATAACAAAAATTTATTGTTTTTTGTTGAACATGTTACATGGTCAGAGCCAAGAATTATCCTGAGTTTTTTTCCCATGCATACATCAGGTAAACATGTTAATAAGTTTCTGCTTATTTTTCTCTTGTTAATCTGTTATTCTCTCAAGGATAACAGTTGAGAATTTAAAAGGACAGAAGGAAAATGATTTTTCCTCTCCTATTTTGGAAAATTTATCTAATTTGTATAGCATAGCATCTTGCCAACTTCTATATCACTTTATGCTTGCCAAATTCTGATATCTAGACTTAAAACTAACTTCCCTGAAACATGTTTTAAGGCTGGGAAATGGAGATGTATAACTCTATAATATTTCTTGACTCCAGCAAATCCTAGAGCAGTCTCTCAATCTGTGATAAAAATAAAGGACTGGTTTGTCAGATGTCTCCCAAACTGTGGGTGATCCCATGAGCCTGCCTGCCTAGCCCATGCAGGGGATTGAGAGGGCATGGCACACCACGCCTCCTGGAAAGGACCCCACAGCCTGACTGCTGGCGGCAGGAGCCCGGGGCACATTCCCCCAGTCTCACCAATCAGGTAAACAGCTCCAGGGTGTGTCCCAGACCCATGGGACTACCGTGGCCTACGTGACCTTCAAGCTGATTGGAGAAGCATAGTGGCGCCAATATCGGCTCTATCCTATAAAATTAGTGTCGCCCTGAATTAGCTACGCCCCCTCTGCCTGCCCTTTAAAATCTTAGGCTTGATCATTAATAAATAGACATGTTCACCAAAGCTCATCTTGGATACTTCTTGCCAAAGAGCACCATCACCCCACTCATGCTGACAGCATGCGGGATGAGCCCGCACCAAGCTGGCATTCTGCAGGATATTAATACGCGTTTCAAAGGGGGAAAAAAAGGAAATGTTAATAGATCAAAGTTAACAAACAAGTATTTGTGTTCTTTTATCTGCAAGACTTCTCAGAGCCTTGAATATGTTCTTGTAAGTTATGACTCTCCAAAGAAAGGACATAATTCTCCATACTTATTTTACAAGGAAACACTTTTTAGCCACACCTAATAATTCCCAGAATGTTGTTCTAGGAAATACCATCCTGAGAAACGCTTGCCTCATTCATCACTACAGCAAAAGACAGCTTCCCAAGTCAGCTTCGGGAGTGTAGGTGACCGCCATAGCAATGTTTCCCTTCTCCCAACAAGGAGCACTCACAGCCAAAATATATAAGGGCTGTCACCAAAAACAATAATACGAATTACGTGGCCAATGCAATTCAAGATAATGCTTTCAAGATGCCTAAACAGAACCTTGAATCATTAATTTCAGAGAACTACAGCCACATTACCCACATTTCCTCACTTGTTGGACCCTTGCCATCAAAATATCTACTATGAAAGTGTACACTTCAAGTTCACTGTCCACATCCCAAATCCCTTCTGTGATCTGCATTTGCACATTCAGGCAGCTTGCAAAGCCTTACTGCGAAGTGCAAAGCTCCACTCTGAGCTGCTCACACACGTCTGGGCCTTACCACACTTTTTGATGAGAGGTGTTGTGCTGCTTGCTCCCCCCCCACTACATCACTAGGAGGAAAATTCTGCTGTAGTAGTAGACAGGTAGAAGGTTCCATGAAGAAAGTATGTAAGTCTACAAGGAGAGAAAAAGCCCATCATTAAAAGAAAAGGGATAAACAGCAAAGCACATGGCAAGTAAACTTGGGAAAGCATAAGCTTGGCCGCGCGCTTGTTGCTCATCTGCCAAGTCTGTGACTTTCTAAGTGTGAAATATTGTAAGATATTTGAAACACTAGCTGGTTCCTGAAAGCTTCAGTGTGTTTTGTAGGTATGGAAGAGCTACGAGGGGAAATTGTTTTCTGTTTTTTTAGATTGAATGGGAATGCTTTGCAATTTTCCCCATTAAAACAAAAAAAATGAGATATGGGCTATAACCATCCAAAAATTTAATATGCAAAATACTTGATTCAATTTTGATAAAATATGTATTTGGACTAGTCATGGAAGAGGTGCTTTGATGCCTGCAAAACAAAGGATGTATTACCGTGCTGTGGTTTGTGCCCTAGAATTTGTGTGCTGGAAGCTTGGTCGCCAGTGGGGAGATGCTGAGAGGTGGTGGAGTCTTTAAGGGTTGGGACCTAGTGGAAGGTCATTGGGTCATTGGAGGTGCTCCCCTTAGGAGGGATTAATGTAATTCTCAGGGAACCCCCAATGGTCCTCCCAAGAGAGCTGCTATAAAAGGAGGCCACGTGTGCCCCCTTCTGCAGGGAGCTCTTTCCATTTCTGCTCCTCCACCGTATTGTGATAGCCAAGGTGCCTCACCAGAAGCCAAAAAGATGAGGCTGCCTGGCCTTGGACTTTCAGCTTCCAAAACCACACACAAATCAACCCCCTCTTCTTTATAAAGCACCTGGCCTCAAGTTAGAACAACTGAATACAGACGAATCCATGCCTTTTCAAAACAGACATCCTGGGAAGTCTGGTGCCACAATGCCAACATCATTCAAAATGGCTTTGACCACGTTTCTTTCTTTTTTTTTATTTTTTATTTTTTGACAGGCAGAGTGGACAGTGAGAGAGAGAGACAGAGAGAAAGGTCTTCCTTTCCTTTGCCATTGGTTCACCCTCCAATGGCTGCCACAGCCAGCACACTGCGGCCAGCACACCGCGCTGATCTGAAGGCAGGAGCCAGGTGTTTCTCCTGGTATCCCATGGGGTGCAGGGCCCAAGCACTTGGGCCATCCTCCACTGCACTCCCGGGCCACAGCAGAGAGCGGCCTGGAAGAGGGGCAACCAGGACAGAATCCGGTGCCCTGACTGGGACTAGAACCCGGTGTGCCAGCACCGCTAGGCAGAGGATTAGCCTAGTGAGCCGCAGTGCCGGCCTGACCACGTTTCTTAAAATCACCTTTAGCTGTGACACAGACTTTTAAATCTCCTCAGTGGTGGAAGTTCTCATTTATAGGTGGATTTTTTTTTTATCTGAAAGGCAGAGAGACAAACAGAACCCCCATCCACTGATTCACCACCCAAATGCCCACAGTGGTCCAGGTTGGGCCAGGATCTAATCTAGGAGCCAGGGTTTCCATGTGGGTGTCATGGACTGATTACTGGAGCCATTGCTGCCGCCTCCCTGGGTCAGCATAGCAGCCACAAGTTGAACTCAGGTACTCCAATGTGGGATGTGAGCGTGTGGACTGCTAGGCTAAACACCTGTCCCCTAATGGGTAGATCTGATTTTGAAAATAGACAAAGACTTGCAGAGATATATCTGGCAAGTAAGGCAAATGATCCTTGCAAGAAAAGGCACCTTGATGATCGATTAAGGTCTCTATAAATAAAGGCGCCAAATTTCTTTCAAGACTTAAAAGATGGCTTGAAATCTGTGGGATAGGAGGGACTCCCCAGCTGTTTTTATAAATGGCAGCCTCATTAGCAAAGGTAAATATCTCTAAATGAATATGAAGAATAAAATTCACAGGAGATGAATAAAATCCCAGGTTGGGGGAAGGGAGGTAGCCAGAGGTGTTATCAAGCTGTCATTCGCGCTGAAGGTCCATCAGATGCTTAAAGCTAAGCTGGGCTCAGAATGTCCCGGTGTCCCCCAGAGCAGACACACCACGGGTGGTTGTTAGGTTACGTGGCAGCCTGAGACCCCTGCATCACACATTGGTGTGCCCACGTGGTCCTGGCTACTCTGCTTCTGTTCCAGCTGCCTTCCCATGTGCATGCTGGGAAGCATCAGCAACAGCTCAAGTAGTTGTATCTCTGCTACCCTTGCAGGAGACCCGGATGGAGCTCCAGGCCGCTGGCTTTGGCCTCGCTCAGGCCTGTATGTTCTGGGCATTTGGGGAGTGAACGGTGGATGGAAAGATTGTGCTCTGTGTGTGTGTGTGAAAATAAACATTAAAAAAAAATACTCCTAATTCACTTCATCCTTCTGCACTGGCTATTTACGCCTTTATGAATTATGGATCCAGATTCTTTATAATAGGTGAGTCCTTAGTTGATAGTAAACTGGGCATCCATCACTCTAGGCCATGAGAGCTGTGTTCAGAGAAATAAGGCCTGGGAGCAGTGCTGTCATCAGGCAGATTCAGGCACCACCTCCCAGGAGAACCTGGTCATGACAGCGACTTGAATAATCACTCGCACAGTCGTGGCCAAAGCAGAGCTGGCTTAGAGGGGCTGATGCAGAGGCGTGAGTACAGGATTTTTTTAAATAGCTACTCACATTAAACACATTATAGCTATCTTCCTTCTGGATTCTTAACTGCATCGTCAGCGATTGAACTGCTAGAAGCCTGACTTCCAGAGAGACTCGGGAAGCACACGTTACTCTCTCTGGACTGCAAATTCCTCCTTTACCAAAGGAGAAGGTGGGATGGCACACCACTGCCAGGTGTGCTTCCTGCATGGAACCCACCACAGGGCATAGAAAAACAGAGCCAGACAGCTTGTTGCAGTAACCCAGACATTGCCACCAGAGGAAGCCGAGACCACATGTAGGATGGAGACTAAGAGGAGGTGGCCTTGCCCGAGCTCGGGGGACTGGATCCTCCCACAGTGCTGGACTCGGGAGGGCCTGTACAGTGGAGCTGTAGCAACGGGATAAATTGAGCTGCTGCCAGACAGTCAGCCGAAGGCACAGAGGGAGGAGGAGAAATGCCCCGGGTTCTCCTCTTCTCTCCAGCCCACTGTCTAACCAGTGCTTCTCCCTAAGCTCAGAGAGAGGCCCTCCAAAGGAGCCTTCAATTCCAGGCCCTCCTTGGAAAAACAGCAACACAGCACAGAGAAGACAAGAACAGGATCTGAGGCCAAGCAGCTCCTTGACCACCATGGTCTGGATCTAAGGCACCCCGTGTTCTTCAGTAACAGATCATACAAAAGTGAACACAAGTGGGGGGGGGGGGCAGCTGTTGACTCTAGGGATTAACACACCTGTCAGGAAGCCTACATCAGAGCACCTGCACTGGCTCCAGATCCAGCTCTGTGTCGGCGCAGACTCTGGGAGACAGTGGTGATGACTCAAGTGCCTGGTCCCTGCCACCCACGAGGGAGACCTGGATTCAGTTCCCAGCTCCCAGCTTTGGCCTGGCCTAGCCCCAGTCACTGCGGGCCTTTGAGGAGTGTATGGGAGTTCTCATTCTCTCTCAAATAAATAAATAAAATTTTAAAATATAAAAAAAATAGAGAACCTCCACTTTGACTATGACCTTGTCTAAACAAGATAAGAGTCGGAGAACTCAAGGGGCTTCCATAGCCTTGGAAACTCATGACTGGAGCATAGGGAGATTACTGATGCCATAGACAGGGGTGTCAATTGGTAAAGTCAACAACAGGAGTCACTGTGCACTTACTCCTCATGTAGGATCTCTGTCCTTAATGTGCTGTGCATTGAGATTTAATGCTATAACGAGTACTCAAATAATATATTTCACTTTGTGTTTCTATGGGGGTGCAAACTGTTGAAATCTTTACTTAATGCATACTAAACTGATCCTCTGTAAAAAAAAAAAAAAAAAAAAAAAAGAAACTATCAACTCCCAACTTGACTCTCACTGGGATTAAACATGACAATAGGTCTGATCTGATTTCATCATCATTAAAAAAAATCATCTATTATTTTTCACTTTATGTTTCTGTGTGGGAGCAAACTGTTGAAATCCTTACTTAATGTATACTAAGCTGATCTTCTGTATATTAAGATAATCGAAAATGAATCTTGATGTGAATGGAAGGGGAGAGGGAGTGGGAAAGGGGAGGGTTGTGGGTGGGAGGGACGGTATGGGGGGGAAGCCATAGTAATCCATTATTCGTACTTTGGAAACGTATATTCATTAAATAAAAGTTAAAAAAAAAAATCACTAGTTGTAAGACTGCTTGAACTCATGAAAAATCACAGCACGAGGAGACTGACAATTAGCATATAAAAGTGGAATTTCATTGAGATGTGAGGCAAATACACACCAAGGCATTGTTCCTACTCACATCCATGTATTCATCAAATGGGTCTGGTGTAATTTTAGCTGAAGTTATATAACCAACACAACAAATTTCCATCTGCTAGTTTAATTCCTGGTGGCAGCCACCCGTACCAGAGGAGCTGGTTTACATGCACGCTCCTGTGCCGTCACTTTGCAGTGTGACCAGAAGATCTAGACAGCTGGAACCTCAAGGTCAGGCAGCTGTGCTGGTCCAGGAGCCCCTTCCTGGATCCCGCCAGGACACCAGGGTGCCCTGAGGTGGAAATAGTCCCTGTTTCTCCAGGGTGATGGGAACTGGACCACATATTTCAGAAAGGCTTCCGGAAGGCTCAGAGGAAGTGGTGTACCCACCGTCCTGGCCGTGCCAGCACTGTCGACCTCCAGCAGGTTTGGGTGGTTAATCTTGGTTGGGATCCTCTTACAATGAGGGAAACAATTCCTAAAAGATCCCAGAACTGTCCTGGGGCAATAAACACATCCAGCTCCTATCTTTGGGGACTGGACATCTTCTTCTTTCTTTTTGACAGGCAGAGTTAGACAGTGAGAGAGAGAGAGAGAGAGAGAAAGGTCTTCCTTCTGTTGGCTCACTCCCCAAGTGGCTGCTATGGCCAGCGCTCTGCGCCGATCCGAAGCCAAGAGCCAAGTGCTTCTCCTGGTCTCCCATGGGGGTGCAGGGCCCAAGCACCTGGGCCATCCTCCACTGCACTCCCGGGCCACAGCAGAGAGCTGGCCTGGAAGAGGGGCAACCGCGACAGAACCGGCACCCCAACCGGGACTAGACGGGGTGCCGGCGCCGCAGGTGGAGGATTAGCCTAGTGAGCCGCAGCGCCGGCCGGACTGGACTTCTAAAGTGAAGTCTTCGGGTGTCAGTCAGAACTAGGCCAACACGGAGATTCCCTGCTGACTCCGGCACTGTGGTAGCACTTCTTTGTCGAGAGGCTTGCTTGACATTCCACAGCCAAGCTGTGGGAAAGCGTGTGGGTGCAGAGTAGCACTTCTGTTTGCGTGTCCATCATTGGCTATGTCCCCCCAGAAAGCACGTGAGTTAAAATGACACACATAAACTTGAACTTGTGTCTTTCCTAATTCAAGAAAATTGTAGCATTCTGTGAATCAAAAGCTGCTGTACCATCCTGCAGATTCTGCCCCCAAGTAATGCCCTTTTCATCCAGAGCTCCAGCCTCAAGGGGACGTGAGTGCTAACCGTGGCTCCAGAGAGCGGTGAGCCCTCACCGTCAGGTACAAGGTGAGCACAACTTCACTTGCACCTTAAAAAAGATACTCCCCTGCATCCCACTGCCCCCAACACAAGAGCTTAGCATGGAGCGACCATGGCCAATGGTCAGGTTAAGGAGAGAAACCTCCAAACCTACCTGGGAAAATGCATCTGCGAAGGAAAATTTTCAAAGGAAGCTGTTACGTTTGGGGCCACATAATGCTTCTTGTCTCATTTGACATGTTAGTGCTGGGGTCTAAAGTTTGGGAGCGAGAGTGGCCATTCATCTAGAAGCTGCTGATAGGGTTCCAGCGGCGGAGTCCTCTCCCAGGTGCTGAAGCCCTGATTTTAACATCAAGCCCTGATCTTTGTTCTGGAAGGAGGCAAGAGACCCAAGAGCGGACAAGCTGACACTGCCCAGTGTCATGGACAGCTGGCCTGCACACCGCCCTTGGGAGAGCCGAACCGGCAGACAGGGAGGCATGAACTGCACAGGAAGTTCTCTTTGCAGGAAGACAGAAAGTGGACTCTGCTGAGGGGACGCCAGTGGCCCCGTCCCAGGACAGGCTGGGGCTCTGCGGCTGATCCCTCATCTCTCTCGCCCCCTTCTCTCAGTCCTTTTTCCCTTCTCCCCCCAACTTCATTCGCTTCCCTGCAGACCGCAGATAATTACCAAGTGCCCAGAGACGGGTGCTCTTAGAATCAGCCCTTCATGCCTTTGCTAATTGCCGAAGTTTACAAGAATCCAGAGTTTTTTAGCCCAGCTCAGCATATGGACCCACCAAAAACCTTATACATGACTCCTGTTGATGGCCTTGTGACAGTTAAGTGTGTTGTCTTCGCTCTCATGCTATTTAAGCAGCCAATTCCATAGAAAACTGTCTCAGTGGAGGACAACTTTCCCCACCTGAGCTTAATTATTTATTTATTTATTTTACAATAGGCGTTCTCCGTGATGGGGTCACATTGGACTCACCTGGGGAGCGCTACCAAGACACTCAGATGGATTAAATAAAACATCTAAGGGCAAGAAACAGAGCGGGCATCAGGCGGTTTCAACGATCCCCACCACCGGCGAATGGTTCGAGCCCCGGCCAGAGACGAAGTGAGAGGCTCGGCGGGCTGGGCGTCATCTTCCCCGGGGCTTCCTCTGAACCCCCGCGAGGCCCTGCTGGAGAGCTTCGAGGGGACCATGCCCTGGAACCCTACACAGAGCTCAAGTCCCAGCCCTCCGTCTCTGCTGGACTGTACCCCGTCTCGCCTGCCCCGGCCACCTGGTCCCGGTCACCTCAGCTCCTGAGTCATGGCGGCCACGACCCGTAAGTGACCAGCTTTGGGCTTCTTCACCACGGTACTGGGTGCGAATTTGCGTCTTCTGTTGAAAAACCAGGGCCTGCCCCAAGTTGAGCTTTTCTCGGGGCCGCAAGGTCGAAGTGTTGGCTCCAGAGGGGGGGTCAGGCGGCAGCGGCAGGCAGACACAGAGCCACAACGCCACCCTCCAGGATCCTGTGGGAGGGATCCTCAGGTCAGAGGTTGGAAAACCAGGAATAGGGCTGTGGCCAGGGTCAGGCCTCCTGGGGAGAAGCACACACTAAATGCACACCCCAGCTCCCCGTGGTTTCCCTTTAGGGAACGGTTGCTAGTTTTGCTGGGGGCTCTCAGACTTCAGGTTAAACCTGTCTGTCTATACTTTTTTTTTTCCACCTAGGTATGCCCAAGCGATCTACACAACACATGTATCAAATTTTGGAATGTGGGTCTCTTGAGATAGATAGCACAATTGACAGGCTGAGGGCAAATGTTGCAGCCAAATTTAATGAAATCCAGCAGGTGTCCATATCCTTTCCCTTACGGATAAGAAACTGCTGCACCTGCAGATGGGAGAGAAAGGGCTTTAGCAACGTGCGCTGCTGATAGAATCCCAGTAGGGAGGAAGCTTGCAGGGGCAGCTAGGCCACGTTCAAGACCTTCATCTCCAGAAGCGGATACACCTCCAAAGAGACACAGACAAAAGGAAGAGGAGCCCAGTGGCGGAGGATCTTTAAATGTCTCAAATTAAGAACTGTTGGCGGAAAGCAGGCAGAATAAAAAACATTAAAATGTAGGAAGAGGAACTGGCATTTAAGTCTGTATTCTACACCAGATGGCCTGTATACATTATTTCAGGCAATCATGATAGCCTCTGAGGTTGCCTAATTATCTCAACGGAGGGTGTATGCATAGATCAAGCCAGGAAGAGGGAGAAGGGTAGGATGGAAGCTTACCAAAGACAGATGGCTTCGTCTTTGTCTTTGTCCTTGTATGGTTTGGGTCTCCTTTGGAGAAGGCTTAGGACACTCCTCCACTGATGGGACTTGGCTCATTTATCCACACAGAACCTTTCTCATTTATTAATTGAGTTTTCGTGTGTACGTGTTTGAAATCCCCAGACTCGACCTGCATGTCCATTGCTCCTCAGAGGTGATCATGTATGCTCATTTGTGTGTGTTCTTGGAAAATACAGAGCATGTGCAGTGAACTTTGTCTGGACACTGGTGTTTTTTCTTGTTATTATAGTAGGTATGTGTTCTACATATTAGTCTGTTGTTGGCATTAGAAGTTATATTTTCTTTCTTTTTTTTTTCTTTTTTTTTTCTTTTTTTTTTTTTGACAGGCAGAGTGGACAGTGAGAGAGAGAGACAGAGAGAAAGGTCTTCCTTTGCTGTTGGTTCACCCTCCAATGGCCGCCACAGCCAGCACACTGCGGCTGGCACACTGCGCTGATCTGAAGGCAGGAGCCAGGTGTTTCTCCTGGTATCCCATGGGGTGCAGGGCCCAAGCACCTGGGCCGTCCTCCACTGCACTCCCTGGCCACAGCAGAGAGCTGGCCTGGAAGAGGGGCAACCGGGACAGAATCCGGCGCCCCGACCGGGACTAGAACCCGGTGTGCCGGCGCCGCAAGGCGGAGGATTAGCCTAGTGAGCTGCGGCGCCGGCCTAGAAGTTATATTTTCTATCGACTGACATTCTAATGGTTGTAATAACATTGCCCAGATGTAATTGAAATCAACTTCTTTTTCTTAGGAGTTTTTAAGAAATCCTTCCCTACCGGAAGTCACCAACGTAGTCTCTTACATTGTGTTCTGATTAACTGTGTAGTTCTAACTTTCACACTTAGGTCTTGAATTCATCTAGAGTCCACCTTTATGATCTTGAAAGGTTCCCACAAGATCAATCCTGGTTTTCTCGAGGTAATGAGCCTATTTTTCCAATCGTATCTGCTTCACAACCCTTCCCCTCTCCATTGACTTAAGGTACCAACCTCTTACTATATTAATTTCCGATGGGTATGTAAATCTGTTGTTGGACTCTGTTCTGTTTCATTGATCTACTCAGGTTGGGTTTTCTTGCACCAATATCACAGATTCATCACTAGGACTTTGTAGTGGGTCTTAGTATCTGCTAGGGAAAGTTATCTGAATTTTTTGCAAGACTGACTTGCTATGGAAAAATTTTTAGCTGCTGGGCAATGCTGTGCTTACAGTTAATAATTCTGTAATAACTTGATAAGGGTTGATTTCTTGTGTTTGCCATGAGATTAGTTTATTATTTGTGAGATTGCAATATTCTGTATACATTTTAGAGTACATTTAGGAAGAATCACTATCAAGTCATCTCATCCTAGAACATGGAATATCTCTGATCATTCAGATCAGATGATAGCATTCAGATCATCTGCTATGCCATTGATTTACATAAAGCTTTTCTCCATGGACAGCATGTATATTTTACAATAAATTAATGCCTACAGTCAATCTGTAACGTAGGTTTCACTTTTTGGACTAATAAAGCAATTATGAGTATAAGAAACCTGTACAGTTTTGCCCAGCACATGAATAGCATGTACTACCCAGCCACAGCAATTTCTGTGCACAGAAGCTAAGCGGCTGCCCGTTCACCCCTCTGGTCAAGACCCTTTACTCTATGGTCCATCCTCCACCTTCTTCCAGTGCCTGTTGGGTACAGCGGGAACGCGCTAGGGTGCTTAGATGAGTGACAAGTTCTAAGACCCAGAGCCCTCCCTGTTTCTGCTCAGCCACTCAGACTCACCTTTACAGTTGAGCGCCTCACGCTGATCATGTTCTCAGGAAACACCCCCTTCCCTCAGCCTGGGAAGCAAACTTCAGCTCCGTCTGAGCAAAGACTTTGTCTGCCCAGCTGGGATTTTTTTTTTTTTTTTTTTTTTTTTTTTTTTTTTTTTTTGCTGTTGTGCTTGGTCGATTGGTTGGTTTGTTGGCTGTTTTATTTTACTTTGTCGTTCATTTCTCTATGCGCTGCTCTTCTTGTACTAATTTGTGGTTTGATTTTTTTTTCTTTTCTAGATTTAATTGCATTTTTCAGTCTTTGATTTGACAGCATTCTACTTATGTAGATGGTGCTACACAATTCCATCTTAATACTGTTCAGCATCCCACAGATTTTGGTACACATTATATTTCCATTTTCATGTTAGAAGAGATGCTTTAAATTTCCTTTTGGATTTCATCATTGACACATTGCTCGTTCAGGGTCATAATTTCTAAGGTGGTTCTTGATAATTTCAAGGTTTATTGTAGTGTGTCAGAGATAATACATGATATAATTTAGGCTTTTTTTTAATTTGTTGAGATTTGTGGTGTAAGACAGGATCTGTCCTGGAGAGTGTTCCACATACAAATGAGAGGAATATGAATGTTGCAGCTGTTGGATGTTTGGAGTTGCTCTGTAAATGCGTATTATGGGGACGGTACTGTGGCGTAGTGGGTAAAGCCGCTGCCTGCAGGGCCCACATCCCATGTAGGCACCGATTTGAGTCCCGGCTGCTCTACTTCTGATCCAGCTTTCTGCTGTGGCCTAGGAAGGCAGTGGAAGATGACCCAAGTCCTTGGGCCACTGCACCAGCGTGGGAGACCTGGAGGAAGCTCCTAGCTTCAGATTGGCTCAGCTCTGGCCATTGCAGCCACCTGGGGAGTGAACAAGCAGATGGAAGACCTCTCTCTCTACCTCTGCCTCTCTGTAACTCTGCCTTTCAAATAAATAAATATTTAAGAAAATGTCTATATTAGGTGCACTTCATCTACTAGACAGTTTTTTTAAAGATTTTTATTTATTTGACAGGGAGAGTTACAGACCATGAGAAAGAGAGAGAAAGGTCTTCCCTCCGTTGGTTCACTCCCCAAATGGCCGCAACGGCCGGCGCTATGCCGATCTGAAGTCAGGAGCCAAGTGCCTCATCCTGGTCTCCCATGTGGGTGCAGGGGCCCAAGCACTTGGGCCATCCTCCACTGCCTTCCCAGGCCACAGCTGAACTGGAAGAGGAGCAACCAGGACTAGAACCCGGCGCCTATATGGGATGCCAGCACTGCAGGCAGAGGATTAACCAAGTGAGCCACAGCGCCGGCCCCTACTGGACAGTTCAACTCCCACGTTTCTTTATTAGGGCTTCCTGCCTTTGGTCAAGAGGATCCTCCCATTGATGAAACTGGAGTGAAGTTTTCAACCATTTTGTATTGGAGTCTGTCTCTCCCTTTAGATCTAATACTTGCTCCCTGTATTTGAATTATCAATGCTGGGTGTACATACATTTACAATCATTTCTTCTTCCTGAAGTCATTCTCATCATAGTGACCTTTTTTATTTATTTATTTTACCGTTTTTGGATTTAGAGAGGGAAAGGGAGGGAAGCTGGGAGGAGAGAGGACATGAATACAATTATGTTCTTCGAAGTGTATCTACAAATCATTTTGAGTCTGTTAAAAATTAAGAAAATAAATCCTCCTTTATCTGAGTATAGCTACTCCTGCTGACTTTGGAATTCTATTTGTATGGAATCTTTTTCTCTTCCTTCACTTTGTGTGTATCTTTACCAGTGGAGTACCTTTGTGGGCAGTTACCTTTGAGTCAGGTTTTTATACATTGTTTAATGTCCACATCATTTTTTTACATATTTATTTACGTGAGAGGCATAGTCACAGAGAGAGTGAGAGACAGAGGTCTTCACCCAAGTTTTCACTCCCTAATTCACTCTCCAAATGGCTGCAACAGCAGAAGCTGGGCAGATCTGAAGCCAGGAGCTTCTTCTGGGTCTCCCATCTGGGTGCAGGGACTCAAGCAGTTAGGCCATCTTCTGCAGCTTTCCCAGACCATAAGCAGGGAGTGAAGCAGCCAGGACTCGAACCAGCACCCATATGGAGTGCAAGTGCCACAGGCAGATGGTTTACATAGTACACCACAGTACTGGCCCCAAGTCTAAATCTTTTAATTGGAGAAGCTAATCCATTTACATTCAAGGTTTTTGATAAGGATTTACTCATTTTATTAAATTTTCTGCTTTTATGTCTTTGTTCCTTTCTTCCTCTGTCTTTGGTGGTTTTATGTATTGATAAGCTGTAAGTCTCTTCGCTTTCATGTATTCCTATTGTTAGTCAGAGGGCAGAGGCAGAGAGGGGTCTTCCATTTGCTGGTTCACTCCCCAGATGGCTGCAGCGGCTGGAGCTCTATCGATCTGAACTCAAGAGCTTCCTCCTGGTCTCCCACGCAGGTGCAGGGGCCCAAGGATTTGGGCCATCTTCCACTGCTTTCCCAGGCCGTAGCAGAGAGCTGAATGGGAAATGGAGCAGCCTGGAGTCAAACTGGCGCACATACAGGGTGCCCGCACTGCAGGCAGCGACCTTACCCACTACGCCGAAGTGCCAGCCCCCCTTCTGTGTGTTCTTAGGGGAGTAGTTGTCCCTTGAATTCTAGATATCTGACTCCTTCAAGCATTTCTTCTAGGGAGATGTGGTGATGAATGACCTAAGTTTTTTCTTGCCTTGGAAAGTGTTTATTTCTCCTTCATTTCTGTAGCATAGCTTTGCTTAGTGTACAAGACAGGGGCTTCAAAAAGTGCATTGAAAATGGAATTAAAGAATACATGTGTTTGTTGTCAAATGTTTGAAACCCATGGATGGTTTTTATAATCAGCATTTTCTACGTACTTTCGAAATGCCATCATGATTTGCTTGGTTGAAAGCTTTTAGGTTTTTTCCCTTATCTGTGTTTTGGGTATAATAGCCTCTTCTGACCTATAAGATTTTTCTCTCTCTTTTCTGGGAAACCCATAATGCAAACATTTGCTCACTTGGTAATTTCTCATAAGTCTTACAGGCGTTCTTCATTCTGTATTATTTTTCTTTTCTTCTATCTTTTACTTAGAAGATAACTTTCTTCTAGCTCGGAAATATTTTTCTTTCATTTAATCTATTGTTGAGGTTCTTGAACTATATATTTACTGAGATTAGCTCTAAATGTGTTGTTTGGTTCTTTTTATTTCTCTTTGCTAAATTTCTCCTCCAGATAATCTTTTCCAGATTTTATCTGATTCTTTGTATTTTCTTGTATTTCATTTAGTCTTTTTTTTAAAAAAAAAAAAAAAAGATTGATTTATTTATTTGAAAGTCAGAGTTACACAGAGAGAGAAAGAGAGAGTGGTCTTCCATTTGGTGGTTCACTCCCCAATTGGCCTCAATGGCCGTAGCTGCACCAATCCAAAGCCAGGAGTCAGGAGCTTCTTCCAGTTCTCCCACGTGGGTATAGGGGACCAAGGACTTAGGCCTTCTTCTGCTTTCCCAGGCCATTGCAGAGAGCTGGATAGGAAGTGGAGCAGCCACGTCTCAAACCAATGGGATGCCGGCGCTTCAGGCCAGGGCATTATTGCACTGCGCCATAGCGCCAGCCCTGTCATTTTGTCTTATAAATCATTAATTTTAATGTTTTTCAGTTTGTCAATTTTCTATTATGACTTCTGCTGGAGAGATTATGTCCCTTTAGAAGTGTTTTGTTACTTTGCCTTTTCATATTTCTTGTGCCCCTATCTTAATACTTACACAACTGGAAAATCATGCTATTACCAGTTGTATAGAGTGGCTTTTGTTAAAAAAAAAAAAAAAATTCCTCCTGGTGTTGACTAAATAAACTGCATGGGCTTTGGTTTCGAGTGCATAGAATATGTAACCTCTGTATCTTTTGTTCAGTTGTGATCAACATCAGGGATGCCTGTGGGTTGACCATGGCATTGATGGTGACCAGTAGGGGGCTCCTGATCACCTGCTCCCCGCTGGGCAGAGTTCTTGGTTTGGGGTGGAGGATGGAGGTGAAGTGCTGTTACCTTGGCTCCCTGTTTTTTTGAGGCCATCCTGGGTGTCTGTGTTCCATAGCATTTCTGCGGTGGAACATTGCGGTGGGGTAGGCTTCATTTCTGCTTTGTGTGTGTCTCTCTTCTTGGAGAGAAGCACACTGGGCACCTCTGGTCACCCATGTTCTGTCACACTGTGGTCTGGTGTGTGTGTGTCTGTTTCTACTCAGTTGGCTTCTCTCTAGATTATTTTCTTTCTACTTACTTGTGGAGGGTTTGTTATTTGCTTCTTCTCCAGATTCTGAAATTGAATGCTTAGCTTTTTAAATAACTTGACTTTCTTCCTGTAAGACATTTTAAAGGCCCAAAAAATTCCTTTTGAATATTACTTAGCTACATCCCCCATGAGGGTTTTGCTGCTTCTGAGTCCTAAGAGTTTCTCATTTCTTAAAATTTCCTTTTTTCACTCATGTTATTTAATGCCGAGTTACTAAGTTTTCATACATCTAGAATTGTATCGGCCATGCTTGTTCAATTTCTCACTATATTTTGTGGGTATTGTCTATATATTCTTGATCCTCTGAATGTTATCAAGGGTTTGCTTATGGTCTTCTATAGCCTTAGTTTGTAAATGTTTGTGAGGCCTTGAAAGGAATGAATGTCCTTTGAGTATGGATCTCAATAAATACCTAAAACTTTGAGCACATAATTGCTTTTTCAGGTCCTTAATATTCTTGTTTTTTGTCTTTGTAAGGTGTGTATTGCTGGGAAGTTTGATAAAGTGTCCAGCTACAAGTCTTGATTTATTACCTCTGCCTAAAGTTCACTCAAAATTATGATTTGAAAGGCTTATTCTTAGGTGCATATATTGGTGATAGTTCAGCTTCTTGTTCTGTTTTTTTTTATTTTTGCCAGAGTATACCCTTTTTGCCTCTTAGTTTTATTTTGTCATAAGCAAACATTGTGACTGTCTTTGAAAACAAAAGGACAGAAAAGGACATATAAACTTTTTTTGTTGTTGTTGTTTTGTTTTTTTGTTTTTGTTTTTGTTTTTTGGACAGGCAGAGTTAGAGAAAGGTAGTCTTCCTTTTCCGTTGGTTCACCCCCTAGTGGCCACTGGAGCAGGCACGCTGTGGCCGGCGCACCGTGCTGATCTGAAGGCAGGAGCCAGGTGCTTCTCCTGGTCTCCCATGGGGTGCAGGGCCCAAGCACTTGGGCCATCCTCCACTGCACTCCCGGGCCACAGCAGAGAGCTGGCCTGGAAGAGGAGCAACCAGGCAGAATCCGGCGCCCTGACCAGGACTAGGACCCAGTGTGCTGGCGCCGCAGGGGGAGGATTAGCCTATTGAGCCGCGGCGCCGGCCAAACTTTGTATTTCTTTTAAGCAATGAAGTTTTACATGGTTTTTTTCCTGTTTCTATTTTGAGACAACATTTTTAATTTCCCTTGTAACCAAAGGTTTAGTGCTCCAGTAAGTAAAGAGTTCAGCAAATAAAAAAAATTAAATATGGTTAAAAGACCATAGTTCAACAGGAACATGGGTGAGGGCTGTAAATAGTAATCAAGTGGAAAAAATGTCAATTTCACTAATAGAGTAAATATTAAAATAGTAACAGACCATTAAAACCATACTACATCATTCTTTTTAAAAAAATTTATCAGAAGATAGTTACAGATAGAGGGGGAGAAACAGAGGTCTTCCATCCACTGATTTATTCCCCAAATGACCACAACATCCAGAGCTGGGCCAGTCTGAAGCCAGGAGCCGGGAGCTTCTTGAGCGTCTCCCACATGGGAGATCTTTCTGTCTGTCTCTTCATCTCTCTTGAACTGTACCTCTCAAATAAATGAATTTTAAAAACTTAAATACTGAAGAAGAATTTGACAAAGATTTAAAAGAACATTTGAGGGGCCAGCACTGTGTTTCACTGAGTTAAAGCCTCTACCTGCGGTGCCGGCATCCCATATGGGTACCTGTTCCAGTCCCAGCTGTTCTTCTGGTCCAGCTTCCTGCTAATGTGCCTGGGAAAGCAGTGGAGGATTGCCAAGTCCTTGAGTGCTGTACTCACATGGGAGACTCACAGGAGCTCAGCTCCAGCCATCATGGCCATTTGAGGAGTGAGCCAGCAAATGGAAAATCTGACTCTACCTCTCTGTAACTCTGTCTTTGAAATAAATAAAATAGACCTTTAAGACCTGAGATTATGAAGCTGGTGGAAAAAAATGTAGAGGAAATACTTCAAAGCTTTGGTGTAGGTGATAACTTTGGAGGATTATTTAAAATTCAAATCTGTATGTTTTTTAGGTTGTTACCCTAGATTATTAACAATTATTCCGATTTTTATACTAGGAGTTATTTCTCCCATCTAATATATTACTACTTATCATACCTTTATTTCTCCTTTGAACTTTTCTTTGGACATGTGTTTTCCTGCTAATGCAAAATTAAATATCTATGTCTATTCCTGTAATGCAGACACTTAATCTAAGACTTGAATTCACACATTATTTAAACCTAGTAATGTCTTAAACTTAGCAGGAGCTGTATCTTCTTCATGGTAGAAGGACACATCTTTATTTCATTGTCCAACATTTATGATGTCGATATTGGCCAGAATTTTAATCCAGGTTTCCTTTTGTACACATTGTTTGTAAGGCCATATAAATTTTATCAAGATATTTTATTACTTCTGTATTTCTCACATCTTCTGAATGTATTTTTCTTAACTGAGTCATTCACCTCAAAAGCGGTTTCATTCCTATGTATCCATAATGCCAAACCATCTGAGGCCTTAGAAGCCTTTATCAGACTTTGCTTTTCAAAAACAAAAACAAAAAATTTGAAGATTATTTGAAAGGCGGAGTTAGAGCAACAGAAGGAAAGAGGTCTTCTATTCATTGGTTCACTCCCCCAAATGGCACAACAGCCAGCCCTAGGCCAGGCTGAAGCCAGGAGCCAGGAGCTTCAACCAGGTCTCCCGTGTGAGTGCAGGGGCCTAAGCACTTGAGCCATCTTCCACTGCTTCCCCATGCACACTAGCAGGGAGCTGGATCAGAAGTGGAGCAGCCAGGACTCAAACAGTACCCATATGGGATACAGGTGTCACAGGTATTGGCTTTACCCACTATGCCATAAGGCCAGCTCATATGAGAACTTCATATTTGAATAACAGTGGTGGTGGTGTAGTCCAGAGAAGACAACCCCAGACTCCATAGGCACCTGTTAAGCAAAAACTCCAAGACAAGATTTACCTAGAAAGTCGTGGGAGGAACACACCGAGAGCAGTCAGTCTCGGGCAGTCAGCCCTGACAGTAGGGAGGGTGGAAGTTGAAGCAGTGACCAAGGAAGGGCACAAGTCAGCTTCTATGTATTTCCGTCAACTTCGCAGGTGCCTGGACTCCATGGTTCCAGTTCCACAGACTTGCCGTGCTACAGGTTGCTGCAGTAAATCCTTACTCTCCTTCCATGATCTCCCCAGTTTTGATGGCTCTGTACCTCATCAGTAAAGTGGAGGTATTATCCTTGGAGAAGTGTTGGGAGGATTGTGTGGTACAATGCATGGAATGTATAGATGCTCTACTTGTTGAAGTTTTCTGAGCCCTCCGCCCACATACACACAACTTAAGAACTTCTTGTGTTCTCACTGATTAAATAAAATGAAGGTTTGCTGTGACTACAGTGAAATCATAATGGCATTGGCTAGCCTGCTGTGGGAAAATGTGCCTGCACCTGGGTGAACAGCAATGTACATAAATATTTTTTATATTCACAGTCATCTCTATACATCTGAGTAAGTATACAAACACAGGATCTCCGAAAAGCTCATGAAAAATTCATACTATGAAAAAACTGTGTTCATTTCAAAATTGTTTTGTACTGAGATAAGACTATTAATTCTCTTTTCCACTAAATTTTTGAACTTCACTCATATACATGAGAAATATGTGTGTGCGTGTATGTGTGTGTGTGTGTGTGTGTGTGTATGGACTGACGCATTAAGAGATTAAAACCCAGCTCTGAGTTCACTTAAGAAGCAGCCTTACTTTCTGTCTGCATTTCTGGTTATGGCTTGTTGCTTACCATTTATTTCCCTTAGGTATCACTGAACGGATTTTTGCCCTGAAGTTTCATTGTTAAAGATAACATTAACATAAAAGAATCCTCACCAGAGCAAGAAAGATGTATTACTCCAATTTCTCTAGACATCTAGTGGGAGAGAACGCTGATTGCATTACAAAGATTGAGAAGTTGAGATGACGTGGGACTCTGTTTCATGATTTATTTCTAGAATACAGTGAAGGGAAGCGTAAGTCATAGGGTGGACATCTGGGGGCCAGAGGAGCCCTGTATGCTCTGTTGTCTGAAACCCCATCCAGTGCTCTCAAAGGCAATTTGAGTATTTGCCATTTCAGGACAGCCATGAGGGGGAAGCTATGCAGCCAAAAATAATGCTCCGTGAGGAATAATTAGCTCAATACTAAACGTACATACAGGGAATGGGTAATTTTAGAAATATAAGTGTCCATGTCCAAAAAGAAAAGCATCTTTTGAGTGATATTACAGCATTTCACATGGTCTCTCCTTTACACACACAAAAAAAATCTCACTTTCAGAAGCCTTGATTTTGACTTGAGTTCAAGATGGCTTTTTTGGGGATGGGGGAGGTGAATTGATTTTTTTGACGGTTGTGTCCTTTTCTTTGTGATGTAACTTAGCCTTCACATGGATGTGGCTGAAGCTTACTGCTCTAACTTGGGGAAGGAAAGTGAGTAGTCTACCCTGCTGCCCACGTAGTGGCGCACAGTAAATGCTGGTTACACTGACGGAGGAAAACCTTCATAAAGATCCGAAGTCCAGTGGGAATTGCTGGCATCAAGCGTGAGGAAGCAGCCTTCACTTGCAGGACAACTTTAAATATGTGAAATTTGCAAGAGATGTATCGTATTTACTCCTTGAGCCATTTCATTTCCAGCCCTGGATCCATAACATAACTGACCCAAGGCTAAGTGACAAAAAATCTCATTACTCTTTCCACTGCTGGTGTTGTCGCTGAGCTGGAACAGAGTTAAAAATGTTACTTACGCAAGTGAAAATTGCCTCTACTGAAATCCAACCATTTACTGATAATATCAACCATATTAGTTTTCATATGCTTTCATGTGGACAAAATTCATTTGATATCATCAACTTCCCTGTGAGGCTTTTTTTTTTTTTATTTGACAGATAGAGTTATAGACAGTGAGAGGGAGACAGAGAGAAGGGTCTTCCTTCCGCTGGTTCACTCCCCAAATGGCTGCTATGGCCAGAGCTGCACCGATCCAAAGCCAGGAGTCAGGTGCTTCTTCCTGGTCTCCCATGCAGGTGCAGGGCCCAAGCACTTGGGCCATCCTCCACTGCACTCCCGGGCCACAGCAGAGAGCTGGACTGGAAGAGGAGCAACTGGGACTAGAAACCAGTGCCCATATGAGATGCGGGCGCCACAGGCAGAGGAATAACCAAGTGAGCCATGGGCGCCGGCCCGATATTTTTCATATCATCAGCTTGATAACCATTAGGTCTATGTCTTGAGTTTTCCTAGAATCAGCTTTTTTCCTTTTTTCTTTAGAAGTCCGTTGTTCTTAAGTTCAGAAGTTCTTTTTAGGTTGGTTTTATACTGAACAGGAAAAATATTGCAGAAACAAAATAACTTTGTTGTTCTGATCTTACCAAAGGTGGGGGAACATTGAGCCGAGTTCCTATTGCTGTGGTGCATCGAAGGTACTACACCAGTGAGCATGCATCAGAATCACCTGGGACTTGGAGGCTACTGATCTCTGGCTCTGGTCTTGGCCCAGGACCTCTGATTTCCAACATGCCTGGACTGTGCTGACACTGTTGGCTCAGTCACCCGGACTGCAAAACCCTGGCATAAATTCCCATGTATTAATCTCTAAATCTAGGATAACACTAACTTCTCTCAACACAGGCCAGCTTCAAGACGTAAGGAGACCTTCTAAATGGATGCACTCTCCAAGAATCTATTTGGGACCATGCACCCAGTCTAAAGATCATGCATTGCATAACCGCAGTTGCCAGGGTAACTCGTGCGCATTCTCCGGCGCCCTGGTCTCTGCATCCTGCTTCGATGCCTAGGCTTCGAGGGTTCTCCACATGGCTGCTGCTTCACCTCCAGACCATTGCTGCACTCTCAGTGTCACAGCACTACTGATGAGCTTCTGACTTGGAGAAAAGCCCGATGAGGAAGAAATTACCCATTTTCTACGGGCAAATGAAAACTGCTCTCCAGGTCATGGTCCCTGCAAAGCACAAGCCCTTTGAAGAGTTGCACGCTCTAGGGAAGGAGGAAGTCTGGGACATGCGCTTCCACCGTTGTAAATGTTTGAATGCATTGTGAACCTCCGGGGCACCAGCACGTAGAGAATGGTGCCTGGGAGAAGGTAATGGCTACAATAGACAGTGTGTAAGGGCCAGAGAGGGGATAATGTGGCTGGAACGCAGGCCACTTTATAGTCACCTTAATTGAGTCCTCCTCTTGCAAGCCACTTAAAAAGTGCAACTAAAACATAGCCGTGGTTGTATTAGAGCCCCTGGCACAAGGCATTGTTAGACTGGTCATGGAGCAAAATTACATACCTTGTACCTAGTATTGTATGTGTTAGCTTAGGGAGCAGTCATGCTTAATTCTTATTAAAAACAAAAATTCTCTTCTGGATTACGTTCTCCGGACTCACACAGCTTTTTAAGACCAGTCCAAAGTGTATTAGCAATGACAGCTAGCTTGTGGCCAAGAGCAGGGGTTAAAATAACAAGCAGAGCCCTCTGCTTTAGGACCTGAAGTTTGCCTTGTTCCATCTGTGCAGTCTCAGTCTGCGTAACAGAAAGATAAGCTAAGTGGTTTGAATATCCACAGTGAGGCATCCCTCCTAGCCCTAGGTTTGGGGAGAACACCCTGGGCCATCTGGGCCATTCTCGGGCGTCCAGACGTCCGAATCTACCCTTGCATTCTCCGAAGCTAGGAGTCTTCCCCTTTCAGCTTTGGAGACAGGAACACCTCGTGCTGTGAAGCTGTGAAATTGATTGGGACAGGCCAGCTGTGATGGGATGTTTCTGTGGCCTACTGCTGCCCCCCTCACTGGCAAGGATGAGCAAGGAAGCCTGGCACATGCCAGGGCTACTCCCTCTTTCTCAGGATGATGAGAAGCAGACCTGCATCTGCAGATGTGACCAGCTTGCAAACACCTCAGGCTGCACTCGGGTCTCCTCTCCTTGTTCATGGGGGCTACAGATGTGAGAGAGGCTTTTTAGCTCTGAGGAGCCAGTGACACCCGCTCCTGCCCAGCAACACCCAGCTGGCACCTTCCCCCCCACCCCCGCCGCTGCCGCCCATAGGCAGATGAAGGGCTGTCATCCCAAGGGTGGGGCACTAGCCCCAGGATGTCCCTGGCTTCGCTGCTCATCTTTGTCAGCATGGGGGAACACAGCAGGACGCTCTGTGAACGGCCTGCGTGGGGTCACACGAATATCCGCTGGTTTCCCTAAGTGAAGAGCTTCAGATAAAGAGATATAAAAAACACAGCTTAGGTCTGGGGCCATGGTACAGACCAGAGCTAAATCTTGCAGCTAAATTCTCCCACCTGTGTTCCAGAAGGCAGGGTGTTTTGAAAGAGCCTGTGACTTTAAATTAGGTATAACAGGTTTCCTTTTTGGTGCTCTGTTAATTGTCACCAATCAGGGAGAAATATGATATTTGTCCTTTGGGATTGGCTTATTCCACTCATCATGGTGTTTTCTAGATTCTTCCATTTTGTTGCAAATGACCGGATTTCATTGTTTTTTACTGCTGCATAGTATTCTATAGAGTACATGTCCCATAATTTCTTTATCCACTCTACTGTTAATGGGCATTTAGGTTGGTTCCAGGTCTTAGCTATTGTGAATTGAGCTGCAATAAACATTAAGGTGCAGACAGCTTGTTTGTTTGCCAATTTCATTTCCTTTGGGTAAATTCCAAGGAGTGGGATGGCTGGGTTGTATGGTAGAGTTATATTCAGGTTTCTGAGGAATCTCCAGACTGACTTCCATAGTGGCTTGACCAGTTTGCATTCCCACCAACAGTGGGTTAGTGTCCCTTTTCCCCCACATCCTCGCCAGCATCTATTGTTGGTAGATTTCTGAATGTGAGCCATTCTAACTGGGGTGAGGTGGAACCTCATTGTGGTTTTGATTTGCATTTCCCTGATTGCTAGTGACCTTGAACATTTTTTCATATGTCTCTTGGTCATTTGGATTTCCTCTTTTGAAAAATATCTATTGAGGTCCTTGGCCCATCTCTTAAGTGGGTTGTTTGTTTTGTTGTTGTGGAGTTTCTTGATCTCTTTGTAGATTCTGGTTATCAATCCTTTATCTGTTGCATAATTTGCAAATATTTTTTCCCATTCTGTCAGTTGCCTCTTCACTTTCCTGACTGTTTCTTTTGCAGTACAGAAACTTCTCAATTTGATGCAATCCCAATAGTTGATTTTGGCTTTGACTGCCTGCACCTCCAGGGTCTTTTCCAAGAAGTCTTTGCCGGTGCCAATATCTTGCAGGGTTTCTCAAATGTTCTCTAATAATTTGATGGTGTCGGGTCATAGATTTAGGTCTTTAATCCATGTTGAGTGGATTTTTGTGTAAGGTGTAAGGTAGGGGTCTTGCTTCATGCTTCTGCACATGGAAATCCAGTTTTCCCAGCACCATTTATTGAATAGACTGTCCTTACTCCAGGAATTGGTTTTGTATCCTTGATCAAATATAAGTTGGCTGTAGGTGTGTGGATTGATTTCTGGTGTTTCTATTCTGTTCCATTGGTCTATCCATCTGTTTCTGTACCAGAACCATGCTGTTTTGATTATAACTGCCCTGTAGTATGTCCTGAAATCTGGTATTGTGATGCCTCCAGCTTTGTTTTTGTTGTATAAGATTGCTTTAGCTATTCAAGGTCTTCTGTGCCTCCATTTGAATTTCAGCATAGTTTTTTCCAGATCTGAGAAGAATGTCTTTGGTATTTTGATGGGTATCGCATTGAATCTATAAATTGCTTTTGGGAGAATGGACATTTTGATGATATTGATTCTTCCAATCCATGAGCATGGAAGATCACCAAAAAGGAAACCTGTTGAAGTGAAATGGACACTATGAGATACAATGACTTGATCAGCCCTTGTCCTTACTGTCGAAGAATAACTTAATACTTTATCCCTTTTAGTATTTTTTTTTTCTTCTACTTAATACTATTGGTTGGGCTGGTGCCGTGGCTCACTAGGCTAATCCTCCGCCTTGCGGCACCGGCACACCAGGTTCTAGTCCCGGTCGGGGCGCCAGATTCTGTCCCGGTTGCCCCTCTTCCAGGCCAGCTCTCTGCTGTGGCCAGGGAGTGCAGTGGAGGATGGCCCAGGTCCTTGGGTCCTGCACCCCATGGGAGACCAGGATAAGTACCTGGCTCCTGTCATCGGATCAGCGCGGTGCGCGGCCGCAGCACACCAGCCGCGGCAGCCATTGGAGGGTGAACCAATGGCAAAAGGAAGACCTTTCTCTCTGTCTCTCTCTCTCTCTCACTGTCCACTCTGCCTGTCAAAAAAAAAAAATACTATTGGTTGAACTCTTTAATTAACACACAATTATTCTTAGGTGTATAAATTTAACTGAAAAGTAATCCCTGTTAAATATAAGAGTGGGAATAAGAGAGGGAGGAGATGTACAATTTGGGACATGCTCAAGCTGACTTGCCTCAAACGGTAGAGTTAGAAACACGCCAGGGGATTTTAATTCAGTCCCATCAAGGAGGCATGTACCAATGCCATCTCACTAGTCAAAGTGATCAGTTTCAGTTCATAATTGAATAGAATGATAGGATTAAGAGTCAAAGGGATCACATAAACAAGACTAGTGTCTGCTAATACTAACTGATAGAAAAAAAAAGGAGAAAATGATCCAACATGGGAAGCAGGATACACAGCAGACTCATAGAATGGCAGATGTCCTAAACAGCACTCTGGCCTCAGAATCAGCCCTTAAGGCATTCAGATCTGGCTAAAAAGCCCATGAGAGTATTTCAGGCATGGAAAGCCAAGAAACTCTGGCAAAAAAAAATTACCTAAATGAAAGATCTCTGTGAGATGCCAATAGAAAGAATGGGCCATCAAAGAAGGAGGTACCTTTCTCTGAAGGGAGGAGAGAACTTCCACTTTGACTACGACCTTGTCTAAATAAGATAAGAGTCGGAGAACTCAAAAGGCTTCTGTAGCCTTGGCAGCTCATGACAAGAGCCTAGGGTGATTACTGACGCCATAAACAAGAGTGTCAATTGTTAAGTCAACAACAGGAGTCATTGTGCACTTACTCCTCATGTAGGATCTCTGTCCTTAATGTGTTGTACAATGTGAATTAATGCTATAACTAGTACTCAAGCAGTACTTTACACTTTGTGTTTTGGTGTGGGTGAAAACTTTTGAAATCTTAATATATACTAAATTGATCTTCTGTATATAAAGATAATTGAAAATGAATCTTGATGTGACTGGGATGGGAGAGGGAGTGGGAGATGGGAGAGTTGTGGATGGGAGGGAAGCTATGGGGGGGGGGGAAGCCACTGTAATCCAAAAGCTGTACTTTGGAAATTTATGTTTATTAAATGTTTTTAAAAAAATTAGGTATAACAGGGGCTCTGGGCAAAACAGATTCCAGAGAAGGTGCTGTGAGTGCATCAGCAGGTGTTACTGTCCTAAGTACAGAATCCATGCTGAAGTGATCAATTTCAGTTCACAATTGATCATAATGAAAGGACTGAGTCGAAGGGATCACATAAACAAGTCTAGTACCTGGTATTACTAACCGATAGAATAAATAAAGGGGAGAGCGATCCAACATGGCAAGCGAGATACACAGCAGACTCATAGAATGACAGATGTCCTAAACAGCACTCTGGCCTCAGAATCAGCCCTAAAGGCATTCGGATCTGGCTAAAAAGCCCATGAGAGTATTTCAGGCATGGAAAGCCAAGACACTCTGGCAAAAAAAAAAACAACAACAAACCTAAATGAAAGATCTTTGTGAGTGAGATCCCAGTGGAAAGAACAGGTCTTCAAAGAAGGAGGTACCTTTCTCTGAAGGGAGGAGAGAACCTCCACTTTGACTATGACCTTGTCTAAACAAGATAAGAGTCGGAGAACTCAAAAGGCTTCCATAGCCTTGGAAACTCATGACTGGAGCATAGGGAGATTACTGATGCCATAAACAGGAGTGTCAATTTGTAAAGTCAACAACAGGAGTCACTGTGCACTTACTCCTCATGTAGGATCTCTGTCCTTAATGTGCTGTACATTGTGATTTAATGCTATAACGAGTACTCAAACAGTATATTTCACTTTGTGTTTCTATGTGGGTGCAAACTGTTGAAATCTTTACTTAATGTATACTAAACTGATCTTCTATATATATAGAAAATTGAAAATGAATCTTGATATGAATGGAAGGGGAGAGAGAGCGGGAAAGGGGAGGGTTGCGGGTGGGAGGGAAGTCATCGGGGGGTGGGGGAAGCCAATGTAGTCCATAAGCTGTACTTTGGAAATCTATATTCATTAAATAAAAGAAAAAAATCAAAAAAAAAATCCATAGCTGGAATCTGATGTCCGGGTGGCTCAGATCCAGTAGCTTTGTGTTATAGCTTACACATGAATGAGGGGACTAAATTTTCCTTACAAAAGTTCACATATGCACAGAAATCGAGAGAATGGTATAATCAACTATCAGAATGTATAATTCAGAATGCATTTCTATAACAAAGAATGATTTCTTATATAAATAGGATACCATTACCACAGCTGATAAGATTCTGTGGTATCACTTAACACCCAGAGTGTATTCTATGTGGAATTGGAAAGAAATGTTATTGTGTATGGATAGCATGAAAATTAATGAAAAATTGATTATACTAATGCAGATTATAGATACTGAAAAGCTATCAAAGAGAAACAAAATCCATGAACACTTTATTTGTTTAGCTGGGTAAAATAACACTAATTAAACCAATTTATTCAATGGCCTGGCATTTATCCCTAATGACCACACATCACAACAACAATTATGCTTGTCGTTAAATGTGCATTAGATTTTGGTTACAATCAAAATGCATAAGTAATGCAAGAATCTGCTTGCAAGTTAAATATAAAATTATTCACTGCCAAAGAAATTGAATTGACCCACATAATCTGTGTTCAGACTCAGGAAGTGTAGTTGATATCAGGAGAATAAAAAATAGGTGGACTCGATCAAACTCCTGACAGCCTTCTCTCATCACCTTGACAGTGATCAATTACACTCTTAGATGAGAAAAACGCTTGTAGAAAACTTGGGCACAATTATAGAGAATGCAGGTGTTCTGGGCTGAGGAAGGACTCTCCACACAAACACAGCAGTGCCCGAAGGACGAGCTTTGTGGGCCAGCCTCTGCCCCCACTCCCTAAGCTGACCTCACTTTGCAGACTCACGGAGGCGGAGCTTCAGAAAACTGGCTGTGTATTCCGTGTGACCTTGAACAAGGTGCTTCTTGTGACTTGGTTTGTCACTTGGGAAACACCAGTGGATACGTCTGAAGGCTTTGTGCAGTGTTATTGGGAGTAACTTCACAGCTGATTTGCTCATACTCCTAAAAACTGGAAACAAGCAGGATTCTTGTCTGAGAGGAAAAGGATTAAACAGAAGGCTTTGGTCCGCTCCATGCCCTGAGACTCGCGTCTCCATGCCTATGAACAAGCCACACACTTCTCGACTGTTCCAGGTCTTGTTGGCTCCTTGGTTCTATGGGCGTAGAATCTACTGAACTCAAAGGCACCTGCCATATTTATCCACCTTATTGGTCAACCAGACCAGCTCCAAATCCCTCTGGGAAAGCCAGCCTCAGAAATGCTGGCCTTAATTCATTTGTTAGGTTTTAAGTCTAATCAGGCTAAGTTGACACCAGCCTCAGCCTTATGCAGAACAGCACCCAGCTTAATGGAATTTGGAGTCCCAGGGCAGGATTTTAGCTTGACCCTTAGCTGTAAGTCCGTGGGAATGTGCACCAAACTGTACAGCTCCTCCCTCTCTCATTCCCACTCTTTTTTACTGGAATCCATTTTAAATTGACTTAATACACCTATGATTAGTTCTACATTAAATAAAGATCTTAACCAATGGTATTAGGTAGAAAAAAATAATTAAAAAAAAATACACTGTTCCTCGACAGTTAAGACAAGGGCTGTGCAAGTCATTGCTTCTCATAGTGTCGATTTCACTTCCATAGGTTCCCTTTTAGGTGTTCTGTTAGTTATCACAGATCAGGGAGAACACACAATATTTGTCCCTTTGAGACTGACTGACTTCACTAAGTATGATGTTTTCAGATTCATCCATTTTGTTGCAAATCACTAGAGTTCATTTTTTACCACTGTATAGTTTTCCATAGAGTACATATCCCATAATTTCTTTACGCAGTTTTCTGTTGATTCCATGTCTTAGCTATTGTGAATTGAGCTGCAGTAAACATGGAGGTACCTATAACTCTTTGCTTATTTCATTTCCTTTGGGTAAATTCTTAGGAGTGGGATGGTTGGGTCGTATGGTAGGATTATATTCAGATTTCTGAGGTATCTCCCAACTGTCTTCCATAGTAGTTGTACCAGTTTGCATTCCCACCAACAGTGGATTAGGGTACCTTTGTCTTTTTTTTTTTTTTCTTTTTTTTTAAGATATATTTATTTGTTTGAAAGTCAGAGTTACACAGAGAGAAGGAGAGGCAGAGAGGGAGAGAGGTCTTCGATCTGCTGGTTTACTCCCCAGTTTGCTGCAGTGGCTGGAGACATGCTGATCAGGAGGCAGGAGCCAGGAGCTTCTTCCAGGTCTCCCACGCAGGTGCAGGGGACTAAGGGCTTGAGCGATCTGCTGCTGCTTTCCCAGGCCATAGCAGAGAGCTGGATCAGAAGTGGAGTAGCCAGGCCTTGAACTGGCGCCCATATGGGATGCCAGCACTGCAGGCAGCAATTTTACCCACCACGCCACAGCACCGGCCCCAAGGGTACCTTTTGCCCACATCCTCACCAGCATTTGCTGTTTGTTGATTTCTGTTTGAAGTCCATTCTAACTGGGGTGAGGCAAAACCTCAATGAGGTTTTGATTTTCATTTCCCTGATGGTTAGTGGTCCTGAGAATTTATTCATGTGTCTGTTGGCCATTTGGATTTCTTCTTTTTGAGGAATGTCTGTTTAAGACCATTGCCCATTTATTGACTCAGTTGTTTGATTTCTTGTTGTTGAGTTTTTTGATCACTTTATATTATATTCTGGTTATTAATGCTTTATCAGTTGCATAGTTTGCAAATAATTTTTCCCAATCTATTATTGGTTGCACCTTTTTACTTTCCTGACTGTTTGTTTTACTGTGTGGAAGCTTTTCCATTTGATATAATCTCATTTGTTTTTGTTTTTGTTTTGTTTTTTAATTTTGAAATCCTTTAGTGCACAAAAGGAACATCCCAGAAACAGAACAGGTGCTGACTTAACAGTGAAGCACTCTACCAAGCAGAGCCTTCCCACTTAGTCAATAGGAATATCCCGTAAATAGGCATGAAAGAGGTGAACACTTCAGGACTAAATGCCAACCCTAAAGTTGTGTACAACATTCATATATGGCTTCTTATCTCCTAGGAACAGTATTTCCATAGTGATGTATATGACAGCTATATTTATTGGAAAGATGCTTTTGACTCAGATGTCTAACAAAAACGCTAAAGAGGTAGCTTTGCCAATACAAGGTGAGAGAAAGGCTTTACCTTGCTTTGGTTATTTTCTCAAAAATCAGCAAACTTTTCTTTTTTATAACTTTCCCTTGATCAGTCAGGAAGATAAAGATATCTTTTGAAGAAGCCAATCCATGACACTCGAAGAACCAGTTGCCCCAAGCAGCTGTTTTTGAAACTGTTGTTCTGAAAGTCACCTGGGCAGGTCACTCGATGCAGACCTGTTAAGAATTGACCAGCAGTTTTAGGAATTCATCCCAGTTTGTGGCCAAATTCCATGCATAGTTTAATGAAGCTCACTTCTTTAGGGACTCAAGAATACTGGTAGATGTCCTATCACTGAGACTTGGGGAATGTTATACATTTTTTAAAGTCAAAAAAAAATTTGAAAAATTCTCAGGATGGCCCATGAAAGGGAATCATGAGTACCTTCAAGTAACTGCATGCAATTCCTCCAGGTTCAGTCGTGTTTCGTAGACTCATCACATCTTCACCTCAAAGGAAACTGTAGCCGGCACCGCGGCTCACTAAGCTAATCCTCCGCCTTGCGGCGCCGGCACACCGGGTTCTAGTCCCGGTCGGGACGCCGGATTCTGTCCCGATTGCCCCTCTTCCAGGTCAGCTCTCTGCTGTGGCCCGGGAGTGCAGTGGAGGATGGCCCAAGTGCTTGGGCCCTGCACCCCATGGGAGACCAGGAGAAGGACCTGGCTCCTGGCTTCGGATCAGCACGATGCGCTGGCCGCGGTGGCCATTGGAGGGTGAACCAACAGCAAAAGGAAGACCTTTCTGTCTCTCTCTCTCACTGTCCACTCTGCCTGTCAAAAAAAAAAAAGAAAGAAAGAAAAGAAACTGTAGCTTCTGAGCGCCAGTTGCCACATGCTGCTTTATTTGGGTGGGTGACACATGGAGTGGGGAAGGTCTGTCCATAAGCTTTGACACTGGGCACTGACTATGTACAAACTAGCTTATCCTAGTCTTAGAAATAAGCCCACCCCACCCTCCCCTCAAAAAAAGTTGCAAGAGGCAACAAAACACTTTTCCATTTGCAAACCTAGAACAGTTATTTACCAGGCAATGGTTAGGAACCACTAGAAACAAAGTGACATCACATTAATCATGTCTGACTTGTTACATTAGGGAAGCATAAGTATACAGTAAATAAGAGCTTTGTCTGAAGCCCCAGCAGAATATGTACATATTAGAGCCGCTGTGAAACCGAGCAGGCATTTCCGTAGCACATCCCCAGCTAAGTTTCATCACTCAACAGTCAAGGTCACAGACACTAGGACACTGTGGGGTAACACTAAGCAGATAGCCACATATACTTATCCTTGAAAATGCATGATGGGAGAAGCAAAGGTCAAGGGGAACCATGCTTCACCTGCCAAGCATCTGTTACATAAATAGGTATGAGTCCCTTCTCCGGTGGTGGCTGGCAGCCTCACACCTCGCAAGCACCCGTGGAGCCAGGGGGAGTCTCTCAGCACACAGCGAGCCCATCACGTGCCTGCTTCCACTGAGTCAGGCTAACAAGCTCCCTCCTCACAATCTCCAGGTTCAAGTCAAAGCATAAATAACTCAGACACCACACCTGTGGCTCTTCCTTTCACAGTGTTACTAGGAACAGGCACCAGTCACAGCAGCACAGAGGCTGTGTACCAGTATGTAGGAGTGGAGAGTAGCTTTGTGCACTTTTGGAAAAAAAAAAAAAAAAGACAGAAACCCAAATCCACCATCTGTGCCTTGTCCCTTACCGACTAGCTCTGTCTGTGGCGAGGAAGACACTGTTGCTCCTGGGCCCTTTCTGTCAGCTTCCTCCTCTCCTTGTTCCTCTTCTTTGCTTTGGGTGTTCTCTTCCCTCCTGGACAGTGCCTCATGGCCATCTTACATCTCCTAGGTTCAGCAATGGTTGGACAGGGTATTTTCTTTTGCAGGCTTTTTAACAATTTGCCGTATTCTGGTTTCCAGGCCCCATTTAAATCCACATGTGCAATTATTTCTGCTACAAGTTCCCCATTCACTCCAATGACCAACTTCACATCCTTCTACGCACTCCATGGTTTCATCTAATGGTGCAAAACCATCTGGACGTTCATCAAAGCAGAGGCCTCTATGCAGGTAGAAGCCTACTTTGCACTTGGTACAAAGGTCTTTGCTAAAGCAAGAATCACAGTTTTCTATTCTGCATCTTGCACTTCTGTTCATATCTGGGGCTCGGTGTCCATAGTACCCTGACGGGCAGGAATGCAGGCACTCTCCATATTGGCGCATCCCTTCTCTTCGAAGGAAGAACAGTTTCTGTTGACATCAGCTGCACCCATTGTCCTTTGAACAAGACAAGCAACCTTTGCAAATAGGGTTTGATACATAACTAGCTCGCTTATTGTGTCTCCATCGGTTGCCTTGACAGTGGCTGTAATCCATACAGTTCAGAATGATGAGCGCAAAGGAGAAGAGGTGAAACTGCATCTGGACGGTTGGCTGGGGAGAGGCGCCTCTCAAAGTCGGGGACCTGGAGGGCTCATCCAAAAGGCTGGCGCCAGCGTGCTGCTGGGGAGGATTCCGAGGGCGAGTCGACGCAACCCCGAAGGCCGAATGCGTCAGTTCAGCGCAAGCAGAACCTGAGACAGGAGCGAGAAACAGAGTGGGTGGGTATGGAGACGGCCCCGGGGAGTCTCATTTGTTAATTATTACTTTTCTCCTACTAGTTTGAGTTTGGTTTGCTGTAGTTTTTCTAGACCCTTTTGGTGCCTTTCCAGTTTCTTGATCTAGGCATGAATTGCTATAAACTTTCCTCTTAACACTGCTTTTGCTGTATCGCACAAATTTTGGTGTGTTGTATTGTCGTCCTCATTTGTTTCCAGAAAGTTTTTGATTTCTCTTTTGATTTCTTCTATGACCCACTGTTCATGCAGGAACATATTCATTCTCCATGTGTTTGCTTGTGAGATTTCCCTCTGCATGAGCTGCTGTGTGTCCCTGCATTGTAAGTAGAAGCACACAGCCCACCTCTGGGATTCCTACTCAGTTCTCGATCCTGATGGGGGCAGGTAGGAGAGCTCTGGTGCACTAAGCCCCGCCTGCGAGGGCCTGGCTTGTTTCTCACTGGTGAGCAAAACGAGCTCAAGATTTCGATATTTAGGACTTTGCCTTGTCGTACAGCTTGCATGGTGGGGGAGATTACTCTGAAATGTGATCCTCCTTCCTGGGTGGGGGATGTTGTGAAGTAGTCCCCACAATGGATGGGTATGTCACAGGGGGCAAATGCGGTAGCCCCCTGCTTACATTCGAAGATGCAAACAAACAGTATGACTTCTCAGCCAGCTGCAAGTCCAGTTTGGGGGAGGGGGAGACATAGATGGACAGAGGTGTGCCCGACCTCTCTGTTCCCCTGTTCTTGCTACTTGAAACTTCAAATGCCGTTCACTGGGTTCCCCTGCCCACTGCTATCCACAGCTCCATGGACTCACAGCCTGGCATCTCTCTCTGCTTCTCCACCACTTCCCGTACTTTTTTGCTCCCTCAGCGTGGACCTGTCCAGGCTCTGTTGGACTCCTGGGCTTCTCTGCAAGAAATTCTCACAGCTCTGTCAACGGCTTGTATCCTCTTTTCTTATTAACTATCTATTTCACCCCGCATGACTTGGACTGTCCTGTTGTTACACCACCATCTTGGCCCTCATCCTCCCTCACTTTTTCAAAAGATTGGAACCCACTCTACAAGAGCAAGAGAATTTATTTCCTGTGCCTCGTTAGGGAAAAAAAAGGGTGGATTTTATTAGGGAATATTACATCACTCCACCAAATGTTCTACCATGCGCACCCCTAAGGTAGTTCCGCATCACTAGAGGTAATCAAGCAAAGACAGCACAACCTCTCGCCAGGAACTTCAGAAAATGGGAATTGGGCATTCACTGGGATGGGCCTGACGCATTTTATTCTCTTGGTTCTAAATTTTTCTCATTTCTCATTAACATCAGGCTCAACATCCCTATTGCGGTTTTCTGTGATTTCTAAGTTTGTGTGCTTGTTTCAAAGACAGAGTGATAGCTCTCATTCACTGGCTCATTCCCCAGATGACTACAACAATGCAGCTCCAACAGGCCACGCCAAGCCAGAACCTGGGAATCCAACCAGAACCTCCCTTGTGCATGGTAAGAACTCAACTGCTAAAGCCATGCCCTGTTGGCTCTCAGGGTGCACATGAGCAGGGAGCTGGGATCAGAAGGTTGAAGCCAGGCACTGGGATATGGGCTGTGGGTATCCTAAACTGAGTGCAGATGCTGTTCCAAATGCCTGCCCCTTTTGTAATTTTCATGTGTAAAAAGCCTCTGTGGGCACTGTGATTTTAACGGACCTTGTAAATCAGTGCTTGAATTGCAACATTAAACAGAAACAATGAGGTTTTCATACTTGCCAATTTTCAACATGTTAAAGCACACAGAGGTGTATTTCATGCCAGAATCCCTGGGCATAGATTCCTGTGACTAGAACACTGCTAAGGACATCACATTCCCAACCAGTGTGTTATTTGCTTAGTGGTATCTTTCCTATCCGGAAATGTTTTCTTTAATCATCTTTGAAGCTACCGTCTCCTTTTTGTTCTGTTACTCACATTGTAAACTTTTAAAATAAATGTCCTTAGGCATCAACTCTGATATTTATAAAACCTTGCAAATTTTTAATAGACTCATTATAGATTCTTTTTGTTTAACTCAAGTAAAAGTATAGATAGCCTTTTCGCTTAAAATATTTATCTATCAAGACGAGATATCACATATGAGAGTACTTCAAAAAATTCATGGAAAAACAAATTAAGATATGTTTGCTTTGGCACAAAAAATTTGAAATGCACACAGAGTTTTCATAATTCACATTTCCCATGAGCCTTTTGAAGTCCTCTCATAGACTCTGAAGTCGAGTGAGCTGAGTTTTACTTCTGGTTCCATTACGTCCTAACTCTGTGACTTTGGGAAAGTTTCCTCTTTGGAAAAAAAAATGCTGAAAACAGTATATAACTGAACGAGTGAAACACAGGAATGAATGTGGGGTCCCAGAGTGATATGACAGGTCCGTGTTCTCTGGTGATTAAGCAAAGTGGTTGCCTTGTTTCAGATCCCTGGTCTTCAAGTTACTCCACCTCCCCAACTCCCTGTCCCCATTTTTATAATGGAGGTGATTCTAGTATCAGCCTCACAGGTTTGTGGCGGTGATTAACTGGGGTAAGGCTTGTGAAGTCCTTGGCACAGGGTACTGCTGGCAGTGGGCACTGTTTGCTGGCTGCCACCTTCCCAGGCAACTTCCCGGCCCCCTGCTCCTTCCTCCCTACTGTGTCATCCTGTTTGTCCAAAAGCAAAAAACACCTGTAACCCAGAAGCAGAGTTCCTTCAAGGGAAAACCTATCTTTTTTTTTTTAAGCATAGACATTGAAGCCCCCAGCGGCTGTGAGAAGAAACACCCAGTGACCTGGCTGAGAAACAGCCAAACTGTCCTGTTAGGAAGTAGGGAGGTGAGGCTGGGAGAGCAGTCGGTCTGTTGGGAATTTCTCAGCAGCGGCAGTGTCCTGCACGTTTAGAGGAGCAGAGTGTCTGGTGTGTTCAGCAGGCAGCCTGAGGGACACAGCTGTCTGATACCCCAGCGCTTCAGCAAGGGTCTAGCATGAAATTACCTCCAATGCATGTGGCTTGGGGGACTGCATCAAAGAGAAATCTTTTTTTATTATTCCACATTTAGTCATTGCAATGGTAAAGCAATGACACGAGCTGGATGAAGTAGGATGAGAGACTCAGGACATGATTATGAAGGCCAGTAAACACCTGCGTACCCCCAGGACTACTTGGACATCTTAGAACACTGGATTTCTCACTGTGGACTGGGTACTCGGGCCTTGAGCTCTAGATGTAAATGTTAAATGAGGTATGACCGATGGATCTGGAAAGCTTGGCTGCCGGCATCTTTACCCCACCAGCACTGCTCGCGTCCTGCTAAGACTGTGTTCTCCCTTTTCATCCGGCACACATGCTCAGTGTGATTCTTACTTGGAAAAGTGGAGTTCTTGATTTCAAAGCAAAGCTGGAACTTTTATGCTCAGAGACTCCTCAAATCTTGGAACTACAGACCTTCGGGGGGTGACCTAGCCTGTTGTCTTAAATTAATAGATGGGAAGCAAGCCTAGAGAGCCCAGTTCCCAGTGCCAGGCACAGGCAGTGAATGGACTTGAATTTTCACCCAACGGAAGACCAGTCCTTCGTTTATCATTGGGCCATTTTGGGGGAAGTGACAAATGAAATAAATATAAACCTGAATAGGTAAAGTGCTCACAAAATTAGGGAGCTATTACTAGTTGCCAGTTGTGTCTCTGAGTTGAGGCAACGTATTTCAGCAATGGAAAATCTGTTTATACTGTGCCAATAAGCTATGTCAGTACATTATAGCAGATACCTTTTAATGACAATCATAATCTCCTTAGAATAAAATAGAATGAAATTCATTCTTTGCCATACAGAAATGAAAATAGGTTCCCAGGCCGGCGCCGCGGCTCAACAGGCTAATCCTCCGCCTCACGGCGCCAGCACACCGGGTTCTAGTCCCAGTCGGGGCACCGGATTCTGTCCCGGTTGCCCCTCTTCCAGGCCAGCTCTCTGCTGTGGCCAGGGAGTGCAGTGGAGGATGGCCCAGGTGCTTGGGCCCTGCACCCCATGGGAGACCAGGAAAAGTACCTGGCTCCTGCCATCGGATCAGTGCGGGGCGCCGGCCGCAGCGCGCCGGCTGCGGCGGCCATTGGAGGGTGAACCAACGGCAAAGGAAGACCTTTCTCTCTGTCTCTCTCTCTCACTGTCCACTCTGCCTGTAAAAAAAAAAAAAATAGGTTCCCTTTTATGATCAAAATGTTTAATGTTATTTGCTTTCCTGTGTCTTGAGCTGATTTTCTGGTGGGTTGTGTTGATATGAGTTTAAAAATTTACAGGGCAGGGATTGTGGTGCAGTGGGTTGAGCTGCTGTTTGGGGCTCCTGTATCCCCTAATGGAGTGCCAGTTCAAGTCCTGGCTACTCTGCACTTCCAACTCAGCTTCCTGCTAATGTGCATGGGAGGTAGTGGATGATGCCCCACATACTTGAATTCTCGCCACTCTTAATGAGGGTGAGCTCAATCAAGCTCCTGGCCTCAGCTGTTCCAGCCCTGGCTATTGTTCACATTTTGGGAGTAAACCAGTGGATAGATGATACTTCTCTGTCTCTCTGTCTCTTTCTTTCTCTTTCTCTCTCTCTCTCTGCTAGATAAATATAGATAATTTTTAAACTGTAATACCTTTATTAAGAATGAGGCTTTGAATAATTTACTTTTATTGTAGCCTAATTATTGAATGACTGATTATACTAATCCTGATAGAATTTATGAAATGAAAATTAATTAAACATTTAATTTGTAAATTTTGGACTTGCAATTTATAAAAAGTAGATGAATTATAAAGTTATAGTTCTATAGCAACTCAGTCTTTATAATTGCAATAATTTTAATTTATTTTTTAAAGACTTTTTTATTTGAAAGACAGAGGGAGAGACAGAGAGAGGTCTTTCATCTGCTGGCTCAGTCCCCAGATGGCCATTGGCCAGACTGGGCCAGGTCAAAGCAAAATCCAGGAGCTTCATCTGGGCCTCCCACGTGGGTGCACAGGCCTATACCCTTGGGCTGTCCTCCGCTGCTTTCCCAGGCACTTGAGCAGGGAGTTGGATCAGAAGTGAAGCAGCTAGGACTCGAACCAGTGCTCATGTAGGGTGCTGGCATAGTAGGTGGTGGCTTAGCCTACTATACCACCATGCTGGCCCATAATTTCACTTTAAAGATATGCAAAAAAAAAAAAAAAAGATGAGTTATTGCTTAGAAATTAGAGTTAATAGACTATGTCCCTCCAAGTATGATTCTGTCATTATAGCTATAGTTATATGCCTTATTAAATTCAAGAGAGAATTTGTCTTTGTCAATTACAAAATTTTATCTGTAAAACTACAAGTTACATTGGTTTGCACATGTAAGGATGAGGGAGGAGGGTGGAACCCTGGGAAAGATGAGTCCCTAGTGTGTTGTCTAAAGGCACTTACAGAATGGATCCTTAATACATAAAGAAAGGATCCACAGAAGTATAAACAAAGGGCACATTTCTCACTCTGCAAGGAAAGTTAGAGGTTAAAAGTGTCAAACATAAAGGGGCTTCTCTGGTCCAAGTAGTCACACAATGCCCAGTCCTGTCTGATTTCACCTGTAGGGGGAGAATTCCCTCTAAGTGCAAAGTTGTGCAGTGTGGTTAACTTTGTAGAAACAGCACTCTGCAGAGCCCCATTCATTGTAACTAAGGAATCAACTCAGTGGCAAGTCCAGTGATCTTTGAAAGGCAGGGATGGAAAGACATGTTTGGAGGTATGGCCTGCCGTGCCCCGTAGAACAGAGTGTGGAGTCGGGGACCCTGTGGCCAGGTCTGGTTCTGATACCTCTCCCAGGGTGACCAGGAACAATTCACGTCACTTCTCAGTTTGACTTTGATTTGCCAAATGGGATTTTAAATTATAAATCCTTAAGAATAGAAACTGGAAACTCACCTGTGGAGAAATAAGACTTCTTAATTCATAGGAAAATGTTTATTCTTGAATGTTTGAAATGCAATGTAAACCTGAGAAACCGCCAAACATCTGCTCAAGAATAAGAGTTTGTGTAGATGATAATAATCCTTAGGAAGTAGCAATGAAATTGAATTCACTCATCAAATGCAATCCAGTGCTTAGAGCCAGAGTCTGTCTTCCTCATTGACATCCAGGTCTCCAGGGTCCAGCATGCATTAGTTCAAAAAGTACTCAGTCATTAAGTACCAACCATTGGTGGTCTCGAACCCTGCAATGCGGAAATCAGTACAATCATATGAAATAAAAGGCTTTTTTTTTTCCTGGAATAGCCTGTAAATTCAGCTGAAAGATGGAGCATCAAGGGAAATGGTTAGTTCCAATCTGTTCGAACTACCCACATGGGCCTATCAAACTATATTCTTTAATATTCTAATTTTTTGAAAGGCAGAGTTACAGAAAGAGGAGAGAGCATGAAAGAGACCTTCCATTACTGTTCATTCCCTAAATGACCACAATGGCCAGGGCTGGGTTATGCTGAAAGCCAGGAGTCTGGAACTCCATCTGGGTCTCCCAACTGGGTGGCATGGGCCCAAGTACATGGGCCATCATCTGCTGCTTTCTCAGGCACATTAGGGAGCTGGATTGGAAATAGACCAGCTGGGACTTGAATAAGTGGTCTAACCGCCTGTGCCACAGTGCCAGCGCCCAAATTATATATTCTTAAGCAGACCCGGGAAAAAGAAGAAAGCCTTATTTTAGGGAGTGCAGTGGGCCAGAAGGTGGTGGTACCAATCTCCTTTCTCTCTGTTCTTCCGAGTTGACCTCCAGGACGAAACACTTACTATCTAGTTGTTCTCCCTTGGGACATGAACAAGTAGGGGACTCACTTTTGACTGTGGTTCATTCGCCACTGGGCTCCAACTTCAGCTAGTCGCTTACAAGAACCTGAGATGTAAATCATTTAAACACGTAGCACTGCCCACCTCCTAGGAATGTCTGTGAGCTGCAGTGCGTATTCTGGTCATGAATCCATTCCCACTCGGGAGCTTCGGCTGGAAGAGCATAAGTGTGCATGCAGCTGTGAATGTGTTCTCTCCGAGGTACCTGGGACACACAGGGCAACTGTAGGGCAGGGAGCAGTGATCAGGAGAAAGGTTTGGCTGACACTAAACATGGGTGTTCATCGGGATACAGGGACGGCCAGGCCTAGGCTGTTGCTCAGGGCACTGCAACTAAGACCTGTCAGTTGTAAGATACACACTAATTTCAGAGCTGTTGGAGTGTGAAAAAATGGGCATGTTAGAATTGAAACACACAGGACATGCAAAGAACTGTCTGCTGTCTCTTCAGTCCATGTAGTTTGTTCCAAGTCAAATACAAAAGGTATAGGTATATTTGGAACGACTAAGGGGAGTAGTTGGAATAGAACAAAAGAAGAATCCAACTTTCCTTGGATGTGTAACTTCTTCGCAAATTGACTCGCCTTTGGGCAAGCTCTCTGCAGACTGTTAAGTTGATGTATAATGCAGTTAGGTCCAATTGGAGGTCTTGAAACACTGAGGAAAACCACTGTATTCTTGCCATACTGTTGCCCTCTTATACCCTCTTTGTAACACCATAGGAAAGTGTACAAACTCGGGCCTCCTAGCTTCTAAAATTCTGTCAGTAAGGACCCAACCTCATGGAGGTGCAAAGACCTCCGTCAAAGCCTTAGAGTCCCTGAACGCTGTCTCACCCGGGCTTTCCAGCATGGTCTTTTCACTCGGTCCAGTCCCTGACTAACTGTGGGACACTACCACTAATACATATCTCATTTTTTCTCTTTTATACTGCACCTGCTGTGCTACCAGGACCATGTTCACCAGTTATGGAGATGGTGGAATTATCTTCCTGTCTCTAGTGGGAAGCTCCTTGGTTTCACCATTAAGGAACAAGAAGACAGAAAAATCATTCAACTTTGCTTAGAGGGGAACCTATTTATTCCTATCACATTAAATATCTTCATCAGGAAATGTGGTTTAATGTCATCAAATGCATTTTCTGATCCTTTGGAGCTGATATAAATGTTTCTCCTTTGACCTATTAATAATACCAGCCGTCCTAATTGAGTTTCAAATACTAAACAATGAGTAGTAACTTTTAATTTGCTATCAGAAACTATCTTGTTTTTATTTCAGATGCTTATAGACATAGAGGCTATCAATCCATAGTTCCCTTTGATCCCACCACGGCTGTGAAGTTTTGGTATCTACATTAACTTGGTGAACAAACATGACAGCTCTCATTCACTCACATGTCTTCATCCATTCATTCAGGGTTTGACTGATTTTACATGTGGATCCTGGTGATTTGGGAAGAATAGTTCTCAGAATTTTCTCAAATTCTATGTCAGATTATGTCTGTAGGTTGTATTTCTATTTTGGGTCAGTGATGAAGTCATTTATTTCATAGAGCTTTTCAAATTCATTGGCATGCTTCTTATTAATGAAGACAATGACATAGCTGTTTCTTAGATTTTATAAAGAGTCATCCCATTGATCTGTTGGTTCATCTAGTTATTTATGCTCTTTTTATATTTACAAATGACTCTTGATTTCCTTAGGTTTATTTTTTCTAAATTCTTGAGATTAATGCTTAATTCATTCGTTTGTTATTTCTTACAGTTAAAGAGTTTTAAACTACAGAATCTTCTTTCAGTATTGCTTTAGCTGCATTCTGCAGTGTTACATGATTTCCGTATGTTCTGTAAGACATAATTTCATAAAATAAATGTGGGAATATCTAAACTTCATTGATATATCTTTTTTCTTCTTCTTGTTTTGGATCTCTCCCCATCCCTCTCCCCACCTCAGTTACCACCATCCCAAATATGACAGTAATCTTTACTAACAAAATAGTGTGTTGTAATATTTTTCCTGTAGAGAAAGATCCATGCACATATTTAAATATCATTAGTTTACTCAAAGTAGAATGCAAGCATGAATATTTAAATGCACCTTGTGCTTCTCATTGGACAATGGCTGATCATAAACCTTGGGAGTGGATTCTGCTCAAGATCTCACTAATATTTCATGATGCAGATGTGCCATAAGTAATTCATTGTGTTTTCATGACTGTCATTGTATTTCTAGTTTTATTTTTATCACTAAAGGCGTATCATTTGTACATACATACATGCGAATATGCTTCTATGAACATCTACATCTCCAGATACACACACACACAATATGTAAATCATGTATATCCATGTGATTTGCTCTTGAAATTATGAGTATTTAGCTGAGAGATGTTTGGTTGCCAAGCGTTTGGGTTTGGAATACAAAAAAATTTTTATGTGATTTTTAATTTTGTATCTTGATTATATTTTGAGATTCTATATCAGTTCTTAACATCTTGTGACTTCTTGTGATCTTGTTCAATATTATTTGAGTCAATATATTTTTATTTTTTACTTTAATTTGATAGTACTTGTACATATTTATTGAGTACATTGCGACTTTGCAATACAGGCTGAAGTGTAAAATGATCATACCAGAGTAATTGGCAAATCTGTCACTTCAGACATTTATCATTTCTTTTGTGGTGAGAACTTTTAAAAATCTATTCTTTTAGCTGTTTCAAAATAATCACTTACTTGCTGTGAACCATAGTTATCCCGTTCTGCCTTAAAAATAAGAAGTTGCTGCTCCTACCCATGCATCCCTATTCACAGGAACCATCCTCTCTCCCTCTCCCTCCCCACCCTGTCCCATGCTCTTGTAACTGCCTTTCTAGTCTCTATTCATTTGAGGTAATATGTTGATGGAAAATGGAATCTAAAAGTGAGTTTCTTTTGGTGCCAAAAGTTTTGAAATCCATTCATACAAGGGGCCCTACAAAAAGTAGAGTAGGATAGTGTGTACAATGAAACATTTTTCTGGGGCCGGCGCTGTGGCGCAGCAGGTTAATGTCCTGGCCTGAAGCGCCGGCATCCCATATGGGCTCCGGTTCTAGTCCTGGCTGCTCCACTTTCCATCTCGCTCTCTGCTATGGCCTGGGAAAGCAGCGGAGGATGGCCCAAGTCCTCGGGCCCCTGCACCTGCGTGGGAGACCCGGAAGAAGCTCCTGGCTCCTGGATTATGATCAGCACAACTATGGCTATTGCAGCTATCTGTGGAGTGAACCCCCAGATGGAAGACCTTACTCTCTCTGCCTCTCCTCTTTCTGTGTAACTCCAACTCTCAAGTAAAAAAAAAAAAATTCTAAGTAATTTTAGTTTTTTTGTACCAAAATAACTTCCTTTTAATTTTTCTTTTCAGCGTCTTTTTGAAGTAACTTTGTAAGAGAGCAATTTTGTAGATTTCACAGATGAGAACTTGAGGTTTGTCTTTCTGTGGCTGACTTACGTCACCTAATTAACGTCCTCCAGTGCCACCCATGATGTGGCAAATAAGAGAACTTCATTCTTCGTATGACTGAATAGCATTCCTTCCTGTGTACATGCCACATTGTCTTTATCCATGGATCCACTGATAGATGCCTAAGTTGATTGCACTTCTTGGCTGTTATGAAGAGTGCTGCAGTAAACTTGGGAGTGTGGCTGTTTCTTTGACTGATTTCATTTACTTGACATGTATATTCAGTCTTCAGATTGCTGGGTCATAAAACAGTTCTGGGCCAGTGCCACGGCTCACTAGGCTAATCCTCTGCCTGCGGCGCCGGCACACCGGGTTCTAGTACCAGTCGGGGCGCCGGATTCTGTCCTGGTTGCCCCTCTTCCAGGCCAGCTCTCTGCTGTGGCCCGGGAGTGCAGTGGAGGATGGCCCAAGTGCTTGGGCCCTGCACCCGCATGGGGGACCAGGAGGAAGCACCTGGCTCCTGGCTTCGGGTTGGCGCAGCACGCTGGTCGTGGTGGCCATTTGGGGGGTGAACCAGCAGAAGGAAGACCTTTCTCTCTGTCTCTTTCTAACTCTGCCTGTCAAAAATAAATAAATAAATAAAAGCAGTTCTGTTTTTAGGTGTTTGAGGAACGGCCTCTCTCTTTTTATAATGACTTCACTAACGTTCCTGCCAGCAGTGATGAGAACTCTCCATAGCTCACATCCTGAGTGTTACTTTCTTTTTCGGTTATGGACTTTGTAACTGCAATGAGGTATGGGTTTGATTTACATTTCCCTGATGATTAGTACTACTGAATTTTTAATGCACTTGTCCCTTTGTAAATCTTCCTTCAAGAGATGTCTGTTCAGGTCAATTGCCAATTTTTTAATTGGATTATTTTTCTGATGTGAGCTGTTTGAGTTCCTTTTAGTCTGTAATTAATCCCTTGACACATGACTAGTTTATGAATATTTTCTTCCATTATGAAGGCTGCCTCCTCGTTCTTGATTGTTTCCTTTGCTCTGCAGAAGTTTCTTGGTTTTATATCATCTCCTGTGTCACTTTTTGCTTTAGTTGACTGTGCTTTTGCAGCCATATCCAAAAGAAATCATTGCCCAGAACAGTGTCCTGAGGTGTTTCCCTAGATTTTCTTCAGGAGTTTCACAGTTTTAGATTTTTAATTTACGTCTTTCATCCATTTTGAGCTAATTTTGTATATATTGGGAGACAGGGGTCTGGGTCTAATTCCTTTCTTCTGCCTACTGAAGTGTTCCCAGCAGCGTTTCTCGATGATACTTCTCCTTCTCCAATGTCGGTTCTTCCTTTTTCAAAAATTAGGTGCCTATAAGTATGTGAATTTATTTTTTTTTTAAGTTCTGTATTTTTTTCATTGTTCTACATTTTTATCCCAGTGTCATGCTGTTTTGGTTAGTATATCTGTGTAGTATGTTTTGAAGTCAGATGGTGTAATGCCTCCATCTTTGCTTTTTTAAATTACTATAAAGAGAACAGATTTTATGCATTCCATAGGTACAATTCTGAGAAGACAATAATGCCTCCCTCAGTTCCCTGCTCCCTCTGAAAATCCCCTCCCTCTCTCCCCATCTCCATCAGCTTTTGCAGACGTAATTTTAACGCACTCTGTACTCACATGCTTAATTCAACACTGATCATAACATTGAACAAGTAAAAGTAGGAAGACCACAGTTGCACGAGAGTGTAAACAAGGGCTAAAAATGACAGTTATATCCCAAAATGACCATTTAGTTCCTATAGATTTTTTTGTATTCTAGGTTAGCTGCCACATATGAGAGAAAGTATATTAATATATTTATCTTTTTTATAAAGATTTTTTTATTTATTTGAGAGGCAGAATCACAGAGATAGAGAGGTTTTCCATTTGCTGGCTCACTCCCCAAATGGCCACAATGGCTGGAGCTGGGCTAACCTGAAGCCAGGAGGTTCTTCTGTGTCCCCCATGCAGGTGCAGGGGCCCAAGCACCTAGGCCATCCTCTGTTGATTTCCCAGGACACATGCAGAGTGCTGGATCAGAGTAGACACATGGGATGCTGGTGCTGCAGACAGAGGCCCAGCCCACTAACCATAGAGCCAGCCCCGATATTTGTGTTTTTGAGACTGGCTTATTTCACTAAGCCTAATGGTTTCCACTTGTATCCATTTTGTTGTGAAAGACAGGATTTCATTCTTTTTTATGGATGAGTAGGATTCCATACTGTATGTATACCACATTTTATTTATCCATCATCAGTTGAAAGACATCTGGGTTGATTCCTTCTCTTAGCTATTGTAAATAAACCTTCAGTACACATGGGGGTACAAATTAATCTTTCATATGCTGATTTCATTTCGTGTGGGTCAGTTCCCAGGAGTGGGATGGCTGAGTCTGTGGTAGATCTACATTCAGGTCTCTGAGGCATCTGCACCCCGTCTTCCACAATGGTTGGACTAGTTTACATTCCCAGCAATAGTGGATTAGGGTACCTTTTTCCTACATCCTCATCAGCATTTATTCTTTTTTTGATTTTTAGATGATAGTCATTCTTTTTTAAAACATTTTCAAATACACAATTTTAATGTAGTTCATATATACAGATTTAGAAATATAGTGATACTTGCCTTCCTACCCTCCCTCCCACCCACACTTCCACACTTCCTCCTCCTTCCTTTCTTATTCCATCTTTTAATTATTGTAATGATCTACTTGGTTCACTTTATACTCATAAGATTAACCCTTCACTAAGTAAAGAGCTCAACAAATAGTAAGAAGAAAAAAAATGTTTCTAAACAGTATACACAAGGGCTGTAATAGTCATTAAATCTGAAAATATCAATTTCACTCCTGTACGTTACAGTTTTGATACTGTACTAGTTACCACAGATCAGAGAAAACATACGGTATTTGTCTTTTTGTGGATGGCTTATTTCATTATATATAATTGTTTCTAGTTTCATCCATTTTGTTGTAAAAGATAGGATTTCATTCTTTTTATGGCTGAGTAGTATCCCATAGGGTGTATATATGGTACCTTGTTTATCCAGTGATCAATTGATGGACATCTGGATTGAGTATCTCTTAGCTATTGTGAATTGAACTGCAATAAACATGGGGGTACAGATAACTCTTTGATATGCTGATTTCATTTCCCTTGGGTAAATTCCCAAGAATGGGATTGCTGTATCATATGCTATATCTACTTTAAGCTTTCTGAGATACCTCCATACTGTATTCCAAAATGACTATTAGTTTATATTCCCATCAACAGTACATTTTTCCCCACATTCTTGACAGCATTTATTGTCTGTTGATATCTGTTTCAGCGCCATCCTTTTTTTTCTTTAACAATAATGAGGTGGGTATATATTCACTGATATAGAAAGATGTCCATGAGCTATTAACTGAAAAAAAGCAAGTTACCAAACACATTTAAAAATCATATACAGATGTATGCCATATCTATATGGGAGATGTCTACCTTTTTATTTACTCATTTCTGCATTGTCTGAATTTGTTACAGTGCATGTATGTTACTTTTTTTAAAGCTTTTATTAAATAAATATTAATTTCATAGGTATAGCTTTTTGGAATATAGTGGTTCTCCCCCCCACCCACCATAGCTGCCCGCCCACCCCCACTCCTGTCCCACCTCCTACTCCCTCTCCCAACTCATTCTTCATTAAGTTTCATTTTAAATTATCTTTATATATAGAAGATCAACTCTATACTAAGTAAAGATTTCAACAGCTTGCACACATACCGACACACAAAGTATAAAGTAGTGTTTGAAGACTAGTTTTACCATTAATTCTCATAGTACAACTTTAAGGACAGAAGTCCTACATGAGGAGCAAGTGCACAGTGACACCAGTTGTTGATTTAACAACTGACACTCTTATTTATAACGTCAGTGATCATGCGAAGCTCTTGTCATGAGTCGCCAAGGCTATGGAAGACTTTTGAGTGCAAAACTCCAACATTATTTAGACAAGGCCATAAGCAAAGGGGAAGTTCTCTTCTCCCTTCAGAGAAAGGTACCTCCTCCTTTGATGGCCCCTTCTTTCCACTGGGATCTCACTCACGGAGATCTTTCATGGAGGTCATTTTTTGCCAGTGTTTTGGCTTTCCATGCCTGAAATGCTATCATGGACTTTTTAGCCAGATCCAAATGCCTGATAGGCTGATTCTGATGCCAGAGTGCTAGTTAGGGCATTTTTCATTATACGAATCTGCTGTGTATCCCACATCCCATGTTGGATCATTGTCTCCTTTTTAATTCTATCAAGTATTATTAGCAAACACTTTGTCTTATTTATGTGATCCCTTTGACTCTTAATCCTATCTTTATGATCAGGTATGAACTTAAACTGATCACTTTAACTAGTAGGATGGCATTGGTACCTGCCAACTTAATGGGATTTGGAGTCCCATGGCAAGTTTTTAGCTTTACCCTTAGGAGTAAGTCTGAGGGAATGTGTGCCAAACTGTACATCTCCTCCCTCTGTTAGTCCCACTATTATTTTTAATAGGGATCAATTTTTAATTTAGGTTTAAACCCCTAAGAATAATTCTGTTTTAAGTAAAGTAGAAAAAGAAAATACTAAAAAGAATAAAATGGTAACCTGTTTCTTAACAGTCAAGACAAAGGCTGATCAAGTCATTGCTTCTGATAGTGTCAGTTTCACTGTCAGTTTTATGTGTCCAGGAATCAATCCATTTCTTCTAGGCTTCCCAGTGTGTTGGTATATAGCTCTTTGTAGTAATTTCTGGTGATTCTTTTTATTTCTGTGGTGTCTGTTGTTACATTTCCTTTTTCATCTCTAATTTTATTCATTTGGGTCTTCTCTCTCCTTTTTTGTTTAGTTGGGCAAATGGTGTGTCAATTCTGTTTTTTCAAAAAAGCAGGTTTTCATTTTGCTGATTTTTTGTATTTTTTGCTTTCAATTTTGTTGATTTCTTCTATAATTTTAATTATTTCTTTTCTTCTACTAGTTTTGGGTTTGGTTTGCTGTTGCTTTTCTAGATCCTTGCAGTGCATAGATAGTTCATTTATTTGGTGTCTTTCCAGTTTCTTGATGTAGGCACCAACTGATATAATCTTTCCTCTTAACACTGCTTTTGCTGCATGTCACAAATTTTGGTATGTTGTATTGTCTTCTTCATTTGTTTCCAGAATTTTTTTATTTCTCCTATGACCCATTGTTCATTCAGAAACATGTTGTTCATTCGCCATGTGTTTGCACATGATGTAATGATGTAGAGATTCTTAAGTTGGTGATTTCTACCTTCATTGCATTGTGGTCTGAGAAGATGCATGGTATGATTCTGATTTTTTTTGAATTTGCTGAGATTCATCTATGGCCTAGCATATCGTTAATTCCATGCACTGGAAAGAAACATGTGCACTCTTGGCTGTAGGATGGAAGGCTCTGTAGATACCTGCTAGGTCTTTTTGGTCTATGATGTTAACTCTGTTGTTTCCTTGTTGATATTCTGTCTCGATCTGTCCATTGCTGAAAGTGGGGTATTGAAGTCCCCCATTACTATTTTGAGTCTGTATCTCCCTTTAAATGCCTTAACAATTCTTTTAAATAGTGTGGTGCCCTGTAATTAGGTGTACATACATTTATAATAGACCCATCTTCCTGTTGAATTGACCCTTTAATCATTATATAGTGTCCTTCTTTGTCTCTTTTAATAGTTTTTGTGTTAAAGTCTGTTTTGTCTGATATTAGGATGGCCACACCAGCTCTTTGTGGATTTCTGTTAGCATGGATTAACTTTTTCCATTCTTTCACTTTCAGTCTGCATGTGTCTTTGTTGGTGAGATGTGTTTCTTGTAGGCAGCAAATAGAAGGGTTTTTCAATCCATTTAGCCAGTCTGTGTCTTTTAACTGGAGAGTTGAGACCACTTACATTCAGTGTGATTATTGTTAAATACTGTCTTTGCCTGGCCACATTTGCTTAAACAGTCCTGTTTATGTATTTTGGATTTCATTTGTATTTTTGCTGGGTTATTTCTGGTTCATCTTCTTTGGTAGTGATGTTCCTACCTATTTCTGTGTGTAGCAAATCCTTGAGCATCTTTTATAGGGCTGGGTGAGTAGTCACAAATTCTTTCAATTTCTGTTTGTTGTGGAAGATCCTTATTTCTCCTTCATTCATAAATGAGAGTTTTGCAGGGTACAGTATTCTGGGTTGGCAGGTTTTTTTTTTTTCTCTTAGGACTTGGAATATGTCTCACCATTGTCTCCTTGCCTGTAGAGTTTGCTATGAGAAGTCTAGGGTGAGTCTAATTGGGTTTTGTTGTTTCTCTGGAGCACATTTTAAGATCTGTTCTTTGTGTTTCACTGAGGTGAGTTTTGCTAAAATGTGTTCTGTTGTGTGACATTATTTTCTGGTCATGTCTATTGGGAGATCTGTGTACTTCTTGTACTTGGATGTCTCTTTCTTTCTCCAGACTGGAGAAGTTCTCTGTAAATATTTCATTAAGAAGGCCTTCTAATCCTTACCATTGTTGCACACTTTCTGGAATTCCTAGGATCCGTAAATTGGGTCTGTTGAAAGAATCTTACAAATCTCCAACTGTGATTTTTAATTTTCTAATTTCTTTTTGTTGTATTTGGTCTGACTGTATTATTTCTGGATATTTGTCTTCTAATTCTGATATTCTTTCTTCTGTCTCATATATTCTATTGCTGAGACTTTCCACTGCATTTTTTTTTTTGATCTGCTGAATTCTTCATTTCCAGTATTTCATTCTGGCTTCTCTTTAAAATCTGTTTCTTGCGAGTGCTTTTCATTTAGATTGTATATTTGTTTCTGATTGCTTCTAAGTACTCTGACAATTAATTTTCTGAATTCCTTTTCTGGCATATCCTGGATCTCTTCTTCTTCAGCCTCCATTATGGAAGAGTTGTATTGTTCCTTTGGAGAGTTCATAGTCTTCCTTATTCTTATTCAGAAAATTTTCCTTTGTTCTCCAGCATTTCTGGTTGATTTTATCTTAAAATGAGACTTTGTGCCCTGTGGTACAATTTCCCTCTGCTCTGAGCTGCTGTGTGTCTGTGTGTTGCAAGTGGAAGCACACAGCCCCACCTCCTGGAGCCCAGTTTATGTGTAGATCATGATGAAGGTAGGTACCATGGCCTTGGTGCACTAAGCCCCTCCTACTGGGGCCAGGCACACCTCTCACTGGTGCATGACCTAAGCTCGGGTTTTCCCTGTTTAGGACTTCTCCTTGTTGTACAGCTTGCGTGTTGGGGAGGACATCACTCTGAAATGTTGTGATCTTCATTCCCAGGTGGGGGGTCTTGTGAGGTGTCCCCCACCCCAGTTGATGGGCATGTGCATGGGAGGCAAACTGGTAGTCCCCTGCTTATCCTTGAAAAGGTAAACACTCAGTATGGCTTCTCCCTGCAGGCTGAAGATCCGGCTGAAGGTAGAGGGGAGAGACAAGGGTGGACCATGGTGTGCCCAACCTCTCCACTACAATTTCTCCTCCTTCCCGCTTGCAGCTTCAAACGCAGTTCACTAAGCTTCCCCACCCGCAGCTATCCGCAGCTCCGTGGACTCGCCACCTCTCACCTGGTTCTCAGGGGTGGGGCAGGGGATGCCAGTCTCCTCATTCGGCTGCTCTGCTGCCTGCGCCTCCACCACTCCTCCTTCCTCTGCTCCCTTAGCATGGATCTGAGCAGTCTCTGGTGGACTCCTGGGCTACTCTGCACGAACTTCTTGCGATTCTATCGCCAGCTTACATCCCCTCTGCTTATTAACCATCTATTTTCCCCCACATGACTCAGAATGTCCTGTTGCTATATCGCAATCTAAAATTTTCATCATGAAAGGGTGCTGTATTTTATCAAATGATTTTTCTCTTCATCTTTTGAGATAATCATATGGTTTTGATTTTTCACTTTGTTAATGTGTTGTATCAATCACATTTATTTGTGAATGCTGAACCATCCGTGCACACTGGGGATAGACCTCACTTGGTTTGGGTGAATGACCTTTCTGATGTGTTGTTGAATTCAATTAGCTAGTATTTTTTGAGGATATTTTCTCTGTGTTCATCAGGGATATTAGTCTGTCGCTCTCTTTTATTATACCTTTTTCTGGTTTAGAAATTAAGGTGATGCTGACCTCATAAAAGGAGTTTTAGAGGATTCCCTCCCTCTCGTTTTTTTTTTTTTAAATAGCTTGAAGAGAATTAGAATTATTCATCTTAAAAGTCTGGTAGAATTCAGCAGTGAAGCCTTCCAGTCCTGGGCTTTTCTTTATTGGGAGAGTCGTTATTACTGAATCAGTCTCTGTCTTGGTTGTTGGTCCGTGTAGTTTTTCTATGTCTTTATGACTCCATTTTGGTAGACTGTGTTGTCTGGCAATCTGTCCATTTCTTCTAGATTTTCCAGTTGGTTGGCTTATATTTCTTTGCAGTGTTCCTGATGATTCTTTTTTCCTATGGTGTCCATTGTTTCATTTCCTTTTTCATATATGATTGTATTAATTTGGGTCTTCTCCCTCTTTTTTTTGGTTATGTAGGCCAATGGTGTATCAATGTTTATTTATTTGAGAATCAGCTTTTCATTTCACTGACTGTTCTTTTTTGTTTCCATTTTGTTTATTCTCTAATTTTTTCTCTCTTCTTACTAATTTTAGGTTTGTTGTGTTTCTATTTCCTTAAGATGCATTGCTCATTTATTTGATACCTTTCCAATTTCTTGATAGAGGCATCAGTTGGTATAATCTTCCCTCTTCACACTGCTTTTGCTGTATCTCAAAAGTTTTGATACATTGAGTTGTCATCTCGATTTCCAGGAATTTTTATTTCCTTGTATGACCCATTATTCATGCATGAGCTTATCGTCCAGTATCCTTGTGTTTACATATGATCTAGAGATTCTTTACTTGTTAATTTCCAGCTTCTTTCCATTGTGGACCAGAAATATGCATGGTATGATTTCAGGGTTTTTTAATTGGCTGAGACTTTCTTTATGGCCTAGCATATGGTCTGTCCTAGAAAAAGTTGCATGTACAAATAGATAGAATGTATAATCCTCAACTCTGGAATGAAAGGTTCTATAGATATCAGTAAGTTCCAATTGGTCCACAGTCTTGATTAGCTCTGCTGTTTCTTTGTTGATTTTTGGTCTAGTTAATCTGTACTTAATGACTAGCTACCCTGACATTGGGTACATGTACATTAATTATATAGTCACATGTTCCTGTTGAATTGATCCTGTTATCAGTACATAGTGCCCTTCTATGTCTCTTTTAACAGTTTTTGTGTTAGTCTGTTTTGTCTGACATTAGGATGACTTCACCTGCTGCTCCTTTTTGGCTTCCATTACCATGGAATATCTATTTCTATCCTGTCACTTTCAGTCTGTATGTATCTTTGTTGGTGAGGTGTGTTTCTTATAGACAAGAAATGGATGGGTCTTGTGTTTCAGTCCATTCAACCAGCATGTATCTTTCAATTGGAGAATTTAGGCCATTTACATTCAAGGTTACTACTGATAAATGATGGCTTGCCCTGCCATGTTTCTACAAATATTCCTATTGTATCCTTTGGATTTCCTTGGTATTTTACTGGGAGATTTTCTGCCTTTACAGTGTTTCATAATGATGACTATCTGTGGTTTTTTTGTGTAGCACATTCTTGCCACCACTAGTGTCAGTATGGCACCAGTTCCTGGGTGCACACACCAGAACCTCCACAGCTGCTACTGGTGTCAAGATGGCATCTTCTCCTAGCTGGTTGCTCTGTGCAGTTGTGGGGTTGTGAAAGAGAAATATGTCCTTTTTTCTCTGGGTTAGGCAGGTACCCTGTCCTGTTTAGGGCACCAGGCCAGACCCAAAGACAGTGTAGACTGCCAGGCTCTCCCTCCAGAGATATCACCACGGGCCAGCACTGTGGCATAGCAGGTAAAGCTGCCATCTGCCGTGCCGGCGTCCCATATGGGCTACATGTCTATTTTTGTGCCAGTACCAGGCTGTTTCGATTGTAACTGCTCTGTAATGTCTTGATATTTGGTATTGTGATGACTCCAGTTTTCTTTTTATGGTTGCTTTGGCTATTTTGGGTCTCTTGTGTTTGTATATAGTGTTTTTTTTTTTTTTTTAAGATTTACTGTAAACTGAAAATGTTATAGAGAGAAAAAGGGAGACAGAAATCTTCAATTTGCTGGTTCACACACCAAATGGCCTCAATGACCAGGGCAGGGTCAGGCCAAAGCCAGAAGCTTCTTCCAGGTCTCCTGCTTGGGTGTAGGGGCCCAAGCACTTGGGCCATTCTCTACTGCTTTCCCAGGCACATGAGCAGGGAACTGGATCAGAAGTGGGGCAGCCATGACTTGAACTGGCACCCTTATGGGGTGCCAGCATTTCAGGCAGCAGCTTTACCCACTACACCACAGTGCTGACTCCTTGCATATAAATTTTAGCATAGTTTTTCCTAGACAGAAGAATGTCAATAGTATTTGGATTAGAATCACACTGATTTTGTTGATTGCTCATGGACATTTTGATGATATTGATTCTTCCAATCTACAAACGAGGAAGATTTTTCTATTTTTTTTTTTTGTGTCATCTTCACATCCTTGGTTAAATTTATTTCAAGATAGTTAAATTTTTTGTGGCTATTGTGAATAGGATTGATCTTACAAGTTCCTTCTCAGGCATGGCATTTCTTGTGTAGTCAGACTGTTGATTTTTGTGTGTTGATTTCATATCCTGCAACTTTACCAAACTCTTTTATGAGCTCCAGTAGTCTCTCAGTGGAGTTTTTAGGTTCCCCTATATATAGACCATGTCATTTGCAAATAGAGATAATTTGAATTCCTCCTTTCCAGTTTGTATGTCTTTTATTTCGTTTTCTTGCCTAATGGCTCTGGCTAAAACTTCAAGAACTGGATTGAACAGCAGTGGTGAAAGTGGACATCCTTGTCTCATTCCATATCTTAATGGAAATCCCTCTAACTTTTTGCCATTCAATTAGATGCTGAGTGGGTTTGTCATACATTGCCTTGAATGTGCTGAGGAATGTTCCTTCTGTACCCAATTTGCTTAAGATTTTTATCATGAAGGATGTTGCATTTTATTTTAGTGTGGTACAGTATATGGATATGTAGAGGTAAAAGGAATTTTTTTTTTACCAGAATGAAAGGGAGTTTGAGTTGTTTATGATACTCTGCTACACATGACCATGACTTTCTAAAATTTTGTAAGTCAATGGTAAAAAACCTTGTTAAACATGAACAAAGCCTAAACATCATCATTTATATTTAAATAGAAATTCAGATCATTAAAGGCTTATGAACATAGAGCACAAAATATAGTTTTTACTTAAGCAGTTACATGAATGAGGTTGTTTTTAAGTTTCTTCACTGACAACCCTATTTTAACCACTGAATGAACTGTACTTAAGTAAACAGTACTAAAAATATAAAAATTCAAATTTAAACATGAAATATGGAACAACAAAAAGAACAGAAAGTATCTTCAGTAGCAAACAGTTTAACAAAATCATACTCAGATACCTTCTGAGGTATATCAAAACACCTACTTCAAAGGCTGCATTCACTCAAGAAGCATCAGTACATGTTCAGTGCTGAGACTATTTGTAGTACTTACAGTATATGCAAAGCAGCATTAGTCTACTATGGTTCACATTTGAGGAAAGACATTTCAGCTTTATTTTTGCTACAACTTGCCAATTTAACATTATAGCTAATGCAATGATGATTACTCATTTCATATTTATTCTTCTGAAACTCAATAACCACGTTATCATTTACACATATGCAATAATGCCATTCCTCTACCCTATAATAAATTTTAAAATCCAAATAATTTTTGTCATGGAAACTTTACCTAGCTGTACAAAGGCTCTCAAATATAGTACAATCATCATGTAGATTCTATTAATTTATGGTTATTTTAGTATAGATGAATGCAGGCTACTACTTCAGATTACTGGGCAACAAAAATGTCAGTGTGTCATTACCTGTATTTAAGTACAAGCACACCACAACCACAACCATGGCCAGTAACTGCCCTCCCACGTCCTCCCCTGCCTCCCAGCGTTCCATTCCACGTCATAGGAGCCAGTTTAATGGATACTGTTGGGTCTCAACCAATCTCTGAAAGTTCTTTATTAAAATTTTTGAAATTTAATGGGACAGCTAGTCTCAATAAGCTAGTTTTTTTTCTTTTTTCCACTAACTAGTTCAAATACAATATGTAATGTTTAAATTTTTATAGATACCTTATTAAAATTATTAAGGGTATCTAAAGTAGCATTCGTGGGTAAAATATTAACCAAAAAATGGCACTAAGAGTATTTTTGAGAGTATTTTTTTTTCCTAACTAGAAAAGCTATGGGATTCATAATGAACACAGACATAATGACACTTTAACCCTGCTGTTTTACAACATTAATAGTAGGAGTAAATGCATGAAGCATAAAAGAAGAGCAGGATTTTTGGAGAAAAATCTAGGTAACACCTGAATTTTGGAAGCCTCAAACATAAAAAGCTGCTTATAAGCACTATCATTGTTTTGTTTTGTTTTGTTTTGTTTTGTTTTGTTTTGTTTTGTTTTTGACAGGCAGAGTGGACACAGAGAGAGAAACAGAGAGAAAGGTCTTCCTTTGCCGTTGGTTCACCCTCCAATGGCCAGCGCACTGCGCTGATCTGAAGGCAGGAGCCAGGTGTTTCTCCTGGTCTCCCATGGGGTGCAGGGCCCAAGCACTTGGGCCATCCTCCACTGCACTCCCGGGCCACAGCATAGAGCTGGCCTGGAAGAGGGGCAACCGGGACAGAATCCGGCACCCCGACCGGGACTAGAACCTGGTATGCTGGCGCCACAGGCGGAGGATTAGCCTATTGAGCCACGGCACCGGCCTATCATTATTTTCATCCTTTAAGTAGTTCAAATCTATTTCTAATTTGATCCAGAAATAAAAACCTAATTCATTACGTAATGTATCTTATCAGTTTCAGTTTTCAAGTATTAAAAACCCAAGTGTTTCCTGTTGTGACAACACACTTACGGACTGAGCTTCAAAGACAGGGAAAAATTCATCTAAAATAACTGTTACATTCTTCTGCCCAAAGACATAAGAACTAACACTTAATACTATAATCACACAAATGGTATGTAAAAAGAGAAGGAAAAAAAAGATGGTCCAATATAACCAGTGTCTTCCTTTTAAAATGACTCAGTCACATTGCCTTAATATGTGGCTAGATTCCCAGTAACAATATATTCTGAAATCTGAAGAACTTCAGAAGAAAAACCAAAGTTCAATTTCTCTGCCATTTTCCCATAAATGCTCCTCCTATGGTTTACTTTGGATTTCCTTTGTACCTTTACTGGGAGATTTTCTGCTTCACCTTCTTTCAGGGTGACGACCACATTTATGTGTTTCAGTGTGTAGCACATCCGTAAGCATCTTTTGTCAGGCTGGACGAGTGGTGACAAATTCTTTGAATTTCTGTTTGTTATGGAATGTCATTATTTCACCTTCACTCATAAATGAGAGCTTTGCAGGGTACAGTATTCTTGGTTGACAGGTTTTTTTCCCTAAGATTTGGAATATATCTCACCATTCTCTCCTAGCATGTAGGATTTCTGATGAGAAGTCAGCTATGCGTCTAACTGGAGATCCTCTGAAAGTAATCTGGTGTTTCTCCGGTTCACAGTTTAGAATCTTTTCTTTATGTTTTACTGTGGAGAATTTCACAACAATATGTCGTCATGAGGATTTCTTCTGGTCATGTCTATTAGTTGTTCTGTGTGCTTCCTGTACTTGGACATCCCTTTCTTTCTCCAAATTAGGGAAGTTTTCTGTAATTATTTCACTAAAAAGGCCTTCTAATCCATTCTGTCTTTCCACACCTTCAGGAACTCTTACGACATGTATATTGGGTTATTTGATTGTATCCCATAAATCTGCAATGTTTTTTTTAGTTTTCTAACTTTTTTTTATCTGACTGTAAAATTCCCAGAGATTTGTCTTCTAACTTGGATTTCTTTCTTCTGCCTCACCAAGTCTGTTCTTAAGGCTTTACACAACATTTTTTAATTGATCTATTGAATTCTTCATTTCTAATATTTCATTTTGATTTCTCTTTAATATCTCAATTTCATGGGGAAAACGTTTGTGTCATGTATGGATTTAATTCCTAGATTTGCTTCTGATTACTTCTTTTTCATTTATTTATTTTTTTGACAGGCAGAGTGGACAGTGAGAGAGACAGAGAGAAAGGTCTTCCTTTTTCCATTGGTTCACCCCCCAATGGCCACTGCGGCCAATGCACTGCGCAGATCCGAAGCCAGGAGTCAGCTGCTTCTCCTGGTCTCCCATGCAGGTGCAGGGCCCAGGGGTGTGGGCCATCCTCCTCTGCACTCCCGCGCCACAGCAGAGAGCTGGACAGGAAGAGGAGCAACCGGGACAGAATCCGGCACCCGGACCAGGACTAGAACCTGGTGTGCCAGCACCGCAGGCAGAGGATTAGCCTATTGAGCTGCGGCGCTGGCTTCTGATTACTTCTAAGTAATCCTGTGATCTATTTTTTGAATTCTGTTTCTGCCTTTTCTTCAGTCTCTACATTTTCACACTGGAGTATTGAAGTGTTGTTGTGTTACTTTGTCATGTTGTCTTTCTTACTCTTGTTTCTTGAGTTGCTGTGTCTATTTTTGGGCATTTGTGGAGATACTTGTTGGTTTTTTTTGTTTTTTTCCTGTGTGATGGCTTTTATCTTTGGACTATGCCTCTGTGGCTTAGTGGAGTGTCTGCTCTATCAGTGAATACCCTGAGGTGTGTGCTGGGTGTGGCCAAGGAGCTCTGTTCAGTGCTCCAGGGTGAGGGGAGGTCCAAGCTGACACCCAAATTGGGCGTGGTATTTTTTTTTTAATCAGAGGGGAAGATTAATCTGCTCTGTTGATGTCATCTCATGCTCCTCTCCTTTCCTCCAAGGAGACCAATGCCTGATCGCTAGCCCGAGAAGGTATAATATTCATTCCCACTGCCATGAAAACCACACAAAGAATCTTTGTGCTTGCATCCTGCAGCAGTGTCCCTCACCAGGGAATCAGGGAGCCCTGAGCATGTGGAGCCTCCCACAGTGACTGCTCAGTGTCCCAGCCACACCCTGTACCGCACTCACAGTCCCTGCACACAAGGCTCCCACAGTCACAGCACGCAGCCCCGTCAGTTCTCCCAGCCAGAGACAGGTGTTTCTGCTCAGCTGGTTGCTGGGTGCACGGACATGAGCTGGTGCAGCCATTACAAATGTCCAAAATGGTACCTGCCCCCTCAGCTAGTTACAGGGTGCTGGTGCTGGGTGGTTGGGGAAAGAGAAACTTGTGCCTTTTTTTTTCCCTCTAGGCTGGCAGGTGCACTGTCCCCCACATGGCTCCAAACCAGACTCACACCAGCCTCTTCGTGCAGCTTTATTGCCAGCGGCTTAAGCAGCTGCAGTCTGCTTTCATCTGACTCTCCAAAGCTCTGTATTTTATCAAAGGCTTTCTCTGCAACTACTGAGATAATCATGTTTTTGCTCTTTAGTTTGTTAATGCAATGTATTGCATTCATTGATTTCCATAGGTTGAACAGTCTTTGCATACCACAGATATGTCCCACTTGGTCCATGTGAATAGTCTTTCTGATGTATTGTTGGATTCAATCAGTATTTTGTTGGAAGATTTTTTTATCTATGTTTATCAGGAATATTGATCTGTAGTTCTCTTTTGTTGTATCTGAGTTTTAGAATTAAGGTTGATGCTGGTCTCATAAAAGGAGTTTACGATTCCCTCTCTTCTAAATGTTTTGAACAGTTTGCAAATGGAATCAGTTCTTCTTTAAAAGTCTGGCAGAACTCAGCAGTGAAACCATCCAGTCCTGGGCTTTGCTTTTTTGGGAGGGCCTTTATTTCTGATTCAGTAATTGGTCTGTTTAGGTTTTCTACGTCTTTATGATTCCATTTTGGTAGACTGTATTGTCCAGTAATCTGTCCATTTCTTCTAGATATTCCAGTTGGTTGGCATATATTTCTTTGCAGTGTTCCTGATGATTCTTTTTTGTGGTATCTGTTGTTAAATCTGCTTTCTCTTCTTTGATTTTATTGATTTGAGTCTTCTCACCCCCCCCCCTTTTTTGTTTGTTTTTGGTTGGGCCAGTGGTGTATCAATTTCATTTTTTCAAAAAAACAGCTTTCAGCAATTTTGTATTTTTTTGTTCCAACTTTCTTTCTTCTCTAATCTTATTTATTGCCTCCTCCTAATTTGGTTTGTTTTTGTGGTCCTGGAGATGCACTGATTATTTATTTGATACCTTTACCATTTCTGGATGTAGGCACTAATTGCTTTAACCTTCTCTCCTAACACTGCTTTTGTTGTATCCTGTAAGTTTTGATACATTGCATTGTCATCTTCCTCACTGGTTTCCAATGATGTCTTTTGTTTGCCTTTTGGTTTCTTTTATAACCCACAGTTCATTCAGCAGTGTGTTGTTCACTCTCAGAGTGTCTGCCTACTTTCTAGAGTCAATCTGTGGTTTCCTCAGTTCCAGGTCTTAAACCCAGAACTACTACAGTCACAGGGCACAGGGGCTCTGCTCTCTAAGCTATAAATTGCCGTCCCGGGCACTGGTGGCTTCTCATAGCAGGATTGCTTGCTGCATCCTGTGTCAAAAGTGTTCAGTAGTGACTCTTCCATAGCAAACTAAGACTGGCACTTTGGTGGGGGTGGGAGGGAGGCAATGTGGCTTCCTTTTTGAGAGTAAAGTGATTTCTTAGACTCCTGTCAGCTCCCAGGTTGCAGGCATCCCCCAGTCAGTGGGGACTGTGGAATTTTTAAAGATGCCGTTGGCAGGGGCCTTGACACTGTCTTCCTACCTTATCTTGCAAGAGGGAGTTTCTCAGCCTGGAGCTGGTTTTGTCAGATGCAGGGGTGGCTGGTATCACGTGGTTTTCCTGTTCTAATGCCACACACTCTTCTTTGACTTACCCATAGTATCTGGGGACTTATCCACGTTATCTAGTATGAAAGCAGTGCATTTGTAAAATTCCTAAGGGAATTACACTGTATTATATATTACAATCTGTTTATCCAGACTGGAACTGATAGACATTTGGCTATCATAATATGCCATGAAAATCACTGTAAGTACCTTTAGGTAATGTGTTTTCATTTCTACTGAGTAAACAGCTATAGGCTGGACTGAAGATTCACAGGTTAGGGATGCACTGGCTTTCTAAGAACCTGCTGTAAGCTTTTCTAAAGTGATTCTCTCTCTCAGTTTTTAAGTTACAACTGGTATATATGCTTACCAAGACTTGCTACTGTCAGTGTTTTTTAACATTAGCCATTCTGCTCCCTATGTAATGCCATCTTACTTACTACCAATGATGTTGAATATTGTTCCACATGCTTATTGGCTGTTATGTATATCTACACCTGTGAAGTGTCTGTTCAAATCTTTCGCCCATCTCAAAAACTGGGCTGTTGGTCTTCATACTAATGGAGAAATTTTCCATTTTTAATATTAAAAACAGGTGTTTTCGTGGAGGGGGCATTAATTATGTTCATGATAAATTCAAAATCTTAACAGAAAATGCTAAAGGTTATATGCCACTCATGTTTCATTATATATATTTATTTGGTTTACAGGCTAATAGTTTTATTTTTTTTAAAGATTTTAACAGAAAGATTTTAAGACAGAAATCTTTTATTAAAAAAATTTATTTATTTATAATGACCAGAGCTGCGCAGATCTGAAGCCAGGAGCTTCTTCTTCCGGGTCTCCGGCATGGCTGCAGGGTCCAAGGACTTGGGCCATCTTCTTCTGCTTTCCCAGGCCATAACAGAGAACTGGATCAGAAGTGGAGCAGCCGGGAATCAAACCGGCACACATATGGGATGCTGGCACTGCAGGTGATGGCTTTACCCACTACGCTACAGCACTGGGTTATTTATTTATTTGGAAGACAGACAGAGGGAGAAAAAGGGAAAAAGAGAGACATCTTCCATCTGCTGCTTCAGTCCCCAGATGGACTCAGCAACCAGGGCTTGGCCAATCTGAAGCCAGGAGCCAGGATCTCCATCCTGGTCTCCCACATGGGTGGTAAGAACCCATGTACTTGGGCCATCACCTGCTACCTTCCCAGGTACATTAGCAGGAAACTGGTTCAGAAGCAGAGCGGACAGGACTTGAACTGCCACTCCAATATGGGACGCCAATATCACAAGTGGCCTCTTAACCCCTTGCATCATGCTCCAGCGCCAGCAACCTTACAGTAGAAAAAGTAAATGATTGGGGCTAGTGCTGTGGCACAGCGGGTTAACGCCCTGGCCTGAAGTGCCAGCATCCCATATGGGCACCAGTTCAAGACCTGGCTGATCCACTTCGATTCAGCTCTCTGCTATGGCCTGGGAAAGCAGTAGTAGATGGCCCAAGTCTCTGGGGGCACTGCACCCATGTAGGAGACCCAGAAGAAGCTCCTGGCTCCGGATTGGCGCAGCTCCGGCTGTTGTGGCCAATTGGGGAGTGAACCAGAAGATGGAAGACCTCTCTCTCTTTGTGTAACTGACTTCCATATAAATCTATCTATCTATCTATCTATTCACACACAAATGGCCAAGATGACTTAAAAATAGTTCTCCTCTAACATGATGTCACATGTGCGTATTTAAATGGAGGGCAACGTAAAGGTCCATGAAAAGCTTTGAACAAGCAACTTTTCAAGTATTTTTTCTTGTTTCTTGATGTTACTTCTGTTGACTGCCATCATTATTGATGAACATTTTCTTGAAAGGTACCCATACATCCATAATGGATGTTAAATTTTGTTTTCCATAGCAGTGGCTCTCAACACCCATGTCAGGTCCCACTCTGTTAGCCAAATCCTACATACATCCTAAATACACACATATAAAGCTTAGGTTTTGTTCAGCTAACAAACTGAGAATGGATTTTGCAGTTTCGGAGCTTCTTTTTTAAAAAGAAATGCTATAGGGGCCAGGGCTGTGGCGTAGTAGGTTAAGTCTCCACTTGAGGCACTGGCATCCCATATGGGCACTTGTTCAAGTCCCAGCTACTCCATTTCTAACCAAGCTCCCTGTTAATAGCCTGGGAAGGCATTGGAAGATGCACCAGGTGCTTGGGTCCCTGCACCCATGTGGGAGACCTCGAAGAAGCTCCTGGCTCTGGACCAGCCCAGCTCCCACCATTGCAGCCATTTGGGGAGTGAACCAGGGGAAGGGAGACCTCTCTCTATCTATAACTCTGCCTCTCAAATAAATAAATATATCTTTAAAAACAAAAGAAATGCTAGAGGTCACATGCAGCTCATAAAGCCTAAAATATTTACTGTTGGCCTTTGTAGAGAGAATGTTTGCCCACTCAGACCCAACCCATCATCGTTTTTGCAGACACCTTGTAACTTCTCAAGAGATAAAGGAGTATGGAGCTGTTCCACCTCACTCAAGGTGACACCAGGGATACTTTTTATATGTTTTCCGGTTTAATTTTATGTCTTTTTTCATGCTGACACTATGGGCTCAAAAGTTAAATAAGCCAGCTTTGTAGTAGACAGATTCTAGATGAAGTCACAGATAGTTCTTAGATGAGTTAAATTTTTAATTTTAGTGCCTCAGTCACTTCAGCAGCTCACATACCTTAAGCTCTGCTAACCCTGATATCTGGATATCACAAAGCCGATATATTACACATGCATATAATATAACCTGGATTCATTTTTAGGAGTTTGTTATTAGTCTGTGTTGTCTACTTTTTAGTTTTAAAATAGGTTTTTTCTTTCACCTCTCCTTTTAAACAACTTAGTGCACATCCACATTGGTGTAAAATGTCCCACTCTTCAGAAAATAATTTTCTGTAACTGTCAGCTTTTGAGGTTTCTGAAGCTCAAAATTTCTCAGTGGAACTAAACTATTAACTTTTGCTGCTTTGTCTGTTGACCTAAAGGACAAAGTTAAAATATTTGTGTGGTGTTATTCTAATCTGCTTCTCTCCGATATAAAAATCAGCTTTCTAAGATTGTTTGCTTTCCTATAACGCACACAAATTCTGAGATGTCCAAGATTATTATTATTCTCCACTGGTGGCTGAGAACAGCTTCACACAGGTGTCCCTGGGAAGGCTGAAGGATACACAAATATGGGAGTTGACCAAGTGAAAAGCAACAGAGCCATTTAGAAGCACTGAAGAGCATCTGGTTGGACATCTGTGATTGGCTTCCCAGTGCTGGTCTGCTCCCAAGCCAGGGATTTGGGAAGGGCAGATCCTAATATGCAGAAAAGGTGACTCTAGCCAGCCTCAACACTACTTATCCTGAGAAAGGTGCACTTCCGAGGCTTGCCCTGGGTGGGCACCTTGGAAGTCAGATTTTGGGCCATTCCCTGCAGGGGTTGGGAACATTTTTTTCTGCCACAGGCATTTGGAAGTTACAACATCACTCATGGACCATATAAAATTATCAACCTAAAAATTGGCCTGCTATAGATTTATTGAAATTTTTGTACTGCTTGAGACTGCCTTGGCAGGGCCAGACCAAATGCTTACACAGGTTTTACACAGCTGGAGAGCTGGACGTTCCCCACCCCTGCCTTAGTGGGCAGCTCCTGTGTCCTAACTGTTTGTGCAACACCTACTTTGCTCTGGACATCTAGGATTTGGGTATGTGCTCAGGAAGAGGATGCCGATGTGAACAACCTTACAGCAGAAACTCGGGTACTGAATCCCCACCAGACTTAACGGGTGGACAAAGGAAATTAACAGAGAGCCGCAGACGTCAGGGTGAGTAAGAGCATCATCAAGCACTGGAGGGAAAGAGGATGGTGCATCCAGAGACATTAAAGATTACCAAAAGGTTAAGGAGCATGACGACTGACCGGAAGTTGCCAATCTGAGCATGAGTAGCTCTCTGACCTTTGAGATGGCCAAGATGGTTAGACCACTAAAACATCAGGTCCTTCCTCATGGTTTTGAGCACCTGAGGTAGATCATCAGCATTTAAAGTGTGGTAGCATTTGGTTTATCTTAGTGTGATATTCTTATTTGGACACCAATTTTTTCTCAACAAGGGCAGCTGTTTGGTATAATACAGGAACAGCCCTACAAGACCTGCCACTGGATTTTTAAAACTTGATTGACATTCATCATCATTTAAAAAATCATCTATTATTTTTCACTTTATGTTTGTGTGGGAGCTAACTGTTGAAATCTTTACTTAATGTATGCTAAACTGATCTTCTGTATATAAAGAAAATCGAAAATGAATCCTCATGTGAATGGAAGGGGAGAGGGAGTGGGAAAGGGGAGGGATGCGGGTGGGAGAGATGTTATGGGGGGGAAGCCATTGTAATCCATAAGCCGTACTTTGGAAATTTATATTCATTAAATAAAAGTTAAAAAAAAAAAAAACTTGATTGACAGAATAATGCTCACTGTGAATTAAAATTAATTTTATTTTGTTGGGTCTCATGAACTCTCCATAGCATAATTGCAAAACATGAAACTTTTCTTGTTTGCCTTCTACTCATTCATTAGATCCACAAGATATTGGGGCAGGGATCTGGTTAAGAAGTTGCTTGGGTTGCTGGAATCCCATTCCGGAATGCTTCGGTTCAGGCCACTGTGCTGCTTCTATCTGCAGCATGCTGCTAACGCAGTCCTGGAAGGCAGCAGCTAACAGTTCCGACACGTGGGTCCCTGCCACCTACATAAGAGACTCACGTGGAGTTCTGGGCTGCTGGCTTTGGCTGGGCTCCTCCCTGGCTAGTGTGGGCACCTGGGGTGTAGACCAAGGTATGGAAGGTGTATCTCTGCCTTTCAAGTAAGTAAAAATGAATAAATGATTTTAAAAATAGGATTTGAGGTCCTTCAGTTCAAAGCATCATGATTTCCAATTTCCTAGTCCTTGTTCTGTGATCCCTAAACTGAGTTCCCTCAATCTACGTTCTTGTTCCCGGAAACTGACTGGAGGACATGTTCCTCCAGCCGCTGGAAAGACCACCAGCTGACCCACTCCTGAATCCACTCCAGGAACTGTTCTGTGGCATTGCCCGTGGCCATGGCCGCTCTGCAGGGCCCACCACTAACAACCAGCTGCCTCAGGACGGTGCTGGAGAGCCAGTCTAGCTTCAGAGTTTGGGAAAAGATTAGCTGTGGACCCTGAGTGTGCTCCCAAATCAGCTCCCAGCTCCCAGTCTGTCTCCCAGGGACCCGTACCTACCTCAGCGTCCCACCTGAGGCTTACTCTGTCCCTGACCTTGGCCTCCTGCGCAGCCCATCTCTCAATAAAACGCTTCCTCCGACGTGTCACCTGAGCACACGGTGGGGACAGCAGTGGTGAGACAGCACCTTAATGACGTCAGATGACTGATCCGCAAGAAGGCTGAGCTGTAGCAATGTGCATACATTGTTTGAAAGTAAAGCATTCCTAGCAGAGGAGGGGAGACGAAAGCAAACTAGCTGGGAGCACACTGTCCTCGTGCCTTAAGGCAGAATGCGATTACAGCCAAGTGTGGGAAGTGTACACACACTCGGACATTGACGTTGCACTGGGATTTCAAAAACCAGAGAACAGAAAACAACAGAAGCAAAGTGTGAAAGGTATCAAAGTGGCTTTTATTCATTTAATTCTCCTTGTAATTTATAAACGCCATCAGATATTAGAAGGAAACTGGATTAGGGTACAATTTCTAAATGAAGATAAAGATCTAATAAGAACAGAGGGGTCTTACGAGCCAGCTTACAGTTCCTTGCAAAAATAATGATATGTGAACAATTAGTAAAAAATGAAAATCTGAAAAGTTACCTGGACTCTGAAAATGTTAAGCAATTTCCCTGTATCTCGGTTTTGATTATTTCTGCAGAACAATCCAGCGTGTTGGGCGGAGACAGTGCTGACTCATTCTGTTTTGTTGTCAGCGCGGCAAGCCCCTCAGAGCTTGGCGTAGTCTTTCAGAATCATCTCGAGCTTCTGGCTCAGCATGATGTTCCCTCGGGCCTTCAGTCTGCCGCTGAAGAACGCCTGGCGAGGGGGGGAGAGTGCCAGCCTTAACCATGCTGCATTTTATTGTTGTTGTTTTTTTAAGACCCGTTGTTCAGAGTGAACACAACTGAGTTAATAACTCTGGACAGTAAAGCAACTTTTATGTAGCAATGATAATGATTATAGATAGCACCCATGTTTTTAGATATCTAAGAAAAGGCAAAGAGGAGACTCCGTTTGTTAGAAAATCTTAGAATAATTTATCTGAACTGACAGATCTGGGAGCTGTTCCACCCTAAGCCCCTGGCTTTATTCTTCCCTGCTAATTTGAAATGACTGAATACCAGGCACTAACGTATTGGTAACCATAAAAATATTTGATTCACAACAGATTAAAAGTATTTACTAGAACTTCATGAAATAGAAAGCCATCTGATGGCCAGATAGGATGGTGTGGTGCAGTGGTCAGTAGATCACAGCTGTAGCCATCAGAATCCTGGGTTAAAATCCGGTGAACCTGAGCAAAACACCGAAAATCTCTGGGCTCCTAAGACCTATGTGCCTGATCTATAAACAGGCATGGCGATAGTACTGAACTATGTGGGAGGTAAATGAAATAATATGTGCAGTGTTGGGCTTAGTGTTTGACACTGGTCAGAGTGTGTTAAGCAATGGCCTGTTAGAAGAGGGGGAGTTTCTGCACCAGCCTCACATCTGACCTGGTACAGACACCGGTACAAATTCAAGTCCCCTTCTGTGCAAGCTCCCAACAGCTAAAATAAACATAATATAGTTTTTATAAATCACTGAGTAAGTAACACAGGAAACACGAAGTGAAAGAAATCTCTAGCTTTTTAGCTGGCAGGAAAACAAGAATAATATCCATATACACTTAACATTTAAAAGCAGCTCCAGAAACACAAGGGGACTTCAAAAAGTTCATGGAAAACGGAATTAAAACATAAACTCACTTTGCAGCAAAGAACTTTGAAATCTATGCATAGTTTTTCACAATATGCATTTCACAAGCTTTTTGAAGACTCTCTGCATAATCTCACTTAAGAATCACACCATCAACAGGAAGTAGGCTCTGAGCAAGTCTCACCTCAGCTGACAGGGAACTGCGGTTCACAAAGCTTCAATAACCGCCAAGGCCACGGGGCTAGGACTTGAACTCAAGTGTTCCCTGCTTGGCCGTGCCTCCTGCCTGTCAGTTGCTAACATCTTAACCTCAGAAGCAAAGCTTCATCAACTGGAGGAAAAGCAAATACTTTTTATCCCAGAATTAACAGAACTCATTCGATCAGGATTGAATGCTAAGCATCCGAATAGTTTTCCAATTCCAGTCTTCGACTGCTTTCACGATGCACCTGCAGAACCCACAGGCTGCTGACTCGGCCGGGAAGGAGTCGGCTTTTACACCAGCCTGGACCTGGGCAAGAGCGCCTACTAACGACAGGAAGTAAGCACACCAACCTCGGAGGGTGCAGACGGACTCTCCCAGTCTGACTGCCTTTCTCGGCTGGACTACTAGAACTGCCAAATCACATTTCCTACAAAAGGCTCTTGACCACAGTTCTGTATCAGCAGCCTGAAGCCATTTACACACACTGCAGCACCCAAAGTCAAGGCACAGCAGAGTGTGGAATGTGCATTTTCAAGGGAAACAGACTGATGAACACGACACAGACCCTCATCGTGTCTGGAGCTACCTGCTTCATCTGTGGACCTCTTAGGTACCTCTTTGGCCTAGGAATGCTGAACAAGAAGTACTACGACTTTAAGAAGCTGCCGGAAAGGAAGAATCTAGGCAGGTGGATCATCATGCTTTCCAGAAAGACCAAATCAACTTTGTCACCCACAGGTGCGCCTGTCTGTATTCTGTTACCCCAGCCTTAACATGTGAAGCAAAAATGACATAATGACATGATTTGACTAGCGTATTTGGATACCTGGGAAAATAGTTTTTCCGAGATATGCATTTCTTTGCATTCCTTTTTCCTTCCTTAATTACTGATTCATTCATTGCCTTTTGTCTACTTTCTCAACTGAGGGTTTAAGAGGTTTTCAAAGTTACTCTGTGAATTAGTGATAACAACATACTGTGTAGCCGCATTTCTTTATTACAACCTCCACTCTCACTCTCCAGGTTTATGGGACTACTTTAAGCAGTGTGATAGGAATTGAAGTTTCTAATTTCCACACAGTTGATGGGAAGATACTGAGAGGGAGGGAGGGCAAAGTACTGAGAACCAGCATTATCACAAGTGACGTGGTGAGCGGGATGGAGCCAGAAATGATGTGGTGATAGGTGGTAGGGATTTTATCCAAGTGTAGAGGAAATCTGGGATGTTTTCTCAGGTGGAATGACCTATACTCTGACTTATATTATTAAGGATTACCCTGGCTTCTGTATGCAAAACTGACTGGATGGGACAGACAAGACCAGAGGACCAGTGAAGGAGTTGCCCTGGAGACTGAGGTGAAAGGCCACAGAGCCTGGATGGCGGTGACCACCTGCAGGAGAGGATGGGTTCAGGACACATCCTAGACAGACTCTTACATTCCTGGGCTTATTAACTGGTGCCCCTTACTGAGAAGAAAAATATGGTAAGAAAACTCAAGTCCCAAGTTCTATCCTGCACCAAGTTAGTTTGAGACCACAGTTAGGTTTTCCATCAGAGAAGTCAGCAGAGAGTGGTGCTGTATCACTGTGGAGCGCAGAGGAATGAAGTCAAACATTTAAATCCGTGAGATGTTAGCACACAGGTGACTTCCAATGCCACAGGATGGAAGAACACATATAAGGAAGGAGCAGGGTACAGGAAGAAGCCCTGCAGAACACCTCGCTGTAAGGGCTGGGGCAGAGATGACGAAGGGTGGCCAGAGGTGGGAAAAGTGAAACAGGAGAATATGATGCCCAGAAGCCAAGGGATGAAAATACATCAAGAGGTTTGCAGCTGGGGCGGACATGGCGAAGCGGGTTAAGCCGCTGCCTGCAACATCAGTATCCCATATAGGCACCAGCTGGTGTTCCGGTTGCACAATTTCTGATCCCGCTCCCTGCTAGTGTGGCCTGGGAAAGTGGGCCAAGTACTTGGGGCTCTGCCACCCCTGAGGGGGACCAAGATGAAGCTCCTGGATTTTCCCTGCCCAGCCCTAGCTGCTGTGGCCACTTAGGGATTGAACCAGCACATGGGAGATCTTTCTCTCTCTCTCCCTCTCTAACTCTGTCTTATTTTACTTGAAAGATTCATTTATTTGAAAGGCAAAGTTACAGAGAGGGAAAGGAAGAGGCAGAGAGAAAGAAATCTTCCGTTTGCTGCTTCATCCGACAAATGGCCACATCCGCGAGAGCTGGGCTAGGCTGAAGCCAAGCCCAGGAGCTTCATTCAGGTCTCCCACGTGGCCATCTTTCACTACTGTCCCAGGCTGTTAGCAGGGAGCTAGACTGGAAGTGGAGCAGCTGGGAGTCGACCCTGTGCCCAGATGGGATGCCTGCGCTGTAGTGGCAGCTTCACCTGCTATGCCACAGCGACAGCCCAATCAGGTAAAATAAATCTTTGGGAGGGTGGAAAAAAAAAAGGTTAGCAGCTAACTGTATCGAGTGCTACTGAAGGACTGAATGCTCCTTGGATTTGGCACAATAACAGTTACCAGGGACTGTTACAAGAACGGTACCACCACAGTGATAACTGTGGAATCAAGATAAGGGAGAAGAGGATCAAAGTCAAGACAGTGTTCAGACACATGTGGGCCAGGAGAGTAGCCGCTCACACATGTGGTGCTGAGTGCTGGGCTGTGGTTAGTCCCGGCTGAGATGTGCTGTCCCTGTAAAATATACCCAGGAAGTTCAAAAACTTGGCACTTTAAGCACATATAAAATAATCTCATTAAACTGACTGCTTATTGAAATCCTACTACTTGAATGCATTAGGTTAAAGATACATTTTTAAATTTTCACCAGTTTCTTCACTTTTTTAATGTGACTACTAGAAAAGTTCCGATTACATGCGGCTCCCATCACAGGTCTTGGGGACAGTACTGGTCTAGACTATTTCTGTGAAAAGGAGCAAGAAACGGTGTGGCAAGCTGGATGGGGATCTGGCATCAGGGGAGGGTGCTATAAAGCAAGGCACTGGCTGGCGCCATGGCTCACTAGGCTAATCCTCTGCCTGCGGCGCCGGTACTCCGGGTTCTACTCCCGGTTGGGGCACCAGTTCTGTCCCAGTTGCTCCTCTTCCAGTCCAGCTCTCTGCTGTGGCCCGGGAGTACAGTGGAGGATGGCCCAAGTGCTTGGGCCCTGCACACGCAAGGGAGACCAGGAGGAAGCACCTGGCTCCTGGCTTCGGATCAGTGCAGAGCGCCGGCCGTAGCAGCCATTTAGTGGTGAACCAACGAAAAAGGAAGACCTTTCTCTCTCTCTCTCTGTCCACTCTGCATGTCAAAAAAAAAAAAAAAGGCAAGCCATTAGCTCGCCCCATGCTGCAGGGAGTTGGCAGTGTAATGAGGGAACGCAGAACCGGGAAAGAAGGGAAGCAGCAGGACATTGAGGGACCGTCTTGAAGGGAGGAGGGAGACTTCCTTCCATGAAGAATATGCAGCAAGAAGCCCAGATGGCTGCTGTTGCTGACAGAAAGGTCTGCAGATGGGAAGGGGAGATTCTCATCTGAATCTCATAGCTGTTTCCCCAGCGGGGCATGATGTGCTCAGCTGAAATGGAGAGGCGGGGGTGTGGCACTGCAGGAATCAACAGGAATGGACGCTGTCTGGAAGCCATCGTAAGCCATGGCTCAGAGACTGTGAGCCTTGGGACCCAAAGTGAGAGGAAAGCCAGTCCGGTTGTGTGGATCTTCTCCAGCCATGTGCACAGACACCAAGGCCGCAGGATGGGATTGAAACAGGGCGGTGTTTTCCAGGCACGTGAAGTGTGAGAGAGAAAGGTGGGTGAGGGGTTTTCAAGGGAGACAGGAGGACAGGACAAAGGAAGTGAAAAGGCGGACAGGGCTGAAGAACAGAAATGCAGGTGACGGTGTTGGAAAAGCAGAAGCTGTGCATTTTATGTTCCTAATAAAGACTCATCCTTTACAGAAAGGAGTAAAAGTAACAGAGCCCATTTTGTTGGCAAGCTCACTTTTAGGAATCTTGAAGGAAGCCACCAAGGTTGGGAACAGTTGGGAGAGAAAAATTGCACACCAGGCAGCGTGGCTTTTGATAATGGAGTAGGGGGGGATGAAGTATCAGAGCCAAATAGGTTCAGAAAAATCCTGATATTAACTAGAATTTTTCTAAGTCCATCCCCTGCGGTACTACTGACTAGGAATACAGATGACATAAATCACCCTTTCCTAAACAGTTACACAAATGCCTCACTACCACTCACTGAATAATCCATTTACCCTTGAAGCTATGGTATTCCTAGCAATCATACACATTTTCCCCTAATCCTAAAAGTACACGCATGTCGATCATAACAAATGCAGAAAGCAGTCTCGACTACCCACTCTGCCCTAAAGTGAAAACCCACTCGCTGGACAGAAAGGCTTTACACATCAGGTTGCTCAGTGGCTTCCGCCTGCATGCAGCAAGACCTAACCTCCTGCCCACACCTCCAGGTCCTGGGTGGTCGAGCCCCTGCGGCGCCCCCCCTCCTCACACTTCTCCCTGCGGTGCATCCTCCCAGCCTTACTGGCCGGCTCAGGCTCATGGCTCGCTCTCTCATCCTCTTTAAGTCTCTACCAAGCCTTTTCCAACAACCCTTCCTAAAACAGTCCTAGACCTTGCCACACTCTAACCCCAGGCTGGCTAACTGAGGCCTGGAAGTCAGATCCAGTCTGCTACCTGCTTTTACAGATTCCTGGAACTCAGTCACACCCCGCTGTTGACATATTACCTCTGACGACTTTAAGACGACACTGGCAGGGCCCCACAGCTGCAGCAGAAACCATCCTGCCCTCCGAGTCTGGAGTTCTCATTGTGCGACCCTTTCCGCTACTCTACCTCGTTCTACTTCATACTTGAAGTTGTATTTCTTTCCCGTGAGCACTCTAGAACTAAGCTCCACCCAGCAAGGGCACTGTCGTGTAGGCTGACAGCCAGAACCGGGATCAGAATAGGTACGACATAAATTCCTGGGAAGTAATGAAGGCCAAGCTCTATACTAAGCCCCTTACAGATTCATGACTGGATTTAGTTCTCCATAATCCCTTTTTGATCATTATAATTACCATATTCATTGTACTGATGAGAAAACAGGCTTTGAGATTATGGCAGAGCCAATACTCAAACTTAGATTATCTGATGACGGACTATTTTTTACTCTACAAATATTTTAAAATTAGTCTTTGCAAGAAAATGTTTCCTTGTTTACTGAAATTATACCATCCTTTGTAAACTTGTATCATTTTCTTCAAATAAGCACTGTGCTCTTCTCCTTAGGGAAGACGGTGGTATCTGGTGCACTGGGTTGTAATTAAAACAAAGCCTCTTCAATACATCTTCCGGCTAGTTTTGCCAGGTCAAAGGTGTTTACAAATATAATTGTGTATTCTACTACCGATCTGAACTCCTTCATTCTATAAATCAATCAGTTGATTTCCTGGAATTTCAGGCTGTATGATACGAACTGAAAATTAGAAATTTCTGCTCCATTAAACTACATCAGCTACTGTGTGTGCTGGTGGACGGGTCACAAGCTGCAGTTTACTATTAACGGATAATCATCAGAAAAGACATCCTATCTCAATCATGATTTTCCTCTGACATGCCTCTAATGTATTTTTAAGACACTGAATGTTAGGTTAAAATCTCCTTCTACTTCCCAGTTTCAGTGAATTCCTAATCCCGAACAGGCAAGCATCCCTAACTCGAAATACTCCAAAATCTGCAACATGGCGCGCACTGAGATTACACCTGCGTTTCCGATGCTGGACATCTGGGGATGCTCAGCTGGTCAAGTCTAAGCAAAATGTCCATAAAGTTCTCAGAAAATGCATGTCCAATCATTCCACAAAGTCTGAGGGGCCTCAGTGTATCAGGAAGGACTGCCTAGTTTTACACAATACTAACAGCTTATAGCCTTTCACTTCTGAATTAATGTATTCAAAGTACAAATGTGAATTCTATGTCGTTTGACTATAAAGAATTTCACCCAAGTTCAGTTTCTGAAAGTGTCAGCTGAAATTCTGGTGGTTTTTGTTTTTTTGTTTTTTTTTTTTTTTTTTAAAAAGGATGATCTGTCAACCAACCAGAATTCTGGTCCAACAGGGACTTCTTCAGAGTTGTAAGGATTCTTCTCTATCAGAACTTGGGAGTCAACTCAGAAACTATGCTTGTCCAGCAGGAAGGCTGGCTCAGTGACCCTCCTGAGTGTTACCTTCTGAGGGTCCAGCTTGCCCAGGACCACTTCCATGAAGTCCTCGTCGGAGATGATGATGGTGGTATCCGCGGAGCCTTTGGCAGGGCCTTGGTATACTTTCCCAGAGCCGTTCTTCAAGTCAATAGCTGGGAAAACAGACAGCAATGTGCATCATTTCTCTTCACAAGATAAACCAGTGCAAACTGTTGAAATCCTTACTTAATGTACACTAAACTGATCCTCTGTAAAAAAAAAAAAAAAAGAAATTATCAATTCCCAACTTGACTCTCACTGGGATTAAACATGACAATAGGTCTGCTCTGATTTCATCATCATTAAAAAAAAATCATCTATTATTTTTCACTTTATGTTTCTGTGTGGGAGCAAACTGTTGAAATCCATACTTAATGTATGCTAAGCTGATCTTCTGTATATTGAGATAATCGAAAATGAATCTTGATGTGAATGGAAGGGGAGAGGGAGTGGGAAAGGGGAGGGTAGTGGGTGGGAGGGACAGTATCGGGGGGAAGCCATTGTAATCCATAAGTCGTACTTTGGAAATTTATATTCATTAAATAAAAGTTTAAAAAAAATATTAAAAAAAAAAAGATAAACCAACCAAAATGCAGCATCTTCATCGTTTCCTAGCTGATGAGTCCCCTTTGATCTACAGATAATGTATAATCTGTCACTTAGAAAAACTTAGAACACCTTTTACTTTCTGAATGCTCTTTTTATAAACAATGTTTTTTCCTGGATCAATTTTATATGACAAAGCACTTTAAACATGAATTAATGCAGAATTAAGATATTATAAAGAAGTTAAGCTTTTCAAGTCTTTCTTTTTAAAGACTCATTTATTGGAAAGGCCGAGTTGGAGGCAGAGAGATCTTCCATCTGCTGCTTCACTCCCCAAATGGCCATAATGTCCGGAGCTGGGGAGGTCGGAAACCAGGAGCTGCTTGCGGGTCTCTCAATCTATTAGTCTGCTCCCCAGAAGGCTGGAACGGCCAGGTTCGGGCCAGGCCAAAGCCAGGAGCCGAAACTCCATCCAGGTCTCCCCCATGGCTGGCAGCGGCCCTGGTAGCCGGGCCATCATCTGCTGCCTTTCCAGGCGTATTAGCAGGGAGCGAGATTGTGGCATCTGGACTGGGATCTGTGAAATCTTGGGTTACATACATGACTAATCACAAGGAGCTACTTTTGCTTGTGCTTCCTTCCCTTAATTTGGTAAAGGCATTTCAGCGCAGCCGTATCTGTATATACCCAGTTCATTAATGCAGGGAAAATACGCAAACTACTCACTAAATGGGTGATTAGAAAAGCACATAAAAGAACGATTTCTGCTGGGGCCAGCACTGTGCTGTAGCAGGTAAAGCCACTGCCTGTGACAGCAGCGTCCCATGTGGCCACCAGTTCCCATCACAGCTGCTCACTTCCAGTCCAGCTCCCTGCTAATATCCTGGAAAAAGCAGTGGAAGATGGCCCAAGGGCTTCGGCCCCTGCCACCCACATGAACAACAGGAAGAAGCTCTTGGCTTTGGTTTGGCCCAGTCTCAGCTGTTGTGGCCATCTGGGGAGTGATCCAGTGGATGGAAGACCTCTCTCTCCGTAGTTCTTTCATATTAATAAATAAATCTTTAAAAAATGATTTCTGAGGCTGGTGCTGTGACATGGTAGGCTGGGCACCAGTTCCCATTGCAGCTGCTCCACTTCCAATCCAACTTCTTGCTGATGGCCTCAGAAACACAGCAGAGGATGACCCAAGTGCTTTGGCCCTTGAGCCCACATGGGAGACCCAGATGAAGCTCCTGGGCTTCATTCTGGCCCAGCCCTGGCCATTGAGGAGTGAACCAGTGGATGGAGGACTCCCTCTCCCTCTCCCTCCCTCTTCCTCTCCCTCTCTCTGCCTCTCCTCTCTCTGTGTAACTCTTTCAAATAGAATAAATCTTTTAAAAAAAAATGAAAAAATGATTTCTACCCAAAAATGAAAATTTTAGATTGAAAATTAAAATTTTAAACATAATCAAACCAAGGACATATACTTAGTTTATGAACTTTTGGCAGGAATAGCACAAAGTCTAATCATGAAAAAACATCAAACTGAGGAGTATTATATAAAATAACTGTCCCCCACTCTTAAAAATGTGTCAAGGTCATGAGAAGATCATCCAGGTGAAAGCAGACAGCAGAGAAATAAACACCACGCATGTCCAGGCTGTACCGGCCAGTCCTTTCCTTTTGTTTCATTTCTATTGTTATCACTATTAAGGTTCCTTTTGCTCTTTTGCCATAAGGGATGTACGGAGACAACTGGTGAAATAGTATCATGATCTGTAGACCTTAATACTAAGTCAGTGTTACTCTCCATTGATTTAGATAACTGTTCCGTGAATAGGTAAGAGAATGTCTTTGTTCTTAGGAAATGAAACTAGACAGTTTTTTCCTTTAAGGATAAAAGCATATCATGTCTGCAAGTTACTCTCAAGTAATAATACAGAAAAATAACATGAAAACAAATAAAAATCAAATAGACATTTAAGAATTTGCAGAAACTGGACTAAAGACAGATTTAAGTTCTCCATTCTACATAACTTTTCTGTACGTCTGAAATTATTTCAAAGAATCAAAAAAGATGTTAGATGAAGCACACACAAGGGGACTGAAAGCCGTAAATGCTGTGTGTTGTTTATGAAGTGAGTTTCTGTGTGTCCTGATGAGTAACAGTGATGAGGAAGCAGTCAGTGTCGCTAAGTGAACCTGCAGGAGGCTCCTCCCAACCAACAGGCCTCATCCCTCCCCGGAAAGCACACTTCTTTGCAAAGGCCATCTTTCAAGACTTCTGATAAATGCAGGAGACACTCAGTTGGATTGCAACGCCAAACCTGGAACCAATATCCTTAACAGTACTTGATCTAATGCTACCACTCGAGAGTTATCTGGTCTCACTGCCAGGAGGGCACATCCTTCCTCTGTAGGGCGAATTTCTGAGATTCAAATACATAACTTGTATAGTCACAGAACCTCCTCATCCAGTCATTGCCGTTTCATGCTTAACAGTTGCCTGGATTAAGTCCTGATATGCAGACTTTACTCTACATGGTTGATGTATAGTATTTGTAGAATGTTGCTATCTAAATGTGCATAACACTTAGGCTCCCATAATGTAGAAATTACAAATGTGGGAAACGAAACCAAATTTAAATTTAGGAGAAAAACAACCGAGTGCTCCATGCCCACCAGCTGAAAGCTAAGTATCATCCTAAAGAAAACGGACAGGCTTTCTTGCTCAGCAACACTGTATGCTTAACGTGGAAATAATCTGCAAAGTTCAGTAGTGTGGCTGCTGTACAGCTACTGGACACAGATTCTCACTGAGCTGCATGGCTCTTTGTGCCTGGAGTTACAATGAACTGCGTATTTAAAGTGTGAGCTAAATTGTAAGACACTCACATCGTTTACAGACAAGAGGAAATACTAGAGCTGTTCTACACACAGGAACAGCAGATAATCTGCCAGGACCAAGAGGTGTTCTTAATCTTCCTGGACGCCCTGAGGCCAAGTGGCAAAGCTCACGTTCTCAGGCTCAACTACTAATTCCTTGGACAAGGTTTCCAACTCCAGACTGCCAGCTGAGAATCCACCCTCCCCCGCCCCCAGCCCCTGGTTAATCTAGTCCAGATCTTGGTTGGGTACAGTTTTGTCACCACAGCTCTTCCTCTTCTCTCACAAACCTCACTCCTCTCCCATTTCTTTAGGAGAAGAGAGACAGTCACTGGACAATAATGGACAGCAGCAGGAGACAGAATCGGCATCCTCAAGCAGACAGGCTCAGACCATGGCACTACTTCTGACCCTCTCATGCCTCTTGAGTTTCAGGCCATGGAGTTCAACCGTCTCACTACTCATCCTACACATGCCTCCTCCTCTCCATTGCCACCATTAACGTAGGTCTTCCTTCCCTTTACTGTGCAACCTTTCTTTCCCCAGCTTCCCTGACACACCTCCTCTGTCTTCTCATATTTGTAGCCCCCATCCTAGCCGAGAACTTGGCACACAGTTAAAAACTCCAATATTTGTGGGATGCGCTGCTCCCCCAATCTTCTGAAAGCCCAGAGTGCTTTTCTGTGTCTCGGTGTTCTGTAAAAAGAATTTGAATACTTGAATGGGTACACAAGTCCTTATTTGGATTCTGCCAGGCTCAGTGTGTATACTGCAATTAAGTTTTTCAGGTTTTAATAAGGAACTCATATATGAAACATGCACAAGTTCATGAGAAACGGGTATTATGAAAAACTTCGTGGGTTTCAAAAATTTTCTGCACCAAAAGAAAAACTTGGCTTTTAATTTCATTAGTCCATGAACTTTTGAAGTCATCACATGTTGTGTATTAGAAAAAACCTCCAATGGCAGAAAAATCTGACAGGTTACTTCTATACTCGACTAATTTCACACTAGGTGAGACAATTAACAAAAGCATCATGTAAGTTTAGATTATGTTTTGCCACCAGTGAGTTAGGAGAAAAAAAAAACTTTGCAATTTTAGAGCTTTATGGGCTGTGGAATTTCAGGAAGGAGTAGGTCCATTTTAACTTCCAGGAGCGCATTCTTTGCCCTCTCACCCTGTCATCTCTCAGTTCCCCTGAACTGTACTGCAGCTCACAATACCAACCTCTGGCTAGCTTTAGAAATTAATGGTAACAGAAAATAAATGTGATTATCCACACAGAAAATCTATTTTAACAGAAAGTAATAGCTCAATTTCAGTATTTTTTAACAAAAAAAGAGCAGTTACTCTATTCCATCCAAAATTATGCTTTGTTTTTTCTCAGCATGCACAGAGTCAGGCTAATAGGTGCTGCAGGTAATACTAGAGGCTCACAGAAGAATTAACTGCTGCCCTTTCTCAGGACTACACCAAGGTCAAGTGAGAGGAGACAACGGTTACAAAGATCACAGTGCAGTAAGGTGACTGTGACAAGCAGTGAACTGTTCGAAGGGAATTCAGACTTATTTCTCCAACTGCTGTCCATTTTAACCTTCTTAACCCACAGGCGTTTCACCCAAAAGGGTAAAATACTTAAAGGCAATGATATCAGAAAAACAAAAGTGTTCGAATATGTCCCATCATTCAACTCCATTGTGGAGTAATAGAGACAACAAATGCACTGTGTTCTTGCTATTACAACATACTAATAGTGAAATAAGGAAGACAGGCTTAATCCCGTCCTCTGACTACTTGAAGAAGCTCTGTCTGTGGATAATAAAGCTTCTATTCATCAGCTGTAAAACGACTTTCCTCTCTGAAGGAGGGCCAGGAAGGTGCAGGTGAGCACGGCAGGACGTGGCCACCTTCTCACAGACACCTTGCTGAGGCCCTCCTGACTTTCTGGCAGGTAGGGACCTACACCTCTCAGGTCACCTCAGCCCCGCCGGGCTGCCCTCCTGCTCCTGGGTAACCACACAGCACAGAGAAGACGAACCTGAAAGTACACAGCCATGACCCCTCCCCCTCCAGAACGTTGAACTCTCCTAGTGCTCTCCTCTCTACACCCACACTAATTCAGTTGATCATTACTTTGATACGTAAGGAGATGCAGAGAGCAGAAAACAAACAAAGGCCACAAGGCAGCAGTAACAAGTAGCCATGAAGAGGATACCAATATTCTCATTTTTCAAGTAGAAACAAGAGAATAAAAACCTTCTGCCAGGCAACTAAAGGTAAGTTTCAAATGTAAATACCTTCCTTGCCGATAATATTAGAAAATGTATCAGGAACATCACAGGAGGATCTCAGCTGGTGACTGACACAACTGGAGGAAATTATGTGGTTTGTCCAGAATGAGTGGCACGTTCACCCTAAGATCCCCACCAGAGGCGTACTGGCCAGCCCTTTCTCATGCTTGCAGCTCAACTCCTTCCCTTATCAGTGCCTTCAAAAGCCCCGTGCTTCAAAACTTGACTGCTAACATACTTTCATCCACAGGAAAAAGCTGAATTCCAGAATGAATGGAGAGAAGGAAGGAAAGTACAAAGAGAGAGGACAATAATGATCCCTATATACACACCGTCAATCCATGAAGTTTAAAAAAAAAAAAATTAGACCCTTTGAAGTTTGGGGGAATACATACTTAGCACATTTTTGCTTTCCTTGATCCCTATTCTGAATTAACTTCCAAAAGCAAAAATGTCTTCCAGAAAAACAAATTAGAGACAAATTTATATTAGTTAAAAACTCCAGGCCAGCGCCACAGCTCACTAGGCTAATCCTTCACCTGCGGCGCCGGCACCCCGGGTTCTAGTCCCAGTTGGGGCGCCGGATTCTGTCCCGGTTGCTCCTCTTCCAGGCCAGCTCTCTGCTGTGGCCCGGGGAGTGCAGTGGAGGATGGCCCAGGTGCTTGGGCCCTGCACCCGCATGGGAGACCAGGAGGAAGCACCTGTCTGCCGTCTTCGGATCAGTGCAGCGCGCCGGCCACAACGCACTGGCCGTAGCAGCCACTTGGGGGGTGAACCAACGGAAAAGGAAGACCTTTCTCTCTCTCTAACTATGCCTGTCAAAAAAAAGAATCTGAATACATGAATGGGTACACAATTCCTTATCTGGATTCTTTCTGGATCAGTGTGTGTGTGTGTGTGTGTGTGTATGGAATTATATATATCATTTTCTTCTTCGCATCTCTATAGATCAAATTTCACATAATGGCATGTAGTACCTCCAGGAATGGCACATGTTATATTAAAAATTGTTAATACTGAACCAAAACCAAATGAACAGAACTTTAAAATGTCTTCTAGGAATATGTAATAGATAATTATTTCAAGAAATTAATTGATTCAGATATTTTAATTTTTTGGTCTAAGTGAACATTCATAGTTACTCTCTGGTTATAATAATAAGGCAATCTAATTTTTAAGGCATTTAAACAGGTACTCTTTTAAAAAAACAAAAGGGACCAACAGCAGCCAGGGCTGGGCTGAAGCCATGAACTCCACCCAGGTCTCCCAGGCAGATGGCAGGAACACTGTCGCTTGATTCTGTACTGGCACGAGGCTGGAGTCAGGAGCCTGGGCCAGGAACCCTGACATGGGATGCAGAAGTTTCAGCTGCCAGGCTAAATGCCTGTTCCTTAAACAGGCACTCCAGAATAAAAATAATGAGCACCTTGCTGTGCAAGGAAAGCCCAACATGTGTGCACACTACTCGCATGGTAGGTCACGGAATACAAGCACCGAGGGAACGACGGCTCCTTCCGTCCGAGGCAGGGCCTTCAGAGGCACCACCCCGTGTGCTGCATCTGCTGCACGAGCTCGCTGCTCCAGAGGAGGACTACAGGGGCTTTGGCCATGCTGAAAACCGTAGGTGGTCCTAGAGTACGAACCAGCCGCAGGCTGCTCCAGGAGGCTCCCAGCTCTCCAGGGCACTCAGCCAACCTAAGCTCCAGGGTATCCCACCGTGCCTCAGAGTCACGAAGCAAGGGGAAGCTCTCGGAGCCAGCCACTACCCAGGACGCAGTTTTGCTCCTATCAGCAGGTAGGACCTGTTCCTTGGAACTTCCAGGTAGAAAAGAACAAAAAATTCAAGTTTCAGTGAACGTTCACCTGTACCCCATACTTCTCCAAGAACTCTAGAGGTGTGAAGACTCCAAAATACAAAGTCAGCATGTGCTGCAATTAAGTCTGTGCCATGATTAGGGAGGCAAGTTATGCCAGACACACACAACGTTCAGACAGGCTTTTTCTTCTTGAAATGCCGCTCTGGTCATTCTGGACTATCAGTGCGAGGAAACATGACTACTTTCTTCCTGCAGCAAGCTGCTGCCTATCAGTGCCTGGTCAGCTTGCTAGACGGCCACCTAACAGAACATTTGATCCCTGGACTCGATATATAAGCATCTTTGATTGCAATCTCCATGTCAGGAAAATAATTAGGATCTTAAACTGATATTAAGATCATGTCCAAATCATTTGAAAGAAAAAGTTTTTAATTGTCAAATATAATGACTTAAAAATAATTCATCTAACCGGATAAACCTGTGTTACATTTAAGAGGCAGTGGAACATAAAGCAGCATGCAGCTAACAAGACTGTTTACAAGTACAGTGTGGGCAGTATTTGGCCTAGTGGATACGATGACTGGGTCCCTTGTCCAAGTACTTGGATTCAAATCCTGGCCCCACTGCCCATTCAAGTTTGCTGCTACTATGGACCTGGGAGGTAGCAGGTTTTAGCTCTCCTAGTTAGGTACCTGCCATCCACGTGGGTGACCTGAACTGCAATCTCAGCTGCAGCCTGGCCCAACCCTGCCCATTGTAGGGATTTGAGGAGTGGACCAGAAGACAGTACTATCTGTCTCTCTGCCTCCCAAATGATCCTACAAAATAAAAATACAGAATGAAAATACAACAGTCCTTCAGCATGCAGAGCAGTGCCAGGACCTTCCTTTGGACCCAAATTTCACCAGTGCTGAAGTGTCTTATAAAAAACCTGCATAATATTCACATATGACCTGCATAACCCTCCCATATACTTTAAGTATCTGAATTACCTACAATACCTAATACAACATAAATGCTATGTAAATGATGACAAAGAAAACCTCTGTAGACTTTCAGTACAGATGCAAAAACAGGAGGCCTAATTCCATTTGCATTCACAGCTGGTGACTCTACAGAGGCAAGCCCGTCACTAAGGGAGACTGACTACACTGATTTGAAGTACTCCAGTGAAATTTATTCCTCAAATCTCTTGAAAATTGAATGCACGTCGGGGCCAACCTTGTGATGCACTGGGTTAAGCCACCACCTGAATATGAGTGTCAAGTCAAGCCCGGCTACTCTGCTTCCCATCTGGCTCCCTGCTAATGTACCTGGGGCAGCAGTGACAACGGCCCTAGTGTTTGGGCCCCTGCCACCCATGGGGGAGACCTGGATGAAGTTCCAGGCTCCTGGATTCCTCTTGGCACAGCTCTAGCTGTTGTGGCCATTTGTGGAGTGGACCAGCAGGTATAAGAAATATCTTCCTCTAACTCTACCTTTCAAATACATAAATAAGTCTTAAATAACATACATCTCTTTGGGTGCCCTGAAAAAAAAAAAAAAAAAAAAACTTGTTGGCTCCCATGAAAAAAAAAACCTACCCACCTTCAGAGAGAGAGTTTTCCATTACAAGGCTATTTCAGCTCCACTGAGTAAGCATTACCTCAGGATTAGAAAGTCGGGGCTGTGACTTACTCCACTTGGCTGCAGGAGCTCCGCCTTTCGTGATATGCCACTCAAACACAGCATTGACCTTCTTGACCACCTCACGCCCCACATCCTTCAGGCGACGGCCTATCTCCTCAAACACAAGGGCGCTCTGAAGCTCCGCACCCTAGAGAGACAGGGCTCACTTGAGAAGTCCTACAGAAAGGACTCGGGAACAACGATTGGAAAAGACATGCAGGAAAAGCGATTGTTTTTAAACCTGTACATAAATAGGGCAGTTATCCCAGTTTTCTTACTTCATACTAGTCTCTCCACTTTGCTTATGTGCGTGCCGTCCAGAACCTCAGTCCTCCCAACAGCAGGGCTTTATTCTCAGCAGAAATCAAAATTGATATTTTTACAGTAAGTTAAGAAATTCATAAGCATGCCCTTGCTGACTTTAGGATGGTACTGGGCAAATAAATCAATTTCTGTGCTCTCATCTGTAAATGCCAGGAAGCCTGCATTTCCTCCTACATCTAAACCTTCCTAAGTTTTTTATCTTAAATTATTCTTACGGCTTTTTAATTTTTAACCAGTTGTAATACAGTTTATGATGGATAATGAAACACACATTAAAGTCGGTGTTTCAGAGAATAGGAACATTTTTATCAAATTCTCAGTGTAGTAAGAGAACCATATAAATGTGTTAATAAAGATGATATGCTGTTTTTATATTTCTATACAAAGCTTTATATAAATCTTTAGATCAAGTCAAAGGTACAGGATATTTAACCTTTTAATCTATTTTTCTCCACAACATTTTCTTACAATTTCTCTGTAAACAAGAAGGAGGTACCTTTCCCTGAAGGGAAGAGAGAACTTCCACTTCGATTACGGCCCTGTCTAAATAAGGTCGGAGTTTGTGAACTCAAGAGGCTTCCACAGCCTTGGCAGCTCATGACAAGAGCCTCGGGTGATTACTGATATCATAAACAAGAGTGTCAATTGTTAAATCAACAACAGAAGTCACTGTGCACTTACTCCCCATGTAGGGTCTCCGTCTTTAATGTGTTGTACTATGAGAATTAATGGTAAAAATAGTCTCCAAAGAGTACTTTATACCTTGTGTGTCTGTGTGGGTGCAAACTGTTGAAATCTTTACTTAGTAGAGTTATTCTTCTGTATATAAAGATAATTAAAAATGAATCTTAAGAATGGGATGGGAGAGGGAGTGGGAGATGGGATGGTTTGCAGGTGGGAGGGTGTTTATGGGAGGAAAAACCACTATAATCCAAAAGCTGTACTTTCGAAATTTGTATTTATTAAGTGAAAGTTTTCTAAAAAAAAAAAAAAAAAAAAACAATTTCTCTGTCAACAACAGATTTAGTTATTGTAAAGCAAGAAAATTATTTTCTCTTTGAAGATGTTCCCATTTCCTGCAAAAAGTTTTCTAAAAATTCCTAAGTTGTGAAAGTATTCCTGTTATGCCAAGTGGATCTGAATTAATGTCCTTCACTTCAAGAACTGTGAATCTTTCATAGCTCTTAATTTTCTCAAGAAGCCTGAACTTTCTTAAAGTGATCTTCACTGAAATTCATAAAAAAGGAAGTGACCCAGATTACCGTTTTCTTAACTTACCACAGAGGGCGTCTTGGCTAAGGTAGCAGATGCTGGCAAAAGGTCAACATACGCATTTGAAATAACAACATCACCAGTTTCTTGGACCTTGTAAACAGCAGAAGCAAAAATAAATAAATAAATAAATAAAGCTCACTTTAACAACTCCAATGGAGACATGATCTCATTGTGAAGCAAAAGAAATCTGATTTTTTTTTTTTAAAAAAAGATGTATTTGAAAGGCAGACAGAGAGAAGGGCAAAGAGGAAGGAGAGGCCTTCCGTCACTACTTCATTCCCCAAATGGCCACAACAGCCAGGGCTGGACCAGGCTGAAACCAGGAGCTGAGAGCTTCCTCCAGGTCTCCATGTGGGTACAAGAGGCCAAGCACTTGGGCCATCGTCCACTGATTCCCAGGCACATTAGGTAGGGAGCAGCATTGGAAGTGGAGCAGCCAGGACTAGAACTGGTGCCCATATGGGATGACACTGCAGGCCAAAGCCTAACCTCCTAAGCCACAGCCCTGTCCCCAGAAAGCTATGATTCTGTCTCGTGTGAAAAAGAAAATAACCCAAATAAAATAAAAATGAAAAAAATAAGTGTCAAGATAAACAAACACAAAGGGTTTCTGAATTAATACAATTATTATTAACCCTGGCTGTAGAATCAACTAGAGACCTTATTAAAAAAAAAAAATCTTTGACCAGGTCTCATCCCTCAAAATTCCAATTTTAGCAGTCTGGGATGGAGCCTAGGCAATGATACTTTGAAGACTTTTTTCCCAAAAAACATGAGAGTATCTCTAGTGGGAAACCAGGGTGAGAAGTAATGAACTATTCCAAATAATAAAAGTTATGGTGGGGCCGGCGCTGTGGCATAGCAGGTAAAGCCACCACCTGCAGTGCCAGTTCAGGTACTGGCTGCTCCACTTCTGATCCAGCTCTCGACTGTGGCCTGAGAAAGTAGCAGAAAATGACCCAAATCCTTGGGCCCCTGCAACTACTTGGGAGACCCAGAGGAAGCTCCTGGTTCTTGGCTTCAAAGGGACCCAGCTCTGGCCATTGCTGCCACTTGGGGAGTGAACCACGGATTTAAGACCTCTCTCTCTCTCTCTCTGCCTTACCCTCTCTGTAATTCAGGCTTTCAATAAATAATTAAATCTTTAAAAAAAAAAAGATATGGCACAATATCTGAGTTAATTACATTCAAATTATTTGTTTCATCAATACAGAATAAAACGATAGGAGCAGACCATGATGGTGTTTTTCATTTTTTTGAAGGGCAGAGAGAGAAGGAGATAGAGAGACTGAGAGCAGTATTTTCCAATCATTGGTTCACTTCCAAAAGGAACAGCCAGGGCTAGGCCAGACCAAAGCTGGAAACTCACTGGGACCCAAATGCTGCCTACCAGGGTGGACATTCGCAGGAAACCAGAATTAGGAACAGAGATGGAACTCAAATTCAGTCCATTTAACATAAATACCTAACAGTTATTAAAGAACACAAATTCCTATTCCTGATCTTTCATATCAAGTTATTCCAACTGCTATTCTTTCCTAAAAATTATGGTATTGCTACCCATAAATACACTGTCTCTGAAGATTAGTACAATTATGATTTGCAATCATCAAGACCATTCTTTTGATCAATTTGTTCATTTTACTTTATATATGGTGGAAAATATGGAAAGAGATAATTAATGAACAAAATACACTCTAGTTCTCTAGTTAATTACTTTCTTCTAATCAAGTCAAGAACATAATTTTGAAAGACTGGTTTTAAGTGTCTCTTAACATACAGAAGAAAGGAGTGCCCTCATGCACTTTTGAAAGGTTTATGAAAAGTGGAATTTATGTGGGGACAAAAGAACTCTGATATCCATGCAGTTTTTTCATCACACACATTTTTCCTAAACTTTCTGAAGACTACCTGCACGGATTTCAAAATTTTTTTAACAAACTAAATTTATCTTTTGTTTTCACTATCCATGAATATTCTGAAGTACCTTTATTATAAGTAATTTAAAAAGAACACCTCTAATAACTGGAGAAAAGCAGCAAATAAACTGAAAGGGTAAGAAGGTGTGCTTAGAATTTATCAGACTGACAGGAATGTACCAGTATTTAGAGACTATTTCCCAACCACTTAGTTTACATCCATGGACATTATGTATGCACTGTTCATGACTAGAATTGTAGGAGAGTAGAAACCTGTAGTATAACTGTGGTCTGCAATACTTTTTGAGTTCTTAATCTTATTTTAAAAAATCAAATTAGAAAATAAGGCGGCCACAGACATGCAGTACAGATCTTAACTGTAGGAGTGTTTCAGAGAAAGCCAGTGCTAGGCACATGCAAGGTTGAGAAAGAGGGGAGCGGTAAGAACAAGGAAGAGCTTCAACTGAAGCCTAACAGACAGGAGGAACCGACAAAGGAAAATAAGGTTGTGTTTAACCTAGGGGTTGGCCGGCGCCGCGGCTCACTAGGCTAATCCTCTGCCTTGTGGTGCCGGCACACGGGGTTCTAGTCCCGGTTGAGGCACCGGATTCTGTCCCGGTTGCCCCTCTTCCAGGCCACCTCTCTGCTGTGGCCAGGGAGTGCAATGGAGGATGGCCCAAGTACTTGGGCCCTGCACCCCATGGGAGACCAGGATAAGTACCTGGCTCCTGCCATCGGATCAGCGCGGTGCGCCGGCTGCAGCGCACCAGCCGCGGCGGCCATTGGAGGGTGACCCAACGGCAAAAGGAAGACCTTTCTCTCTGTCTCTCTCTCTCACTGTCCACTCTGCCTGTCAAAAAATAAAAAATAAATTTAATAACCTAGGGGTTAAGATGCCCGCACCCCACAAGCAGTATCTGCATTCACAACCCAGCTCTGACTCCTGACACCCGTTTCCTTCTGACGCAGACCCCGGAAGGCAGAGATGACAGCTCACGTACGTGGGAGAACCAGACTGAGCTTCCAACTTCCAGCTTTCAGTCTTGGCACAGTTCCTGTCACTGCAGGCACTTGGAGAGTGAACCAGCTGATGGAGCAATCTCTCCTCACCCCCCTCTCCCTCCCTCCCTCCATGTGTCTGTCTGTCTCTGTGTGGGTCTCTCTCTGCCTCTTAAATAAGCTTTCTAAAAACTAAAATAAAAAGTGTGCACAGATTAAGCAGGACAATGTATTTCAAACAGCAAGCAGGACTCAAGAATAGGGTAACCACTAAGACGAATTGTGTAGCTCTCTATGTGTAAGAAAAACGAAACAAAACATGATACAGCAAAAAGAGGGAGGGCCCTGAGATTTAAGCTTTGGAACGTGGCTACCTGGACTTCTATTCCAACTCAACCACCTGCTACATGACCATGAGAAATTAATTCCAATACACAGATTCCCTGTCCTGTATGTAAATACAGAGTTGTTGTTCCTATTAAAGATGGGCAGTATAAACTAAAGCTTGCTTGTAGTTTTTTAATAAAAGGAAGCTGTTACTATTATTGTTAAGGTTCTCTAACCTATCCTATGTAAATACAAAATGATCAGGCCGAAACTGTATGTGGCCAAGTGTATCAATAAACATTATCTTTGAAAGACTTGCCAACACAACAGTGACTGCCTGTCTCTTTAGTATTTTACTAGGACAATGCTGACTCTCGCATCCAAAACCTGCTGGATTCTATGGGGAAATATACTTTCGACTTGTATCTTACTATTAAGCCCAAGCTCTGTGCTGTACAACAGTAACTTGTGGATTTCTGTGTAATCAAATGCACAAGGTTTTGCTTCAGAGAGAAGATAACTATAATGGATATGATTTTATTGTTCTGTTGAGTATTTAGTTTTGTCTCCAACTCAACAAAATTATTTTAGAATGCTGTTTTCTGTATTCTCTTTTGCAGCACTTTTATGATGTTGCAAGATCCTTCACTAAATAAATTTCTGTCATGGTTTCCTTGTGCATCTGAGTCATATCTTTAATTTTTGGAAGATCACACATTGACAACAACTTGGCTGACAAGTTCAGCCAAAAATACATGGTTGGCTGGAATCTCAGAGCAGCTTGCCTAATAGCTAGGTAGACAGGCAACCATTTTAGTTCAAAGTAAGACAGAAAATAAAAAAGTAAGGTGCACAACACATATTTTCAACTAAAAGTTCCCCCTGGTGAAAGGAAAAGTTTTCTAGGTAAAACTTCATCTAGTACTAACCCAAAAACTGTGCTAATAGGGACAAAATTACAGAGTTTAGGGAAAGGGGGTCACAAAGCCATGCCTCTGACTCTGTTATCCATACCTTGGTCTGAAAATGGATTCTGTCTCCTTCTTTCCACATCTCAGTTTGCAGAGTTTGTCCTGGGTACACTGGTTTTGCAAAACGAGCCTTAAAAAAAAAAAAAAAGATTTCAGAGCTTAAAATGTTTTGAAGCAAAACCTCTCTTATGGAGAAACAATTTAGATGGGCATTCAAAGAGTATAAAAGGAAGAAAACAGAGGCTTAATATATTTAAATTCATAAAACATCAAAAAATATTATAAAAGCAGTAGAGAAAGGATACAACAACGTGTAGATAATTCATTTTTCAAAGAAATGAATAAGTACATCACATTTTATCTTGACAAGAAACAAAACCATACTCATTAGGCAGCGTTGCACAGCTAACCATAAAACAATGCAGAAACTGTAAAAAGTGATCCTAATCACATCTGGAAAAAAGAGGCCTGAGGTGGACATGTAGGGAAAAATAATCCTACTTTGTAGAATTTTCCACATTTTATTTACTCTGTGCACATATTATTTGACAATAAAAATAGTTGCAATAAAAAGAAAGGCATGAGAACAATCAACATTATCAAGGGCAGAGCACGGAACGTACACTAATAAAAGTTTCTGAAGCTCTTTGACAATTTCTTTAAACTTTTTTCTTTTTAACTGTACATCATTTGACTTACAATTAAGCAAAAATATTGTAGAAACACATTTTTCCCTGTAATTTATAATGGTTAAAAACTTGAATCAACTTAAAAGTAAAAAAAACTAAAAGGTGGGCATCAGACAAGCACCCGGGTTCAAGTGCTTCCTCCACTCCCAATTCCAGCTCCCTGCTAAGGTGCGCCTTGGGAGGAGGCAGCAGAAATGACTCAAATGGCTGGGTTCCTCCCACCCAAGTGCTACAGGCATTTGGGAAGTGAACCAGAGAAAGGGGATTTCTGTCTGTCTCCTTATGTATTTATTTGTGTTTCATTTACTTGAAATGCAGACACAGACAAGCAGGAAGCTAGAATCAGAAACAGAACCGGAACTCAAACTCAGGAACGCTGACATGGGATAGGGGTGTCCCAGGTGCCATGTTAACTGCTCTGCCAAACACCTGTCTCTCTGCCTTTCAAATTAATTAAAAAAAAAAAATGGGGGGATTCTAAGATGGCTGAATAGGGAAAAGACATGCTGATTTTACACACTTGATCTTAGCCAAAAGGCCAAGAAGCGTTAAGACGTGCTGATTTTGACCAAGGGAAGAGACAGGATAACAGAAGAAATGCTGGGGCAGTGCATTCCCAGGGGACAGTGGAGGAGAAGCCTGCAGTGGGAAGTCCACAGAAAGCAGACAGATACCATGGAGCAGCATGGAAAGTGCAGACACGCAGCGGGGAGTGGGGACACCATCCACAGCTCCCGCAGGGGGACACTGAAGACAGCTCTGAAAGCAAGGCGAGGGCAACACTGGTGCTACTGCCTAAGGGAGAACCTTGCACACCACACGGACTTGAGGCAGGCCTGGAGCCCTAGTGGGTGGCAGGGTACCTACCTAATCCAGTGAAGGAAAAAGCACAGAAAAGCATATTTCTTTGTCCCCATCCCCTGACAAGGGCGCCAGGCAACCAGCAGTGAGAAAGGGCCATCTTAACACCAGCAGGGGCTGTGGTGGCTCTCACACGTGGCCAGGGGATTTTAGCAGAGGGAAAAATCCACGTTCCCCACTGACACTGAGTCCGGCCAGGAGGGTTGGCAGGGGGCTGGGCACCCACTTAGACAGGGGATGGGAGCATCTCACAGGCCTATCATAGGCTCCAAACCGCCAAGGCAGAGCACCCACAGGCGGCTGGCTCTGGGAATGTCTCTGCTCTCCCTATGGACATGGCAGGCTCGCAGCTGAGTGGATCCTCGGTAACGCGTGACTGTACAGCCCTGCGTGCTGCGACTGTGGGAATTCTCTGACTGCACAGCAGGGTACAGGATGAGGCAGGGTCTCTGGGCAATCACTGTGTCTGGCTGCAGAGGCTCAGCGCTCCCTGACTGCCTGGGGTTCCGGCCTCACACAGAGGACTGCACAGATCCTTTGTGCAGCTCATGCTCCTGCGTGGACAGGGCCTGTACCCACTGTGGGCTAACCCCCGGCACTGATCAATTTGGAAGAGAGGAGGTAGGACTGTGATTATGCTAACAGGCATGATCATAGCTTCCCCCTGCTGACAATACAGGAGCTCTACCACGCCCAACCTGGGTGTCGCCCTGGATTCTCACCCCACCCTGAGCACTGACAAGAGCTCCCTGGCTCCGTGCTTGCTCACACCTCTGGAGAGCCACTGAAGGAGCAGACACTCCACTAAGCCACTGAGGAATAATCCAAAGAAAAATCCCATCAGAGGAGAAAACCAACAAGTGTTTGCAGAAATGCCTCAAATAAACGCAGAAATACAAGAAACAAGAAGCACAATGTGATACCCCAAAAGGAACACAACAACACTTCAATATTAGAATGACGTGAAGACACAGAGACAGATGAAAGGCCTGAAAATGAATTCCCAAGCACAATCATGAAATTGTCAGAAACACAGACAAATTCATGATATAAAGAAATCCATACATGATATGGATTAAAAAACTTCACCAACAGATTGAGTAAAATATTGAAGCGAAACAAAACTGAAATATTAGAATTGAAGAATCAAATATTCAAACAGAAAATACAGTGGAAAGCCTCAACAGTCCACTAGGTGAGGCAGAAAAGAATATATCCCAGCCTCAAGACAAACCCTTGGAAATGGTCAACCAAAAAGGAGGGGGAAAAAAAAGAAAAACTGAAAACAGTGTTAGAGATTGATGGGATAACATCACACGACCACACATACAGGCCTTAGGGCTCCTGAAGGAGTGCAAAGAGAGAATGCGTTAGAAGGCCTGTTCAGTAAAGTAACAGCAGAAACTTCCCTAACTGGGAGAAAGAGTCCAAGTACAGGAAACAGAGAACTCCTAACAGACAGGATCGTAAAAGATCTTCACCACACCTGAGAGTCAGACTTCCCACAGTAAAACATAAAGAGATTCTTAAATGTGCATGAGTAGAACACCAGGTGACGACTGCAGGATCCACAATCATACTCACTCCTGATTTCTCATCAGAAACCCTACAGGCTAGGGAGAATGGTGACGCACAGTTCAGTCCTAAAACAAAGAAACTGTAAACGCAGAACACTGTACCCACCAAAGCTCTCATTTATAAATGAAGGTGACATAAAGACCCTACCAAACAGAAATTGTAAAAATTTGTCACCACTTGTTCAGCCTTATAAATGATTCTTAAGGATGTGCTACACACAGAAACAGAGAAAAAAAGAAATCATTATAAAAGAATGTGAAGGCAGAAAACCTAATAAAAGTACAAAGGAAATCCAAAGCAAACAACAGGAATATTTATGGAAAAATACATCATTACTTATCAATAATAACCTTGAATGTAAATGGCCTAAATTCTCCAATTAAAAGATAGAACTGGCTGAGTTCTTCTTGAACTATTCAAAACGTTTGAAAAAGAGGGAATCCACCCAAACTCCTTCAGTGAGGCCAGCATTACCTCAATTTCAAAACCAGAAGAAGGTACAACAAAGAAAGAGAACTATAGATCAATATCCCTGATGAAAATAGATGCAAAAATCCTCAACAAAACAATAACTATTTAAATCCAACAACACATGAGAAAAATCATTCAGCCACACCAAGTGGGATTTATCCTTGATCTGCAGGGATGGTACAGTATTCACAAATCAATAAATGTGATACATCACATGAACACACTGAACAACAAAAGCACATTATCTCAACAGATGCAGAGAAAGCATTTGATAAAATACAACATCCTTCATTATAAAAACCTAAAACAAATTGGGTATAGAAGGAACATTCTTCAACGTAATCAAGGCAATGTATGACAACACCACAGCCAGCATCATATTAAGTAGGAAACTTAGAAGGATTTCCTCTAAGATCCAGAACCAGAGAAGGGTGCCCACTTTCACCAATGCTATTTAATATAGTTCTGGAGTACTAGCCACTGCCTTTAGGCAAAAAAAAAAAAAGAAAAAAAAAAAAAGAAAAGAAAGAAAGAAAGAAATCAAAGGATACAAATTGAAAAGGAGAAAGTCAAATTATAACTGTTTGCAAATAATATGATGCTTTAGATTTAGGGGAAGCAAAAGATTTCAATAAGAGACTATTGGGTATTTTATGCATGGAAAGCCAAGACACTCTGGAAAAAAAAAAAAAAAACTAAATGAAAGATCTCTATGAGTGAGATCAAAGCAGGAGGTACCTTTCTCTGAAAGGAGGAGAGAATTTCCACTTTGACTATAACCTTGTCTAAAGATCGAAGTTGGCGAACTCAAAAGGCTTCCATAGCCTTGGCAGCTCATGACAAGAGCCTAGGGTGATTACTGACGTCATAAACAAGAGTGTCAATTCTTAAGTCAACAACAGGAGTCACTGTGGGATCCCATGTGGGATCTCTGTCCTTAATGTGTTGTACAATGTGAATTAATGCTATAACTAGTACTCAAACAGTACTTTACACTTTGTGTTTCTGTGTAGGTGCAAACTGTTAAAATCTTTACTTAATATATACTAAATTGATCTTCTGTATATAAAGATAATTGAAAATGAATCTTTATGTGAATGGAATGGGAGAGGGAGCAGGAGATGGGAGGGTTGCGGGTGGGAGGGAAGCTATGGGTAGGTGGAAAGCCACTGTAATCCAAAAGCTGTACTTTGGAAATTTATATTTATTAAATAAAAGTCTAAAAAAAGACTATTAGGGGGCCAGCACTGTGGTGAAATAGGTTAACACTCCTCCAGCATCCCATATGGGCACCAGGTCTAGTCCCAGCTGCTCCTCTCAGGATCCAGTTTTCTGCTAAGTCCTGAGAAAGCAGTAGATGATGGCCCAAGTCCTTTGACCCCTGTGCCTGTGTGGAAGACCCAGAAGAAACTCCGGGTTACTGCCTTTGGATTGGCCCAATTCCAGCCATTGTGGCCATTTGAGGAGTGAACCAGTGAATGTAAGACCTTTCTCTCTGTCTCTCCCTCTCACTGTCTGCAACTCTACCTCTCAAATAAATAAAATCTTAAAAAGAAAATAGAGAAAGACTAATGGAATTTTTAAAAGTTTGGTGAAGTTGCAGAATATAAAATCAACACACAAAAATCAATAGCCTTTGTATATACACACAATGCCATGGTTGAGAAAAAACTTGTAAATCAGTCCCATTCACAATAGCTACAGAAAAAATTTAAATATTTTGGAATAAATTTAACCAAGGAAGTGAAAGATATCCACAGTGAAAATTATAAAACATTAAAGAAATAGAAGACACATAAAAATGGAAAAATCTTCTATGTTTGTGGACTGGAAATTAGTATCATCAAAATGTACATACTACCGAAAGCAATTTCCAGAATCAATGCAATCCGAATCAAAACACTAACAACTTTCTTCTCAGATGGAGGAAAATGAAGCTAAAATCCATATGGAAACACAGAAGACCCTGAATAGCTAAGGCAATCTTAAATAACAAAAACAAAGCTGGAGCCATCACAATACCAGACTTCAAGGCATACTACAGGACAGTTATAATTAAAACAACCTGGTACTGTCAAAAACCTAGAGACACAGACCAATGGAACCAAACAGAAACCCCAGAAATTAATCCAGGCATCTACAACCAACTAATCTTTGACAAATAAGCTTAACTCAATTCCTAGGAGAAAACTTAGTCTCTTAAACAAATGGTGCAGGGAAAATTGGATCTATGTGTGCAGAAGTATGAAACTAGACCCATAACCTTACACCTTATACCAAAATCAACATAAAATGGATCAATCATCTAAATCTGCAACCTGATAGCGATAAATTACTAAAGGAAAACATGGGGGAAACTCTGAAAAACATTGGCATAAGCAAAGACTTCCCAGAAAAAAAACCAGAAGCACAGGCAACTAAAGCAAAAATAGACAAATGGGATTATATCAAGCTAAGAAGCTTCTGCACTGCAAAGGAAACACTCAACAAAGTGAAGAGGCAACCAACAGAATGGGAGAAAATATTTGCAAACCATACAACTGATAAAGGATTAATATCCAGAATCTATACAGCTTATGAAAATCAACAGCAAAACAAACAATCCAGTTAAGAAACAGGCAAAGAATGTGAACACGCATTTTTCAAAGGATGAAATACAAAAGGCCAACAGACAGATGAAGAAATGCTCAGGATCACTAGCCATCAGGGAAATGCAAGTAAGAACCACAATGAGGGGGCTGGCACTGTGGCATAGTGGGTAAAGCTGTTGCCTGTAGTGCCAGCATCCCATGTGGGCGCTGGTTGGCTGCTCTACTTCCAATCCAGATCTCTGCTATGGCCTGGGAAAGTAGTAGAAGATGGCCCAAGTTCTTGGGCCCCTGCACCAGAATGGGAGATTGAGAAAAATCTCCTGGCTCCTGGCTTTGGATTGGCCCAGCTCCAGCCATTGTGGCCATTTAGGGAGTAAACCAGTGGATGGAAGATCTCTCTCTCTCTCTACCTCTTTATAATTCTTCCTTTCAAATAAATAAATCTCTAAAACACACACACACACACACACACACACACACAATGAGCTTTTACTTCACCCCTTTTAGAATGGCTATCATCCAAAAATCATAAAACAATACATGCTGGCAAGGACGTGGGGGAAATGGTACGCTAACCCACTGCTGGTGGGAATGTCAACTGGTATGACTGTTATTTAGACAGCATGGAGATTCCTAAGAGGTCTGAAAATAGACCTATCAGATGACCCGGCCATCTGATTCCTGGGAACTTACCAGGAAATTAAATCATCATAAGAGTTATTTGTACCCCATATTTATTGCAGCTCAATTCACAACAGCTAATATATGCAATCAACCCAGATGTCTATCAAATGATGAATGGATAAAGAAAATATAGTATATATACACTATGGAACATTACTCAGCCATAAAATGAATGAAATCCTGTCTTTTGCAACAAAATGGATGCATTTTGTAGAAACCATTTTTGCTTAGGAAATAAGCCAGTCTCAAAAACACAAATATCATATATTTTCTCTGATATGTGGCAGCTAATACAGAATACAACAAAATGTAAAGGAATTAAATGGTCACTTTGGAATAGGATTGCTATTTTTAGCAATTATATATACTCCTACAGAAATATATTCCTACTTTTGTTAAATATTATGATTAATGTCAAATTAACCCCATGAATACACAGTGGACTAAAATTATGACTTTGCAAAAACTGATGAAGAAAGCGGAAGGAGGAGGGGATCAAAGGGGAGCAGAAGAGTGAGGGAAGTGTGCTTGTCTTCTTGGAAATGTACCTATAGAATGCATACAATCTGTTCTCTTTATTTTAATAACTTTTTTTAACTTGTTCCTTTGTTACCATGTTTACTAGAGTTCAAAGACAATGTTTTCAGGTACATTGATGCAAATTACAAAACAGTAAAAGAAAAAAGTAAATCTTGAGTTTTTAAGGTATATATGCTGATATATGTGTACAACTAATTTAGAAAACCATCCAATCTGTTACAATCAGAACTGTACATGATATCCTTAATGGTATATATGTAATAAAACTATTTATAGCTACAAAAGGAAAATGTGCTAATTACCAACTCCCAATAATAAAAATGTGTATTGTTATCGTATGGCATCAATTTTAAATTGAGTCAATAAAACTCCTTTTCTAATGCTGGAAAAAGGAACTAAATTCAAATTATGTGGTAACATACATATACCTTAATTGCCTTGAATCTGGAAACATCATTATCAGAAAACTGTCGAAGAACGTGCCTGGCAGAAAATCCAAAGGTACATAATCCATGCAGAATGGGCTTGTCAAAGCCTGAAGAAAGAGAGAATTTAGTTGCAAACAGGCCCCTTTCATGTTTAAAAACCAAGTGTTCCCTGGGGCCATCCGGATTCTGGATTTATGGTTAAGAACTCTGTGGCTGCTGCAGCCTTGGTTCAAGCAGGCCCAGGCATCACCTGTGCTGGTAGCAGACCTTGGCATCCACGTGGTGTTGACTCTGCAGTCTGGCAGAATTCAAGAGTTAGGAGCCATGGGGGCATCCACAAAGCCTTCAAAGGAAAGCCTGGGAAGTCAGTCGGAAGTGTGCTGTACCCAGCATAACGAGTCTGGGTGCAGCCATGCCATCAGGCAGCAGAGGAGACCCCAGAAAGATACAACGACCAGCAACACCATTTTTTCCAGGCCCCAGCCACAGAGCAATCGTATGGGCCACATGGCATGGGGCTGCCTGAGACCTTGAAGTCCCACCACCCTCCACAGTGCACACGGAAAACTAGACTTGGAGCTCTAAGATTTAGCATCTGCCCTGCTGAGCTCAGGCCTCACTTTAGGGTGATTATTCCTACTTCCCTATCTCTCTCTTTTGCAATAGGGATGTTTTTCCTTGTGTGCATCCCACCATTATCTCTCTCAAGCACGTAACTTGGTACAGTTATGTAACCTGTATTTCTACCAGGGCTCCCAGATAATAAAGAGTCTGCCATGAGTCTCAAATGAAACAAAGAGTGATGGGGCTGGCACCGTGGCTCACTTGGTTAATCCTCTGCCTGCGGCGCTGGCATCCCATATGGGCGCCGGGTTCTAGTCCCAGCTGCTCCTCTTCCTGGCCAGCTCTCTGCTGTGGCCCGGGAGGGCAGTGGAGGATGGCCCAAGTGCTTGGGCCCCTACACCTGCATGGGAGACCAGGAAGAAGCACCTGGCTCCTGGCTTCAGATCGGCGCAGCACCGGCTGTGGCGGCCATTTGGGGAGTAAACCAGCGGACGGAAGACCTTTCTCTCTGCCTCTCTCTCTCACTGTCTATAACCCTGGCAAATAAATTTAAAAAAGAAAAAGAAACTATGAGTGATGCTTGAACAAGTTAAGATGTTGGGACTACTGGGGATGGAATGAATGTCCTTTTTATTGTGAGGCAAACAGGAACCTTGGGGGCCTGAGCAGGAGAATCCAATGGGTTACATGTGGTTTGTCCACCAAGGGCTCACATGCTGGGAGCTTGGTCCCCAGTGTGGCCATGTCAGAGGTAGTGGGAACGTTAAATAATGGGGCCGGGAGTGGGGTCCTTACCGGCCCCTCCCATGCCATAGCTTCCCGTCTTCAGCAGAGATCTGTCTCTCACACCCATTCCCACCATGATGCCATCTGCCAGGAGTGATGCAGCCAGCAGGTGCTAAGCTGAGCTTGTGCTTTGCCATTCAGAATGGCAGCCTCCAAAAGTGGGAGCTGAATAAACCTCTTTTTAATAAGTATTCAGCCTCAGCTATGATGTTATAGCACCAAACATAACTAGTACACAAAGAATAGTTAATTCAAGGCTTCAACAGTAAGTCTTTCAACTGCATTAGCAAGAATTGTACCACCTACTTTAAGAAGCATGCAAAACATTTTGTAAGTAACATTTCCTGGAAGAAAAGTATGACCTAAATAAGTGAAGGAAGTTAAAAAAGAAAAAAAAAAAAAAAAAGGAGACTTGAGAGACCTAGAAACACAAAGAATTCTTTGGTTTGCTTTTAGCTACAACGATAAAATCATCCAGGTGATTCCAATATCCAGGAAGCAAGGGGACCCTCCCCACCCTTTGAGTTCCTTGTTCCAGGCTCCTCCAGTACCTCCGTGTCTCATGCCTCAGCCTCCCAGCCTCAGGCCGCTCCTCAAGCCCCGCCCCTGAAGGAGCAGGAGCTTCCCTCTGCCATCACCTGAGATCAAGTTCACCGTTTCTGGGACACGGGTTCCTGCCCCCCCATAACTTCGGCATCGATGCCATGCGGAGAGGGCTATTTCTTAGTTACTCAGAGCACCAGTCCCCACTAACCGTCTCTTGAAGAACATCATTTAGATAGCTGAGCTGATATTTTCCATTAATTCATGTTATTAGCAACTCACCCGCAAGGTTAGCAAAGTTAGGATCAATGTGTAAGGGGTTCCAGTCTCCACTGAGGCGGTACAAAGCAGCCTGTACGGAAAGAATTACAGCTGTAACTGGTACTCAGTGTCTTCTGAGGAAACATTAAATGAAAATCAGGAAATAGGGCTGGTTATTGTATAAGAAATGTGTCACAATGTACCTAATTCAGGCTCCAATTTAAAAAAAAAATAAACTTCTAACAAAAAAGATTACCTATAAATTAAATGTTTTTTTAACACCTGCAAGTGAAATTAGCATGTCTGGCAGTGGGGACTATCAAGGAAAGTAAAGAGTCAAGAATTCCATCTGGTGGTTCAGAGTGTCTCCAATGCCCACAGAGACATTCACAAGAAAAAAATCCATCAATCTGGTCATTAACACATAATGAAGAGAAGGCAAGTGTTTACAGCCTCTTCTAAACATGCAACCTTACACCAGCTTTCTGAATGGGGTCTTTTAAACCGAAGCCTGTAACATAACACTAGACCTAGAAGCACTCCTTGGCACACTAAATCGTGACCATGAGGTCACCCTGCAAGAAAGCAGACCAACAGCCTGGTGTCATGATGTCTGCTTGGTTCAGCTCCCCACACTGCAGTGTACCTAGTTCAGGTAGGATTAGCATAACAAGAGGGGAAACGTCACCATACCTCCTGACATTTAAATTGTGTGTTGTTCAACTGGCCAGAGAGTACTTTTCAGTACTGCAGGAGAGAAACTGTACATAATGTACATGTTACATTACCTTGACCCTTTCTGTCTGTCTGAAGACCTCCTCCCTTTCTCATCCATTGCTGAATTTTGTTTTTCAAGATTATTATAATGTCATTGAGATTAGCCATGTCAGCTTATCTGGCTTTTTAATCACTCATTTTTAAAATTATTTTTAAACTACTCATTAATCATTTATAACAAGTTTGATTTCTAGAATAACATTTTCTATAATTCATAAGAAATCTTGAATTCTTTTTTAATGTTTTTGCATAATTCTAAAAAGCTCTTTTCCCCCTTTCCCATTACTCCAAATAGTCTATATTTACTTTTCAATGACTCAGAATTTTTTCCTTTAAATGTCTTCTAAACATAATGAAATCAAATCAGTAACTACTGAGTAACAGTGACTTGGCAAGTTTCTGTATAAGACATCAGAGGATTAAGCAGTAATGGACTTCCACCACTCCTCTACACATGCCATGCCCCTCTCCTCCTCTCCTGCACCCTGCTGCACCCCGTCCCAAGCCCACCCTGCCTCCTGCTAGCCTCCCAGGCTCAGGAGAGAATGTCCCCAGGCCACTTTAGCTACGCACCTTTACTGCCAGACCTTCCCAACACCCCTCCCTAATGAGGAGCCCTTCTCTGGCCATCCAGGGCACTACATAAAAACCCAAGTCTTGTATTTAGTCACTGACGATTCCAACACTTGCCCTATTTTGTCTACCTCTTGAGTATCCAAGTGTTCTTTTCCATTTCTGAAGATAGGAGACATTTCTGTTACTGACGATATTTCCTACAGAACTTATCTAGTTTCAAATGGCACAGCCCCATGAAATTTACACAAACTCTCAGGTATACTGTGTTTTCGAAAACCTGCTACCTAGTTCTCATCACATTATGAAATGATCAAATGTTACAAAACGGTCAAGAACCTCTGCCAAATGATGAGTGCCCATTATTTACACAAAAGATATTTGTTGGCTTAAAAAGCACCCTTTGTCACACAGCAAAACACTAACCTCTGCTAAAAGCTAACTGTGAGTGCTCATCATGTGAAAAGAGTGAGAGAAAGAAAACTCCTCCACTTAGTCTGTGCAGAAATTCAAGCCTTGGAAATTATCCCACTTTTCCTGTCTACCACAGATACATTTTATTATTTCACTGTAAGCTAAGAGTAATAAAGAAGCTTTTGCTGGGTTTTCTCTTCTTTAGAACCCTAACAAAATCAACTGATCTGTTAAGTTTTACAGAACTGGAAATCTGTCCCTCTCAGATCAAACTGCTAAGACACAGTAAGAGACTGGAAAACATTTAAAGGCAGAAACTCACCTGAGGAATAAAGTATTCTTCCCATCCCAACCATTCAGTGCACAAAAAACAAAATGCATACAAACCAACATGACTTTTCTCTGGCTCATAAAATGATACTTCTATTTGGGAGGAAACAAATCCTGCAGAAATTCTCACATCAAACATACCAAAATTACCATGAAAAGGCAAATGAGCTTGAGCTGCAACCTGCGGTCGCACACCCACAGTCAGCACAGGACAGGAAGGTGAAGGACTCAGGGTCCAACCTGCATGGTTTCTCTTCTGGCCACATTGGAAGAACCTTGAGGACTTTCATAAAGAAACCTGCCTTTCTCATCTTTATGATGGCTTTGGTTTCTTAAATGCATTTTAGCATGCTCATGTCATGTGAACTGACGGCGTATTTACCTCCTCGATCATAAAGCATTTTTTGTGCCATATGAACAAAAATCAAGTCACCTATTGTTACTAAGATGCTTTATCATGCCTGTTCTTTTGTGACAGGGTGACTTTTAAGTTTAAGGTTTTCTCACAGGACACAGCCTGCCCGGGTGGTTATAGGTTATCTTACTTGGCTGCTTCAGAGCAGGGACTGTTCCTCTGAGAGAAACAAGTTATAGATACCAGTCTGCTCCTCCGGCTGTAACTGGCACATCTCTGGCTTCTGTACTTTTGCTTGCTTGCTTGACAATGGCCACGGCCACCAAGATGTAGTTTCTGCCTTTAAAAAGCCCCCACCACTGCAACTCTCCGGACTTGCTCTGTGAGAGGGCAGTCGCCAGCTGGCTGATAAAGACTCCTAATTTGATCTCAAAGGTCTCACTGTGTCTTTAATCTGTGTGCCCCACAACACTTTCAAGTCAGCATAAGACAGTCTGTTCCCAAGTAATGTGGCACAGCTCTCTTTCCTGAAAAGGAAGGAAGGACTAACACTTGCCTTTTAACTGCTTTCGTATCCTGTTCTCTAAGGCTCCCATGGAATTCTTCGCTATCTGAGTAGGCAGTACCCAACAAAGCGCCACACCTTCTAAACTAATGAAAACCTGAGTATTATTTTTGTATCTAGTAGAGGGACAAAAATTGGCAACTAAACTTTTAAGAGGAATAAATTCCAAACGCAGGAGACATGTGTTCATTATATTGAAGACACAGGGACTACTTTTGGATGCACAAGATTACAGGGTATCAGAATTATAAAGGTATCAACAGCCAGGTGGATTAATCACTTTTCAGGGGCTGGCGCCACGGTGCAGTAGGTTAATCCTCCGCCTGCGGCGCTGGCATCCCATATGGGCACTGGTTCTAGTCCAGCTGCTCCTCTTCCAATCCAGCTCTCTGCTGTGGCCTGGGAAAGCAGTAGAAGATGGCCCAAGTCCTTGGGCCCCTCACCCACATGGGAGACCAGGAAGAAGCACCTGGTTCCTGGCTTCAGATCAGCACAGTTCCAGCCATTGTGGCTATTCGCGGAAGGAAGGAACGGAAGGAAGACCTTTCTGTCTGTCTCTCCCTCTCACTGTCTGTAACTTTACTTCTCAAATAAATAAATAAAATCTTAAAAAAAAAAAAAAAAACACTTTTCAAAAACAAAATCTTACCTGATTAAGTGAGGTGGTATCTGTAAGTACATTATCAGGAGGCCTATTAGGTAAGGCTACAGCTTCCTGCATTCAAAAGACATTATGGTGAGTCAAATAGAAAGTACTGTTACTCTCTTTACTCTAACTGACATTTGATAAACCACGTTTCAATATAATCAACTTTGCAAAAAAAATTTTATGCTTGAAACATAATGACATTTAAAATTTCCTAACTCCTAGCTTCACATGTATTGATTTCCCTGAAATTAATCCATTTGGAAAAAAATTTATTTTTAGCTTATACATAAAAATTGGGAGTAAATCCAAATAAAATTTTTAAGAAAAATGTAAGTATTTTTAGATCTTTATAACTACAGAATAACCACAGTTACCTTACATATGAGAAATGCTTAGGACATTTAATGAATGAAGATTTAAATGTATAAAAAGATCACAAGTTTTTCTGAAAACTTTTGGGTACCCCAAAAATTGTACAAAAGAAAATAACAAATGTTCTCAAAATTATCTCAAATACATTAAACCACACAAGACTTTTCTATATATATGTGTGTGTGTATATATATACACACACAAAAATATTAGTAATATGTAAACAGAAGCAACATTTCAAATCCAAGACAACACTGTAACTCAAATGGGCGTGGATTACTGAGTCTCTATGAAATTACATGTATGATAGTATGATAAGACTGAATCCTTCACACAGAAGTTTTAGCTGTAAGGCAGTGGCCTACCTTGACTTTGTCTGATGTCCGTTTCCCCCCAAAGCCTCCAGAGCCAACAAGGAAGATAGAGAACTGATTATAGCAAATAAGCTCCTTTCCAGAATAAGAATAGACTGAAACACAAAGAAAAATAATAGGAGTTATTAACCAAAGATACAAAGAATTAACCAAAGTATGTTCAGTAACTCCTTTAAAAGCTTCAAAAGCAAAATCCAATTACTGAAAGTGTTCTGTAATTTACAGATGGCCAAACCTGGATTACAAAGCAAATTCATTTTAATGCATTCACCAGAGAGAAGAGAGGCATCCGTAATCCCGCCTTAACTACAGAACAGCAGCCTCTCATTTCTTCTTAAACTTCCTACACTGCCACTCAAATTCCAAATCTTTCCATCTCAAGCATTTCAAACAATCCCAGTGGAAAGTTAGGTAACGATACTCAAACTTTCATTCTGCCAAAGCATTCGGGAAGAGTGTGGGATGTAAACAAGGAAATACGTGGGACAGAAGGGATTAGCCAGCTGGGGGCAGGATCACGGCTGCTCGGCTCGCCACTGTAGTCACAGCTATGAGAACAGTACTTGGTACAAAAAAGACACCGGATAAATGGTTACCAAATTAACTAAGGAATCGGTGAATAATACATGGATACGTAAGTTAGGAAGTAAGTAAGCAAGTACTGCATTAACTGCCTGATGTACTAATCAGAGTTTGGGCATCATCTGTTGTATATATAGCTCTAAAAACTAGGAACATGGTTTTGAATTGCATGCTAAAGAAAACTGTAATTAGAACAAAAAAGAAAAGTCATGGAAATTTGTATTTAAAATAAGATTTTTACCTTTACTACCTAAGATATCGGATACCGCATTTCATCTCTAGGTCATTTCATCTACACCGCATCTCATCTATATCGTTACCTATATAAAATGCAACACACTATGACCCATTACCAAGTTTGAGTTGACTGAATAACACAGATCAAGAGATAATAAGAATTAAAGCAAAGTTACTACAGTACTTTTGTTTCATGCTATGTTATATTTGGCACAATGCTGAGATTAGCAGAGAGCCAGAAACGTAGCCAACGTGAGCCAGCACCTGGGATGAGAGGTAGGAAACATTAAAAACAGAAGAGGGACAAGGAGGAGGTAGAGAGAGGGAGAAAAACAAGAGAGAATACACGTAATATTTAAGAACATCCAGGGCCAATGCCACGGCTCACTAGGCTAATCCTCCGCCAGCGGCACCGGCACACCAGGTTCTAGTCCTGGTCGGGGCACCAGATTCTGTCCCGGTTGCTCCTCTACCAGGCCAGCTCTCTGCTGTGTCCCAGGAGTGCAGTGGAGGATGGCCCAAGTACTTGGGCCCTACACCTGCATGGGAGACCAGGAGGAAGCACCTGGCTCCTGGCTTCAGATCGGCGCAATGCGCCGGCCATAGCAGCCACTTTGGGGGGTGAACCAACGGAAAAAGGAAGACCTTTCTCTCTGTCTCTCTCTCACTGTCTAACTCTGCCTGTCAAAAAAAAATATTAAAAAAATATTTTAAAAACATCTAAAACAGTCCCAGTACATTAAATGAAAACAAGGTAGGTATCCAAAACAGCATGCAGAGTACAGATGAACACAGGTTCAATTTAGGATTATTTGGTTTTACGATGAGGCAGAAACAATATGCTGTCAACAGAGACCACACTGTGAATTTTGATCTCTCCCCCAAGTGGTGACATACAGTGAGACGCTCTGTGACCGATGTCACTGAGTCAGAGTTGCCGGTCAGCCACGTGCTCAACGGACACTCCAGGCTCAGTGCCTTACATGCACTTCTGACTTGAGACATTTTCAACATACAGTAAGCTGAGGGGGACACAACCCTAGTGCAGAGTGAAGAGCATCTGTATAATCACCTCTGTATTACAACAAAGATGATAAACTTGTATTGCTAATGTCAAGCAGCACTGAATTTCCTGCTATTCTTTATTTCCAAACTTTTTAGAATACTTATCTTGCTTCCTTATGACCTGGAAGAGACATGCAAAATGAATTCAAAGAACTGTAAATGAGTTACCATCCATAAGGATGACGACACCAGATCCTTTATCTAGGACATCAGCAACAACTGCTTCACATCTCAGGGTTCCTAAAATGAAAAGTAAAGTACATAAATAAACAGTTTCCAAGACTCTAAGTCGCTAAATTGGGACAGAAGAGAGTTAAATGTAATTTCCACAGTAAGCTCAACAAAACTAAAAAATTATGCTATGAAGTAGTTTTCCTAAACTCACTAGAAAAAAATAATTCAACATAAAAACAACCAGAATAACAGAGTCACTTAAATTTGAAAAACTAGTACTTCTGCTAGAATTTTTAAAAATAACACGTTCATTCAGAGGGACTCCTCTTGGCTTCTTTCAACTCTTAACCAAGTTTGTTGAACATCCTTAACGACACCACATCCTCTCTCCTTTTCAAATCTGTGCTCTCCTGGTTTCCATGAGACGCTGTTTCTAATTCCCCTGTTCTGTGACGGGTTGTTCTTCCCATGACTTAACTGCTGATCTGGGGACACAGTACCAGTGTATGGGAGGAACTCAGCACCTTTCTCTCAAGATCTGCCTCTCCCTTCTGTCCTCTAGAGGTGTGGACGGCACCCTTCCCCCGCCACCAGGCACAATCTCTAGCATATCTCTGTTGCATAAAACAGAAAGGAAGCACGTGGCAAGACTTGCATATGTAGACACTTACAGAAGCTAAATCATACCAAAAACTTTTAAACTCCTCCCAAGTCTATGGCTAGCTATTTTGGGGCTTTATGTAGGGAAGTGGCAAACACATGAGAATGCTGAAATAACAGGCGGGTTTCAGTCTGTTACACGGGCCTGACGGGAGCAAAATGGAGGCAGAGAAAGAAGGCAAGAGACAAAGTAAGGAGCAGAGACGTGGAAACGGAGGCGACGGAAACAGAATTGCACATCTACTTAAGGAAGAGAAGCAAAGCACCTGGGAACTGTCCGGATCTGAGATGGTGGAAGAGAAGCCAAGCATGACAAAGGCCAAATGCATTCACCAGCTCTCCCGCTCAGAGTCCTCGCGTGGCTATCCACTGCCTTTAGCATGAACTGGAGCCAAGCTTCTGCACTGACTCTCAAGGCCTTCCTAGACCTTCTTACTTCCCTACTCCTACTTCATGGCACCCCAGCAACCCACCCTTCAGGAAGCTTCCACGGTGTTTTATCCCCCAACAACCATGCTCCTGTTTACTTCCAAACCGCTGCATGTACTTGTTTTCTTTGCCTGCAACACCTTTCCTCTTCACCTAGTTAATCCCTGATTTATCCTTCAGGTCTAAGCTAAGGGTTCACTTCCACAGTTTTCCCCAACTCCCAGTGCAATTTCAGGTTAGAGACCTTCCTATATGCTCCTGTGCCACACCTATGCTTCTCCCATTACACTGCACTATCTAATCTTTATCACTGTCCACTGTATCTTAGACAAACAGCTCTGTATAAGCACGGATAATATTTTTCATGGTTATATTATCAATCCATAGCAGAATGCCTGGCATATTAGAGATACTTGTAAATATTCAGTAGGTAAAAAAAAAATATTGCAGACTCCCATTTCCTTGTGCTACTTTTCCAATTCCCAAGTTTTCTATAATGAGCACATCCTATTTTATAATTTTGTGGAAATCTACCAGATATACACCCATGAGAGAAAAAAAACTGAAATCTATGCTGACAATCAAAAACATACCATCACCAAACAACGGACAGGAATTATATACTACTATAGTATTAATGACTTTTGACTATTTTAAAAATTGCTTCATAAGAGAAGTTGAACATCTTTCCATTTGACTGGTTATAGCTCCTACATATTTTCCTAATGGATTATGGTCTTTTTACTTGTTGAACTCTTTATTTACTTGAGCCATTAAGCCTTTACCATATAAATTAAAAATACACTATCTCGGGGCCGGCGCTGTGGCATTCCAGGTAAAGCCACTGCCTGCAGTGCCAGCATCCCATATTGGCACTGGTTCAGGTCCCGTTCCTGCTCCACTTACAATCCAGCTCTCTGTTATGGACTGGGAAAGCAGTGGAGGAAAAGTCCTTGGGCCCTGCCCCGAGTTCAAGTCCTTGGGCCCCTGCACCCACATGGAAGACCCAGAGGACACTCCTGGTTCCTGGCTTTGGATCGGCACAGCTGGAGCCGTTGTGGCCATCTAGGGAGTGAACCATCAGAAAGAAGACCTCTCTCTCTGCCTCTGCCTCTCTGTAACTCTGCCTTTCCAATAAATAAAGATATTTTAAAAAAAAGTTATCTCAAAAACATTAAAAAAAACATAGCTCGATAGTTTGTTTGTAATCTCAAAAACATTAAAAAAAAACATAGCTCGATAGTTTGTTTGTAAATCTTGCATAATTACATTTCCATAATGCTTAACTGATACCAAGCACTTTTACATATACTAATATTTGATGGTCTTTAAAAAAAATATGTGATGATCACTTATTCCCTGTAAGAGAATCAAGACAGCATTATCAATCGCTTCCTGATGAAATAAAGTATTGTGTTGCACTAAGAATAGAAATTATCTTGAAAAAATAAATAAATCTAATAAAGGAAGACATCAAATAGAAACACAATCAAGATCAAACTCTCACACTGAGAAAATCCAGAGACCAGCACATCCTGGACTGGACCATGTTCTGTCTCGTGGAGGAAAACACAGTGCTGCTGACAGCTTCTCCCCCTCCACCTAATGGTCATTTCTAACCAGGGCAAGGGGAAAGCCGGCCCCGGACAGTGCCACCATAGATAGCACATAAGCCTCCAGGAAATGCTGACTTCAGCCTCCTGATGTTGGAGACCATGTCTCATCAATGGTGTGTGTGATGCAAAGATTATCAACAAAGCCACGCCCTTGGTTTTCTGTAGCTTAGAAAGGCTCCAAATCACGAGAATCTTGAATTTTTAATATTCACATTTATGGGAACATAAACTTGAAAACCACATTAAGAAAATGCAGAGACACTACTGAAGAGAAGTCATTCATGAGAAACCTAACTGTAGGGGAAATTAAGTATTATACGTGCTTTCCTGTTTATATTACTTGTAATCATTTTAGAATATATGTCTGATCTCCCTCTTTATTCATATTTTAAAATCCCTAAAAGCAAAAACCTCTCTAAAAAGTTCTGCTTCCCTCGCAACAATGGTTTCCAAAGGAAGCCATTATGCCACAGCCATCGCCACACCCCACACCCACGCACACACAATCCCACACAGATTCTCCAAGGTTGGGTCTGGAAACCGTATTTTACTAACAAAACAGGTAATGCAGTCAGATGTAACAATTCTAGTCAGGTAAGAAAATTCTCTGATACCCAGTACTGCGCCTGGCAAATGGCAGAAAGCCAGTAGATAAGGGATGAATACACAATTACTACCATCTCACATAAAACCAGCTGCCGGGAAACTCATGCTACGGCACTCACTGGGAAAAAGCTACTCAGCTTCAAGCAATAAACATGTCATATTTTTTTAATAAAATTAAAGGCTTAAGGAAAAAAAAGATTCCAGCTACTTGCTGACCACCACATTTTATAACATGAGAGGACAAATGCTCCTTTTTGCATTTTATCACCTGATCAGTAAGTACAGAATTAGACAACATTCTGACCTCAAAGGACAGAGGCAAAACAATAATACATCAAATGATAGTGAAAGACTGAGAATAGGAGCTTTACTGAACAAGAGATTACATAAAAGTCTAAATGAGTATTAACGCAGATTTGGTTTCATTTTCTCTAAATGAGGAAGAAAAAAGTAATTGTTTTATGAAGATCAGTGTCAAGATAAACAGCTGAGAAAATGGAGAACTATAAACATAGGAATCATAACTGATAGACACACACTAAGTTTACAGCACACACATTATTTTGTTAATAACCTAGACATCAACAGAAATAAACTGGTACTACTGTGAAATAACTTCTTACATGACATTAAGGGACAAAAGTTCAGGGTTTCCAAAACAGGTTCCAAATAACATTAATCTACTCTAATAGTTTGCAGGCACGTAACAACTTGTAATACGTATTATTATGCCACTCTACCTGAGTTTAATATATTGATACACTCTGGAAGGTGGATCAGAAAATAAAACTTTGTTCTTTGGAAATCGGTGTAGCAAGTACTCACCTGATGTTGGAAGTGGCTTATATAACTCCAAGTATTGCTCCCCATGAAGAACCTATGTTGGTGGAAGCAAAATTTTATTAGTAAACTTTGTGTTCCATGTAGGTATTGCAAACCGCAAGTGATATTTTACAGTGCACATACATCACTACTCCCCCCAAATTATCTATTAGTTTGGCTTCTACTTCTATCTGTACTACAGTCTAAAGGCATCTCCTTTGGAGCAAAGATACATTTGTGTTCTTTCTTGGCATTCACACATCCTTGTTGACTGGTAATTACAGATTATTTGCCAATAGAGATTCTAAACTAGGCTGTCTTCCCAGTGCTTATAACAGTGCTGGAACATACTGGGCATCCTATGAATATTCGCTGAATAAAAATGAACAAACAGGCCACTGCTAGTCATTTCAGGTCACACACATCAAATAGAAGTGACAAATAAAACACAAAGACAAACATGTTCTAAAGAAAAGCGCTGTTAATGTCAACATTCACTTGGTATAATATCTTATAAGTTATCCACCGAGTAAATACCAAGGACACAGTATAATTTAATAGCCATTTAAACTCAAGATATCAAAGAAGAATACACGAAGTAAGTAGGAAAACTAAAATGTAACCCTCACACCCAAACACACACTCCACAGCAACAGGACAGCACCCAGTCTTCCTCGATACCCAGGGGGCACAGAGGGGACAGGAACTGATCGGAAGAATCATGGAGGGCCACCTTACTCTGTCCTCAATGTAGCAAAGACAGACTCAGATTCCAAAACCGCTGCCATTCCTGGCCCCAGACCATGACCACCACTTTGACTTCCAATGCTGACGGAAAGTTCTGAAACATCTGCTCTAATATTTTCATTCCCATGTTATCCAAATAGAAAAATAACAGTACCCAGAAAAAAACATGAGAAAGTGACTGAAATAGCAAAATGCCCAGCCCAGAATTCTCATCTTCCACCCAAGTTCATCAAGAAAACTGAATCAAATACTCTAATATGCTTCCTTTGACCCAGGGCAGCCACAGGTTATTCAATCCAGTCAGTCACAGAAACACAGTTCTAAGACTGGACAGCTACTGCCATGCTTTATAACTTTATTGTTATGCCAAGAATTAAAATATAACCCACTTCAAAATCACTCACAGATGTTCATCCTATCTTGTTCTTGGTTTGTTTTTGTTTTTATTTTTATTTTATTTTTTTTTGCATTAAAGATGGAGTTTATGGCCGGCGCCATGGCTCACTAGGCTAATCCTCGCCTTGCGGCACCGGCACACCGGGTTCTAGTCCCGGTCGGGGCACCGGATTCTGTCCCAGTTGCCCCTCTTCCAGGCCAGCTCTCTGCTGTGGTCGGGGAGTGCAGTGGAGGATGGCCCAAGTACTTGGGCCCTGCACCCCACGGGAGACCAGGAGAAGCACCTGGCTCCTGGCTTCGGATCAGCGCAGTGTGCTGGCCGCAGCGCGCCGGCCGCGGCGGCCATTGGAGGGTGAACCAACAGCAAAGGAAGACCTTTCTCTCTGTCTCTCTGTCCACTCTGCCTGTCAAAAAAATAAAAAATAAAAAATAAAAAAGATGGAGTTTATTTTACTTTTGATTAATTGAACAGACTTCATGTATTTCACAGATAGTTTTTTGTTTTTTGTTTTTTTGCAAGGCAGAGTTAGACAGTGAGAGAGAGTGAGAGACAGAGAGAAAGAGAGAGAAAGGTCTTCCTTCCATTGGTTCACCCCCCAAATGGCCGCCACAGCTGGCGCTGTGCCAATCCTAAGCCAGGAGCCAGGTGCTTCCTCCTGGTCTCCCATGCAGGTACAGGGCCCAAGCACTTGGGCCATCCTCCACTGCCCTCTGGGCCACAGCAGAGAGCTGGCCTGGAAGAGGAGCAGCAACTGGGACAGAATCCGGTGCCTCAACCGGGACTAGAACCCGGGGTACCAGTGCCGCAGATGGAGGATTAGCCTAGTGAGCCACGGCGCTGGCCCACAGATACAGTTCTAAGACAACCATGCTTCCTCCTTACCTCCCTACCTCAAACCCCTCTCCTTCTTTCCTTTTTCCTTTAATTTTTGCAATAACTTTTTTTGTATTTCCTAAGTACAGTTTTAACAGCACAGTAATACTTTCCACCAGCGCCTCCCTCCCTCTCTCTCTCCTTCCTACTTCATAGTTTTAATTTTTACAATGACATGCTTTCAATTTTTTTATAATTACAAGCTTACCCCTCCACTAAAGAATGAATTCAACAAGCGGTAAGTAGAAAAACCATTGTTCCTCTATAGTATAGACAAGGGCTATAAACAACAATCAACGCTCAAACGGTCAGTTTCGCTCATCTCCCTATATTCTTGAAACATCTTCTTCATTTGACCTCTCAAATACCACATCCTCCTGACGCTCCTCATTCTTCACGGGCCATTCCTGCTCCATCTGCTTGCTACCTCCTTTGTGGCTCTTCAACCTCCGAACACCGCAGGGCAGGGAAACTTGGGCCTCTTCCCCACTTATCCTCACACACTAGGTCATTTCATCCAGTCAGGTCTTTACACATTAGCTAAATGCTAAGGAATCCGGTCAGATCCCTGCCCTGAACTCTACACTCATACATCCAACTGCCCATTTCATAAATGCACTTGAATGGGAGATGCAGAACCTCAAACGTACCCAAGACCAAGTCCTGATCACCCCCAACTTAAAATAAGTAGATGTAGACACATACACACACATACACACACAGGACTTCAAAAATTTTGAAAAAATATAGAATTAAAATATGTTTATTCTGATGTAAAATAATTCAAATTCTCTACATAGTTGGCTCATAATATGTGTTTTCCATGAACTTAGTGAAGATCTTTCTAGGCCTGCATTTCAAAAACAATTTCACACAAAAATAAACTGTATTTTCAATGAACTTTGTGAATATTCTTGTATGTAAAGATAGGCACACATATACACACATGTGTACACACGAATACTAGACCTACCTTTGCAAAGTTGATTGAGAGCCCAGGGATCTCTGCTAATCCTCCATTCATCATCGACTTCTGAGCTATGATAACTCCAAAGGTAGGCAGACAGGAGAAGTCAGAACTTCCTTCATAAACAAATTTCAAATCTTTCGGATCCTTGACTGAAGCTCCCACTCCAAGGGCGTACATAATAGTTTCCAGTTGTGTGTAAGTAGAAGAAAATGAAGACAGCTTATAGCCAACAGCTCCAGCCTACAAGATGGTTGCAAAAAATGATTTTTTCATTAATATTTTCATCAAATCTTTCAAATTTTAATTCCTCAAAAATAGCAGCTGCTTATATACATAGGCTTTCTTTTGAAGGGGTGGGGAAAGGATGTTAGAGAACTTCAGGAGCATAATTCTGTCAGTATATGTGGTTTTTAAAATAGAAACCAATTAAATAACCTATGGAAACGTCTTGCTTCTTGCTAACAGAGAGTGTGTCGCATTTTCAATGCTCCTGTCTCGGAGGGTGGAAAGCTCTACTGATCCAGCAACCATTCACTCACCCACAGACAGAAAAAAGGAAGAATTTGTTATGATTGGGGATAATGGATTGCTTGCTAAGGTCTAAAATTCACTGCAGCATGATACGCGAAACAATGCCTGATGCCTGTGAATTCCCTCATCATGGTTTCAGTTAAAATGAGATTTAACCTGAATTTCCTTCGTCTAACTGGCTGCTGCATTCTTCTATTTAGTGATGATATACCTTTCTCGTGTGCAGAGTGTGTGTTAGGTTATAAAAGAACAATATCCAGGTTTAAAATCACTTTTCAATCCTAAAGCAGAACTCAACAGACACAGGCTAAGGGCTAAGGAGATTTTTACATTTTCAAAGGACAGTTAAAACACAGAAACATGAAGAATCTCCAACAGAAGGAGCCCACAAAGCCGAAAATACTTACTCTGTGGTCCTTTACCAAAAAGTATGCTGACCCCTATTCCTATTCCACAGCAAAATCACATTTATACCCTGGTCATATTATCAAGCTTCAAATTAGATTTCCAGGTTTCCTTTTCCCTATGCCTATGCCGGGTCACAACACAGCAGACTCTAAGGTTACAAATTACTTATTTCTTGCCATTTACCCAACATAATTTTCTTTTCAAAACAGGATATGTACAGAAGAAAGTAAATAAGCAAATTTCACAGAGCTACAGTCAGGATTTTATTAGGATTTCTGACATAATGGAAACTTTTTACTTGCAGTCATGTTGAAATACTCCCAAAACACAACTTCTTGATGCTTTCCCTCCAAAGAAATGACCCAGAAGAGATGCTTAAATAAATATCCTTTTCTAGAAAGTTAGAAAAATAGTGACTACAGTAGGATTAGCAATGAAAGTCAAGGGAAAAAAAGACCTTTGTCTAACTGTACTGAAAAAAAGAGAAAGCAAAGGCTACATTTAACATTTTAGCTTATGTTCATTCAAATTCTATCAACATTTGGTACATTTTTACAAAATGTTTTGTGTTCACTTAGTTGACAACCAATTACTAGCTTAAGATGAAAAATATTTTTGCAAGTGAAAAAACTGTTCAGAATCATTCAGAATCCAAAGTTTTGCCGAGAACGGGCATTTTCCATAAGGACGCATAAAGCCCCGTGTGTGCAAGGGGAAGAGGAAGCAGCTGCAGGGTCACCTCCCCGAGTCACACTGCCACAGCACCCAACCTCCCCGCCCCACTGCAGCTTAATTCAAATATACTTCAAGGCAATGAAAAGCTGGCCTTGAACAGACAACACAGATATTCACAGGCAGAGTGAGGACCGCATGTGGAACAGAAACTGTGGGCAAGCAGAGACAGCAAGAGTTGGTATCAGTTCAGCCTCAAGTCCTTTTTCTTCTCAGTTGAATTAACCCATTGTTTTCCCTCTATCCCTGAGCTCTTCTCAAGTAACAATGGAGCAGGGGAAACAGAAAGAAAATGAGGTGGCCAAACTAATGAAGCAACTAACTTGACTCATCACCCCCCAAAAGGAGACTGAGACTGACACACAGGATTCCAGAACCTGTTTCCAAGCCCCAAGAGACACCAAGGGAAGAAACTCAGGGACGTCCTCTCCATCCTCGGGCCCCTCTCAGACACTAGGAAAAGCTTTAGACACTGACACTCGGTTCCCCTGATCTCCTTCCAGACACTCTTCCTCAGGGAAAAGAAAAGCATGGTACAGCACGGAGAAACCCAACAATGAGCGAAGGAGAAGTAGAGAAAAGTCATAACGTAGCCTGGACTGCTTCAGAACTCTCCCCAGCCTCCTCCTGCCGATCAGCTGTCGGGAGCTCCCTGTCCTACAGCCACAACCATGTCTGAGTAAATCCTCCGTCTTCAGCTGTCCGTGGCACTGCTTCTCTCCCTTTATTCCTGTCTGAAAGACAGTGACTGCACTGCAGAGGAAAGGAGAGGAAAAAGAGGGTGGAGGGGGAGAGAGGGGTGGGGCAGAGAGAGACAGGGAGAGAGGATGTGGGGAAGAGAGAAAGAGAGAGGAGAGGGGGAGGGAGGGAGAGAAGGAGGATGGATGGATGTGGGAAAGAGAGGGAGAGATAAAGAAGGAGGGAAGGGCAGTTAACTTACAAATCCTGCTGTGGCTGCAGAGGCTGCGTGACTCGTGTGATTTGCTGCCACCCCTCCTTCTGAATCTACTTTACTCAGAACTTCAAGGATACTGCCAGTGGAATCTGAAATTAAGAAAAATAATACAAATATTTAAAAGCAAAGCTTTGTTGAAGAAGTGGCTAAGAAAAGACTAAAACACGCTAGATAGTAACTCCTCTAACATTCATCAAACCTACTACAGCGGTCTCCATCATCATCATGAACTCATTGTACAGTGTCAGGTTACTGCAGGAAAAACTGTGGGAGATTTTAAAACAGACCAAAGATAACTGGACACCTTCAGCAGAGCACAAGGCCTCGTATAACATAACCCCTTCCAGGTCATCTGGGCTGTGAGCATTTCAATGTCCTAGAGCTACGTTATGACCCTGTAACGCAGGACACTTGTCTATAACACCGACGTTTGTCGGCTCTGTCGGGTGGACAGACAGCTGATTTCCCTTCTCTCCTGCGGGATGGAAGACTGCCAAGATCACCCCCAGCACTGCACAAGTGATTGGGAACAAAGATAAGGCCACCACCATGACCAGTGACTCCAGACTGGCATTGAAAGCTGCTGTTCTGGTGTTCAAAAGGTACCTGAAGGAGGTTCATGGGGCAGCCACGGACACAAGAAGAGATCCTGGAAGCTCTGAGACCCTTCTAACACACCTGAGAGACACGGGCTTCTCCCACACTCACACAAAGACCACAACCACCGTCTGAGACAACCTGGGACATCTCCCAGTCCCGGGGACTCCAAGAATGACTTCATGCCTGGAGTCCTCACCCTGCGGTCCGTTCAGACTCTACCCAGAGGAGAGGCTATTTAACTGGAAGGCTCTCTGGAATAGGACAAGCACACTCCTGGCTCAAACATAGGCTAGTTTGGTTTTGCTGGGATTTGCCATCTGTGAAATGAAAACAATGGAGTAAGGATTCTGGAAGCTCAACTCATAGAAAAGGTAGCCTTTGTTTTGACTGTACTTTAAATATTACAGTATCTTTTCACTTACAATTATATGATTCAGTTAGCTGTTGGAAAGTAACAGTCTAATATTTCAGGAGTAGCAGTACTTTGAAACAGATAGAGAAAAGTTTTTAATATATTTTTTTCCTTTTTTTCACTCATTTTCATTAATAGGTAACTACTATACACTAAATTTATTTCAAATATCAAAATACAGAAAGCAAAAACACTACCATTTATGACATGACAATGAGTGTACAAACAGAAAAACATCATTAAGGAGAAGAAAACAAAATAGTCATTATTCAAATATATTCTGCCAAACTTTGAAAACAAATTTACTAAGAAAGAAAAAAGTTTTTCTGTAAAATAACTGTGACTCATGATCTTTTCCAGAAGAGTATTCTAAGTTGAATGTATTATACACACATGTGAGTTACACTAGAAAAACAGTGTGGATTAGTTGGTTACCTACTCCTGCGGCATATCACAAGCGATCTAACAATTCAAGTTAGCAAGCAGCGGTCCTGTGTATAAGTTCATCAAGAACCTAACACCAAACACAAAGGAAGTTACAGCAGACAGTCTCTACCCCAGAGGAACTGACCACGCAGTTAGGAAGCCGCGTGTTCATGAGACAAAAGCTGCGGACAGCAGTTACAATTAGATGGTCAGGTGCCCCAGAACGTGGGGGTTGGGGTGGGGGGTTTACTGAGCACCTGGGCCTTGAGTTTCTCTAAAGACACACTAACAGTCAGTAGACCTAAGAAGAACAGTGACGTGAAAGGAGAAAGTCAGGGTGTGTAGTGAAGACAAAGTGCTTCAAACAAGGCCACATCCAGGCACTGGGCAGGACAAAGCTAAGCATGAATAATGTAGGCTTAAGGAAACCCTAAGAAAATTAGAGTATACTTGGGTCTGACTTGCAGCACATGGCCAGAAAATAGAAAACTTAAAAACTCAACCATCATCTGGGGAGGGAATTTAGTACAAATGACATCTGTCCTCCACCCACACATAAGCCAAAAAAAAAAAAAAAAAAGAAAGGCAAAAAAACAAAACAAAACAAAAAAAAAACACCATGGAATAACATAAATACTCTAACTGTGAGGAGATCTGACACCTCACAGAGCAGAAGATATGCCGCAGATGGCGACAGGCAAGGCAGAAGACAGTTCCCAACAAGAAGAAGAGCCGTGGGCTCCAGCACCCCAGCCAGGGCTACCTGACTGGCGACCCATTCACCTTGGATGCTCTGAGGCTTGCTGGCATTATCGAAGTCACAGATCTTCTCCCAGTGGGCCTTCACTGCCTCCGGCGTCATCGGCTGATTCCTCTTCCTCACAATGGCTCCCAGGCTGCGCTCCCAGCGAACTGGTGACATACGGAAAACCAAGACACTCAGCACCTCATTTAAGGAGAACAGAAAATACGATGCCTCAGAGCCCTTTAATTGATTTTCTTTAACTTCAAGAAAAAGGAAACTCAGGAAAACAGTTCTAGCTTCTAAAGAGTTGTACTGCAAGCTGTAATGTGCATCTTCCCACCAAACCCGTCAGGAAAACGGTATCTGAATCTGAAGGGGAAATTTCTCTTTGGACCACGACAGGCACTACATAAGGCAGAATGTTAAGCGGAATCTGAATTAGGTAATACAGTTCCCTCTCCTCATTTACCAAATGAAGATAATGAAAAAGAGCTCTGTTGGGTAGCAAACTGAGGACTGATGGTGGTAACAGGTTGAAGACTCCAGACAGTGGCCACCACTGTGGCACAATGGGTTAATCCCCTGCCTACGATGCTGGCATCCCCTATGAGCATGGGTGTAAGCCCCGCCTGCTCTGTTTCCCATCCAGCTCCCTGCTCATGTGCCTGGGAAAGCAAAGGATGACAACCCAAGTGCTTGGGTCCCCAACACCCACGTGGGAGAGCAAGATAGAGGTCCAGGTTCCTGGTTTTGGCCTGGGCAAGTCCTGGCCATTTAGGCCATTTGGGGAGTGAATCAGCAGGTGGAAGATACCCTGCTCTCTATTTGTCCCTCTCTCTCTGTAACTCTGCCTTTTAAATAAAAATTAAAAAAAAAAAGGTTCCAGTTAACAAAAAGTGCACCAATCAGGTCTCCACAAATAATTCTTTTTCTCATTTCCTACTTGCATAAGAAATCAACTGATACACTGCTCACACACATCATTACTGCTGCACAGGTTCTACTGAAGAACCTTAAAAATCAAACCAAGATGGAGTGACCTAAGCCAATACCATTAAAAACAAGAAGTTATCTTTTTAAAGTTTAAAAATTACAGCCCTAAACTTTTTCCCCCAAAGCTAAAATCAGGTGCAGCTATAAAAATAAGGGACCCTATGCTTAGCTAGCTGCGACACTTGTGCCTGGCTGTGCTAAGACCTAACCCAGTTTGTATGCCTCCTAATACTCAAATAATGGTGTGGGAAGCGGGACACCGCTCTCCCACCAGGGGAACAAAGGAAGCGAGACGTCATCCCCCTCAGGGTGAACAAGATGGCCCTGGCAGGGAAAGGAACTGCTAAAGAAGTAAACAACAAAATGGCGACGAGGTGCATGCCTCCCATGTGATCCCGTAGCTGATTGGATAGAAGACACACGCCCTTCACATGATCACCTCACGGATTGGACTGCTGTGTGCATGGACTCTATAGTGCTTTTGATTGGTCGCTGCGGGTATATAAACCGTGTGGCTTTGTGCTGGGAGCTCTCTGGACTCCCGAGTTCAGGAGGCCCGTCTGCGCTGACACCGAATAAATCCTCTTGCTTTTGCATCAGCTGGTCTGGACTCTGAGTCTTTGGGGTGTGCCTCTCGACGTGTTAGCATCTTCACTCCGAGGGTCTAACACTACCAGGGGAATTTTTAAACTGTTTTCTTTATAAAAATTCAGAAGAACAACCACTAGTAGCCTGATTTAAATGTAAGGCCCAGACTGTGGTAACTGTTAAAATGAAGATTTGTCTTGAGGAACTACGGAAATGCCTGCTCCCATGGAGAATCCAGCAGTAAAGTGGCAGACACAGCCCTAGCTTGCAACCCTCGATGTTCTCATATATAACAGATAGCAAAAGATACCCAGAAATGTTTGAGGAATGTAAGTCCCTTTAACAACTGGACAGAACAGCCATTAACGCCAAAAATACTGCTACTGTGTAAAAATGCCCTCCAGTGATGGCAACCTTTTAAATAATTCAATTAATTGTGTAATTAATTTTGATAGTTGCAGCCAACTGAAACAAATTGAAATAGTCAAACTTTCACAGTTTTTTTCTAACGTCATAAATCCATTATCAAACTTGGGGCTCACATTTGAGAAATGAGGTAGGTGAGGGCTGATGCCACTGCTCACTGTTAGTCTAAAGGGGACCCAGCCCCACAGCTCACTTGGAATTTCTACCCTGGAAAGCTGTCAGTCTGATTCTGCTCCCTGATGTCTCATGCTCCAAGGAATAAGGGACATGAGAGCACTAGAGAACGTGCCTGCTGCGCTGTCTAGACCACGATCTCCCATGTTTCCCGGCCACTCACTGCTCTGCTCAGTTGGCATGGACGAGCGGGGGGCTTCCAGACACACGGGATGGGGCGGGGGGCTTCCAGACACACGGGACGACAAAACGTCAACAGAGACTGTGCTGTCTAAAGGCACAGCCAGTCCTGAAGAAAACAGAGCAAGTCCTCAGGAAGAGCTGCCACAGCTCTGAAGCAGAGACGGGTTCTTGCAGGTGAAGTGCTTGTGGCAGGCCGGCACTGTGGCACAGTGGGCTAAGCCTCCGCCTGCAGTGCTAGCATCCCCTGTGCGCGCCGTTCGTGTTCCGGCTTCTCCTTTCGATCCAGCTCTCTGCTACGGCCGGGGAAAGCAACAGAAGATGGTCCAGGTGAGAGACCTGCTGGAAGCTCCTGGCTTCATATGGGCCCAGCTCCAGCCATTGCAGCCATCTGGGGAGTAAACCAGTGGATAGAAGACCTTTCTGTTTCTCTCTACCTGTAACTCTGCCTCTCAAATAAATGTATAAAATCTTAAAAAAAATAAATAAATAAAATGGACTGTGGCTCTCACAAGGGTTGAGACTGAACACACACACGCTGCAGCCAAAGCCTGGGCCTCTGGCAACATCCTAAGCCAGTTCCGCTAGGACATGCAGGTTTAAAGAAAGAAAACAATCTACAGCAAACCACAGAGAGGCACTTACGTTTTCCAATCCATCCTGCTCCAACCTACAGCAAAGAGGGGAAAAACATTGTATCATCAGTTTGAAATCACCAACCATTTTTTAAAGTAAAGAAAGTTGTCTTACTGAGAGTGTCAGCATGCTAGACGACAGTGGAGGACAGTGACACAGCTCCCGCAAGCCCACTGGCCGGCACGGCCTTGCACTGCTCCATGCTACCAGAGCAGAAACACACAGAGGTCAGGGACCAGGATCTGACCAGGTCTACCGACCGGCCAGGAGACCCCAGCCAAAAGCATTTCTCTTCCCTAAACCCACACTGCCTCTGATGTAATAAAAGGGTCATGATTTATACTTCAAGGGCCTACCAGGGAGTTTAAAAAATATAAATAGTACACTGCCTCACATACCACGGGCTCTAGAAAGATCTATCGAATTTTTAAAAAGATCAAAGCCAAATAAAGAGCGTGTGACTTAGGGAACTACAAATATTCACTAATGAAACATCTTTATACAGAGATCAGGCAACTGACCAAATACTAGCAGCTACCCAGAAAGATAAAGTTTTCATTTCTACAGTTTTTACCTACAGGTCATTTAAGATAATCTTCAGGGGAAAAAAATGTCAGATATAGAGAAAAGCTGCCTGTCATGTGCTCAAACACCACACTCAGTGTGACGGAATTTACCAGAATTTCACCCATATGTGACAGAGAAAAGGAACCAGTGGAAGGCAGATCTAGTGGGTCTAGGCTTACGGTAGGATTTTCATCACCTTTCCCTCTATATTGATGTGCCAACACCTTTAATAGAAAGATTTTATTTAATAAATATAAATTTCATAAGCACAACTTTTGGATTATAGTGGTTCTTCCCCCCATACTTACCTTCCCACCCCTCAAACTGCCCCACCTCCTACTTCCTCTCCCACCCCATTCTTCATTAAGATTCATTTTTAATTATCATTATATACAAAAGATCAACTCTATACTAAGTGAAGAGTTCAACAGTTTGCACCCACACAGATACACAAAGTAGAAAGTACTGTTTGAAGACTAGTTTTACCATTAATTCTCATAGTACAACACATTAAGGACAGAGGTCCTACATGGGGAGTAAGTGCACAGTGACTCCTGTTGTTGATTTAACAATTGACACTTATTTATGACGTCAGTGATCACCCAAAACTCTTATCATGAGCTGCCAAGGCTATGGAAGCCTCTTAAGTCCACAAACTCCGACATTAGTTAGACAAGGCCATAATCCAAGTTCAAGTTCTCTCCTCCCTTCAGAGATAGGTACCTCCTTCTTTGATGACAAGCCCACACCTTTTAGGATGCATCCAGTTAGCCTTGGCATTGTTGGTTTACATAAACCCAAGCAGTTCTGATGACCAGCAACAGAGCCATCAGCTTTCCCCACATCTGAGAGAAACAAATGTATGAGCTGAGCCACACACTCTGCCCCGCCCCCTCGACGTCCAAGAGAGCTTAAGAATCAAGCACCATTTGTTTCCAAGGTTCAAGTTGGGACACGACACACATATCATGTTACATTTTACCTATCATGCAAGCACAGTATTTCTCACTAAAAAATGTTCACAATACAGTACAAAGAAAGAAAAAGAAACATATAAAACTCTATCACCAGCACAGTCCTAATTGTGTGTCTGGGTGCATAAATAAAACGCCTATTTAAAAAAAAAAAAAAAAAAAGACTATTTGTGTAATATGTCTATCTTCTAAGATAATGGAAGGAAATACGTAAAAATATTAATAGTAGTTCTCTCTGGACAATGCCAACATGGGTGATTTTATTTTTCTCTTTATATTCCTATGAACTTAAAATTTTCAAAAAGAACATATAATATTTTGTCTACAGAATTAATAATATAATTATAGATGATTAATAGTTTAAAAAGTTTGAATTCTAGATGGCTTGATCATATTGAATTTTCCTACTCTGTAAAATTACAGTTGTGAAGTTCTCTCCACCTCTAAAATTTCACAACTCACTTTCAAAAGGTTTCATCAAAAGGGTGGAAGCACTTCTGCTAAATGTATGGAGACTTTTTTCTTTAACTTACTTGTCTGCCTTTTATTCAAACAAAACAGGCCAAGGTGGCATTCATTTCAGACTGAGCCACATTCACTAGCTGTCAAGTAGTATTTCACATGTCAGTATTTTGCATATAACAGGTTCATTACTATCACAGAGTCAGATGGGGGGAGGGTTCTAATATACAACAGTTCAGGCTAGATGAGGCCAAACTTAAATTTAAAAAATGTATACATACACATACACACATACAGGCTTCAAAAGGTATAAAAGAACTTTCACCCTTGGAGTAAACAATGGATCTCGGGCATTTCAGGCACAGAAAGCCAAGACACTGGCAAAAAATGATCTACATGATCTAAATGATCTGTGAGTGAGACCACAGTGGAAAGCAGGGGCCATCAAAGAAGGAGGTACTTTGGCCGGCGCTGCGGCTCAATAGGCTAATCCTCCGCCTAGCAGCGCCGGCACACCAGGTTCTAGTCCCGGTCGGAACGCCGGATTCTGTCCCGGTTGCCCCTCTTCCAGGCCAGCTCTCTGCTGTGGCCAGGGAGTGCAGTGGAGGATGGCCCAGGTGCTTGGGCCCTGCACCCCATGGGAGACCAGGAGAAGCACCTGGCTCCTGGCTTCGGATCAGCGCGGTGTGCTGGCTGCAGCACGCCGGCTGCGGTGGCCACTGGAGGGTGAACCAACGGCAAAGGAAGACCTTTCTCTCTGTCTCTCTCTCTCACTGTCCACTCTGCCTGTCAAAAAAATAAAAAAAAAGAAGAAGGAGGAGGTACTTTTCTCTGAAGGGAGGAGAGAATTTCCACTTTACTTATGGCCCTGTCTAAATACAGACAGTGTGTGGACTCAAGACTTCCATAGTCTTGGCAGCTCATGTCAAGAGTCAGGTGATCACTGTGGCACAGCGCATTCACGCCCTAGACTGAAGCACCAGATCCTATATGGGCGCCAGTAAGAGCCCTGGCTACTCCACTTCCAATCCAGCTCTCTGCTATGGCCTGGGAAATCAGTAGAAAATGGCCCAAGGCCTTGGGCCCCTGCACCTGCATGTGAGACCCAAAGGAAGCTCCTGGCTCCTGGCTTCAGGTCAGCACAGCTCTGGCCACTGTGGCCTATTGGGGAGTGAACCATCGGGTGGAAGACCTCTCTCTCTCTCTCTCTCTGCCTCTCCTCTCTCTGTGTAACTCTTCCAAATAAATAAATAAATCTTTAAAAAAAATAAGAGTTTAACTGTTAAATCAACAGGAGTCACTGTGCACTTACTCCCCCTGTTGGACCTGTGTCCTTAATGAGTTCTACTATGAGAATTAACTGTAAAACTTGTGTTCAAACAGTACTTTATACTTCGTGTGTGTGTGTGAGTACAAATTGTGGAAGTCTTTACTTAGTATGGAGTTGGTCTTCTGTATATAAAGTTAATTAAAAACGAATCTTAATGAAGAATGGGATGGTAGAGGGAGCAGGAGGTGGGACGGGAGTGGGGGTGGGAGAGCGGGTATGGGGGGGGAAGAACCACTATATTCCTAAAGCTATACCTATGAAATTTGTATTCATTAAATAAAAGCTTTCTTAAAAAAAAAAAAAGAAAGAAATGATTTAGAGCCTAAATACTGTTTAATTGAACAAATGAAAAGATTGATTTTGACTGATTTTTTTCAGATAGAACAATTTAGCTTGATTAAAGATAACTGATGAGAGAAAATTTAAAAAAAAAAAAAAATCGATCTCGGGGCCAGTAATGTGGCATAGCAGGTGAAGACGCCACCTGTGAGGCTGGCATCCTATATGGGTGCCAGTTTGAGTCCCAGCTGCAACACTTTCAATCCAGCCCCCTGGTAACAGCCTGGAAAGGCAGTGGAAGATGGCCCAAGTGCTTGGGCCCGTCGCCCACAACGGAGACCAGGAAGAAGTTTTTGGCTCTTGGCTTTGAGCTGGCACAATCCTAGTCATTGTGGCCATCTGGGGCGTGAACCCATGGATGGAAGATCTCTCTCTCTCATTGTCTCTCCCTCCTGCTTACTCTCTTACTCTCTAATGCTGCCTTTTTCAAATAAATAAATAATCTCACTGGATGGTGGAACTGTGTGGTTTTTATTTTCCAACATTTAAAACTTTGCATAGGGAAAAACAGAAAAATTTACTTTTAAAATTAAAACAAACAGTAAGTTAGATTTATCGATCTATCACACATGGGCTGAATTTTTGTTATAATCATTCATAGTGAGGGGGTGACTGCTACACACTTGGCCACGCACCCCAGGAAAACAAAACTCAGGGTTACTTTATTTACTAATGCAGCAACCCAGCAGTTGTCACAGTAAGAACTCACATCTGGCCCAGATGACTTGAAAGCCCCAGTTCTGTCCTTCTACCGCCCTTCACTTCCTAAGACGGGGCTGTAAAAACTTCACAGGGTACACTGAATTAAAAGACAAGCTTATCTGGGTGCAAAAAAGTACTGGAAATCCATGCACAGTTATTCATAATACATATTTTCCATGAATTTTTTTACTTTCTATATGTGACTACATCAAGCCAGCCACATTTATTTGATAAGAATTTTTTATTTGATTATTTATTTGATAAGAATTATTTGATAAGAATTTATTTGATAAGAATGTTAGAAAACTAAGGAAAAATAAAATTTAAAAAGCTGCTGCTACATTTTCAAAAAGGACACTAGTCAACACTTATTCCTCAGTGACATACACAGAGTATCAAAATATAAGTCATGTCAACTGCTGAGTCCATTTACAAATGTAAGTAACTGGAAAATAAATACTAATTTTAAAATCAGTCTTTATATTTAATGATACAAATACTGCTTCAGAAGAAAACAGGAAGCTGTAGAATACCTCAAACAAGCTGCCATTCTCCTCACAGCTCTCATGGCAAAGCCAAAGGACCAGGGGAGCCACATACTCGGGCTTCAGGGCTTCAACAAGGTCTGGAAGGAAGGCAAAAAGAAAAGGGAAGAACATATATACATTTAATCAATCACTTTACATTCTGAAAATTTTTTACACAGGTAGTTCACCGAATTCTTAACTGTAAGAATAGCGTTAGATATGTATGACTACTCTAACATTTCCACCCCAGTGAAGGAATCCGGAAGCACTCCCAGGCTCTGACACTGTTGGCACGGAGGTGGACACTGCAGTGCAGCGGGCTGAGCTGCCCGCACCCCAGCTAAGAGTGCCAGCGCCAGTCCTGGCTACTCCAATTCTGATCCAGCTTCCTGCCCATGCACTGGAAAAGCGGCAGATGACGGCCCAAGTACCTGGGCACCTGTCACCCGTGAGAGAGAGCAGGCTAGAGTTTCCGGCTCCTGGCTTTGGAATGGCCAACACCCAGCTGTTGGCAGCCATTTGGGAAGTGAACCAGCAGATGGAAGAACTCTCTCCATCTCTGTCTCTACCTTTCTGTCATCCTTCTTTTCAAACAAATAAATAAATCTTTAAAAGTAAATGCAATCATAGGCATCAGACATCCTTTGCCAAGGTGGGTATCATACTATTCAGGAGAAGAACAGCTGCCTGGGCAAAGACTGGTGAGCAAAACCATTCAAGAGGAAAGACTGAACTACCACTCAACCCCAGGGCTATTACACGCTCCCAGCTACTTAACAACACGGGCTTGACAATCCTGAAGGCAGACAATGACTGACAGACCTTGCAACTCTCACTGATGAATAACAAGTTTAAGAACAAGTGCCAGAACTAGTTATTCATTGCGTACTTTCTGTAAGCAGCTTAGAACACACAAAGAAAGAAGACATGGTTTTAGTGCTGGACCTACATGCAGGCAACTCAGGAACCTGAGCACGTAAGTCACCTCCCCTGGGCCCCTGCTGTCTTCCTCATCAGGACACTGGTAATTAAAATGCTCTCCATGTCTATTCTATCAAGTTGTTCCAGGGCTCAGATGACATACAATTATAGCTTACAATACCTCAAATACCTTATAATCCTACCTAAAGCATCAAGCATATGCAAAAATTTAATTGTAAAATGACAAAATATAATTTTATATTCTGAAGCTAAAGTAATAAAGATGCCTTTACAGTCCCTGGAAATTAAACAGCAGCTTCAAAAACTTCTCACTTTATAGCTCCTACAAGCTCTCAGGTATGCAAGCAATCCAAAGGCACACTGTTCCTTCTCCATTAAAAACATGAGGAGAGCCGGCGCCGCGGCTCAACAGGCTAATCCTCCACATTGCGGCGCCAGCACACCGGGTTCTAGTCCTGGTCGGGATGCCGGATTCTGTCCCGGTTGCCCCTCTTCCAGGCCAGCTCTCTGCTGTGGCCCGGGAGTGCAGTGGAGGATGGCCCAAGTGCTTGGGCCCTGCACCCCGTGGGAGACCAGGAGAAGCACCTGACTCCTGGCTTCGGATCAGTGTGGTGTGCCAGCCGTAGCGGTCATTTGGGGGGTGAACCAATGGAAAAGGAAGACCTTTCTCTCTGTCTCTCTCTCTCACTGTCCACTCTGCCTGTCAAAAAATAAAAATAAAAAAATACAAAAAAAAAACATGAGGAGAAACAAATGGTAGACTCCAAATTACACAACAAAACAAATCCTTAACCTATATACCATTCACCTCAATATATAACATTCTTCTCACTTCCCATATAACACTTGGCAAAAGTGAAAGTAAAAGGATATTTATATTCAAGTATTTGAGATGACCAACATCATAATAAGTGCAAAATAAATACATCTACAAAATCCAGCTGAGCATCATTTATCTCAGGAGAGGCTGAAGAACAAAAGCCACATATAAAAATGCTTCATATATTACCACGAATTTTATAAGCAAATGTTCTTTCTTTCAGTTCATTCTCAAATTCCTATGTTATCCAGCACCTATTAAATTCAGTTTTATAAACAAATAAATAAAAAGGCTCAAGAGGATACATAAAGATAAATAAAATGTCTGAGAAGTCCCAGAGCCAGTAGGACATAAAGCTACATGAAATCAAAATTAGAACTTTGATTCATTCAATGAAGTTCTTCCACAATATCCAATGTTAGCAGAGCTAGCATTAGAGTAAGCGAAGCACCCTGAGCAACAAAATGGCTACCAGAAATGAGATTCTTTAAAAACACTGCTGAGATAAAACAGATAGTCCCTAAGAAAAAGTGATAAAAAAGAGTACTTAGGGGCCAGCACCGTGGCATAGCCTGTAAAGCCACAGCCTGCAGCGCCAGCGTCCCATACAGGCGCTGGTTTGTGTCCTGGCTGCTCCACTTCCGATCCAGCTCTCTGCTATGGCCTGGGAAAGCAGTAGAAGATGGTCCAAGTCCTTGGACCCCTGCACCTGTGTGGGAGACCCGGAGGAGGCTCCTGGCTCCTGGCTTCGGATCAGCACAGCTCTGGCCGCTGCAGCCATCTGGGGAGTGAACCAGCGGATGGAAGACCTCTCTCTCTTTGCATCTCCTTCTCTCTCTGTGTAACTCTTTCAAGTAAATAAATAAATCTTTAAAAAAAAAAAAGAGTACTTAGCATCACACTGCAGGGAGTGCAGTGTTGTCTCAAGAACAGAGCCTAAAATTCTGTTGCACGAAACTCAACTTTCATGGAGTAGACCAAGATTGGTTATGACTCCAGATTATCAGCAGTAGCACAGATAAATCATCTCTGAAAACATCACCAATTAAAACACAGAATGAAATGAACACAGATTAAAATCAGGTAAAGGGCTCTTGATTAAAAGTCCCCAAGCACATAGGAAGGAAAGCCAGTGTGAATAAAATTCAAAAGAAACAACAAACTACAATGGAACAGCTCTCTTGAAATTTTAAAAATATGGAAAAGCTAGCTATTGATTAAGAAAGAATACAATCACAATGGCAAGCCAACAACAAGGAACTGTAAGGGGCAGGCAGGTAGGCAGAGTACATTTGGCAAAGTAGGAAGGGAAGAGGTGCTGAAAGCAAAAAATCAGTGTTAAATTAAATACAGACAGACACAGCTGAACGGTGCTTTAGTGAAATGGAAGATGTATTTGATGAAGTTACCCAGAACGCACACAGGAGACAAGGACACAGGAATACAGAAGCAAAGTCAAGAGAACAGAAGGCAGAATTAATTTTTTTTATTTTATTTTTTTTTATTTTATTTTATTTTTTTTTATTTTTTTTGACAGGCAGAGTGGACAGTGAGAGAGAGAGACAGAGAGAAAGGTCTTCCTTTGCCGTTGGTTCACCCTCCAATGGCCGCCGCGGCCGGCGCGCTGCGGCCGGCGCACCGCGCTGATCCGATGGCAGGAGCCAGGAGTCAGGTGCTTTTCCTGGTCTCCCATGGGGTGCAGGGCCCAAGCACCTGGGCCATCCTCCACTGCACTCCCTGGCCACAGCAGAGGGCTGGCCTGGAAGAGGGGCCACCGGGACAGAATCCGGCGCCCCGACCGGGACTAGAACCCGGTGTGCCGGCGCCGCTAGGCGGAGGATTAGCCTAGTGAGCCGCGGCGCCGGCCAGAAGGCAGAATTAAGTTTAAGATGCAGCTAACTGACACTGAGGAAGAAAGAAGGGAATGGCGCAGTAACACTTCATGATGAATGGTAAAAAACTAGAAAACTTACAAAATTACAAACACAAACCCTGAGTCCACACATCAAAAAACCACGATGTGAGCCACTCACACTGGAAACATACTCCAAAGAAAATCAATGAAAGAAGAAAACACACACACACATACACACACACACACACACACACACACAAAAGAAATAATAAAGCACCAGAGAGGACAAAGTGCCTTCAAAGAAATGACAATTCAACAAAGACACCAGGTGAGAGTCGAATGGTTTCAACCGAGCGTTGAGAAAAATAACTGTCACCTTGGAACTGTGGTCATGGCATTCGAGAACCAAGGCAGGGGCCAACGCAGCAGGTTAACGCCCTGGCCTGAAGCACTGGCATCCCATACGGCCGCCGGTTTGAGTCCCGGCTGCTCCACTTCAGATCCAGCTCTCTGCTATGGCCTGGGAAAGCAGCAGGGGAGGGCCAAAGTCCTTGGGCCCCTGCACTGGATGAAGAAGCTCCTGGCTCCTGGCTTCCGATCGGTGTGGCCCCGGCCATTGCGGCCATGTGGAGAGTGAACCAGCGGATGGAAGACCTCTCTCTCTTTTTCTCTGCCTCTCTCTTTCTGTGTAACTCTGACTTTCAAATAAATAAATAAATCTTTAAAAAAAATAAAAGAACCAAGGTGAAATATATACATTTCTATACATTTCAAGATAAATAAAAGAGAATATATAAGGACTGGTACTAAGGAATTTTGAGGAGTGAAAACTGTGTAATCACTGCTGGATGTTAACTTGGTTTAACTAAATTGAAAATAATTTAGCATTATCTTAAGCCTACTATTTCATGCTGTGTGACTCAGCAATTTAATTTTTTTTTTTTTAATTTAACAGGCAGGGTTAGAGAGAGGCAGAGGCAGATAGACAGGAAGAGAGGTCTTCCATCCACTGGTTCACTCCCAAGATGGCTGCAATGGCAGGAGCTAGACTGATATGAAGCCGGAAGCCAGGAGCTTCTTCTGGCTCTCCAACATGGGTGCAGGGGCCAAAGGACTTGGGCCCTCCCCTGCTGCTTTTCTAGGCCATAGCAGAGCGCTGGATCGGAAGTGGAGCAGCAAGGACTCAAACTGGCACACATATGGGATGCCGGCACTGCAGGAACCAGTTTTACCCGCTATGCCACAGTGCCGGCTCCAGCAGTTTTACTTCTAAGCACACATTCTAGAAAAAACCCTGTTCCCGTGACCCAGGACACATTACCAGAAAGGCAACACTGGGGGCAGGCATTTGGTGTGGCCGTCCAGATGCTGCTTGGAATGCCCACACTCCATAAAGGAGCGCTTGAGTTCCAGCCCCAGCTCTGCTCGCCATTCCAGCTTCCTGCTAACGCACATCCTGAGGGAAAGGAAGTACTGCTCAAGCATGGTGCTCCCTCTCCATCACTACCACAGCTCCAGGAAAACGATCCGTTCCAGGCCCCTGGCTTTGGCCTGGTTCAGCCCCAGCTGTTGTGGGCATCTGGGGAGTGAACCAGTGGGTTTAAGATCAGTCGTGTCTAGAATAGAATGGTAACACTTTTCAGAAAAGTAAGCTAAAAACAAATCCAGACATTCATTAGCAAGGATTAAGTAAATTCACAAACAGGCTATTTTACGGCAGTGAAAATGAATTATGGCAACACAGTAGACATGAGATTGCATAGGAAAAAAAAAAAAGCAATTCCCCAAACAAAAACACAGTACATAACAATGCTATGAGGATTAAAAAATAACAGAACCAGCACTATAAGCATAAAACTTCATATTAAAAGTCTATTTATCTCATTTCCTACAACACATTATATAACGTTCAGCTTTCCACAAAGAAACACAAGGCATGCTAAAAGACATGCTAAAAGGTTAGAGAGACAAAGGAACCCTCAGAACCAGATCCAAACATGGCAGAAATCTGCCAATCAGCAGACAGAGAACCTGAATAACTACGATGGAAAAACTGGACCACACATAAGAACAGAATGGGCACTCTGAGAAGAGAGACGGAAAGAGAAAGAATCAAAAACCAACACTAGAAATCAAAACCGCAATAAGAAACATGATCAAAGACAGTCTGAAGACACGTTGAAAGCAAAATCCCTGAACTGAAACGCAGGGAGGAAAATGAACAGAGTGTCCAGGACCTGTGGGCTATAATAAACGACCTAACAGGTGTACAATGGGAATTCCAGAGAAGAAAAGCAGAAGCAATATCTAAAGTGATGATGGCTGAGAGTTATCCAAAATTAACAAGACCACAGATGTAGGAAACTCAGAGGTCACCAAGCAATCATCTCCACCTATGTGTGCCATATCCAAGGTGCAGAAAAAGCTGCGACAAGGAGACAATCTCGGGAGAAGCGGAGGGATAAAGACCTCAGCTACAGAGGAGCAAGCACAGGAGCTGCACCAGACTCCACTTCAGAGCCGCGTAACAGAGGACAGGGAAGTGAACCCATCTCTGCAAAGGGTCAGGGAGAAAGGCCACCACCCTAGAATTCTGTACCCAGGGATTTTATCCTTCTAAAGCAAAGGCCATGAAGAGAACAGGAAGGCAAGCCACAGGCTGGGCGAAAAGTACTTGCAAAACAAGCACCTGATAAAAGACTAGCTTAAGAAATACACAAAGAACTCTAGACAATAAAAAAAAAAACAGCCAAAAACAGCCCCAAGATCTAAAGAGACATTTTTGCCAAAGATAAAAGGCAAACAAACATGGGGAAATGCTTAATACCACATCATTCGGGAACTGCAAACTAAAGCAACCAAGAGGTACACTACACACCGACCAGAATGACGCCCGACCACTGACGACAAATGCAGCCAAAGCCGAGGCGCAACAGGAATCCGCGTGCTTCGCTCAAGGGAATGCAAAATGGTGCAGCCAACTTTGGAAGAGTATGGCAGTATCTTAGAAAGCTACACCAAGTCTTAGCACACCATCCAGCAACCCCTTCTCAAACGAGTTGAAAACCTAATGTTCACACGAAAGCCTGCACATGAACGTCTACAGTAGCTTCATTCAGAACTGCCCAAAACTGGAAGCTATCAAGATTCTCCTCAATAAACAAACTGTGGCACATCCATACCATAGGACTTCCTGAACACCACAAGAAACCGCTCCAACCTCCCCAGGCACTCCAGAGGAACAGGGGAGAGAAACAAGTGAGACCCAGAGGATAATGAAGCCCTCCACAAACAGAAGTTTCTGTGCATTTGTGAAAGGCCACACAACTGCACAATACAAATGTGAATCCAAGCATGAACTACAAACTTCGGCTAACAAGAATGGATCAACACCAGTTCATCAGTCTAAGAAATACACCGCCGACGCCGCGGCTCACTAGGCTAATCCTCCGCCTAGCGGCGCCGGCACACCGGGTTCTAGTCCCGGTCGGGGCGCCGGATTCTGTCCCGGTTGCCCCTCTTCCAGGCCAGCTTTCTGCTGTGGCCAGGGAGGGCAGTGGAGGATGGCCCAGGTGCTTGGGCCCTGCACCCCACGGGAGACCAGGAAAAGCACCTGGCTCCTGGCTTCGGATCAGCGCGGTGCGCCGGCCACAGCCGCGGCAGCCATTGGAGGGTGAACCAACGGCAAAGGAAGACCTTTCTCTCTGTCTCTCTCTCTCACTGTCCACTCTGCCTGTCAAAAAATAAAAGAAATACACCAAACCCCAGCAAGATGTTAAGAACAGCGGAAACTGGCCGGCGCCGTGTCTCACTAGGCTAATCCTCCGCCTTGCGGCGCCGGCACACCGGATTCTGTCCCGGTTGCCCCTCTTCCAGGCCAGCTCTCTGCTGTGGCCAGGGAGTGCAGTGGAGGATGGCCCAAGTGCTTGGGCCCTGCACCCCATGGGAGACCAGGAGAAGCACCTGGCTCCTGCCTTCGGATCAGCGCAGTGCGCCGGCCGCAGCAGCCATTGGAGGGTGAACCAACGGCAAAGGAAGACCTTTGTCTCTGTCTCTCTCACTGTCCTCCACTCTGCCTGTCAAAAAAAAAAAAAAAAAAAGCGGAAACTGAGTGGAGGGTGGCGGTGTATGGGAACTCTGCATTATCTGCCCAGTTTTTCTGTACATCTAACTACTCTACAGAGTCTATTTTCAAAATGGTAATTTTTTTTTTTTTTTGACAGGCAGAGTTAGACAGTGAGAGGGAGAGAGACAGACAGAAAGGTCTTCCTTCCATTGGTTAACCCCCAAAATGGCCACTACGGCCGGTGCGCTGCGCCGTTCCAAAACTAGGAGCCAGGTGCTTCTCCTGGTCTCCCATGGGGTGCAGGGCCCAAGCACTTGGGCCATCCTCCACTGCCTTCCCGGGCCACAGCAGAGAGCTGGACTGGAAGAGGAGCAACCAGGACAGAATTCGGCGCCCCAACTGGGACTAGAACCCGGTATGCTGGTGCCACAGGCAGAGGTTTAGCTAAGTGAGCCGTGGCGCCGGCCAAAATGGTAATCATTATAAACAATAATACTGTTATTATTCTATACTTTCAAATGTGTGTGTGTGTGTGCGCGCGTGCATGTTTGTATGTAGACGAAAAAACAAGAGCTTACTTCAGTGTGGTAAAATGGGTCTTTTTCTCATTTGTGCTTTTTGTAATTGACCACAATAACACAGGTTACACAGAATGTTCTTGAAGTAACAAACCAAATAATTTCTTTTTTTTGTACGTACTCAGAAAACCCACTACTTTTGCAAAGGCCACCCCCTGCAGCCACGTGGGTCACCGCGTAGAAACGCGTACGCTTGCCTACCTTCAGGCATGACCGTCTGGGTCATCCGCGATCCGGCGTTCGGGGCGATCGTGTTACAGTGAATGTTGCTCTTCCTGCCTTCGATGGCAAGCGTATTTGCCAGGCCCAGAGTGCCCAGCTTGGCAGCGCTGTAATTTGCCTGGCCAAAGTTGCCGTAAATTCCTGAGGCGGATGAAGTCATAATGATCCTGAAATGAAAATCAGTCTCTCGAGGTCAACTTTCCCACTCTCTGACAACGCTACAACTCTCGCCCCATTCTGCAGTATGAGATCCTCAAAATCAACTCTGGGTACTGTCACTAGCTTCTCATGGTCATGATGAATATAAAAGTAATCTCTGCAAATTCAACAAGATTCAACGGTTTTGAAAAGAATCTTCCATCAGAACCAAATGAATTTAAGTATAATAAGGTATATTCATTATCTATCAACAACAGCAACATTTAAAGACACAAAACGAACCAGCAATATGTAAGTTGAACTTTCTGCATGAAACATGAGAGCAGGCGTTCCCAGCTCTTCACGCTTCGCCCTTCCACCCCACTCTGTCTGAATCATACTGAGTGACTCATCAAAACAATGCCAGCTCAGCCTGACCCAACCTCGCTCACTCGACTCAGACCAAGGAAAATAAATCATCTCACTTATTCTCAAGAAGTGCCGGAGTGAGGACAAGCTCTAAATCTCTACTGAGAACAGCAGCACAAACAATGTGATTCTAGAGCGGGTATGTGAACCCTCAATTAACAGGGATGACCGGCACCCCCATGCAACAGACCGCATGGAGTAAGTGCCCTAGCACAGCCACACCTGAGTTACTGACAGGAGCACTCGCGAGAAGCCCTACAGCTCTGTGGCTGTTGACAAAGACTAACTCCTGCCTGGCCATTACCAACCAGCAAGAAACAGCCACTCCCAACTGATCACTAGACACACAAAAGGACATTTTGGTTACAGAATCACCCACAGCTGAATCCTCAGTGGCTGCACGACCTTCTTTTTTTATTTTTTTTATTTTTATTTTTTATTTTTTTATTTATTTTTTTTTTTTTTTATTTTTTTTTATTTTTTGACAGGCAGAGTAGACAGTGAGAGAGAGAGAGACAGAGAGAGAAAGGTCTTCCCTTGCCGTTGGTTCACCCTCCAATGGCCGCCGCGGCCAGCGCACTGCGGCCGGCACACCGCGCTGATCCGATGGCAGGAGCCAGGAGCCAGGTGCTTTTCCTGGTCTCCCATGGGGTGCAGGGCCCAAGCACCTGGGCCATCCTCCACTGCACTCCCTGGCCACAGCAGAGGGCTGGCCTGGAAGAGGGGCAACCGGGACAGAATCCGGCGCCCCAACCGGGACTAGAACCCGGTGTGCCGGCGCCGCTAGGCGGAGGATTAGCCTAGTGAGCCGCGGCGCCGGCCATGCACGACCTTCTAAATGCTAGAGAACAGCAGGAAATCATTAAGAATGAAAAGTAGGGGATGAGAAGAAATACAAGGCTACTGAGCTCATCTGTGACTAAATGGCACCAACTTACTGAAAAGCACACATACCAAAACAACATTTTAAAAGCCTGTAAATATCTCATGTTCTCCTCAATGCAAGCAATCCCTCCCTCACTTTGTACAACCCCTCGCTGCAGCGAGCACACACACCATCCTCCACAGCGCCCGACGCAACATGCAACCGCACCTTCCGTAGCGCTGCTTCTTCATGTGGTCCCACGCGGCCCGAGTCACCTGGAAGGAGCCCCGCAGATGAACTCGATGGATTATATCTGAAGCGAGAAGTGAGCCTTAATACACGTCTTGTCAAAAGTTACACGTGTCTAAAAATCAACTTAACCCATGCTTTCCTAATATAAACATGCTCATTTCATACCCAGCATTCAAAATCGCCGATTGTCTCATTCCTTTCTGAGTAACTATTTTCGCTTTTGTTACAATTAGGCGTTACCAGTCAACAGTTCATATCCATACTTAACACAAGTTTCCCTGTAATTTATAAAATTATGGTGATCCTTATTTACATCTCAGTACAATACCATGTCTGATTTATGCTTATTTTACATAAAAACTTGGTACCAACAATATCCAAGAATGTCACATATATAATTGGCACTCAAATCTAACATCAGCCAAAGCATAATCATAAGTGACACCGCTCGTCACCAACAAATATTTATAAAATACTCCATTCCTATTTTTACTAAGGTTTGCAAATGAGTTTGGGAGGTAGAAGAGCACCTGCTTTCAGGGTTTCAATACAGACCACGAGGGAACCCTGTTCAGACAGACATCTCAGGATCTATTTTTATTTAACTGTCAAGGTTTTTATTGTTGTTCTAACCATTCTTACTTATTTCTGTTTCACTCTGGAGTTCTAACAAATATTTTTATGTTTATCATAGAAGAAGAAAGTAGCAATGAAAACAAACACTGAAAACAGAACAGGGCACTCAGGAGTGGTTGACTCAGCAGGACAAAGTCAAGAAAGAAACCCCCCGGTCCCACCACAGCTCCAGGAAATAGCGACACAGGCCGCCTTTGCCAGCATCTTTCCTTGCTTCTTTATTTATTCAAGTCATTACAAACGAAGTGGAAACTAAGAGCTCTCCTTCGTCTGATTCTAAGTCACAAAGATGCTTCGCTTCTTCCACAAGAACTTCTGAAGGCGCTCCCCAGAGGCACAACTACAAACAGTGATGCCAGCGTCGCACCTCTGGTGCCAGGCCGGCCAGTGCCACGGGCACCTCCGTGCACTTGTTTTAATTCTGACGGTCAATGAGTGTAAAGAGAAAAAAGAGCAAATAAAAAAAATTTAACAGTGATGTGTTCACTTTCCAAACTCAGTCTCTATGATGTGCCAGGGGAAGAGGGACTCTTGTCCTCCTTACTAGAAGCTAGGTTTTGTCCAGCGTGTTCTCAGATCTCCATCATCTTTACTGCCCTGCACTGCCTTCCACTTCCTGCTTTTGCTCTGAACAAAGAGCCGCACAGCCGGGGAAGCAAGCGAAAGGCTCGGAGAAGGAAGTGAACACTGCTGGGCAGTGCCAGCATTTATTTATTTCTCCTGAATGGAAACAAACAAAATCCTTGTAGAGACAGACTGCCGAACGATTAATTTTGTTTTTAATTATCGAATGCCAGAAAAAAAGGTTACTTCCAAGTATTCATTGTTTTCCGTACACAGCTTATTCACCTCTTATAGTAGCAGCAGCACAAGTAGGATAGTAAGGTAACTTTTCCTCAAATGTATAAACATATCAAATATTTAAAAAGGCTAAATGGATAAGTCTGTTCTACAGAGACTCGTTAAAAATAACTTACCCCAGTCTTCATCACTTATCCTAGCAAAGGAACGGTCTCTCAGAATTCTGAAAAATTGATATTATATGGGGTTACAAAGGGATGGAAGCTACATAATTGAAAAGACAGCTGCATGCACATTACTTTAATAAAAAGGAATAAAGAAAAACTCACCCAGCATTGTTGACCACAACATCTACAACACAAGAAGACACACGTCACAAAGATCAAAGCAAGTACATTAATCTGCATTTGCTTAAAACTCACCATTCTTTAAAAACCGGTCCCTGCTCTCCATAGAAAACTAAATGTCAGAGGTAGGGAGGCCTGTCAAAACCAAACCAAGTATCTACAGCAGGAAAACCCAGCTCACAAATGCACAAGTACTGCATTCCGCCAGCACCTTCCTCTCTCGCTAAGTGCTCCCACCTCCACCTTCCACCAGAAGACGGGCCGCTGCACAGCTCTCAGCTTCTGAAGACTGGAAATAGAAGCCATCCTTTACCTTAACCCAATATTCATTTGGAAAGCTGCATGGTGAAAGTACTTTCCCAAAGGTTTGCCATTTAAAATCCCAAAAAGAAACATTAAAGTTAGAAACTAATAGTCTACCTTGACACATTCGAAACTAATGCCCTATCCTGATACTTGGATATCACAAAAATTCTTATTGTTTAAGGTTCAGTCACCATCTTGTGGCTACTTCCACCCTGTGACTTCACAGCCTCATGGACTCTACCCCTCTACCAGACAGTATGTGAAGCTGGCTCTGATGAAGCCAACCAAACAAAATCAGAAAAACAAAACTACTCAACCAGACAAGAAAAGGAGGGTGCACATTCAACTCACCAAAAATCATGTGTTTCAGATTGTATGCATGCTGAGCTATCTGCAAAAATCTTTACCTCTAGTAACTCCACAACCTTGTACGAAGAGTGTACAAAACTAAACTGGGAAAGTCAGAAGATGAGACAGACAAGGACTCTGCAATGTATCTGAAATGCTTCTTGAAAAGGAAGATGTTTTACTGTATGCAATTCATCTTAATTAACTTGCATGATGGTGGATCATCTAATGCAGGTTGCTACAATTATCCAAAAGAATACACAGGGCTTTCTACTGCCTAAATACTAATTTTATCTCATACACATCTCTGAGGCTCAGCTGAATTACCGTAAAAAGGGCACTGGCAAATATGGGTGAGCTTTTTAAAGAACTTGGAGTGCACAAAGCAATAAAAAAACAAGCTCAACACACAAATCCACAAAACTCTAACCCTAAGTCCTTTAGGGAATAAGACAGGATAAGCAAAATAATGAATCAATTTACAAAACAAATCTAAAAGTCCTTTATCCAGCGACATTTGCTGGACAAAAGTGAAGCAGGTGTTCTGTTCGGACCATAAAGAAACATCACCTATTCTTCCAAAAGCGTCCAGGGCGGCCTTCACAAGCTTCTCCCCTTCCTCCACGGAATCTGGGGAGGGAAGAGTACGACACCAGGTCAGTCCTCCTCAACACCACTTCCTCATACAGAAAGTGTGAGGAAAAAGGGAATCAAACAGCAAGTTTATTTTGGTGTAAAAAATGTTTAAGATCTTTGCACACTTTTTCTCAATATGCATTTTCCATTTTACTGTTCACGCAATAAAATTCATTTCCAGGAAAAATACATTCACATAACAGGCATATAACTAATCAAAATACAAATAATCTAATGTTACAAAACATTTAAATCCATTCCCAACTTGACTCTCACTGGGATTAAACATGACAATAGGTCTGATCTGATTTCATCATCATTTAAAAAAAATCATCTATTATTTTTCACTTTATGTTTCTGTGTGGGAGCAAACTGTTGAAATACTTACTTAAGGTATACTAAGCTGATCTTCTGTATATTAAGATAATCGAAAATGAATCTTGATGTGAATGGAAGGGGAGAGGGAGTGGGAAAGGGGAGGGTTGTGGGTGGGAGGGACGGTATGGGGGGGGAAGCCATTGTAACACATGAGTCGTACTTTGGAAATTTATATTCATTAAATAAAAGATAAAAAAAAAAAAAAACATTTAAATCCTAGGCAATTCTTAGCATATAAAGAAAAGAGGGGAAAGGAAGAGGGGAGGGAAAAAGTACTTGACAAACACTATGGAAAAAAGCATTGCCCAATACGACTTTCTCTATAGACAGACAGAAACGTCTTATTTCTGTACCATACACACAACAGCCACCAACTAACCACATGTGGCCTTTGAATGTTTAAAATATGGCTAAGTATGACAGACAAACTGAATATTTAATTTCACATAATTTATGTTTATTTTTAAATAACAACACGGGCACCTCCCCTCAAGGATGCAAATGAGAATTTGGGACAAAGGGAGGTATTCCTTTAAAGAGAAAAAGCATGTTCAAGGCAGAATAGGTACATACGGTGAGGCATGACTACTGTTTCGGCACCACTAACCACAAAAAGTAAAGTTCCACAAAATCTCATGGCTCTGTTATCAGCAGCTGGTCAGGCTGTGCAAAGGCCTCCACGCCCACAGCCTGTGGCGCTGGCTTCCAACGTGGGCGAGTCCCAGCTGCCCCTCTTCCAATCCAGCTCTCTGCTATAGCCCGGGAAAGCAGTAGAAAATGCCCCAGGCTGGTGCTGTGGCCCAGTGGGTTAATCCTCCGCCTGCAGTGCCAGCATCCCATATGAGGGCCAGTTCTAGTCCCAGCTGTTCCACTTCTGATCCAGCTCTCTGCTATGGCCTGGGAAAGCAGAAGATGGCCCAAGCACTTGGACCCCTGCACCCACGTGTGAGACCCAGAAGTAGTTCCTGCCTTCAGACCAGCTCAGCTCCGGCCATTGGGGTTGTTTGGGGAGAGAACCAGCAGATGAAAGACCTTTCTAGTTCTATCTCCCTCTCACTGTCTGTAACTCTACCTCTCAAATAAATAAATAAAATCTTTAAAAAAAAAAACACTGGGGTGGGGGAAGCCTGGAATTTTCATCTGTCAAACAGGCTTTTCAAATTCCAGAGATTTCTAAGTTGAAAACATTTTTGTTAGATTTCCAAAGTCTAACTGAAAGTTCCTAAAATGTCTCATTATTCCATCGAACACTCAACCCATATCTTATTTCCTGTCCTCTGAAGTTTCAAAATGAAATCAACCTATTTTATTCCTGGTCCATAAAACAACCTAGTTTGCGGCTCACTAGGCTAATCCTCCACCTACGACGCCAGCACCCTGGGTTCTAGTCCCGGTCAGGGTGCCAGATTCTGTCCCGGTTGCTCCTCCTCCAGTCCAGCTCTCCGCTGTGGCCGGGGAGTGCAGTGGAGGATGGCCCAAGTCCTTGGGCCCTGCACCTGCATGGGAGACCAGGAAAAGCACCTGGCTCCTGGCTTCGGATCAGTGTGGTGCGCCGGCCACAGCGGCCATTGGGGGGTGAACCAATGGCAAAGGAAGACCTTTCTCTCTGTCTCTCTCTCACTGTCCACTCTGCCTGTCAAAAAAAAAAAACAAACAAACAAACAAAAACACCTAGTTTGCAAAAAAAGAATTAAACAAACACTCATTTTACTATTATGATCAGCACTTCAAACGGAAAGGTAGTGGTTGCTGTTTTCTTCCTGTGGTTTTATTTAATGCCTCTGAGCCTTAAGTTTTTACAAAGAAAACAAAGTTACATACAGCAGGGAACCACTTGTGCAGGATGGAATACGGAGCCTGAGTACCGAAGCGGACATCTCACTTCTTACACTTACTTGACTCTTAAATGTAAGATTAAGACTCCTCTAAATTTAACACCATTAGTTAAAAGCTCTTTTAACTAAAGCAAGTGTTTTAAGAGAAAGAGTATATTCATATCTACTATAGTTACATCATGTGCTCATTAATAAACAGGAACAAAAATGGTTAGGATCTTATGAAACAATCTATATCAATGGTTTAAAATACGTAACCAAAGATCTCTAGCCGGCTTACATAAAATCTAATTTCGAAATTATGCTGGAACAATGAGATATCTGCTCAAAGATTACTAGCACGAGCAACTGCATTAGTTGAAAGAGAGTAAATAGCATTGTTCTCTCAAATACCGTACCATAGTTGGCCACTGCTTTTCCACCTCTCCTCCTTATTTCTTCAACAACTCTGTCAGCAGCTTGAGAGCCTTTACCAACTCCCTTGAAGTCTCCACCTAAATCATTCACTGCAATGCAAAATTAAGCAAACAACAATTAATTTTTTCCCTCGAAACACAAGTTAGAAGCATAATTCTACTTAGTAGAGTGTGTCTTCAATCGACTCGGCTTCTTCCTGCCCTTTTCCCATCTCACTAAATACACAGATTATAGATTTTTTGAAAACACACATTTGTTTTTCAATATGGATTTAAACAAACAGCAAAAATGCTTAAATGCAAGTTCACATCACAGAATTTTAAACTTTTCAATGCGTTTTTTCTTTTCCGAAGAAAAAGAACATGATTCAACTCATTTTTTAGCAAGAAGAAAAAAAAGTGAAAACCCCTTTAGGATTACATATACAGAAGTATGGTATAGACATTTCTCAAAAAGTCAAACGCAAAAACTACCACGCTATCCAGAAACTCCACTTTTCACTATTTATCCAAAAGAATTGAAATCAGAAGGAAGAAGAACTGAAATTCTCTTCAAACAACAAAACACAGTAGCACACCAATGCTCGCTGAAACACCCACCCTCCGATGAACAGATACAGAAATCGTGGTGTAAACAGCAATGGAGCACTAGCCAACGTTAAAAAGGAAACCCTCCCACACAGGACAAGGTGTGTGAGCCTGAAGATGCTACGTGAGACGCATCAGTCACCAAAGGACAAGCGCCGCAAGGTTCCACTCACATGAGATATCCAGACAGTCACGCTCGGAATCAGAGACGTACGGGGCTTGCCAGGGGCTGGGGAGAGGCTGGAAGTGGGCCTACACTTCAACTCTGCACAACAAACCACCCTAGATATCTGCTGCACAGACCTGTGCCCCTGAGGGCACCGCAGTGCCTCTAACAGCTTGTTAGGATGGCAGATCTCACACTGAGCGTTCTTAGCACAAAAAAACAAACAGTACAGATTAAAGACATACCGTGACATGTATTCTGCTTGTCAACAAAACTTTTTGTTACAGGAACAGTGATTTTAAAAAAAAAAAAAAAAAAGCATGATTTTAAACTAATAGGCAAAGAAGCATACTTTCATATTTTCATAGGACATACTGTGTCACACTCTACAATTAAAGAAATAAAAACTACTCATTTAACATTTAAACAGCTCAAAAGCTACCTACGAAGCTAGTATATGTCTAGTCACTAAGTTATACCAGGATTCCATCTTCATATGCTTAACTGACCACATTTACAACAACTCGCCTTATCCAATTACAGCCACAAACATTAACTGATGATTCACTATTTGCAAGAACATCTACAGAGAAACACACAAATGCACAAGAATGACACTTGTCCCCAAAGAGTTTATCATCTACTGAAAGCTATGTGATAATACTTTAACTTAACCACTTTGTGCTGAAATACACAGGTCCTATTAGCACCAAGTATATATGAAGGCCCACAAAATTAAATAAGGAAAAGTAACAAAGTTAATTAACACAATAATTTAAGGCAAAACCAACAAAGTAAGTTGTAGAGACTAATAAAAAGATACACCGATCAATACCAAGTAACTGGGAAAAGAAAGAATTTAGGAAAAACACTCAGGACAATCAATTTACACAGTGAAATAATCATTTTTGTAGCATTACTATCACAGATTTTGAAGACTATCAAAAGACTACTAATTAATAAGTTTAATGTCTTTTAATATTGCTGATCATCGAAACTGGAAAAATATAGGATTTTCTTTAGAACAGTCCCTTTTTAAAAAAAAATTTTATTTCAGAACAGTTTTACATTTATAAAACTGTTGTGAAACAGTACAGAAAGTGCCCATGTCCCTAACCCGAGCTTCCCTGGTTATTAACAGCTTGGATTAGTATATGCCACGAAGAACCACACCCCATCCCCCTGCCTTTTTTTTAAGCCAGACTCCCCGTCTCCCTCCCCTCTCTCGGCCTCTAGCAATCAACATCCAAGAACAATCCCTTTTCCGGACTGCAGAAGACTGACAGTGGACCCAGCGGCTAAGGAGCAGAGGGATGGCACTGACACAAAACCAAAGCCACCTCACCAGCTGGGGCAAACGTATTTTCACTTCACTTCTTTGTTTTTAAGGAAATGACTTTTTCATAATGTGACCTAGGATTTTTTTCTTGATAATATTATCAGTCTTACTACAAACAAAAAATGCTACAAAGACACAAGATAATGAAAACAGGCTTACATTCTCCCACAGAGATGCAACAAAGGGATTAGATTCTCAAAAGCTGAATTCCTACCAATTGTTCACTTCCATAAGATTATTCAAATGACAGGAAACAGCCAGTTTTTTTAAATCAGTGTTTTCAGACAGGCACCTAATAGTTTTTATGACTCTTTTTTAAGTACATACAGAGAAGTTCAAAAGCAAATTGGCAAATACTTTTTAAGGACATGTTCCATTGTGCAATGAAACACTACCCCCAAGTGGACATTTTGTGAAATGCAACCAGAGGTAAACCCTGAAGTCTGGAAAAACAAATGAGACAAAGGCAACTTAATCAAAACAGACTGACTGAAAACTGTCTCTCCACTAGAGAGCACTAGATGAACACTGACCCAGGAGTCATCCCACTACCACCAGAGCAAAACTACAGGAATTACAGTCTTAACTAGAAAAGCACTGGTTACATACTTGGATATCAACAGTATCAAGGAGATTTTTGCACCTGTATACGTTTACTTTATCCCAAAAAGAATGTAAGAATTTCCACTAAGAAAAAAAATTTTCTTGGGGAAGGCATATAGGAAAAGATAAAGCAGCAACCCTACTCAAACAGCTTTAAAAAGTTAAGGATAGAGTCTTTCAACTGAAACCATCAAAATATCCAAGGTGTTGTACCTGTGTAAATTAACCATAAAAAATCCAGCACATAACCCTGAAAATTTTTTTAAGACACAAATCTTTTTCCCATTTCTCTCATTTAAAATACATTAGAGGGGGCATCTGGCTAAGTGGCTGGCACTGGTGAGGACACTCCCATTCTTTTCGGAGTACCTGAGTTAGAATTCTGACTCCGGCTCCCGGTTCCAGATTCCTGCTAACATGGACCCTCGGAGTTCTTGTGTTCCCATCACCCACAAAGGAGACCTGGAGTGAGTTCCCAGATCCCAGCTTAAGGCCATTGTGGGCACTTGGGAAGTGAACAAACAGATGGTAACTTTCTCTCTGTCTCTCCCTCTCTCGTCCTTCCTCCATCTCTCAAATAAATTAAAATTTAAAATAAAAAAAAAGCCAATTACTTAGTCTTTTAAATACCGCAGAAAGGTTTTCCCTTAAAATCCATCCTCAGGGGGCGATACACTGGCATAGCAGGTAAAGCCACAGCCTGCAGCACCAGCATCCCAAATGGGCACCAGTCCGAGTCCCCAGCTCTCTGCTAACGTGTCTGGGAAAGCAACAGAAGGTGGCCCCAAGTCCTTCAGCCCCTGCACCCCACATGGGAGACCTGGAAGAAGCTCTTGGCTCCTGGCTTTGGAACAGCCCAGCTCCAGCCATTACAGCCATTTGGGAAGTAAACCAGCACATGGAAGATTCTCTCTCTGCCCCTCTGCCTCTGCTTTTCTCTGACTCTTTCAAATAAATAAATCTTTTAAAAAAAAAAATCCATCCCCAAAACTCCGCCAAATAATACCTATACTGAGAATGTAGGGATCCAGAGAATTCTAAAACATTAGAACTATTCTGCAAGTAGGAAAACTATGTCTAAACACAAAATGCCAGACTCTGTAAACAAAAAGCACCGAGAAGCCTGAACGTGGCCCCGTGTAGTTGAGAATGCCTGTCTCCTGACTAGAGGGAGACCACATCTACCTGACCCAGATGGAACCAGAGCTAAGACACACCTGCAACAGAAAGGCGTGGACTTCCAGAGCCACATGCTGGCAAACAGAACTGAACCTCCAGAGGCACAAACATCAACACAGCAAGCTGCCAGGACACCTCCACGACAACACAACTCCTTAGCAACAGATCCCAAGGAAAAGGATACTGAATAAGAGCACCATAAAAAAATCCAAAGAATGATTCTTAAAAAATTAGTGAGGTACAAGAGAATGCAGAGAATTCATTGAACTTAGCAAAACAATTCACAATATGCAAAATAAATTCAGCAAAAGGATAGAGATCAGGAAAAAGAACCAATCAGAAATCTTAAAGCAGAAGATCTCGGAAAGACAAATACCAAACACTTCTAAGGGCCTCAACATAACAGAGCAAGCAGAAGAATTTCTGAACTTGAAGACACGTCTTCTGAAATATCCCAGAACAAGAAACGACAAACAAAAAAGATGAAGAAATCCTCCAAGCCTTAGGAGACACCATTAAATTAAAAAGTACGCAGATTGTGCAAGTTCCAACAGATGAAGAGAAGGGAGACAAATCCTAGTTAATAAAACAGTAGCTGGAGATTTGCCCTTAAGAAAGGTATGGGGCCGGCGCCACGGCTCACTAGGCTAATCCTCCGCCTAGCGGCGCCAGCACACCGGGTTCTAGTCCCGGTCGGGGCGCCGGATTCTGTCCCGGTTGCCCCTCTTCCAGGCCAGCTCTCTGCTGTGGCCCGGGAGTGCAGTGGAGGATGGCCCAAGTGCTTGGGCCCTGCACCCCATGGGAGACCAGGAGAAGCACCTGGCTCCTGCCATCGGATCAGTGCAGTGCGCCGGCCGCGGTGGCCATTGGAGGGTGAACCAACAGCAAAAGGAAGACCTTTCTCTCTGTCTCTCTCTCACTGTCCACTCTGCCTGTCAAAAAAAAAATAATAATAATAATAAAAAGAAAGGTATGGACATCCAGGTCTAGAAAACTCTAAGAACCAGAAACAGATCTAATAAAAAAAAAAAAAAATCCTGACCGTTGCACATCATAGTCAAACAGTCAAAAGTCCAAGATAAAGAGAGATTTCTGAACTCATTAACAGAAAAGTGCCAAGTCATTTTTTAAGGGAATTCCTATTAGACTAACAGCAGATTTCTCAGCACAAACCTTACAAGACTACTCAAAGTTCTCAAAGAAAAAGACTGCCAACCAAGAATATCACATTCAGGAATGTTAATCCCGCAGAAACAAGGGAGAAATTAAACTTTTCAAGACAAATGAAAGGCACAGGAATTCATCGTCACCAGTCTGGCCATACAAGAAACGATTACAGGAGTACTGCATGTGGGGTTCTGGCGCAGCAGGTTAAGCCACCATTTGGGACACCCACGCTTCGAAATATCAGAGCTCTTGGTTTGAGTTCAGGTTGCTCTATACTTTCTTCTTTTTTTTAAGCTTTTATTTAATGAATGCATTTTTCATAGGTACAACTTTAGGAACATAGTGGTTCTTTCCCCGATACCTGCCCTCCCACCCCAACTCGGGTCCCATGTCCTACTCCCTCTCCCATCCCATTCTTCATTATGGTTCATTTTTAGTAACTTTATATACAGAGGATCAACTCTATGCTAAGTACAGATTTCAACAGTTTGCACACACACACACACTATATATATATAAAGTAGTTTGAGACCAAGTTTTGCAGTTAATGCTCATAGTACAACTCATTAAGGACAGAGGTCCTCCATGGGGAGTAAGTACACAGTGACTCCTGTTGTTCATTTAACAATTAACACTCTTATTTATGACCTCAGTGGTCACCTGAGACTCTTGCCCTGTGCTGTTCTATCCTTCCAGTTCTGCTTCCTGCTAACATGCATGGAAGGTACCAGATGAAGGCCCCAGGACTCAAGTTCCTGCCACCCACATGGAGTTCCTGGTTCCTGAACTCAGCCTGACCTAGCTCGGTTGTTGCAGACGTGGGGGAGTGAACCAGAAAACAGAAGAATCACGACGCTCCTTTTCTCTGTGCCACTCTGTCTCAAATAAATAAATAAATCTCAAAAAAAAAAAAAAAAGGATTCCTACATTTGAAAGCAAAAAGATCAGAACTACAATCATCAAACACACAAAAGAAGAAAACTCAGTGATAAAGCAGACATATAAACAAAAGAGAGAAAACAAGCAACCTCATCACCACAGAAAACACCAAAGCATAAAAACTGAGCAAGAGAAGATGGGGTCGGCGCTGTGGCATAGCGGGTAAAGCTGCCGCCTGCAGTGCCAGCATCCCACATGGGCACCTGTTGGAGACCCAGCTGCTCCACTTCTGATCCAGCTCTCTACTATGGCCTGGGAAAGCAAGTCCTTGGGCCCCTGCACCCATGTGGGAGACCCGGAGGAAGCTCCTGGCACCTGGCAGGATCAGGGCAGCTCCAGCCATTGTGGCCATCTGAAGAGTAAACCAGTGGATGGAAGACCTCTCTCTCCCTCTCCTTCTCTCTCTGTGTAACTTTCAAATAAATAAATAATCTTTTTAAAAAATAAATAGGAGAGGTAAGGAACAAAAAATACACAGAACAATCCGAAATAATTAGTACAGTGAGAGAACTATCAATAACCTTGAATGTAGAGTAAACAGATTAAATCCCTGAGGAACAGACACAAAGCAGTTCATGGGTATAAGGAGGAAAAAAAAAGATGCAATTATATATGCAGGAATACATCGGAGCTAAGAGGAGATCCTGACTAGACCGACTCAGCGATGCTTGCTGCAGACGCCTGGGATGAGACATCGCCCGTGGGATGCTGGAGCCCGAGCACCCACCATCCACAGCAGGTGTCAAGGGTGATCAGAGACCAAGGGTGCGGGGGGTGTGTGTGAATGCTACAATCACTCACCAGGCTTCAAACAGCATATACAAAATAATCAGCAGTGCAATAACCTCCAACACATCCGCCTCCTTCCCTACTTCCACTCTTGCTTCTCAACCATTCAGTTTCCAATGGGAACCAGAATGATCCATTTAATACATAAATCATGTTATGTTGCTCCTCCATGCACATCTCCAATGGCCAACACAAGCCAGCCCTTATTCTGAACTAAGTCCTGTCTAACACAGCCTCCTGAGGCCTCTCTACCCTTATGTCTGCCTTTCGCTCCCCTTGAAGACCTCACTCATTCCAGCCACAGGCCCTGCTAACACTGTAGCACACCAAGCCTACACCTGCCCCAGGACCTTGGCACTCGCTGTTTCCCTCTGCCCCAGATCTCAAGGCACACTCCTTCACCTCCTGCAGGTTCCAGCATTTCCTGTCCCAATCATTCTTTTTTTCCTACTTAGTACCTACCATTATCTATTATATTTCAACAAGTGTATTGGTTTAGTGTCTGTCTCTCCACTCCCCCCACTAGAATGTAAGCTCAATAAAAGCTTATGCTCAATAATTATTTACCCACTATCATCTCCCAGCTCCCAAACAGCACTTGCTACATTAACAGGCACTCATTAAAGAAATACTGGACTGAATTCAGAAATCCAACTGATATTAAGTCTATTAGCTTTAACTCTACTGTAAATTGGGCTTTAAAAATGAGGAGTAGCTAAGAGATATTCAGAAGTCCCCCCCCCCGCCATAACGTACAGTGGGGATAACCACAGAGACATCTAGAGGAGATGTGTGCTTGCTCATTCTAAGCTGGAATCCTCAAATGCCTCCTCTCACGATCTTTCTGTGTCTTACACTGTCGAACTTATTCAGTCAATCAAAACACATTCTTGATTACTAAGCGAAGCACTGCTTCTATGCATGCAGATAAGACACCACACATCATAAACATATGCTACATAAATATGAAGCAGCCTTTTGGTTGCACCATCTACAGGGGAGGCACATGTCCTATCGGGGGCTAGGACGCGCCCTCAGACAACCACACCTCAGGCTCAGGCTGATACACATGGTTTTCACGCACAGCCTCTGGTACACAGTAAGCAGCCGCCAATACTGCTACCTTCATATTCACCTCTTACAAAAGTCTGTCATTTTTTGTCCTTCGACCTCACCCTTCTCCCGGAAGATAAGGAAGCTACAAACAGGGAGGTGATGAGTTAGTCAGGAAAGCCAGGATCTGACCCCCGACCTGACCTCAAGGGCAATGCATTTTCCCCGTGAAGTTCACCTTCCAGCTGCTGGACTGCACAGCAGCTAACCCCGACAGGCGTCAGCCCACAGGAGCTCGGGTAACTCCTTAGGAAAAGGAAAGTACAGTTCTGTGACGTAAGATCCACAGGACTCTCATGCTGCCGCCACACAGTAACTGGTAATGCTGAATCTTAGCTGCTTTCAATTCTTTATATGTTGCAAGTCATAAATTACTGAAAAGTGGAGAGAAATAACATCACATCTAAGCGTCAGTTCTATCCGAGGAGGAACACAGGCTATGTATGCTCAGAAGGTGCTTTTCTTGTCTCTCCTCTTGTGGTTCAGCCCAGCCTCCTGTAAGGATCTTCTCCAAAGACCACATACAGTGCACACCTTCCTGAGCTGGCAGCTCTAACTAAACCTATGCCCCTCTTAACGCCATGCAAACTGAAGCTGGACTACTCTTTACAAGCTTCAAAGAAACGATCTTTTTGCCTGCTGCTCCGTGGACCACTTAGTTTCCTGGAACACCTGATGGCATCATCAGAGGATTCCGGACAGCAACCAGTGCCACTCTCACCCACCATCTAATGAGGCTTTATGCTCAAGCCTAAACACCTCACCTGCTGCCCTCCGGACTCTGACACTGGGATTCCAATTAACCTGGGTTTATTTCCCCAGGAACCCCCTTGTTAAAGGCCGATGCTTGCAGCATTCACCAAAGGAGCGGCTACTAATAATTCCCCGCAGACGGCTCAGCTGGTCCTTAAGGAACAACAGGCAACATCACCAGAGAGGGAGACAGCTGCTCTTCCTTCAACAAGGTGAGGACCGCAGTCCATAAAACACTCCTGGCTTCCCCAAACTGCTGTTAAGCTCCAGATTTTGCCTGGGCCCACTGGGTACTTCCTTTTGAATTAGCAAGAAGCCTGATAATTGAGTTTGGCAGGAACCCTCCAAACCTTGATCTCTGATCATTTCTGACACCCGCTGGGATTCCTCAGCCACCACCAACTCACAGGTGATGTCTGATCACCCCAGCCATCTGTAGCAAAAACCATATAAGGGCAGGCTAGCCAGAACCTGCCCTTACCCTTCACATATCCTCCTAGTAATCCGCTATCCACTGACGGCCCCACCAGGCCACACTACACTCAAGGTGAGCCTGATCTCTCACTGCAGAATCACAGTGCCGTGGTCCCTAAACCTGTCTCAACAGTTCTAGAAAAACAAGACAAAGAATGAACAAAGAAAGTCTGCCTAATCATGTTTTACAAGTATCAACGTGGGCAGGCATTTGGCATAAAGATAAGGACGCACATCCCATACCGGAGCACCTGGCTTTGAGTCCCAGCTCCACTCCTAACTCCAACTCCCTGCTCACACACACGGAGGGAGATAAGACAGCAAGTAGTGACCCAAGGAGCTGGATCCCTGCTACGCATGTAGGAGACATGGACTAAGTTGCCAGTCGTTAGCTTTGGTCCTAGTCAGGGGCTGTTGTGGGCATTTGGTGGAGTGAACCAGCAGATGTGGCTCTCAGATAAAGTAAGTACTTTCCTCAAAGTAACAGTGAGTAACTTTTCAATTCACAGTATGAAGAGGGAGATTGAGTCCAGAGCACAAGGGCTGGATCCAGAAACCAATCGCTCCTTCTTTACATCTGACACAGATGAACAGAATTTGTGCCACTTCACGTATGTTATAGAATATAAAACACAGCACTCATACTAACACACAGTTAGAAAGTACCTTAATGGAGGCCATTAACTTGGGACTCAAGGTTTTGACCAATGAAACAAGAGTGGGAATGGCCTGCCACTTCCCAGTGAAGCTTATAGAGGCGCTAAGTAGATTCTTCATTTTCCCTCTGTCCCCTAACAGCAATGTCCCAGACAGGACCTACTCCTACAGCTGGGATCCTGCAATCAGGAAGACACGCAGAGCAGACCCACAGCCGACCAGAATCGCAAGTCCACAGGAGCAATGCAGCACTCCCTCAGAACTGCAAGCCACTGCGATTTACAGGACGTTAACCTTGCATAACCTGGCAAAAAACGGCTTATGTGAGAAACATGCGACCTTTCTGAAGATTTGCTTACTTATTTGAAAGGCAGAATGACGGGGGGGGGGGGGGGGGGAGAGCAGGAGGAGGAGGAGAGGGAGAGAGAGAGAAGGGGAGAGGGGAAGAAGGGGAAGGGGGGAGAGGGGAAGAAGGGGAAGGGGGGAGAGGGAGTGTTAGATGGGGTGAGAGAAATCTTCCACTTGCTGGGTCACTCCCCACACGATCCCAGCAGCCAGGACTGGGTATTGCTGAATCCAGGAAACAGGAACTCCATCTGGGTCTCCTACATGGGTAACAGAGGGCTCAAGCACTTGGCCTTCATCCACTGCCTTCCCAGGAGCATTAGCAGGAAGCTGGACTGGAAGCAGAGCAGCCAGGAAGGAACGAGCACTCCACTGTGGGATGCTGGCGTAACAAGCTTCACCACAACGCCAGCCCCACAACTTTAAAGTCTTACTTCTCACTGGCCGCTGACCTTGTCAGAGCATGTGACTGACCAATTTCCCAAAATCAAATCATTCAGATACCATCATTACATCCTAGGTTTTCTTACTCCTACTTTTTTTTTTTTTTTTTTTTTGCATACTCAGGTGAAAATTAGGCTCAGCAGAGCAAAACTAACAGAGCAGACACAGCAGTGCACGTGACACAACCAGCGGCAAGGTGTCCTGTGTGCAGGTGAGAAAGCCAAAGGCCAGGAGAGGAGGTGGGCAGGGAAGATCACACAGATCAAAGATCACAGGCAGGACACAAAGGGCAGAAGACATCGACCAACCACTCCGCAGGTCCACCGAGCGTGAATTCTCCCCTTGCAGGCCAAACTACATCTGGCTCTTTCACCAAGTTTTGCAAGCATTTTTATCTACATTGTTGGACTTTAACCAGGGCTCGCTGTTAACACCATCTTTCTAACAAGACAAGTAGAAAAACAACAAGCCTTCCCTGTTCACTCCTCATCTGAATTTAACACATCCCAAGGGAAGAGGGAAATAGAGGAAAACATAACAATCACAAACATACTAGCCCCTCCCCCAAAAGACACCATGTCAACAGTAAAAGCAAAAAGTAAAACATCTCCTAAGTGCAGGACAACACTGTAAGACTTCTAGAAGACACAAGAGACGAAGCAAGACCACTGCACTTGGGAAACTGCAAAGATGTCACAAACAAAAAAAAAAAACCTGAAGATAAAAATATGAAGAACTAAAGAGTAACATACGAAAGAGAAACCAGTAGCAGCACGTGTCTTCAGGTCCCAACGGGAAAGATTCTTGGGAAAATCTGGCCAAGAGGGCCTGAGATACACAGCCCCTGTGCAAACACTACCGCATCAGAATTCGTCCCTGCCAAAAGCAGCAGTGGCCACGACCCTGATCAAGGAACATCCCAAGTCTCTGTGCTCTTTCTTCCATGTAAGCCACAACTCCCACCTGCCCCCGCACTGCCAAAGAGCAGGCTCAATGTCCTGTTTACCCCTTCCTTGTTTAGAAAACTTGGCTGCTGGAGGCCAGCGCCGTGGCTCACTTGGTTAATCCTCTGCCTGAGGCGCTGCCATCCCATATGGGCGCCAGATTCTGTCCCGGTTGCCCCTCTTCCAGTCCAGCTCTCTGCTGTGGCCCGGAAGTGCAGTGGAGGATGGCCCAAGTGCTTGGCCCCTGCACCCATATGGGAGACCAGGAGGAGGCACCTGGCTCCTGGCTTCAGATTGGCACAGCGCCGGCTGTGGCAGCCATTTGGGGGGTGAACCAACGGAAGGAAGACCTTTCTCTCTGTCTCCCTCCTTAACTCTGTCAAATTAAAAAAAAAAAAAAAAGAAAACTGACTGCTTACCACTCTTAGCTGACACATGTCTGTAAGGGAAATTTGCCTCTATGTTCCCCTGTATAGCATAGGAAATCTGGGATTAGAACGTCATCACGGGGCAGTAATTTTATCCCAGGAAAGATACCAGTAAATACTGGATCGACTTCTGCCCTACATACATGCCCTGCGCTTAGCGCTCATTCAGTGACTGCCCACGAAGACTCAGCTGTGGACACACTGGCTCCAGGGTCCACACCACTGTCAAGTACATCAGGCCAGTCCAGGCCATTCAGAGCACTCAAACTCCTACCTTTGAGAGCCTCCAATACAGTATCTTCCATCATAAAAAAAAACACTCAAACTCACAGCTGCCTCAACTAACATATTTTCTGTTTTTAAAAAAACTTCCAGGGGCCGCTGCTGTGCTGTAGTAGGCTCAGCTTCCGCTCACAGTGCCGGCATCACACATGGGCGCCGGTTCGTGTCTCAGCTGCTCCTCTTCCCCTCCAGCTCTCTGCTTATGGGATGGAAAAGCAGTGGAGGATGGCCCAAAAGCTTGGGCCCCTGTACCTGCATGGGAAACCTGGAGGAAGTTCCTGGCTCCTGGCTTTGGATAGGCCCAGCTCCAGCCATTACGGCCATTTGGGGAGTGAACCAGAGGATGGAAGACCTCTCTCTCTCCTTCTCTCTAACTCTACCTCATTCAAGTCAACAAAATCTTTAAAAAATAAATAAATAAACTTGCTATTTAAAATTTTTGATTAAAGACTCTAAATTTCCCGTTTTCAAAATTCAGTTGTTTCTTACATGTATCAATAAACTTACAGGTTTCTTCTTCAAACTTACACTAGTAGATAAGCCTTCTTTCTTTTTTGCAATACTTACTTTTTATTTCCTTGAAAGGCAGAGTTACAGAAGGGAGTGGGGGGTAGGGAGGGAGGAAGCGGGGGGCGGGGGGTGGAGAGAGAGAGAGAAAGAGATTGATCTTCCATCTGCTGGTTCACTTCCCAAATGGCTGCAATGGCCGGGGCTGTGCTAGGCTGAAGCCAGGAGCCTGGAATTTCATTCGGGTCTCCGACATGGGTGCAGGGGCCCAAGTACTCAGGCCATCTCTCAATGCTCTCCCAGGCCATTAGCATTAGCTGGCTAGAAAGTAGAGCAGCCAGGTCTCATATAGGCAGAGACTTAACCTGCTACACTAAAACGCCAGCCCCAAGAAGGGCCTTCTACCTCACAGTGTTACAGTCCACGACTCTGTAGTCAAGAATTTCCTTTATTATAATGTATGTTTATCCCTCTTTATTAATTGTCAAGTTAGAAATTCTGTGAAACCAATTGAATCCAAAAAGCTAAAAAGTCAGGCCTGGGGAAGAGGGAGGGGATCTGTTGGCAGAAGTAAACATTCTCAATGAGGCTCAACTGGGGCGGAAAGACCAACGTGGCTTGTGAAGACCATAATATAATTATCAGCTACTGATTAAACACCAACTTACCAACAACTGACGCTCCTCTTTCGGCAAAAGCCAGGGCATAGGCTCGGCCCAGTCCTAATCAAAAACAAAATAAGAAAGCTGAGAAAATGTCAGCATAATATTTTTGGTCCGCTCAACTCAACCCTGATTTTAAACAAAAGGCAGCCAATGACATTACAGCCGCAAAGTCCCCGGTGGTACTCTCAACCTCCTCCTAGCCTCTTCCGCCTGCAGAGAGAAAGCTGCAAACTGCATTTCCCTGTCTGCTGGCCCACCACTTCCTGCCATTCTACCCACTGCCCGATGCCTTACGTGAATCGGGTTCTACCACAGATGCATCTGCGCGAAATTTTAAAGGTGGATAAGGCAGACACCACCTTTCTGTGGCTCTGGCTGATGCCACTGGTAAGAAACTGATTTTCTTGACACTTCCTAGGTTTCAAAGCAGAGAGACGGCGGCTGTAGAGGCGGCTTCGTGATGCAGCTCCCTAATCCCTGGCCGCGGCTTCTCCACTTCAAGCCCTGGCGTCCTCCGCCTACTCGGGCACTGGCCGCCTCAGGTCTCTTCTAAGGGACCGTGCTGCATTGCTCTGGAAGTCATTCCAAGAGGACCTGCCTAAAACCTCACTGGCTGTGTTGAATCCTTTCCTGCTCATAGTATCTAGGTGATTCCTGTACCCTGCAATAAACCTTCAGTATACAATCATGAAACAGAAAAAAAATTGATTCCCGCTCAAAGCAGCAAGGTGTGCATTTATATATATCCCAAAAAAGCCCTCTAAATATGGAAGTTTTATAAGCATAGATAATCTCAGACAGACAGAATATATATATATAACATTGGGGAAAACACCTGTGTGGCTAGAATCAGGGGTAGAGGCTTATTTTCACAAGGTTTAAATTTCTGTAACAAGCACATTTCTAGTAAGTTCATTAATCAATTGATAAACTTAATTGGTAAACAGATATAAGCTAGCTGATACATAAGCACACAAATAAACTGAAATGCATGTTATTATACTCTTCCAAAAAGAAACTAAAATAGAAAGTGTTCCAAAACTGGAAGGTATCACAAATAATTTACTTTAGAAATTGATCCACTCTAAATGGAGATAGCCAGTTGATGAACAGGAGGTGCTAATTTTCATAACTGCCTAGTCATAACGCATGAACACCCCGGAAAATCAACCTGGGGGGATGCCATCAGCAGTTTCCATATAAAACAATGGAATACAGAGAATTTCGGAGTGCACTGCGTGTACTATGCACCGTGTCATGAACTTGCTTCAAATATAAACGACGTGTGAGTACTCGCTCATGTTGCAGGATGCACACGGACTGCATCTGTGAGTCGATGACAGAAGAAGTTTAAAACGCGCATCAGATACTCCCATCAAAAGTCAACCAAATGCTTACACTTCCCCCAAAATGCACCAGTTCCGAGTGAAGCCGGCCGTGGGAATAAAATCCTTGGCCACCCAGTGATCCTAAAAGCATTCTGTGAGAGGCAGGGCAGACATCCATTTCATCCGTGCAGACGTCGCTGTCGCAGGGCGCGACCCGTGAAGGGCCCAGAGAGGGTGACAAGGCCCCCGCACAGAGGTCGCTGGTGCACGGCCGAGTGAAACCCTCGCCGCAGAGCCGCCACCTGCGGATGACCCCTGGCTTTCACTCTGCCCTTCAAAAACGGGGTTACTGCACACATCGGCCCTGCACAGCGCCTCTCCTGAAACACGGGGAGGTGTATCCCCGCCCGCCGGCCGGCGTCAGAAACTCTCCGCGGCTCGTCACGGCCCCCACCCCTCGCCCACCTCGGCCCCGCGCACCGCCGGCCTGACCCCTGGCCGCAGCAGAGCTCCCGGCTCCGCCAAGACGCCCGTGGACTTTGCACAAACTCCGACGAGGGCGGGCGGGCGGGCGGGCTCTGGGTCACTTCACGAAACAGACACCAAGGCCTGCCTGCTCGGGGACCCCCTGAGCCCCAGCCCCGGGAACCCGCGGAGTTTACCGGCAAGGCCGTCAGCACCAACCTGCACCTGCCCCTGCCCCTGCCTCCCCGCTCAGGCTGCACCGGGTCGCGGGGACGCTGCACCTGCCCGCCCGGCCGGGGGGTTCTGTCCCCACGCTAGGCCGGGCAGGCCCTCGGCCGCCTCCTCAGAGCCCCGGGAACAGCCGTTGCCCCGCCACCGCCCGGTGCAGCCCCCGGCTCGCCGCGCCGGCCCCCACGCAGCGCTGGACCGCAGCCGCGGCTGCGCGCCCACCCCAGGCCCGCGCCCCCGCGGCCGCCGCGCCCGAGCGAGGCTCGCCGCCCCCCGGCCTTCGCGTGCTCACCTCCCCCGGCGCCGGTGACCAGCACCACCCGGCCGTCGAACCTCAGCTGCGAAGCCATGAGTCCGGCCTGGCACCGACACACAGCCGGGAACCGCGTCCGGGCTCGGACTGCGGGACAGGGGGCGTGGCGGGGGCGGGAGAGGGGGCGGGGCCGGCCAGTTCCGGGGAAGACCGGCGCCGTGGTTTCGCAGTGCGCCTGCGCGGGGCGCCCCGTGGCTCCTGGGAAACGTAGTCCAGCGGCCTCCACGCGCGGGGAGAACCTGGTTTAACTGGAAGAGGCCATTTCTGGAGAGCGGCTGGGACCTGCGTGCCAAGATGGCTGCCTCGGCACCCTGTGTGCACCATTCATCTGTCGAGCGGTCATTCACTCAACAAACGCTTTCTGGCTTTAGGCACTGGCCTAGAGAAAAAGCGTTCAGATACAGCCTCTAAGCCAGGAAAGTGACCCCGAGAGACGGTGTCGCGTCCCCAGGATGCAGTTCCTGGATTCTGTGCATTAAAATCACCCAGGAAATGTCAAAATGCTAAGTCCTGAACCCCCACCTCTGACCTGCCGGAGTAGAAACTCCAGGGACAGAAACATTTCAGTGTTGCTCGGAACGAGTTGTGCACGTGTGCGCTGAGGGCAGCATTCATTCATTCATTCATTCGTTCATTACGAATTCATTACGAATTTCGGAGCAGCATTCATTCATTCGTTCGTTCATTACGAATTTCGGAGCATTTCCTGGGTTTGAGGCACAAGTTTTCCGGAAGGTCTTCCGGAGCTATCCAAAGTAAGGTGGTCAGGTTTCAGTCACAGAGCCAAGAGAACACTTGGGCGAGTGTGTGTGTGTGTGTGTGTGTGTGAGAGAGAGAGAGAGAGAGAGAGAACGGTGCCAGAAGAAGTGAACCCTCTGAGAGGGGGAGAGAGAGAGGGAGAGAGGGAGAGAGGGAGAGAGGGAGAGAGGGAGAGAGAGAGAGAGAGAGAGAGAGAGAGAGAGAAACGGTGCCAGAAGAAGAGAACCCTCTCCCTGCGGAGAAGGCGGCGCAGCAGAGGGACCTGAGGAAGGGGGCCTCCGTCCCAGGCCGGGTGGAGCAGCGAGAGGGTGAAGCCCCAGAAGGAAGCAGGTGCAGCCAGATGTTCAGAGGTTTGCATTTTATGTGCTCGGAGCACAGGCGCACCATGGAGAAGCCCACTCTGCCCCAGTATGGGGAACAACCTGTACAAGATCTGCAAAAGGCCTCCTTGGCCTCCATGGCTCTGACCATCAGAACACTGGCTCTGTTGCAGGGAATGCAGTGTTGCCTGAAACTAGAAATGAAAGATAAAGCCAGTTAAGAGCCCGGATTGAAAAGAAAGGAGGAATGAGGGAGGGGACGAAGGAAAAGACGCCTCTGAGGTAAGGGGTGAGCAGCCGCCTTGCTGGGTTTTGAGGCGGCAGATCACGCCCCCTGTTGTCCATCCTCCCTCGTTCTCCACCCTTTGCCCAGTAAGGATTCTATTTATCTTTCCTGTAGAACTCCCCCTAAATGTGTTCTGTCCACTCCAACTTTTCTTCTAAGGGGTTGCTTCTTCTAAAGGAGACACTAGGCTTTATGGCTTAGTCTGTTGTTTTTAAGGATTAATTTATTTGAAAGGCAGAATTAGAGAGAGAGAGCTAGAAACAGAAAGAAATCTTGCATCTGCTGGTTTACTCCCCAGATGGCCACAGAATCAGGACTGGGCCAGGGCAAAGCCAGGAGCCAGGAGTTTCTTCCAGGTCTTCCATTTGGGTATAGGGCTCCAAGCACTTGGACCATCTTCCGCTTCTTTCCCAGGTGCACTAGCCAGGAGCTGGATCAGAAGTGGAGGAGCCAGGACTGAACAGGTGCCCATATGGGATGCCAGCCCTGCACGCAGCAGCTTAACCTGCTGTAACAGTGTTTGGCTTAGTCTAAATGGCATATGAAAACCTGGGAGAGCATGAAGGAGTGTTACAGTGAAACCACAGTCTTTCTTGCTGCCAGTCATTAAGCGAACTTCCTCTTGTTAGACAATCTGCTGCCTGTTTGTCACCTAAAAACCTGAAAACGCAGGTAGTCATCTTCCCAGCCTCGGCTGCCACCTGGCGTCACAGGACTGAAGTCCTGCCTATCCGACACTTCTGCCCCAGGCTTTGAGCTGGGAACAGGTTAGTGAAGGCGAGGATGACAGGAATCCACGTTGGTGAGAGGTTGTGGGAGTAACGATGGCGTCTGCTCTGGGAGGGGTGGGCAGGCTTCGGAGTCCGTCTTCCCAGAGGTGCCAGTGGCAGCACTCAGATCCTGCTGCAAGCATAGTGGTCTCTCATCAGACCAGCTCCATGGCCTGATTTGGCATAGTTCCTGGCTACAGAGCTGTAAACCTCACTCTTGATTCCTCCTACTCATACCATCAGCTTCCCTATATCCTACCCTACTTGAATCAGCCAGAGTCAGTTTTTCTTTACTATAAATAAGAAATCTGAGTGACACAGCATTTCCAAAGCATTACCTTATGTTCATCCAGGCTGCAGCCATGGTTTTGGTTTTAAATAGATGCTAAGCTTTACACTTCCTCCAGCCTTGTCCCAGTGACCTAGCATCTGCCAATGACACCTTGTTCTATTAACAGCTTTCATCTGGGCACAAAGGAATCTGGTTGATTATTTTCATCAAAAGTGTTCCTAAGGGCCAGCGCTGCGGCTCACTAGGCTAATCCTCCACCTTGCGGTGCCGGCACACCGGGTTCTAGTCCCGGTCGGGGTGCCGGATTCTGTCCCGGTTGCCCCTCTTCCAGCCCAGCTCTCTGCTATGGCCCGGGAGTGCAGTGGAGGATGGCCCAGGTTCTTGGGCCCTGCACCCCATGGGAGACCAGGAGAAGCACCTGGCTCCTGCCATCGGATCAGCGTGGTGCGCCGGCTGCAGCGGCCATTGCGGGGTGAACCAACGGCAAAAAGGAAGACCTTTCTCTCTCTCTCTCTCACTGTCTGCTCTGCCTGTGAAAGAGAAGAGAAGAGAAGAGAAGAGAAGAGAAGAGAAGAGAAGAGAAGAGAAGAGAAGAGAAGAGAAGAGAAGAGAAGAGAAGAGAAGAGAAGAGAGAAGAGAGAAGAGAGAAGAGAAGAGAGAAGAGAGAAGAGAGAAGAGAGAAGAGAAGAGAGAAGAGAAGAGAGAAGAGAAGAGAAAAGAGAAGAGAAAAGAGAAGAGAGAAGAGAAGAGAAAAGAGAAGAAAAGAGAAGAAAAGAAAAGAAGGAAGGGTTCCTAAGATGGGGCAGGTATCTGATCTGGCAGTTAAGACACCAGTTGAGATACCTGGGTCCCGTATCAGAGCACCTGGCTACACTCAAGACTCCAGCTTCCTGCTAATGCACACTCTGGGGGGCAGTGCTGATAGCTCAAGCAATTGAGTTCCTGCCACTCACAAGGGAGATCTGGGCGGGATTTCTGGCTCCCAACTTTGGCCCCAACAAGGGGCCAGTGGTGGACATTCTGGGGAGTGAACCAGTGGTTGGTAGATGGAATCCCCTTCTGCCTTTCTTCCTCCCTCCCTCTCCTCCTTTCTGCCTGTCAAATAAATCTGAATTTTTAAAATCTTCCTGAATTAACCAGTTTCTGACATAAAGGAAATTATATCTGGAACATACAGAAAAAATCATGTGAATAGTTAATAGATGACTGGATGAATCCTGTTCACAGAGAATTCTCCACACACCTCTCATGCTTCTGCTCATCAGGTGACAAGAGCCACCAACTGCCCTTTTATCCCAGACTATCTGTCCAAGAATGGTTACATAAATAAATAAGATAATGGATTAAGAGATAGAGACAATATTTTCTCACAGTGCAAAGTTCATGTTTGGACAATAAATGTAACCTCTCCCTCTAGAACTAAGGTCAGGCAGGCCCCTTTTTATAAAGTTTTATTTATTTATTTTTATTCTATTTGAAAGATAGCGACAGAGATCTTCCACTTGTTGATTTACTCCTTGAATATCTACAGAGTGAAGCTGAGAGCTGGGAACTCAATCTGGTCCCCCAAGTGGGTGGCAGGAACCCAAGTCCCTGAGCCATTATCTGCTGCCTCCCAGGATGAGCATTGTCAGGAAGCTGGAATAGAACTGGCACTCAGACCCAGTTATACTGATACGGGATGCATGCATCTTAACCCGTGTACCAAATAACTGCCCCAGGCAAGTTCTTATAAAAGTGTCCTAAGCTATGGTGTCTTCAGATACAGCACAAAATCACTGGCTAACCAGTGTCCACCTAGGTCCCTCTGCCTCTTTGTCATGGAACATGGCAGGGAAAAGAAAACCCAGGCAAACATAAAATTCATAGAGCCTGCTGTGCTGTGAGCAATTAAATCATTTGCCTTTGACCCTGGAATCTTATATCTTATTTCAGAATCCATTGATCTATGTGAGGCTAATGCAAGTAAGGTTCAAATTTTTTTTTTTTTTTTTTTTTTTTTTTTTGGACAGGCAGAGCGGACAGTGAGAAAGAGAGACAGAGAGAAAGGTCTTCTTTTTTTTTATTGGTTCACCCCGCAATGGCTGCTGCAGCCTGCGCATAGCACTAACTAAAACCAGGAGCCAGGTACTTCTCCTGGTCTCCCATGCAGGTGCAGGGCCCAAGCACTTGGGCCATCCTCCACTGCACTCCCGGGCCACAGCAGAGAGCTGGCCTGGAAGAGGGGCAACTGGGACAGAATCCAGCGCCCCGACCAGGACTAGAACCCGGTGTGCCGGCGCCGTAGGCGGAGGATTAGCCTATGGAGCCTCAGCACCGGCCGAGGTTCAATCTCAGATCCCTCACAAATCCATGTTAAAAAGAAAAAGTAGTAACTTGTTGTGGAAAGAAAAAGGTCGTAATTCTAACCAACGTGACATAGGAGGAGCAGACATCTGGTGTTGCAGGATTTCGGTAGGCATTGCCATTAACTGAAATAGGGAGCCCCAGAGGAAGAGGGAGGCTCTTGACAGCAGCAGATGGAAAAATTGGGCTGGCGCTGTGGTGTAGCAGGTAAAGCTGCTGCCTGTGATGCCGGCATCCCATATAGATGCCAGTTCCTGTTCCAGCTGCCTCACTTCTTTTTTTTTTTTTTTTTTTTTTTTTTTTTTTTTTTGACAGGCAGAGTGGACAGTGAGAGAGAGAGAGACAGAGAGAAAGGTCTTCCTTTGCTGTTGGTTCACCCTCCAATGGCCGCCGCGGCCAGCGCGCTGCGGCCGGCGCACCGCGCTGATCCGATGGCAGGAGCCAGGAGACAGGTGCTTTTCCTGGTCTCCCATGGGGTGCAGGGCCCAAGCACCTGGGCCATCCTCCACTGCACTCCCTGGCCACAGCAGAGGGCTGGCCTGAAAGAGGGGCAACCGGGACAGAATCCGGCGCCCCGACCGGGACTAGAACCCGGTGTGCCGGCGCCGCTAGGCGGAGGATTAGCCTAGTGAGCCGCGGCGCCGGCCCTCACTTCTAATCCAGCTCTCTGCCAATGTGCCTGGGAAAACTGGAAGATGGACCAAGTTTTTGGTCCCCTGCATCCATGTGGGAGACCAGGAAGAAGCTCCTGATTCTGGGCTTCTTCCGGGCCCAACTCTAGCTGTTGCGGCCATTTGGGAGTAAACCAAAGGATACAAGATACCTCCCTCTCTCTCTGTCTCTCTCTGTCTCTCTAACTCTGCCTTTCAAATAAATAAAATAAACTTTTAAAAATTTTTAAAAAGAAAATTTCAAAAAACAGGAGTGAGATTGATAAATTCGGTTTGATGCAAATATTTGAAGATGCAAGCGAGGACTTTTTGACGACACTCCAGGACACAGTTGGAAAAATCAGGCTTTGAAATTAAGAGAGATGAGAGATTAATACACAGAAGACCAACATGAAGATGGAGTTGAAGTTTTGAAAGTAAATGAAATTAATTTGCCGGATTGTGGAGGGGAAGGGATAGGGATAAGGGGCGGAGTTCACACTTCAGTCTCAGGTCCCGAAAGGCAACAGTAAAGACTGAAGAAGAGGGATTGTGAGCTGTGACAATGACCCGAGGGTGAGGAGGGAGCGCAGAGGTTGAAGCTGCGGCAGAAACGTGATTGGGTGGAGCATTATGTGGACAGGATTATCTGCAGTCAGTCACCACCTGGGGAGAAGGGGACATGTCCTGCACCTGGCCACAGTGGGCAGAGGGCCTATCTCGTCTGTCTTTCATACAGACCCACTTTTTCCCAAGAGGAGGAGACAGGGCCAGTTGGATTGAAGAGTCGGAGAAATCCACGGAAGCTCATTTGTTGATGTGTGAGGGATGGCCACAGGAGCTGGGCCCCACCATTTCTCTCTCTCTCTCTCTCTCTCTCTCTCTCTCTCTCTCTCTTTTAGGGAATTATGAGAACTCGAACCTCGTGGAAAACAAGGTACTTAAGCAATCAGTAGTCGGGTAGGAACAACGTTATCTCAGTTGCCTTTTATCACATTTCCCAGTGTCCTATGAGGACACAAGTAGAGTTTGGGAGGGGTGGTACTTTTGCTCAGTCTGAGAAGTAACTTGTTCCACTTCATTGGTTTGGTGCTATGAAGGGTGTTTAGGTCATACTTCCCCCTCTTTGTCGTCAGCTGCTCAAAGATTTAAGACTCAAATCGTGGCCCACCTCTGACAATGGTATAAAGCTTCATGATGGGCCTTTTGGAGGCTAAACTCACTTTTCAATCATTATTTTTCCGAATCCAATTTTTCCTTACTTGTACTTCTTACTTTTTGGTCTTTATCACAGACACCTAAAAAGCCAAATTAAGATCCTTTTGAAGATAGGATATAAGTGAATGGGTTTTCAGTAATGAATGCAACTGGCAAAAGAAAACACAATAATGTGAATGATGAACATTTGAAGGTCTACTGTAATCTAAGTGAATTAGAGCATTGGGACAAACATATTCCCAGATTAGATTTTTGCAGCACACTAGCCAAAGGAGAAAAAGGTTTTCATACTATGTAATGGGGAAGTGCCAAAGTTTCCAAGAAATCTGGCTGACACTGAAGAGAGGCATTTGCTGGCAAGTATGACTAAAACTACTGGATTACCACAAGATGAGTGGCTCACAACAGACAGACAAGTATCTGCAGATGCAGAGCTTGGCATTGCCCACATTGCCAGCCTAAATATTGTCATTCCTTCCCAAAGTAAACAATACCCATGTACTTCAGGTCATGTTTAATTGCACACAAGATGGGCCCAGGAATGTTCCTTCAGGGTCTTCCACATCATTTCCCATCTTACAAAGACTTTTCATGCTGGCTTTTGTATCTGCCTAAAAATAACCAAGAACCAATCAGCTGCTATTCATAATGATGATTGAGGAATTTATAGTAATCACTACCCATTATAGACTAACAGCGTCAGGTAACAGATCTGTAGACCAAAAATATCCTCCACCATTCCTCTTACACTACCTGTGCCCACACCCTGGGCTTTCTTCCTCCTCCTTCCATCATGTGGATCAACAAGCCAGACAAGACTGCTTCTCAGCTGTTGAGAGGCCTAGCCACCCCCTTTCTGTCCTTGCGTTCCCAAAATGACAGCCAGATTCAGATGATCACTTGAGTCATGGAGTAGCCAGCCTCATCCTGCCTGGCACTGGGCACCGGGAAAATCAAACCTGTTTTCATAATCTTTTTAATTTTTTTATAAATGTCTTCAAAATCCCTTTTTTTTTAAGATTTATTTTATTTATTTGAGAGCAAGAGTTACAAAGAAAGGGAAAGACAGAGAGGAAAAAGAGGTCTTCCTTCTGCTGGTTTACTCCCCAGATGGCCGCAGTGCCCGGAGCTGGGCTGGTTTGAGTCCCGGGAGCTTCTTCCGGGTCTCTCCCATAGGTGCAGGGGCCCAAGCACTTGGACCATCTTCCATGCTTTCCCAGGCCACTAGCAGAGAGCTGGATCGAAAGTGGAGCAGCCAGGACTCAAACCAGTGCTCCTATGGGATGCTGGTGCTGCAGGCAGAGGCTTAACCTACTGTGCCACAGCGCCAGCCCCCATAATCTGTCTTATTTGTTTTCTCGTGGTTCCTGTTGGCATAGCTTCCCTGTTTGCGCAGCTTAAGAGCTTGTGGTGGTGCAACAGGGAGAAGTCCACGCTGTACCCAGAGCATATTGGTGCCCAGTGTGGCAAGAGGTGAAAGCTATTCTCTGGGACCCAGAGATGACAGGGAGAGATGAGAAATGTTGTCTTGCCATGGCTGTTTGAGCTGTCACTGAGCTGTAACTAGTTTTAGATTGCAGTTGTGCAGCCTGGTTTAGAACTTTCAGAGCACAGTAGATGAGTTAGATAAGAAAAAAAAATGGGTTCATTTGGGAATCAACGCAGGCCTCCCAGGAATTTATACTGTACAAGTCAGGATCAAGTCTTAAATGGAGAGGGGTATTTCTTTCTCAGGGTGATAAAACATTCTCTAGGGGGAGCAGATGCAACAGCTGTACTTTGCACAACTTCAGGATCATTGCTAGGGCCAGTCATGGGGAACTGCAGACAGACTGGCTTTTTCTCAAGCTCAGCCTAACAGGTGGATTTCCAGTGGATTTTTTTCCCCTAATTTTCTTATCCTTTACCTTTTTTTTTTAAGCCTTAGATAGGTGGTCCATGCTGGACCTTACCTGCTACGGCAAGATAATTCCTTTGGAAGAGCAAGTTTAGGTTCCCATCTTCCCTGGGCCTCAGAGTCCTGGTCATGGATGTGTTAATAGTTGCAACACAGCTGCTATTTGGGTTTATGAAGGTGCCAGCCTTGGATTCATGCAAGATACCAGGAGTGGCACAGAGAAGCATAATGAACCCTCTACAAAAGAGATTCCCCAACTGAGTTTAGGTTCACAGACCTTGGCCAACAGACACAGTATGACTGCCAACCTGACAAGCTCAAACAAGACTGTTTCTCTCTTCTCTGCCAGCTAATCTTAAGCCACTTGACTGGTGATTGCAGAATAGGTCTGGATTGTACAGGGATCTGGGAATGCCTTTGGCTGGGATAACTGCTGCTGGTATTATCTAAATATGATGGGTGTGTGGTGGCTGCTGCTCCCACATTAGTCTTACAGACCCTGCGCTCTGCGGAAAAGACGACATGTGAGAGAATTACAGTTGGGTCAATCCTACTTTCAAGGTACTAGGAGGGCTTACATCCATCTAGTACAGCAGCACAACACCCAGTTGTAACTGCTGTATAAAAGTTCAAAGCTTTTCAATGAACTCAGGACTGTGTTTTCTGTTGTAAACTTATCTCTTGGACACACAGATCCCCATGCATGGGGTAAGATTTAAGCATTCATATTTCAATCTTTATTATGAGCTGCTCAAGTCAGGCAGTGTCTTGGTACTGAGAACAAATGAGATAAGGTCCCTGCAGTTAAGGGCCAACACACAAATAAGTTATTCTATATAATCGCAAGTGCTAAGGGAAAATACCCATTTAACAGACAGAGTTCTTTATGTTCTAGGCACTTTCTTTGTGTTGAATGAATATTAGCACATCTCAATTCCTAGCAACCTATAAAGATGATGCTATAACTATCCCCATTTTCAGGTGAGCGACCTGCAGCATCAAAAGGTTAAGTAACTTAGCTATCATGGAGAAGTAAGGAATCAAACATCAGTGGTGTCGCTCTCTTGCTTAAAACAAGGTAATGGGATTCAAGAGAGATTGAAAGCAGAGATTGGGAAGCGGGGTACTAATTTAGAGATGGTTATTGGGAAAGGCTTAGACAGAGGTGGACTTTGGCTGAGAACTTAATATTGAGAAGGAACCAGTCAAACAAGAATTGGGACAGCCTTCTAAGCAGAATGGACAGCACAGAGTTGGGAAGAACACCTTGTCCTTGCTTGTTGCCTGAAGAGATCAAACAAGGACCAGATTGCACAGAGTCCTACGGACTGGTTAAGAGCGTGGAATTTGCTCTGATTACAATGGAAATCGGGGGAGTAAAATGATCTGATATATAAAATTGTACATTTCCCTATATATATTTCTAAATGCTAGGGCCAGCACTGTGGCTCAGGGGGTTGGGCCACCTCCTACATCCCATATGAGTACCGGTTCAAGCCCCAGCTGCTCTGCTTCTAATCCAGCTCCCACTAATGCACCTGGGACAGCAGAAGATGACCCAAGTGCTTGGGCCCCTGCACCCATGTGGCGGACCTGGATGGAGTTCCAGGCTCCTGGCACCAGCCTGGCCCAGGCGTAGTGGTTGCAGCCTTTTGGAGGAATGAACCAAGGAATAGAAGATCTCTCATTCACTCTAACTCTGCCTTTCAAATAAATAAATAAACCTTTAAAAAAATTTTTAAAAAGAGTATAAATGCTTACAGAAAAGCCTGGGGAAGCATAGCGACTGATACCAGCAGTTGGTTCTAAAGATGAGATAGAAATAATGGGGGCCAGTGCCATGGCTCACTTGGTTAATCCTCCGCCTGCGGAGCCGGCATCGCATGTGGGTGCCAGGTTCTAGTCCCGGTTGCTCCTCTTCCAGTCTGGCTCTCTGCTGTGGCCCAGGAAGGCAGTGGAGGATGGCCTGGGTGCTTGGACCCCTGCACCCATGTGGGAGACCAGAAGGAGGCACCTGGCTCCTGGCTTCGGATTGGTGTAGCGCCTGCCATGGCGGCCATTTTGGGGGATGAGCCAACGGAGGGAAGACCTTTCTCTCTCTCACTGTCTAACTCTGTCAAATAAAAATTAAAAAAAAAAAAAAAAGAAAGAAAGAAATAATGACAGTGACCAAAGGCATTTCCACATTTGCTCTCTCTCTCTCTCTCTCTTTTTAAAGATTTATTTATGTGAAAGACAGAATTACAGAGAGAGAGGGAGAGACAAAGCCAGGATCTTCCATCCACTGATTTACTTCCCAGATGGCTTCAACAACCAGGTCTGGGCCAGGCTGAAGTCAGGAGCCAGGAGCTTCATCTGGGTCTCCCATGAGGGTGCAGGGTTCCAAGCACTTGGACATCCTCCACTGCTTTCCCAGGGACATCAGCAGCAATCTGGATCAGAAGTGGTGTAGCCAGGACTTGAACTGGCACCGATATGGGATGCTAGCACTGTAGGTGGTGGCTTTACCTGCTACACCACAATGCCGGTTCCACACGTTTCCTTCCTTTCTTTCCTTCCTTTCTTTTCTTTCTTTCTCTTTCTCTTTCTCTCTCTTCCTCTCTCTCTCTCTTTCTTTCTCTTTTTCTTTCTCTCTTTTCTTTCTTTCTCTTTATATCTCTTTCTTTTTTTCTTTCTCTCTTTCTCTCTCTCTCTTTATCTCTCTTTCTTTCTCTTTCTCTCTTTTTTTTTTTTTTACAAGGAAATGTACCTGCATAAGTGTACAAATGAAAAAAGTTTCAAAGCAATTTAACTCCATAAAGGTTCCTGTATCATGTAGTTTAATACCTCCTCAACTACAAGCAGATGCCTTGTGGTAAAGCACACATTAGATTGTGCAGTGCGTGATGCCTATGTTACAGGATGGGTCTCTCCCTTGGAAAACCCCCACAAGCAGCTAGGTGCATTGCTCAGTGAGCAAATCAGCTTAGGGCGCAGAGAAGTTGGGAACACCACAATAGGGTATGCTAAGTAAAGCCATATTGTAAGGTTGACAAAATCCAATTTGTGAGTAGAAGTTGGCTGGTTTCTCTCAGTTTGAAGCAACTGATAATCCTGTGCATTGCACAAACCACTTGACAGTGCAAAGATGAGCTACTGCCAGCTTTTATCTCCCTGTTCAGAATACTGCTGATGACCTGTGCTTCAGGGGAGACCTGGCTTGCCTCACCTGCTCCCTTTATGCTGAGCCATGTAGGACTTAGCACCCACTTTCCCATATTTTCCAGCTTCCTGCTCACAACTCTTCATTCTTCACATCTCCTTCCAGCTGTTTTCCATCTGTCCACCTCGACATTTTTCTTCTGCTTGGAGACTTAAGAATCTGTGTGCAGTGGACCCATGGAGTTGGATGCACCCAGTGTTCTGCTTCTGAATTCACGCTCTCACTTCCAGTGATTATTTGTATTCAATCATCTTTTGCCGTTTTCTCCCATGTCATGCCCTGGGTTTGTTCATCACCAGAAACCTTACCACGTCGGAAATCTCATGTCCAGATTCCCTCTCTGCATTGCGCAAGTGCTCCTCTCGCAGGATTCTCCCTAGTCACCATGACCTCCAACGCGCTGACGCCAATGGCTCCTGAACACCCAGAGCCTTTTCTGTCTCCCCTTTTCCTGCTTAGACTCCCTAACTCATCAGTAGGCTGCAACCTTGCTTTTCTTTGTTGCTTTTCATACTCTTAGAATATGCACAGCTTGTCCATTTTTAAATGGTTTAACTTTCATCATTTCTTTTTTTTTTTTTTTTTTTTTTTTTTTGTGACAGGCAGAGTGGACAGAGAGAGAGAGAAAGGTCTTCCTTTACCATTGGTTCACCCTCCAATGGCCACTGCAGCCGGTGCACCACGCTGATCTGAAGCCAGAAGCCAGGTGCTTCTCCTGGTCTCCCATGAGGTGCAGGGCCCAAGCACTTGGGCCATCCTCCACTGCCCTCCTGGGCCACAGCAAAGAGCTGGACAGGAAGAGGAGCAACCGGGACAGAATCCATTGCCCTGACCGTGACTAGAACCTGGTGTGCCGGCACCGCAGGCAGAGGATTAGCCTATTGAGCCGTGGCGCCGGCCTCGTCATTTCTTTCTTAAGATATTAATAATTTGCAGGCTTATTTCTTCATTTCAAACAGGTAGATGTCCTAATAATCTTTTGTTATCACTGTTCAGCCCAACATGTTATTGCCCAAAAACACATTCTGATTTCAATCCTTTAAACGTATTGAATTTGGTTTTATGACCCATCATAAGGCACATGCTTGATTCCATGTATACTTGAAAAGAATACGCAATTAGCATTTTAGGTGTTTACAGTTCTGTATGTGGTCATTAGGTTGTATGTACAGACCATATTATTAAGTGTTCCATATTCTTACTGATAATTTGCCTGTTTCTACTATGAGTGATTGAGAAAAATTTGTCTAAAATATCTCACTATGACTGTAGATTTTTCTAGATGACCTGTTTCCATTTTTTGCTTTTTTTAAAAAAAGATGTATTTATTTGAAAAGCAAAGCAAAGTTAGAGACAGACAGAGAGAGGGAGAGAGAGGGAGAGAGAGGGAGAGAGAGGGAGAGAGAGGGACAGAGAGGGACAGAGAGGGACAGAGAGGGACAGAGAGGGAGAGAGAGGGAGAGAGAGGGAGAGAGAGGGAGAGAGAGGGAGAGAGAGGGAGAGAGAGGGAGATCTTCCATCTACTGATTCAATCCCCAGATGGCTTCAATAGCCGGAGCTGGGCCAATCTGAAGCCAGGAGCCAGGAGCTTGCTCCAGGTCTCCCATGTAGTTACAGGGCCCCAAGCACCTGGCCCATCCTCTGCTTCCCCAGGCACACCAGCAAGGAGCTGGATCAGTAGTGGAACAGCTAGGACTTGAACCAGGACCCACATGGGATGCCAGTGTAGCAGGCAGTAGCTCTACCTGCTACACCACAACACTACCCCCCCCCACATTTTTGCTTTATAAATTTTGAAGTTACACTGTCCTGTGATCTCCTGCATACTGTAGAACATGAGGGACCCTTAACAGGGCTTCCATTTATAAATCTTGGAGTAATTCTCTAAGTGGTGTTTCACTGAAAACAATCACTAATGAACACTGGACACACCTATGATGAGTCATAATCCCATTATTTAGGGCTAGACCTCAGACTGGCAGCCTCTAGAAAAACTGTGGGAGAAACTCCCCAGAAAGCATGGCTACTGTTCTGCAAGGCAATACAGCACCCTTCCACCACAACGAAGATTTTGACAAGGGAAGAGCGAGAGTGAGCCTGGGAGCCCTCTGAAACTAGCGTCATGGCTTGTATCCACGGAAGGGGCTGGTCCAACATGGACTGTGGAGGGCAGCTCACTAACACATGTGGTGGAGAAGACAGTGCCAAAGAGTGAGGGAAAGTTCCAGAAAGGGTAATTTGAGTTACTTTTAGTTACAAGCCACAGCTCTGCTGGAATCTCATCTCCTTCCCTTGTTGTCTATGTAACTTGAATGAATAACTACCCTAACCCCTTTCTAAAGGAAATGGGTGCCTAGTGAACAGATACTTAACAGCGCTCAGCAAGTTAGTTTTCTTCACGAGGAGGGACTAGTGGTATAATCTGGACCACCACTGTGACCTGATATTCATAGACTGTTAGGTGCATCTGTGCTGAAGTCAACACAGAACTCATGGTATAATAATGAGTTTAGTATTTTGCATCTAAGTTTCAGTTGCAACACTTGGATATAAGTGGCTTAACAGGTAGGTATCTATTGCTGCCTAAAAATTTAACCCCAGAGACCAGACAGCTCAAAGTCACATGTATGTGTCTTCTTAGTTTCTGCGAGTCAGAAATCTGGGCACAGCTTAGCTGGGTGCCTAAAGCTTAGGGTTTCTCACAGGGCAGCGTTTTAAGATCCACCTGGAGAAGGACCCGCTTGGAGCTCACACCTGCAGTCATAGCTGATGTCAGGTCTACTGGCTGGAGACATTCCCTGCCACACTGATTATTCCATAGCACGGAAGCTAGTTTCACTCCGTGTGAGCCAAGGACAGAACAAGACAATGCACCCAAGAAAGAAGCCACAGTCTGTTCTTATTGTTGTTTTCAGTCTTTTTTGTTATTTTAACATATGGACATTATTTTCTAGAGCAGACTTCAGTTCACAGCCAAGCTCAGCAAGAGGCACGGAGTGCACATACACACATACTGTCAGCATTGCCCACTGGGGTGCTACAGGTCTGACGACTGAGCAGTCCACGCTGACACATCATGACCACCCACCGTCCACAGTTCACGGCACGGTCCATCCTTGTTTGTATTAGTTCATCTCATGACCAACAACACAATACTATGGGTACATTTTAATGAAAAGAGGTTTAGTTTGGCTCACAGTCCTGGAGGTGCAGCATCGAGGAGCTGCCTCTGGCACTGGCCTCCTTGCTGGCCGTGTCCCACGGCAGCACAGGGCATCACAGGGCAAGAGGCAGCACACGTGTGTGTGGACGTCTTCAGGCCTCTCTCCCTCCTCTTAGAACACCCCCAGGATTCAAGCCTGCAGCCTCTCCCTGGTGATCTTCTCCAATCCTAGTCACTCCCGACAGCCCCACCTCCACACACTGTGATTGGATTAAGTCCCCACCCTCTTAATTCCACACAATGGGATTAAATATGAACACCTGCAACCCTTCGGGACACACTCAAACCATATCCAGGCCACAGCAGTGCTGTGCTAGCTCTGGGTTTCGCCAGTGTATAATGACACACATCCATCATTCCAGTACCTTTCCATAGCTTTCACTGTCCTGGAATTCTTCTCTGCTCTGCCTGTTATTCTCTCCATCTCTCTACCCTCAACAATCACTGCTCTTTTTTTTACTGTAGTTTTGCTTTTTCCAAAATACCATATAGTTAGAATCATACGGTATATAGCCTTTTCATAGGAACTTCTTTTAGTTAGTAATACTCATTTCAACTTTCCCCATGTCTTTTCATGACTTGACAGCTGTGTATGCATGCACACTGAGTATTATTCCATTGTCTAAATGGACCACACCAGTAAGACAACTTGCTTGCTTCCAAGTCTTGACAAGACATAGTCTTTTTGTAACCTAATCTTAGAAATTATGTCTCGTTATTTTTCAATATTCTATTTATCAGAAGCAAGTTAGTATGTCCAGCCCATGCTCCAAGAGATGAGACGGCAAAAGGGCAGAAATATCAGAGCTGATGCTATGGCATAGCAGTTGAAGCCTGGTCTGCAATGCTAGCATCCCATATGGACGCCAGTTCAAGTCCCAGCTGCTCCACATCCAATCCAGCTCTCTGCTGTGGCCCGGGAAAACAGTGGAAGATAGCCCAAGTGCTTGGGCCCTTGCTTCCATGTGGGAGACCTGGAAGAAGCTCCAGGCTCCTGGCTTCGGATGGGCTCAGCTCCAGCCTTTGCAGCCATTTGGGAGTGAACCAGCGGATGGAAGACCTCTAGTCTCTCTCTCTCTCTCTCTGCCTCTGCCTTTCTGTAACTCTGCCTTCCAAATAAATAAATAAATCTTAAAAAGGCAGGAATACCAAGAGGCAATGAGGGATGACCCAGAGGACGCCATCACAGCAAGGGAGATAGAGGTTTACCGTCACCTTGACCAAGAGCTCAGGCCAGGTCCAGCCAGTTATTTAGGTGCCCATCATACAGTCTGTGTCAGTGGGGAGTCCACTCTCGTTTTGATGTCACATCATTTACCAAAGTACAAGAAACACACTGGAAGCACTTGCCACTGTGTATTAAGAATGATCTTTACGCAAAACGTAGCACCTGAAAACTTACGGCCAGCTCATTTTTGTCGAAAACTAGTATCTACTTCCGACAATTTCTTCAAGAACAGCTCATCCCACACAGGTTTTCAAAAAAGGACCCCTCAATTAAACTGAGTCTTTCATTCCATTTCTCTCTGTGCTGCAGTATGAAACATACAACAGAGGAGACATACAGTAATGTGCAATAAATAACTCCAGTAGTATTGCAGATGCATTACTGAACTGCATCTGAACCCAAATCTACATTTTAATTTTTTTGAAGGGTAAATCTGTACAATTTGCCTTCAGCTGGAATGGAAGAGGGACCAGGGACAATCTGGTGATTTCTTTACTCCCCAAATCCTAAAATCACCATACTAGCCCAACATTTGGTGGAAAATGTGTTTGGGAAGCGACATTTGGTGTGACCAGCAGGTCTGCAACGCTTAGCCACAACCTGTCACGCCGAGTTCCTAACCGCTCTGCGAGGCGAGTCCAGTGCAGCCAAGGCGCCCTGCTCTCTGCCTCCAAGGATTGCTGTTTCTACTCTCCTGTCCAACAACCAGGCGACTTGGGCAGGCGCTTCCGGCCACCACAGCTGGGAAGTAGTGGCACCGCACTGCCACCAGAGGGAGTGAAGAGCCGCAGAAACCTCTCACTCCGTGTTTCGAAGGTTAGGCAGGACCACCTGGGGAAAGAGAACTTTGTGTCCATTGCCCACCTGTTCTCTTTCTAATTTTCCAGCTTGCTTCCCGCCAGCGGCAGGGCCAGTGTCTGCAGACCGCACTGTAAAGCTGGGGCAGAGGCCGGGGGAGCAGCGGACTTCAGTGCCACTGTCCGGCTGCCACCCCCAAGGAGCACTCCTCACACTGCTCAACCGGGTTCACTCCTGGGTTTGCTTCCAGAGCTAGAAATTCTGGGTGATGGGAAAACGTTCTCGAAATATTCAGCGAATCAAGAATTGACTGACTTATTTGTAAAAAAATGTATTGACTTATAATGCAGAATGACAGAGAAACAGAGAGAGAAAGAGAGAGATTTTCCATCTGTTTACTCTCCAAATGGCTGCAAAAGCCCAGGTCAGACAGAAGCCAGGAACCTGGAGCTCCATTTGGGTCTACTATGTGGGTGCAGGGGCCCAAGCACTCAGACCATCCTCTGCTGCTTTCCCAGGCGCATTGGCGGGAAGCTGGATTGGAAGTGGAGCAGCAAGGGCATGAACCTGCACTCATATGGGACACCCGTGTCTGCAGGGGAGGCCTAAGCCGCTGAGCCAGGGCACCCTTGAATGGATTTATTATGACACTAAAGCAACAAGGTGATATAGAGACCAACAAGAAACTTTCAGAAGCCCACAGTAAGCACTGAATCAGTAGCGGTCAGGTCCAGCTTTGTTGGAATGAAATCCCCAGTCCTAATCCCCATGATTCTGAGTCCTCTGCACCTGGGGCAGCAGTAGCACGGGACCCCTAAAAGGTGGCACGCCGCACCTGATCGCCACGCACGGTGTCTGCAGTGTGCTTCCCTCGTTGTTAGTGCAGCCTGGAAAATGATGACCGCAGCTGGCTGAGACCCTCCTCTCAGCAGTTAGTCAAATGCTGCAGGCAGAGCCCCAGGGAGGAGTCAGCACAGCAAGAAGTCAGCTCTGACAGTGGTAACAGAAATGCAAATCCAGCTGGCGCCAGTGCACACGCACATTCAACGGAACAGCTTTGCAAACTACGACAGCAAGGAAAAAAATAACTGAAAATAAGTTACCAGACGTCTACCGCAAGATTTCATTCTTTTCTTACGTTTCTATTTCTACTTCTCCAAATAGGGCAACATTTCCCGCACAGTGGCAACGTGAACTGTCACAGACTGCTGGAGACAATGCATCTCGTGGTCAAGGTGGGGGAGGGCAGAGGAAAGCCACGGCGCCTTAGCGGAGCAGGGCAGGAGAAAGCACACTGGCCACATCTCCCCGTGAGAAGGCACCTGCAGGTGGCAGGAGGAGAAGACAGCCAAGGCCCTGTGCTGCTGAGACCACCAGGGTTCAGGGAGCTCCCTGCGCCCGGAATCCTCCTGCGGATCTCAGCTCCCGAACGCCCTGGGACGCACACCTCTCCTCCTAGCAATCCAACGCTTACTATGCAGGGATGCCTGCTTCCAACTCACCAGCTGCTCGCCCTGCCATCTCATCAGTGCTGTTTCCCAGCTTTGAACCTGGTCGAGTCAGCGCCGCTTGAACACGTGGGCCTGAAGCTCAGCGACTTCCGCCTGGCCCAGGAGTCACCGCGCCAAGGTCCCTCTCAGAAGACACTGGCGTCCTGGAGGCTGGGTACTATCCGTCTTTGAATGAATCACTGTAGGCTGCCGAAATAGCTCAGTTGGGAGAGCGTTAGACTGAATGAATCACTATAGGCAGGGGATTGAGGCTTCGATTGATGCCACCCTCAGGCTGTAGTCAGCTCCATTGGAGCCACCTGCATCCAGAGTGAGCAGATACAGATTCCCAGGGAATACTGAGGGCCACTATGCATAGACCAAGTGGAGCCCGAGGCAGCACAGACTCACCACACACCTCAACCAGCACCGGCCCTTGCCTCTCCATCGTCACCTAGCACAGCCATTGGGAACCTTGAGCGTTAGGACAGAACACACACAGAGGCCCTGCTGTCGTGCAGTGTGCTGGTCCCGATGATGGGCACTCCCAGGCTGGGGATTGCTCTGTGGGGAGAAACATAAGTAGCTGATTGCCGAGGGCTGTTTCAGTCTCTGCCAAATCACTCATTAATTTCTGTGGTCACCAGATCACACATACACAACTCAAGGAGGCAAGCAATGTCCATGACTACCTCTGACAGCAACACAGGTCTCAGAGGGTGCCTGACAAGGGGACAGGGAACCTAGCAAGGACGCTAGGTGGTAGAAGGTGTTAATTACCACTTTTTTTTTTTTTTTTTTTTTGGACAGGCAGAGTGAACAGTGAGAGAGAGACAGAGAGAAAGGTCTTCCCTTTGCCGTTGGTTCACCCTCCAATGGCCGTTGCGGCTGGCACCGCGCTGATCCGATGGCAGGAGCCAGGTACTTCTCCTGGTCTCCCATGGGGTGCAGGGCCCAAGCACTTGGGCCATCCTCCACTGCCCTCCCTGGCCACAGCAGAGAGCTGGCCTGGAAGAGGGCCAACCGGGACAGAATCCGGCGCACCGACTGGGACTAGAACCCAGTGTGCCGGCGCCGCAAGGCAGAGGATTAGCCTAGTGAGCCGCAGCGCCGGCCACCACTTTGTTAATCCATTGTAGAACAAGGCCTGTTTTCCATACAAAATGTCATTTGTTTCAAGTGAACACTTGCATTCCCCTCCCCTTTGTGCAAAGCAATAAACTGAATAAAGTAATCCCCCGTGATTCCCACCTGGTTCTCCTGTTAAACACATGATCCAGTCAAATCATAACGAGCGGTTCATTAGGAAGAAATGCTTGTCCTTCCGCAATGAGAAATCCTGAAGTTGACAGAGCAGTAAGAAGACACAGTGAGACCTTCACAACTTCCCAGGAAAGACAACCTTCTTCCTCAAAGTGACTCAGTTCTGCTCCTGTCTAACTCACCACTGGAAAGTCCCACAGCCAGCCTCTGTGGGATCCTAGGAGGACTCCCGCCTGGGAACCGGGTCTCCTGATGAGCTGGAACCGACAGCGGACAAAGGTGGGCACAGGAGCCTGAGTGCACGGGCCAAGGACTCAAGTCCCGCTGGCATAGAAGGTGCTGCAAGCCAGCGGTCAGCGGGGACAGGGGAAGAAAGAGCAGGCTGTGGGTTTCGGCAGCTCGGGCTATAATCCCAGCCCTGATCATCAGCTGGCTGCCCTCTCTTGTTAAGCTGAGTGTTTTCATCTGTAAAATGATGATTAAAAGCTCCTACCTTCTAGAACTGTGTTAGAAACAGGACCATCCACGTCTGGATTGGGCTTTTTGACTTGTGTTGTGCTTTTGTTGCTGTCGTCGTTGCTTTTTTAAGTGCCCAGGAGGTAAAGTTTGGTGTGAACTTGCTTCTGCCAGGAGAAAGGCTGGCATTGACAACATATTGTTACCTACCTGAAACTGTGGACCAGCTTCCTGGAGAAATCCAGGAAATGCACCAGAAGCAGGTGCCACATCAAGTTATTTACTTGCAGCAAATAAGGAGGCGAGGGGGAGCAATTTCCAAAGCTGTGACTCCACTAGCCATCTTATTTTAGGGGGAAATGGATCTGTGAGAGGAGAGGGCCTTGTCATCACATGTAAGCGTGGCTATAAGTGCAGAAACATGTGTCAGCATGGGTGTGTGTTAGGGTGACAAGGCTTAAGCTCTCCTGGGGTGGAGAGCTTAGTGTTAGGATGCTGCAGAGTGACCTCTGGGTACTCTCCAACCCGTATGTGCAGGCAGAGCTCTCGCACTAGGGATGGACTGGTCCAGGGCGGCTGGCGATTACATCTCTCCCCGGAATGTGACTGGAAACCTGAAAGACAACTTCGGAGAACATCAAGTACTTTTAGGGTCTTGACATAGAAATGAGTCATAGTAAAGACTTCAGAGGAGCCTTTGGGGCACAGATGGTGATGCCACAGCCTTCAAGGGAGCCAGGGGCATGCTGTTGGATAACTCGGGCTGCACTGGAATGAGGAAAACAACTAGCATTTCGGTCTCCTTTGCCTGCCAGCACGGAGCAGCCAGCGAGCAAATTCAACATCCTCATCGTAGAGCATTTGTGCTTCTGATTTAGATGATTTTGTTTTTCTAAATCTGGCTCATGGACGCAATAACAACGATCTTCACATAACCCAGAAAGGAAAAATCCAGAGCATTGTTAACAGGGACAGCTCCTACTTATGGAGGCTGCACTGGGCACCTGTTCTGCCTGCTTTATTCAAATCATCTGTGTTAACAGTTCTCTGTGCTCATTTTACAGACGGGGAAATGGAGGCTCAAGGACACAGGGTCACCTTCCTAAGCTTCAACCACAAAGCTTGTTTCCTTAAACTTGGCAGCCTCCAAAATATTTTTTCCATTTTTTTATTTAACTTCAAAGGCGGAGAGAATCTTCCATCTGCTGGTTCACTGCCGAAATGCCCCCAACAGAGCAGGGCTGGGTGAGGCTCAGGCTCAGGCCAGAGCCAGGTGCTCAGTTTGTTTCTCCCACGTGGGTGGCAGGGCCCCAGGCTCGGAAGCCCTCACCTGCCGCCTTCCAGAGTGCACATTAGCAGGAGGCTGGAATTAGGAGCGGAGCCGGAGAGCAAGCCCGGGCATTGGGACGGGATGGGATGTGGACGTGCCAAGTGGTGCCGACACTGCTCTGCCAAATGCCCACCCCCAAAATACTTGAAACAAATTATCACTAACATCTAAAACTTTTTAAAAAACTTTCTATTTGAATCAGTGCATTCTCGTGATACTTGAGGACAGATTACCTGTGAGTTCAGGCTGATGTATCTCTGACCGTTCCAGGTTCTCGCTGGTCTGTTTCCAGGCGATGCTCAGGGACTAGAGGTCTCTTGGGATCTCTCTCCTTTCTCTGCAAAAGCCAGAACTTTCGGCAAGGAAGGCAAGACCCACCCAACAAGCATCTGTGTCCATCAGAACGCTTTCTATTACAAGTTAAGAAGCCTTCAGACTGGCTTTACCAAAAACCCAAAAAGTGTTAGCCTTGGAAACCGAAGCAGCCCAGGGGAAGCCTGTGGCGTCAGCAATGGCTGGCTCCCTCTCTCCCTGACACCTCTGCATCTCGTGGCTCTGCTTTCCAGATCTGGTCCTTCCTCAGGCTGGCGCCCTCTCCTCTTGGATGCACACTGGCTGCCAGAAACGCCAGGAGCAGAGCCCCCCGTTTCCAGTGCCAACGTCAGGATGATCGACAGCTGACCCTGACTGCCTGGCTGCCTCACGTGTTCATCTGTGATTCAATCACTGTGGCCAAAGGGAGGAAATGGGAAATGCGCTGATCGGCCAGACTAGGTCATGGGACCCACTGTTGTCAGAGGTGACGTCAGCACATGACTAGAGAGTTGGGGACAGAGGGTACCCCTTAAGAGAAACTTGGATATTGTCAACAGCAGAATGAGGAGTGGATGCTTAGCAGCGGGACTCAGCCCAATAGATTCCTTTTTTTTTTTTTGACAGGCAGAGTGGACAGTGAGAGAGAGAGAAAGGTCTTCCCTTTGCCGTTGGTTCACCCTCCAATGGCCGCCGTGGCCGGTACACTGCGGCCGGTGCACTGCGCTGATCCGATGGCAGGAGCCAGGTACTTCTCCTGGTCTCCCATGGGGTGCAGGGCCCAAGCACTTGGGCCATCCTCCACTGCCCTCCCTGGCCTCAGCAGAGAGCTGGCCTGGAAGAGGGGCAACTGGGACAGAATCCAGCGCCCCAACCAGGACTAGAACCCGGTGTGCTGGCGCCGCAAAGCGGAGGTTTAGCCTAGTAAGCCGTGGCGCCGGCTTTCAATAGATTCCTAAGTAGACCCCAGGCGTATGGAGTGACAAGACGTAATATTAGAAATCAAGACGGTCCCTAAAATCCAGGCCAGATTCTAGCCCTACATTCCAGCCAAGTATGGATTTAATCAGTTAACACAAAGCAGCTCTTACTCAGTATGCCAGGGCCCATACCTGTGCCTCCAGAGTAATGGAACCAGTGTCAATCATCCATCTTTCCCTGCACCCACTTGATCGTGACCTTGCATATTCCAAGATTTGGAACAGAGGAGCCATCAAAGACACTAAAGGCGGCAGAGGCAAGCAGACTCAAGTTTCCAGCATACTCTAAAGAGCGAGCGGAGGATAAAGGCTCTCCTCACATGGTGCCCATATGGTTTACACACTGCATCCCTGGAATTTATGTGAAATCTGCAGCCAGGGGCACGGGTGATGTGGAAGGAACCAACCAATCGCCTTTCTGAGACTGGAACCCGCTGAGGATATGACCTCCACCAGGTGCTGAGGAATGAGAGAGGTCATTGTCAGAGGGAGCCAGCAGCACGGCTCAAGGCAGAATCTGGTTTTGGTTGGGTGAAACTGTGAGCACAGCTCTTGTACTGTTAGTTGAATGTGCTATTATAGTCCAAAAGTGACGAGGAAGAGATGCAAAACGATGGCTAGGGAATGTTTTCGAAGTGCAGATCAACAGTCCACTCTCAATCAGAATCTCCTGCACATGTCCATGGGTTAAGCAAGTCTCCTAAACAAATTCTCTTGGCATTCAACTCTTTATTCAGAAAACAGCCTGGATGACGGCTAAAGTGCATTTCAAATCCAAAACATAACAACTAGAATTTTCTTAGGAAAGGCAGCTGTTAACCACAGTGTCATCTCGGCCCAGAAACCTGACTTCAGCCCACACTCACCTCCGCCCACATTAGCACCACGTGGCCGTCCATGTTCTCTGGGTGACGACAGTGATGACGGTGGTGGTGGCAGTGGCTACAGACACTGAACCCTTCCTGCACCTGACGTACTTCTTCACGCAAGTGCTTCGTGTGGCTTATGTTTAAGACCCCAATTATATCTACTTAACAGAGGAAAATAATAAGGGATAGAGGAAATATGCAATCTGCACAAGGCCACAGCCACCAAGTGGCTCCCTCATGCCCATGCTTATCAGCCGTGGGGTCTGTGGACATGACAGGAAGCAGCTCCATTTTCTCACCGTCAGCAATAAGCCAGCTGTCCATCGAAGCATCGTCAGCATTCTCATGTGGCTATGCACGAGCAAGCCACATGCAGGTCAAGACAGAACTAGGTAAAGACAGGACTAGGGTGATGGAAATAACCATGTGACAGTAACTTCCTTAGATCCCCACAGAGCATTTGTGAACAGGTGGAGCGAGAGAACGGCAAAGATTCACTTCTGCTGCCCACTGATGCTGGGAGTGCAAGGGTGCATGCATCCTGTGCCAGGCTCTGGCTCTGCCACTTAGCCAGTTTTTTGGGTCATTTTTTGGGTAATTCCTGGGACATTCATTATCTTCTCAGGGTAAGCGTCACTTCTGTAGACGGGAACGGCATCCTGCAGCTTGCATTGAGGGAGAGCGATACAAAACATCCACCATTGCACGTTAGCGTGGGCAAGTGCTGCCCAATGATAGCAGCACACTGACGTGTGTCAGAATCCCAGGATGACTGCACCACGGCACAATCAACAGGAGACAACAGGAAACGTGCAGTTCAGAGATACCCACTTTATCTCTGCAAGAACTAATCTCGACTACCCCAAATGTGCCACTTCCTCTTTTCTGGAACAGAATAATTTTATCACCTATGAGAACTCACAACTCACGAAGTTGCTGTTGATCCCCTCTCACTTGCAGAGATGTTTTCAGATCTCAACCAGCAGCAGCCCTGCCACCAGTGAGCACAGGTGAGCTGGGACAGGTCAGGTGATTTACTGATGCCCTCACCCACATGATCTCAAAACTGTGTCTTCTTTTTTTCACTCCTCAAATGCCCACTACAGCCAGGGCTTGGTCAGGTCAAAGCTGCGGGCCAGGAACTCAATCCACATCTAGGTGAGTGGCAGTGACCCACCGAGGATACACATTAGCAGAAAGCTAGAGTCAGGAGCCAGGGCTGGGACTCTAACCCAAGTACTCTAATGCCTGACGTCATTGTCTTAACTGCTGGCTCCGGAAATGCCTCTTCTCCATTTATCAAGAAGCTGATGTGGAATGGGTCATCACATCTCAGGGAAGTATTCTTGACAGCATCAGCTTCCCCAGCACCACAGCTCTCTCTAAAAACAGCCCGCACTCCCTCGAAAAGATTGACCAGGGAGAAGGTGGGAAGGCTCGTGTCCTAGCCACCAGCTGATGGCAACCAGTGCCCATCTGAACCTGCTCAAGCAAGGGCATGGGAGAGAACAAGAAGGTTGCTGTGCTAGGTCATCCAGTTTTGGGTTGGCTCATTATGCAGCAACAGACGACTAAAACCAGACAGAACAATCAGATAATTTAAGAGGTTCAACATTTAATCGGTTAAGAGACCACACATCAGGAATTGCCAGAAATCATTACTTTCAACAACTCCATCCAAAATGATTTTTCTAAGTTGAAAGCAAAAGCCAATTTTCAAACGAGATTGGAATCTACCAAAATGTTCTGTTGCTTGGTGTATTTTAGACTTAGCCTGATTTCCGTTTAATGGGAAATGGTGAAGCCCACCAGTAAACAACGCCTCACATGGGATCAGCCTTCAGGTTTCAAAGCCCTCCGTGTTTTCTTTCATTATATCCTTAAAATAAAACTGCGAGGTGGTTGTTTTCTTGCAAATTTCAGAGACAAGGTGAGAGAGGCCCCTGGCGGGCGAGGACACTCCAGTTACCTGATGGCTCCAGCACACGCCTGTGCCCTCCTGGGTTCACCAGGTCTCTCGATGGTGAGTGTGGCAGGAAGTTGCCAACCTCCTGACACACAGCTGAATGATTTGTGATGCCCATGGATGCTCCCTAGGGAGCATCTCAGCTGAACATGCCAGTCCTTGCTTGCGAGAACACCAAGCCCACCAAGCAAGAACGCTGGCACTTTTATCAAATACCAGTAAGTGCTCCTCTGGGACATTAACTGTCTCATACAATTTCATAATAAGCTGAGCCAGTATTTATCCTTTGGTGAAAACAAGAGGTCTTAGGAAGAGCAGCCGAAGATGCTGACCAATCATTTGGCAGGAGTTAGCAGCAGCTCCCACTGAGCTCATAAAAGCCCATTTCTAGGAAAATGGAACTGGGGCTTCTTAGAACACATCACTCATCTCAGAGAATGGTGACAGTATAGATATTTATACTCCCGAGTTTTCACTTCCAGGCTTTGTGTACCTACCTTACATCAGGCAATCTTAACTGACTTAATTAATCTGTTAGCTTCTAAATGGAAAAGCCAGAAGAGCCTACTGTCTGACATCACTCTAAGAATCAAAACACATTTTTTAAAAGTCAAATCTCCCTTGTGCTAAGAACAAACCCCAAGGGCCTGATCAACCGCTTTATTTCCCTGAGACAGAAAGGCAGTTCTGCAGCTGTTACTCAGGAAGCCAGAGGGCCTCAGCCACCCATGAAGGGAGATAAAGGGGCCGTATGCACGGGCTGGTTCATCTTAGATCTCATGGAAGTCGGGCAGACACAGAGCACAATTCTCTACACTCAGGGAACCTTTTCCAAAGCACAGATGTTTTCCTAACTGTGAACGCTGGCTGACTTGTCCACGCCCGTTTTCAGCGCTCAGCACAGCCCGAGCTTGGAGCGGCTTGAACCCCGTAACTTGGGGCTGGTGCTCACTGCTACGGGGAAAACAGATCTTCAGCTGGACAGAAATGATTCAGTACTACGCAAAAATGTTTCCGTTTTGGCAATGTTCCCGAGATAAAGATGTCTTTCTGGCTCTGAGCATTCCTAACTGTCCCCGAGACCCTTTTGTAAAAAACATATTTTGAACTCTTTGTGATGATGGTGATATGTGACAGTAAACCCCTAGGGATTTTCCGGTTGTTCTCATTCCTCAAACAGAAAGCTGACTCACTTTTCGGGTTAAGGCCTCAGTGTTTTCACTAGGGGGTTTCTATTAAATCTCCACTGGAATCACACAAAATCAAATTTCAGATCTAAGATAAGGCTTTTTCTGTCATAAACAGACCTGAGGAATGAAAGCTGTCGTGGACTTCACAAATCACTTGGAAGTTTTATGGCCAGGAATGCAATATATTGAACTTCAGCTAATTTAGTGAAGTTCAGTTCATTTAGTGTGGAAATGCAAGATTGACTAAGATTTTTAAAACATTCCATTCCTATTAAAATGCTAATTTCAGTTCATTTTCTGATATTTTAATTTCCCAGCAATTGAATAGCACTTAATTTTTTAAAAACGATACATATTTCAGCAAATGAAATCAACACATCCAACTTTCATTTACTGTCAGGGTTGGAATGTTGAATTCTACCTTAACCGACATTCTCTCATTAAGTAGCCCAAGGAGCCATCAAAACTGTCAGTAAAAACCCAGCTGATGAAAGGAACAAGGGACCGTTTTGAGCCTCTGGGAGGGAGTGGGAATCCATCAGAAAGGTTAAGCTTCGTATATTTTTTTAAAGTGTATTTGTATGAATAGAGAAAAAGAAGTTTCCCAATAATCATGAATGAGATACTGTTATATAAGACAAAAAAGAGCACTATTTCTGTACCATTAATGTTTCTAACACATGCTTTTCTTTTAAACCAAACATTCATGGTGTCTGCAAGGTCCAATAATCAGAAAAACACAAAAGTATTTCTAACTTCCTTGCTCCAGTGTTTTCGGTCTCCAAGCCTGTACAACAATGCTGACGCAGTGAACTGACACCACAGCTACCCAGGAGTGCATGGCGAGCTTCACCACGCTGAGTGGGTGCCCGCCAGGCTGCACCCATGTGTCAGTGTCCACTGCGAGCATCCTGAATTGAGGCTCCCTAAGGGATAGAAATCAGCCGGCGCCGTGGCTCACTAGGCTAATCCTCCGCCTTGCGGCGCCAGCACACCGGGTTCTAGTCCCAGTCGGGGCACCGGATTCTGTCCCGGTTGCCCCTCTTCCAGGCCAGCTCTCTGCTGTGGCCAGGGAGTGCAGTGGAGGATGGCCCAAGTACTTGGGCCCTGCACCCCATGGGAGACCAGGAGAAGCACCTGGCTCCTGCCATTGGATCAGTGCGGTGCGCCAGCCGCAGCGCGCCGGCCGCGGCGGCCATTGGAGGGTGAACCACTCTGCCTGTCAAAAAAGAAAAAAAAAAAAGAACTCCAGGCCCCCGGATGCCCCCGACTTAGCAGCCCTGTAGAAAACCATATTTTATGAAACTCACGCCATTCTTCAGATCAGACCTGTAGTGACTCAAATGCTGCCTCTAATATCACTGTCATTGCGGAAGCGCCCGGCGCACTCTCCTCTGAGCCACTGGGGTTTTAGAGTTGCCTTTGGCCACGCCATCTTTGCATGGAAATCAGGGGCATCCATGTTGTGGCTGTGATCCTCAATAGCCATGGGACTTCAGGCAAATTCCTGACTTCTCTTGTCTTGGTTTCCTCATCTACAACACGTTGAAGGCTGCGGCAGAGATGTGGTGTTAGTGTGCCTGGCACTGGGGCAGGGGTTCCGGGGCAGTGGGTTAAGCCACCACTTGCAACACCAGCACCTCACACTGGCATGCTGCACAGAGTACTGGCTATGCTGCTTCCAATCCAGACCCCTACTCATGCTCCTTGGAAGCACCAATGGTGGTGCAAGCCCTCGACTCCCTGCTACGCCACGGGAGATTGGGATGGGGCTCGGGGCTGAACTGGAAGCAGGGGAGCCAGGACTCAAACCAGGCATCCTGATACGGGATGAGGGTGCCCCATGTGGTGTTTCAAGTGCTACACCAAGTTGCATTGTATCAGGTATTACTAGACACGAGATGGTTTAAATTATACAGAAGGATATATGTAGATTACATGCAAATACTCTGCTTTTATATAAGGAACTTAATAAGCATCCTTGGAGTTTTATAACCAAGGACATTCTGGGTCCAACCCTTGCAGAAAACAAGACGACTGTCCTCCTTGTGCGTTCCCGCTGAGTGAATGCAGGGCTTCGTGGGCCACCTCCCACCACCACGTCCAGTTGACTGCTGATCTGCTGGTATAACTGTATGAGCCACATGTAAATTTCTCCCCAGGTCTTCTCCCTCTCTCTCTGATTGGTCCTGCCCAAGCTGAAATGAGCAGGAAGCACTCACCGACTACCCAAGCAGTCCACTGTTCACACCTCTGCTGAGTGAGGTCTTCCACAGCAGGCATTAAATCTACACCTGACAGCCCCTCACACGCTCAGCTTTGCCACACCAGGCTGAGCTGCATTAATAAGCCACTTGGTTATACTTGGTTATGATGCAACAGCGGTCATTTCTGTGGTCACTGTGCTATCGTTAAATATCTAGTGACCACCTACAGGATCTGGGAAATGAGAATGGTGCCTCTAGTGGCAGGATTTGGTATCAACCAGGGAGACAACCTTTGCCTGTGCAGCTAGTTTTTGCCAAAGCAAGCGAGGGTCTCAGGGAAACAGAGGGCTTCTTCCAGGCCACCGTGGGGTTGAGGCAGACCTCCACCTGCAGAGTTCTCATCGCAAGACCTTTCCAGGTGAACTGTTACTTGAACGTCAGATTCTAGGAGAGCACACTAAGTCACGGAGGCAGTGACCATCAAAGACTCCCTGCTGGTGACTGGATCTGTCACTTCCCAGGAGGTTCCCATTCATCTTTCACAAAACAAGCGAATGCCTACTTTATCGTTCACACATGCAGAAGTGCACACACACAGCACCCAGACTTCTTGGAAGGAAAATAAACTTTCGGTTTACTCATCAAAAACAGCAAGTAACAAAAACCCTCATCAGTTAAATAAAAAAGTGACATTCTTTATTTTATCAGACCTCCTTAGACATTACATTGCATTCGTCTGCATGGTCATGTTCTTCAGGAAGATCCTTTGTTCCCTTCTGCCCTCCCACCCCCTCAATTACGTTGATGGGCTCATCTCCAAAATGAAGATTTAAAAAAATCTTCCTTAATGCCATTTTTTAAATTGACCAATCCAGATTTTTTTCTTTGTCTCTTACATATTAAACTTAGATGTCCCATGTGGAGATTTCATCAGCACATTTTCAAAACAAATCGAAAGTTAAGCCCTAAGTAAGCGTTTCAAGGCCGAGACGTGCCATTGTATTTCTGGGAATTTAAGAATCACCGTGTTGCACCAAAAAAGCAGGATTCAGTTCCAGAAGCAAATTCTTATCCTGGGCTTTATCATGAAGTCTAACATAGTTCATTTCCACAGTAATGACTTCACACAAGCAGTGTTCTGTTCTTCTGAAGGTTCACTTGGACTGCCTCAGCCTTAATTCCTGAAAGTCAATGACACCATCTTTAATCAAAGAGCCAGGGTAGACTAGAAAGTGGAGCAATGCCAGCAAGAGAAAATTCTTGGCTTCTAAAAAGGAAAACGTTGTAAGGAATAAAAACGAATCAAATCACGTAACTTTGTACATGCTGGAAATAGCCAATGTGCCACCAACACAATTTTCAAAAAAATGTCTGAAGGTTTGGATCCATGTACACAGTCTCCCCTGTCTGTGTAGCTACCTTTGCTACTAACCACACATCTTTCCCATATCTGCTATTCATTACGAAACTTTTAACCAGAATTTTTGGCAATAAGCTTCTTATTAAATAAAACAAGCCTCATAAAAGCATTATCATTGACGTCGGAAAACTGAATTGGGAGTCTTTCTGAAATATGTGTCATCTTCAAAGAATTGCCTTTTCCTTCATAAATCAGCAGTGCTCCATCTTTAAACAAATCACGACCCGGTACAATCTTCACTCACACGTTCAAATGTTCTCTTCGTCCAACATCTTGTTGATGCCATCACAAAGTTTCTGTAAGTGGGGTTTGAAATTTCCGAAAGGATTATACAAGGCAGCCAAGAAATCACAATCTGAGAAATGGTCAAAGACATTATTAACGCGTCCGTGCGACTTGGCGGTGAGGTGACGCTGAATGATCTGGTGCAGCAGCTCTCTGCACTCGTTCAGCAGCCTGGACAGCACGTTCCGGTCGAAGGTGTAGTCCACCTGGTGGAAGCTGACCACCGTCATGGCCAGCTGGTGGACCTTCTTCTTGAACTTCTCCATGAGGGCCAGCTCGTCCTGGTTAAACTGGTTGTTCCTGTAGAGAATGGCCAGCTTGATGACAGTCTTGATGAGGTCCTTGATGATCTTCTCGGCCTCCTTCTTGCTCTGGGTGTACTCCCGGGTCACCCTGTACAGCTCGTCCAGCACCTCGCTGCTTGTGTCATCTATCAAGGTGGTGGCGATGGACTTGGACACCATCTTCCCCAAGATCTTCTTTTGCGCCTGAACGGCCAGGTTTTTGGAGTTGAAGACATCTGTGGCCACTGCAAAAGAGAAAAAAAAGGAGTGGGGGGGGAGACCATTACATATCGCAAGAGAAGCAAATTTTAAAACAGTTATTATCAGGGAGTACTTTTCCCCTCTCATTTCCCCATTATTTGTGGCTTGTCTCCCACTACTTTCCACATTTCCAGGCACTGTGGAATCGTTCAGGTGAACGATCTTTAAGGTCTTTGGCAATTCAATTACCTTCTGTTATACAGTTAATACCTTCTTTAGAAGTTCAAGGTTATAATGTCTTTAAAAAACAATTTTCACCTTTATAAAACAGTATGTCTCATCAGACACTAAGATTTTACGCCATTTTCCCTAGTCAACTTTATTAAAAAAAAAAAATGCATTGAGAAGATCAAGTCTATACTGGTCCACTGGGCAATGAACAGCAAGGGAAGCAACAGAAAGAACCCCACCTAAATCAAGAAGGAGAAGTGGCAAAGCAATGGCAATGAGTAAAAATGGCAAATTCATGGAAGCAAATCAAAGGGGAGCCCTGTTTCACAACCCAGTTATAAAAAGGCAGATTTCCCAAGACGCTGGCCAGCACACTCCAGCTGTGCTGCCCTGACCACTTCGGATTTCAACACTCAGAAGGTTTTGAAAGAAATACCACTCGGAGATCTCACTGTCACCTGCTGTTTCTGATGCACAGCCCCTCCCCTCAAGATTTTATACATTTTGAGGAAATAACCACTCCTCACGAGCGAATGAAATGTGGAACACAAAGAACCTGAACTCTGAAACCGCCGCTGCTTAGAGTTCATTTTTGCAATTCCTGTAACTTTGCATTTTTTTTTCTGACAGGCAGAGTTAGACAGTGAGAGAGACAGAAAGAGAGAGAAAGGTCTTCCTTCCGTTGGTTCTCCCCCCAAATGGCTGCTATGGCCAGCGCGCTGAGCTGATCCGAAACTAGGAGCCAGGTGCTTCCTCTTGGTCTCCCATGCGGGTGCAGGGCCCAAGCACTTGGGCCATCCTCCACTGCACTCCCGGGCCACAGCAGAGAGCTGGCTTGGAAGAGGGGCAACCGGGACAGAATCCGGCACCCCGACCGGGACTAGAACCCGGGGTGCTGGCGCCGCAGGCAGAGGATTAGCCTAGTGAGCTGCGGTGCCGGCCAACTTTGCATTTGACAGATGTGTGAGACAGACATATTAACGGACCGTAAGCAGTGCTCCTAGCTTAGAACCAGCATCTGTCCATCCGCTGAAAGACATTCTCGACCTACCTAGCAACGGTGCCCTCACACATGTCAGTATTTCAACCTGAAACACGAACTGAAACTGCAGAAGAAGAACTGGAATCCACTCTGAGAACGAAAAGGAAAGTGAGAAAGCCTGAGAGCGGCCAACTCGAGGGGGAGGGTTTCCAAGCCACCTTACGTTTTCATCGCTTGAGCAGTTGTCTTTCTATGGCTACTCTTCAATGATCTGCCAAAGAGAGCAAAGACTGATTCCCACGAAAGCATCTGTGCCACAGAAGCAGCACACGTGGCGTTCACAGCACAGAAGCGGCACACGCGGCGTTCACAGCACACAAGTGGCACACGCGGCGTTCACACCGCAGAAGCGGCACACGCGGCGTTCACACTGCAGAAGCGGCACACGTGGCGTTCACACCACAGAAGTGGCACACGTAGCGTTCACACCGCAGAAGCGGCACACGCGGCGTTCACACCACAGTACGGACCAGGCCACCCTTCATCTCAGAACTGCCGAGAACGCAGCACAACACAGAGCCCTGACTGACGGAGGGGCGGGTCCCTGGTCTCCTCACACACAGCCCCTAACTAGATTTCACCGGGCAGGGGCTGGTTCCTAAGACCCCCTGTGCTCCTCTATCAAGGCCGGACTTGCATGTTGGCACCTCTTCCCAGCTCCTTATTAAACCTCCAGGTCCTGCTTCATTTCAAACAGAAAGGGAACACAGGAACTCCAGGTGCAGCACAGGGAGGGGCACGAAAGGTGAAACCTCCCACCAACCAGGCAAGCTCATTCCCCGGGCGCTGCCACCCAGCCTGGGCCCGGACAGCGACTCTGGGCTCGGGGCCTGCATACTAGTCCCAGAGAAGCTCCCACCTGGGTTCTGGGAAACCCAGGACAGCGCACTGGGACACACGCACGCAGCAGACTTACTTTCCAGGGATAAAGAAGGCTCTGTCGGGGCCAGCTGGGGGCTGTGGCGCAGGCTCACTGGCCAGCAATGCGCCGTCTGTGATCATGAAATGTGATTTTTTTTCCTTACAAATTAACCGGCTCGCTCCTCTCCTGCTCAGGCTCGTCTGTGAGTTCCTCAGCCTCTCCCGGGTCCCTTAAAGGCCTGGTATATCTCAGGGTTAGTCCTGGACCAAGGTTTTCCCTTCAGTGTGATCTCATGCACTCCCAGGGCCTCAGGTACTGCCCAGGTGCCAAGTGCCAAGGACTCCCACAGTAACAAGGCAGCCTTGACCTCGGCTCCTGACTCACACTCAAATGCGTTCAAGCTGTTCCTTCTCCTTGGCTGGTTTGCAGGCATCTCACATGCAGCAGGTCCAAATGGGAATCCTTTTCTGAGTCTCTCTTGTCCTCACAGACAATAGCATCCTCTGCTCCAGTCAGAGGCCCGGGGTCACCCCCATACCAACCTCTCTGTGCCCATTCCATGAGCAAGCTCTGCCCATGCTCCCTGTTCCCCGGCTCTCTAAATTCTGAACACTTCCCTCCATCAAGGCCAAGCCCCTTTCCAATCCATTTCTACACAGAAGCCAGAGTTTTTAGCATACGTGCTGCCAAAGTGAGCACAGAAGCCAGAGCTTTAAAAACTAGAAAATGATGACCCATTTAAGTTCTCCTTGTTCCTGAAATCCTCATTTTTTGCTCACATTAAAAAAAAAAAAAGATTTATTTAGGGGCAGGCATTGTGACATAACAGGTTAAAGCTGTGATGCTGGCATCTCATATGGGTGCTGGTTTGAGTCCTGGTTGCTGCACTTCCCACTCAGCTCCCTGCTAATGCATGTGGGAAAGCAGCTGAAGATGGCCCAAGTGCTTGGACCCCTGCACCCCAACATGGGAGACCCGGATTAGGCTCCTGGCTTCAGTGTGTCCCAGACCACTGCGGCCATTGGAGGAATGAACTAGAGGATGGAATATCTCTCTCTTTCTCTAATTCTGCTTTTCAAATAAATAAATTTTTAAGACTGCAGGGCAGGTGCTGTGGTGTAGAGGGTAAAGCCTCTGCCTGCAGTGCAGGCATCCCATATGGACGCCAGTTCGAGTCCTGGCTGCTCCACTTCCAATCTGGCTCTCTACTATGGCCTAGGAAAGCAGAAGAAGATGGCCTAAGTGCTTGGGCCCCTGAGAGACCTGGAGGAAGCTCCAGGTTCTTGGCTTTGGATTGGTGCAGCTCCGGCCATTGTGGCCATTTGGGGAGTGAACCAGAGGACAGAAGTCCTCTCTTTCTGCCTCTCCGTAACTCTGCCTTTCAAATAAAATAAACAAATCTTTAAAAATAAATAAAACATTTAAAAAAGATTTATGTATGTATTTATTAGAGGGAGGGAGGGAGAGAGGGAGGGAGAGGGGGAGAGGGGGAGAGAGAGAGAACTTCCATCCACTGATTCACTCCCCAAATAGCTGCAAGAGTCAGGTATGAGCCAGACTGAAGCCAGGAGCCAGGAACTCCATCTGGGTGTCCCACAGGGGTGGCAGGGACCCAAGCACTTGATCTGTCCACATTTTGTTGTCTGCTTCTCCCGACTAGGATCTAAGCTCTTCTGTCTCCCATCCGCTGGGTCACCCCTGGGACTGGAGGTCCCTGGAAAGAAGTAGCAGTGAGCTGCTACCCCCCACCCCACACTTAAACACTTCTCAATGAAAATATCTTGGCCCACAAAATCAGAGTTCTAAATACACAGGTGAGTGTTCTGAAAGCCAGAGAAAGAGGTATTCGTTTGACTTTGGCACATGCGTGGCTTCCTTGTAAGTATGCTTTAGTATGTGGTCTCCCTTAATGCCAGCTGTAAGTCCTTTAAAAAAGATTTATTTATTATTTATTTGAGAGTTACAGAGAGGGAGAGGGAGAGACACAGAGAGGTCTTCCATACACTGGTTCACTCCCCAAATGGTCACAACTGCCAGAGCTGGGCCCATCTGAAGCCCAGAGCTTCTCCCACGGCTCCCGTGTGGGTGTAGGGGCCCAAGCACTTCCATGCTTTCCCAGGCCATCAGCAGGGAGATGGATAGGAAGTGGAGCAGCTGGGACTCAAACCAGCGCCCATTTGGAACGCCAGTGCTACAAGTGGAGGCTTAACCTACTGTGCCACAGTGCCGGCCCCCCCTTTTAAAGAGCAAAGAGGTGTGTGCACACTGGGGAATACAACACAAACGTTAGAGTCTACACAAAGTGCAGCAGTTCTGACTCACACAAGCCCTCTGCTGCTTCTGGCTGGTCCTGGGTTGAAATATGTGACAGAGAGAGGGGCCACAGGCCTGGCCTGTCCCAGGACAGGGGACAGAGAGAGTGCTCAAGGCACTGATTCAGTGTTATATCTATGAGGATGATTTCACTTGTGTTTTGGAAGAGACATGTAAGTTACTGACTAATGGAAAACAATGCCGCCTATCAAACATACACAAAGAATCACTACTGTGTTAATCTACTGAAGACTGGTCGATAGAAATAGTGTCAATTTCTTACCCCCGCCCTCTTTGTTTTTGTATCTCTTCCAGTGGCTTCATCAAATAGTCCCTTTTGGCAACGTTTGTTGTCAAGCAAACTGATGTTTAGGGAATCCTGGTTTTAGCATTGACAACTATATAGCTGATGGCAAAAATACACCAACTCAGAATGTGCTCAGAAGGAAAAAAGTGGGGGGAGGAGGGGAGCTTTTAATCGCCTTAATGAATGAAAATCTACAGTTTTCCGAAGATTAGCAAAATGCTCCATAACAGAACTATTCCAAGAGTTTGCTAACACGGCGAAGTATAAAGGTCTCTCTATTTACATTCCCACCAGTGAACACATCATTTTTTCACACTCCAATCTGTTATACTTGGAACTGGTAAGCGGTTACTTCAGATGCACACATCCCTGCAAACGCCTGCCCAGTTACACGCATGGAGGCCAGGGGGCCCGGTATCAGGAAGGAAGGGAAAGAAAATGTGCAGAGCAGATACGTCAAACCGTGCCTCTCTTGCGTCTGAGTAACTCCACATCTAATGACAACTGGACAAGGCAGCTTCCATAGCAAAGTGGCTGCAGCCCAACGCAGGCACTGTTACAGGCAGGCTACAGGCTATGGGGACCCCCCAAAAACACGGGACTTAGCAACACTCCAGGAGAAAAGCAAGGAGCATCCGGAAGCCAGGATGTATCTGTGACACTAGCCTGCAAACTCAAAATCCCCAAGAAGTAAATTCAACAGGACAGAGAACAAACAAGGAACAGGAAGAGAGCATAGCAGAGGGCAGGGGCTGTGGCAGGGGCAGGACCTGCCGGGGGCAGTGAGGGACAGAAGCATGAGCAGTGCTCTGGGGAGGATCAACACACCCGACACCGAGTCCACGTTGTATTTGTCTTAAATGCTTATGCATTTATTTGAGAGGCAGAAAGAGAAACACACACACACACAATGGGGAGGGGTGTGGCGCTCGCATCTGCTGGTTCACTCCCCCAGTGTCCACAATGCCCAGGGCTGGGCCAGGCTGCAGCTAAGAGCTGGGAACTCAACCCACTGGTCCCACAGTGGGTGGCGAGAATCCCATCCAGCACCTGCTGCCTCCTAGCGTCCGCATGAGCAGGAAGCTGGAGTCAGGAGCTGCAGCTAGGACAGAAACCCAGGTATTCCGATCCCGGTTGTGGGCCTCTTAACTGGTAACTCAACCCCCAGGCTGAGCACACAACGCGCAGAATGCACCTTTTGCTGTGCACACATTTTCCTGGCTCCAAGTTGTTAAGGATCAGTGATCTGCACCATCACCGGGACAAGCCACATCATTCCCTCTGTGTCCCATACCAACTCTAGAAAAATATTCATATAAAATGGCAATACATGGGGCTGGCATTGTGGCACAGGGGGTTAAACCACTGCCTGCAGTATCAGCATCCCATATGGTCACCGGTTCAAGTCCCGGCTGCTCCATTTTCGATCCAGCTCCTTGTTAACGCACCTGGGAATGCAGCAGAGGGTGGCCGGAGTGCTTGGGCTCCTGCACCCATGTCGGAGACCTGGATGAAGCTCCAGGCTCCTGGCTTTGGCCTGGCCCATGTCAGGGATGAACAAACAGAAGGAAGATTTCTCTGTCTCTTCCTTTCTCTCTCTACCTCTGCCTTTCAAGTAAAATAAATAAATCTTAAAATAAATAAATAAATCCTTAAAAAAAGGCAACACACAAAAGAAGACCTGACTACCCCTCCCTCGAGATCACTGCCTTTAGAACTGAACCACGCTTGGTCAGAGTTAATCAGCTCCTTGTGCAAACATCGTGGAACTGAGAAGCCCAAAACGCCAGATGGCTGTGTGAAAAAAGACCTCACATGGCTTAGTGTATAAGGAGTTAATTTCCTTTTCCATGACGACATTTTGAAATATATCACACAGTAAAACTCTCTTTAGAAGGGAATTTCTCTTTTTTAAAGTATTTGATCTCCTGGTAGCAACAGACTGTGATGAGTAAGACCAGGGCCTTACGCCTGGGAAGACTGGCCCGCTGGGAACAGAACAAAAGCCTGCAAAAGATGGCAGGAGGGGAAGCAGCGTGGACATCCACGTGGAGTGGTGTAAGAGGGGCAAGGTGCACAGGAAGTGGGCCAGAAATAAACGAGTGAAGACCCGCCACTGAAGATCCCCCAAAAGCTGCTGCAACCTCACTGGGAGTTCGAGCAGCACCCGGCAGCAGCAGAGCCCAACAGCAGCGCAGGAAGCCAAGGCCAAAGCCAGGGCCGTACACTGGGTGCGCTGAGTGACTCTGAAGCTCAGTTTTCTCATCTGCTAAGTGGGGGCTCACTTGGAGGTGCTGGGACATCAAGGGGATTGGACGAGTCACAAGGCTGCAAACCCAGCAGTGTGCTAGGCTCACTGACGGCAAGGGAACACTGTTTTACAACCTTAGCTAATCTCACCTGAAACAGGAGTGTAGACTCAAACCCAGTGTTTGCACACACTCTGCCCTCACCACTTACGTCTCCATATATCTCCGATCTGCCAAATCTGTGCACAAGATAAAAGGATGTCCCGAAGCAAACACCGCACAGCCTTCCCTGTGCCTTCACAACAACCCTTAGAATAAGGCTATTATTATGATACCCCTTTTACAGATAAGGTAACTAAGACCCAGAGACATGAAGCTACCTTTTTAAGATTTATTTGTTTATTTATTTGAAAAGCAGAGTTACAGAGAGGCAGGAAGAGCAAGAGCAAGAGTGAGAGAGAGGACAGATCCCCCATCCACTGGTTCACTCCCCAAATGGCCCCAAAAGCTGGAACTGTGCCGATCTGAAGCCAGGAGCCAGGAGCTTCCTCTGGGTCTCCTACTTGGGTGCAGAGGCCCAAGGACCTGGGCCATCCTCTACTGCTTTCCCAGGCCATAGCAGAGAGCTGGATTGGAAGTGGAGCAACCGGGACATGAACTGGCACCCATGTGGGATGCCAGCACTGCAGGTGGTGGCTTTACCTGCTACGCCACAGTGCCGACCTCTCCCCCCCTTAGCTACTTTCTTAAGGCCATATAGTCGGAGAGAAGCAAAAATGAAACTGAACTCAGATATGTTCAAGTCCAAGATATTCTCTGAACAACTACATTACAGTACATGAGCTCTGGAAAAGAAAGCTCCAAGACGGGCATCTGGCCCAGCAGTTACTCCACCTCTTTGCACATCTGCACCCCATATGGGAGTGCCTGGGTTCAAGTCCTGTCGCTGCTCCTGATTCTATCTTTCTGCTCATGTGCATACCGGGAGGCAGGAGGTGATGGCTCAAGTGGTTGGGTTTCTGCCACTCATGTGGGAGATCCAGATTGAATTCATGACTCTTGGGCATTTAGAGAATAAAATAGTGGACAAGTCTCTCTCTGTCCTTCTCTGTCCCTTTCTCTGTCCCCCTACTTCTCCAAGCCTCTCAAGTAAAAAACAAATAAATGTTTTTAAAAGGAAACCTAGAGGCTTCCTCTTGAAGATATGGGGAAATCTAATAACGTTCCACTAAGTGAACTGAGATAAGAGAAAACAGAGGTCAGATCTCGTACAGGGAGGAAACAGACACAGAGTAGATCAAGCCAGCTCGGCTTGACATGGTCTGTACTTCCAGGGAGAGCTGATGCAGTTTTAAAGAATTTTAAAATTTAATCCAAAAACTAAAACAAAAACAAAACCAGCGGCGGGTGTTCTGGAATAGCATGGTGAGCCCCTGCTTCAGACGCCTGCATCCCGTATCCACCGCCTAGGAGAGACTCCCAACTCCGTTTCCAATGCAGCTTCTTGCTAACCTGCTTCCTGGAAGGCAGCAGATGATGGCGCCTGCCACCTACTTGGGAGATGGATTGAGGTCCTTACACCTGGCTTCAGTCTGGCCCAGCCCCAGCTATTTTGGGCATCTGGGGAGCGCACCACTGGATTGAAGATTTTTCCTTTCTCTCTCTCCCTCTCTGTCACTACACCTTTCAAATAAATAAAAGTCATACTAAACAAAAAACTGGGGCCAGCGTCGTGACATAGCTGATAAAGCTGCTGCCTGAGACACTAGCATCCCACACAGGCACTGGTTCATGTCCCAGCTGTTCCACTTCAGATCCAGCTCCCCACTAATGGCCAGGGAAAAGGAGTGGAAGATGGTCCAAGTGTCTGGGGCCCTGCCACCCACGTGGGAGATCTGGATGTAGCTCCTGGCTCCCGGCTTTGGCCAGGCCCAGCGCTGGTGGAAGATCTCTCTCTTTGTGACTCTGCCTTTCAAAGTAAATAAACATTAAAAACAAAACAAAAACAAACAAAAAAACCCAAACAATTCACTTACATTATTCAAAGTCAGAATGCAAATATATAAAGCAGACAGTCTCCGTAGCCTTGCCACTCACTGCACAGATGCCACCCAACTCTTTCCCCCAAGGGACAACAACTGTTAGATCTGCGGCATCCTTTCACAGGTAGAAATGTATGAACGATACTGAAGGGCGGGCAAGCCTCAGGAGAGGCAGTTTTTGAGTGACGAAAGAACATGAGTTGTGCAGGCGTAACCCTGACATAACACGGTGACATCCTGGAGGACCACGGGCTGTACTGATGGTTCTCTACACACACAGCAGCGGGCAGAGTCCACAGGGAGTGATGAGCAGGCAGTGAGTTTGTGAGATGAGGCTTCTTTAATGAGGCTTGTTCAGCGTCATGAGTGGGGTGACCAGTCTGTCATCCCGACAGGATCCTTTAGAAAAGGGCATTGTTAGTGACCACACTGGGACCGCTGCAGCTCTGTGACTGCCCCAGGTGGAGAGAAGAAGTCACCCTCCTGAAAGGAGAAAGGATCCAAAGCAAGGACTAACCCAAATATTTAGGACTTGAGAAATTTAAAGGAAACCCCACAAAAGCACCCATCAGCTTTTTCTCCAAACTGTGTTCAAAACAAAAACAAAACAAATAAACAAACTAGCTCTTCAAGAAGTGAAAACGAGCAGTAGGGAGAAAAATCCTCTCCAGTTAAACACATCTGGAAAACAGTGTCCTGGCGTCCCCTTGGAGACGCACAAAGTGCATCGGTAACATTACATACAACTCTTGTGCAGTAAAGAAACATTGTAGCTCCACTTACCCTAACTTCCTAAAATAATTTCACAGGGGACTCACCACCAGATTTGCAGGTCAGTAGATTATTGGTTAACAAACTAACTGGGATTCTTGGTGTTCCTCTGGAATGGACTCAGAATTATCTCACGCAAATGGTGGAGAGCGAAGCAGGCCACCTGGTGATTATGAGCCTGGGCTCTGGGGTCTGTACTTAGTGCCCGCCTCCCTGGAGCAGATGACCTGAGCTTGCTACGGGTCTTCATCTGGACATGGGATACCTAAAGGTTTTATGAAAATTAAATGAGAATCATCCAAAGTGCCCAGCACAGCCCCAGATGCAAAACAAGTGGGCCCGTTTGCCCAAGCAGTTATTGCCATTATGACTGCTTCCCTCACTATTCGTTCGGGTAGATACTGCTGAAGCTCTGCTGGTCTTATGGTCAGGTCTTGATAAACAGGAGTGGAGAAGAGAAAAGACGAACCCAAAGACATGAGTCATCCAACAAAAACTTCAGTTGAGTGTTTGTATCAGATACTGCGGTTTTAAGGATAAACACGGCCCCCTGCCCAAACACTTGGACCAACAATTTCCACTGGGTGGAGTCGGGGAGGGGAGCACCCAGCTAGGCAGGATACAGATGCACTGGGAAGCCCACAGCAGGGACTTAGCACCCAGCTAGGCAGGATACAGATGCACTGGGAAGCCCACAGCAGGGACTTGTCGAAACGCAGTGGCTGCAAAAGCGGGGGAGGTCAGTTCTGCAGGATGGGGTGACAGTGGGAGGCCGGGTTTGGGGAGAGTTTCACAAAAGGGAAGTGAAGTGGAAGAGAGGATTCTGCTGTACTCCAGAGCTGACCTACACGCAGACTTCTTTTTCTTTATGCTTTATTTGAAAGGCACAGTTATAGAGAGAGGGAGAGAAAGAGAGAGAGAGATCTGCCTTCTGCTGGCTCACTCTCCAAACGGCTGCAATGGTCAGGGCTGAACTAGGCCAGTCCAGAAACTTGAATTCCATCCAGGTCTCCCATGTGGGTGGCAGGTGCCCAAGTCCTTAGGCCATCCTCTGCTGCTTGCCCAGGTGCGTTAGCAGAGCTGGATCAGCAGCAGTGTAGCTGGAACTCAACCCGATGCTCTAATGGGAGACTGATGTCTAGTGGCTTAACCCACTGTGTTAAGTTAGTTAGGGGTGCAAGGTTCTGTTCATCAGTGTGCCTATCTCTGAACCCCATGGATGTATCTGAGTGTCCAGAGGATTTCTGAAAACATTAAACATAAACTAGGTATCACCTGTCAAGGCCCAGGAAACACTCAAGACAAAGACATTGGGTTTTTAAGGGTGTTTTGCAGGGGAGGAGTGGTGGAGTAGGCATCAGGGCAGAAGAGTCTGTATCAGGAGGGCCTGGAGGCTTCTGAGGAACTGCTGCATCCACTGAGCGCAGTCTGCAGGACCGCAGCCTGAGCACCTGCAATTGTAAGATGTGCCCCGCGGGGCGCTGGTGTGGAGCAGAGTCGGAGGACCCCTGCTTGGAAACAGACATACTTCAGCCACGAAGACAAGAGGCGTGAGCAGACTATGGATGAATCCAGTTTCCACTCACAAAAACACAGATGTCCATTTAAGCACAGAACTCAGATATTTTACAATCATTTATTCTAAACTGACATTAACGAACTCTTCCTCTCTATCCATTACATGAACCCTCTCTGATTCACTAGGCTAAATTTTTTAATGCTGATTTTTCTGAATTTTCAATTCAGCTAAACTTAGTTACATATTTTCTTGAGGACAGAAGGCTTTTCCACTGTGGGGACAACACCATCTTCTACCAGGAAGCAGAGAAAAATCTTCTAAACAGCTCTGTGATTTTCTACAGTGTTCAACCCCCAATTTCTCCCATCTTGCCAGGGGCCCTGGCTTCTGCTGAACATTTATATTCATGATGTGTAGAAAACAGGACCAGATTTTGAAATCCAGCACACCAGAGGAAAGTTTAGTTACAGAACTAGCCCCCAAACTGGCATCAACAGTCACCTCATCTCTCCTGATCTCATCAGGTTGCTCATGGCCACACAAGAAAAAACAACCAGACACCAAAACTACAGTGCAGCTCCGCACAGCTTGCAAAACATTTTCATTATAACACCTTCGTATGCATTTCTGGTTTGGCCCTGTTATTACCCAACCCTGAGAGAACCACATGAGAGAACCTAGGCTCCCAAGCCAAGGGTGCAGGAGCGGTAAAAGCTGAGCCAAGTTGATTCCTACAATAGCACACAACTGCTGTACCAGAAAAGTGAAATTAAAGTCAAGCACATTGTTTCTGAATTGACTATCAAATGCCACAATGTTGCTGAGCCAGCCACAGAATCTGGTTCCCCCAGAGAACAGAAACTAACGAAAATTACAGATCTGCCTTCACCTCTCCCTCATGCCTGAAAAAGTGCTGGTCACCAGTTCAGGCTCAGTTCAAATACCACCTCTTCCAAGAAGCCACGCCAAATGCAGGGGCCGGGACAGACCTTTCCTAACCTGCTTTTCTGCCGGGCAGGAGAGCTAAATTCCTCTCTTAATTGTTCAGATGCTTGACAAGTTAGGGACCAGGTCGCCTCTGCACTTTTCAACCTGTGTCACAGGTGCCCTGCGGCCAGCAGGGACCGAACTAACCACAGGGTGCTCAGAAGTCCTGAAGACACAGCCAGAGTTCAGCTTCTCACATCTCCAGTGTAACAAGTGAATTTACTGGTGCCCCTTGGGCAGAAACAGAACCCTATTTATGGGATGTAACACACTTTGCTTCAAAGGAGAAGAAGCTATATACAAGGAAAGGATTTTCCTTTTTGCCTTTTCATCTATGGCTTTTCTTCCCAGCCCTTTGCCAACATATACAGAATAACCAGCTACTTCTGCTTGGGGAAGTGGCCATATTTAGTTAACTCAATCCCTACAGCAAATGTTCCGGAATCTTCCGTGCACTATCCCAAGCCCATCTGTTCGGGTATTTTAGGAGCAGTGACCTGCTGGCCTCGGCTTGGGCATCTCTCAAATATGCATCTTGGCACAACTTTGCAACATTCTAGGGCACGATCCTTCCCCCAAGGACTGCATTAGAATGTCGAATTAATCGAGCACTTTACAGCCATCTCAACGTCCTGAGGCTACGTCCAGCTAAAGGGAAGGAAATAATGAGACGGCATCTGCGGGGTCTTAACGTATCGCAATTCAAATACCAAGACACACGATGTGCTGAAATCCCAGGGTAACCCCTGAAACACGCCAGCGGTCTGCAGGAGCAGTGTTTCTGCCGAGGTGCCTCCAGCAGGGCACCCATGCCTTCGGTGGCTTTTGCCCCTTTCTCACCATCTCTCTCCCTTCCTGATGCCCCAGCCTTCCTGTCCCTCGCTGTTTAATGCACATCAGGATGCCTCGCTGAGGCTGTAACCCGCAAACCCCATTCTTTGGCCTGTAGAGTGTTGTACCGTTCTGAGAATTCATGGTCCCTGTTAGAAAGTCAGCAAATTTAACTTCAAATTCTGTGTTTCTGATTTTCTTAAGATCTGAGCAACAACATAGGTGCACAGTCTCACAGGACAACCAGGGCGCTGAGCTCCGTGTTGGCTGTCTCCGATCCAGGTGGGACTCCCCTGCCCAGGTCACCTCCTGTGGTCCTCACGCACTGACACTCACTTCCTGGGCTCTGCAGGCATTCGCAGGATTATCCTTGTCTTACAGAAACAAGCATGCAGAACTTTCAGAGCCAATCTCTGAACTCCTACCGGACACTCAGGTCCTGGAAAACCCTGTTCATCGGGCACTTGCGTGTCAGAAACTGGAGACATGTCTGGGTCCCAGGGATTATAGAAATAATTTAAGGGGCTGGAGCTGTGGTTAAGCCTCTCCTTGCAAGGCGGGCATCCCATATGAGCAACATTTGAGTCCTGGCTGCTCCACTTCTGATCCAGCTTTCTGCTGATGTGCCCAGGGAAGGCAACAGAAGACAGCCCAAGTAGTTGGGGTCCTCTGATCCATGTGGGAACTTCAGGCTCCTGGCTTCAGTCTGGAATAGCCCCTAGCTGTTGTGGCCACGTGGGGGAAATGAACCAGCAGATGGAAGCTCTCGCTCTCTTTTTTTAAAGATTTAATTATTTTATTTGAAAGTCAGAGCTATACAAAGAGAGAAGGAGAGGCAGAGAGAGAGGCCTTCCATCCACTGGTTCACTCCCCAATTGGCCGCAATGGCTGGAGCTGCCAAAATCCCAAGCCAGGAGCGAGGAGCTTCTTCCGGGTCTGCCACACTGGTGCAGGGGCCCAAGGACTTGGGCCATCTTCTACTGCCTTCCCAGAACACAGTAGAGAGCTGGATCAGAAGTGGAGCAGCCAGGACTCAAACAGATGCCCATATGGGATGCCGGAACTTCAGGCCAGGGCGTTAACCTGCTGTGCCAGTGTCAGCCCCATTCTCTCTCTCTCTCTCTTTCCTACTCCTTCTGCCACTGTGCCTTTCAAAAAAATAAATCTTAAAAAAAGAAAAAAAATTTAAACACAGATTTTTACAGCCAGCAAGTTTCTAAGGAAGACAGACAGAGAAGCTGTGGGAAGCGTAAGAGGAAGTGGTGAGAAGGTTAAGGGTGACGATGATTTGTTTTTCCTACACTTGTTCCTTAGTCACAGGAAGCTACATTTGGGTACCAAAGTCTTCTTTTTATTTCTACACATCATGTCAAAGGGTTGGAGAGAGGTGGTAAATTTGCCAAATTTGTGAAGATCCTAGGAGAACATGGCACTTGGCTTCTCCGCACCAGACTGGAGCTCCATGCAGCAAGCAGGCTTCTGGCGAGAAAGCCTTCCCTCATTCACTCATTCATTCATTCATTCATTCACACATTTTTATTGAGCACCTACTGTGTGCCAGGCACGAAGCAGGTTCTCAGGAAGCACAGGCCCAAGACCTAAGACACAAGAAACAAACGTGCACACCTCAGGGTGTGAGGGCGTGCAGTGCATGTCTGTGTGTACGAGTGTGTGCGTGTGCGACGTTACTTCACCCAGGGTACTCGGGGGCGCCCTGAGCCTGGTGAAACCCCACGGCCCATCCCAAACACCAGCCTTGCAAGACGCTTCCTGCATGGTCCCCTTCAGAAACGCTGCAGCCGCCTCCGGCTCTCACAGGAAACATTTCTATCGCACTGACCTGCTTCCATTTCCCGTGCAAGCACAGTCCTTGAGACCGGTTACAACGTACGGTGTACTCCTCGCTGTAATAACCACTCAGTTGACCCAGAATACGTATCTGCTGGATTTAAAAAGGTTGCCATGTAGTTTGGGGGTGAGGCAGGGAGAAGTAGGGCGCAAATACCATGTTTTATGAAACACAACCAAAAGAGGCTAAAAATAAATTATATGACCGCTCATTGGGCATCATATTGTAAATAGTCTTATGTAGGAAATGAACATTTCACTACAATTCTTTGGGAAAAGTTTATTCTAAGTGAGTCAGTTCACAACTAAAGACAGGTATCCCAAAACTCATCTGTTGATAACATTTGGAACTGGTAAGAAATACTGGCTAACTCATACTTTCCAGAGGAAGCAAAAATTTATTTATTCATTTGAGAGGCAAAGTTATGCAGAGAGAGAAGGAAAAAAGGAGAGATAGAGAGACCTTCCATCTGCTGCTTCAGTCCTCAAATGGCCATAACAACCGGGGCTGGGACAGGCCGAAGCCAGGAGCTTCTTCTAGGTCTCCTAGGTGGGTAGCAGGGGCATAAGCACTTAGGCCATCTTTGCTGTTTTTTCCTGGGCCATTAGCAGGGAGCTAGATGAGAAGTGGAGCATCCAGGACACGAATGGGTACCCAGGTGGGATGCTGGCACTGCAAGTGGAGGCTTTACACACTACACCACAGTGCTGGCACCTAGACGCAGCTTTTTTTTAATTCATTTTTTTATTTTTATTTTTGACAGGCAGAGTGGACAGTGAGAGAGAGACAGAGAGAAAGGTCTTCCTTTGCCATTGGTTCACTCTCCAATGGCCTCCGCAGCCAGCGCGCTGCGGCCGGCGCACCGCGCTGATCCGATGGCAGGAGCCAGGTGCTTCTCCTGGTCTCCCATGGGGTGCAGGGCCCAAGCACTTGGGCCATCCTCCACTGCACTCCCGGGCCACAGCAGAGAGCTGGCCTGGAAGAGGGGCAACCGGGACAGAATCCGATGCCCTGACCGGGACTAGAACCCGGTGTGCAGGCGCCGCAAGGTGGAGGATTAGCCTAGTGAGCTGCGGTGCCAGCCAGCTTTTTTTTTTTTTTTTTTTTTTTTAAGATGAAGTCACATTATTTAGGATCAATTCATAAGAAATTTGGAAAGGCACACACTTTACCTTTCTTTGCTAGTTTGTTAAGGAAACGAAAGGTGAAGATTGAGGCAGGATACAATGCAACATCTTAAATTACATGCAGAATTTAAAATAATTAAGCCCAGCAAAGCCATCAAGACACACAGTTTTGTGGAAGTAATTATAATCATTTGATGGTGGTGGCACATACTTGGTGTATGAAACTCGCTTTTCAGTTACAGAGAGTAACTGAAAGGACCATTATAGTGGCTCTTTTGCAAGAACTGGAATTTCTTTCCCTAAATACACTAACTTGCTGTCTGGGAGATGGATTACTTCCCTAATGGCAGGGTACCTGGGTGAAGCAAACACTGGCAAATAATATAACACAGCCAATCAATTTTACGACTAGTTGCAAACAGCAAAATAAATGTCTTCCCTAAAATACCCCGGCAGGACCGCCCTTTGTGGCGCTGCCATTTCAGCCGTTCACTCGCCTCCACACCTCTCGGGCTGTCTGTCACCAGCCAGCTCTGCCAGAGGGGAGACGCCATGCAGGCTGCAGGGGAAACAGGGCCTGGTTAATGCAGGGTCACCAGGCGGCCCCCTTACCACGGGCCACTGGCAGTTTTGCGGAAGGCTGCTTTATGCTGTGGTTATCAAAAGAGGCGAACGGCACCTCCTCCAGCCAACACAGACCTGAGGCACTTCTGCTGGTGCCATCTTGCCCTGGGCCCCTGGGGTGTGTTCTTTTTAAAATTGAGATAAAATTCATAGACAGCAAAGCTCACCACTGTCACCACTTTAAGTCTACAAAGTGGCTTTTATTATATTCTCAGTGTAGCGCAACATCACTATAATGTTTAAAAAGTTTTATTTATTTTTATTTATTTTTACTATTTTTGAAAGGCAGGGCAACAGAGAGCGCGAGAGAGAGAGAGAAGGGGGAGGGGAATATCGAGAGACCTTCCATCCTCTTGTTCACTCCTCAAATGGCTACAACAGCCAGAGGCAGGTCAGGCTGAAGCCAGCAAGCGATCCACATCTCCCACATGGGAGGCAGGGACCCAGGAATCTGAGCCAACACGTGCTGCCCCCCATAACCAGCAGGAAGCCAGATCGGAAGTGGAGCTGAGACTCAAACTAGGCACTCTGATATGGGATGCAGGCATCCCAGTGGCGGCTTAACCACTGCACTACAAACTTGTTCCAACGTTTTAACTTTTGTTTTTGCAATTGGTTACAAAGTATACACATGAAGAGATCTTGTGAAAATTCAGAGTTCTAGCTTCTCAGAAAAAATAAAATCTGAGCTTCTGGCAAGACTGAAGATAAGAAACAGGTCTTCTACAGTTGGTCAGCTGGCCATCCTGGTCCCTTGGGTAACTGCCCTGTGGGCACATGAGTTAGGTCTAACCAGAATGGATCACTTCATAGACGCCTGGGTGTATAATTCTATGGGTGATTTGAGTGCTTGCAGCCTTCTGCTGCCAGGGCTGGTGACTAGGCAGGGGGAGGAGGCTCCCCAGCCCTGGCTGTCCAACAGGGTCCCTTCAGTCTGCTCTCCCTCATAATGCCTTACATCCTGACTTCTTACCTGAAAGCCATCCTGCATCTACCTGAGCCAGCACACAACACCCCTGCCCTTGCAATGCCACCATCATAGCTTTGTTGCCAGCTCACTAGCTGCCTTCCACTGCCTATAGCTACTGCATTAGTCAGCTTTTTGCTACTGTAAGGAAACCCGAAGCATCTAACTTGACGAACAAGAGAGGCTTACATTGGCTCGTGGTTCTGGAGATTCTCAGTCTGAGATCAAGGGCCCCATCAGTCCCATCTCTACATTCTTATGGCAGAGTCCCGAGGTGGCTCAGGACATCACAGGACAAGAGACATGGAGTGCATGGTCTGTGTCTTTCATAGAGCCAGAAAGACTCAATCATGGACCCCCTACGCTAACTACAGGACACTGATTACAGCTCCCATCAGGAAGTCATTCTTGGTGTGAGGAGTTGGGAGCTGTCCTATTTCAGGGAGCCTTTGTTTGCAAGGGAAGTAAGTGTGGCTAGTGGCTGGGAGTGTGGGGTGGGGATTTGGTTTTCAGCCTTTATTTCTGGGGGTGGAAAAGGGACTGGGCACCTTCTGTGAGACTCCAGGTGCCATGCAGGCCCAAGGAGGTTTCATTCACACAGCCAGGGCCAACATGGTAGACACTAGACAGAGATCTCATAAGCAAAAAGCAGTGTTCACGACCACAACGTCTGAGAAATATAATGATGGTCACATTGTATTTTTAAGTTATCTGGATTAGTTTTCTGGAAGACAGAAACCCTTATAAACTCTGCAAACATAGTGCTCTGATGCTCATTTTACAAAACTATGACTTTAATTTCACTGAATCAAATACTCAGCAAGGTTTATGGCTATGTCTTCCTTCTTAGGAAATACTATTGGTTACATCTAGCTGTTATTTGACAATCAATTCCTGATAAATAACAGAGCCTCCACTGAAAACATTTCTATGGTGAAAGTCAATTGCACTTTATTGAAATTTTCTTGCTATATTCTCTAATAGTCTCATCGTTGCAATGGGCAGAAAACACCTGTCTTGGTCTGTTTTGCCTTGCTGTAACAAAATACCAAAGGCTGGGGCCAGCGTTGTAGTGCAGCAGGTTAAGCTGCTGCCTGTGATGCCAGCACCCCATATGCGCACCAGTTCAAGTCCTGGATGCCCTGCTTCCAATCCAGCTCCCTGCTAATGGGCCCAAGTGCCTGCACCCCTGCCACCCACATGAGAGACCTGGAGGTTGCATCACGATGTGGGGATGACTTCCACGGCAGGAGCACAGGCAGTGGTGCCAAGGTGCACGTGGTAGCAGCCTCGCTCTGTCACAGCAGGCTCTCAAGGAAACAGCCTGCCCCCTAGACCTAACCCTCTCCCGAGAGATGAGCATTAATCCCTTCTGACAGGTGGGGCCCTCACCACCCAGACAGTGGGGACCAGGCTTGCCATTTCCACCTGAAACTGTGAGACACAAAACCAGATCCAAACCACAGCACCACCTCAGAAAAACACCAACCGGCCCGTGTCCACAACGTGAGATGAGCTACGTCATGGTTAAAGGAGAAAATGAATCAAGACTTTCCAATGCACGATTTGAGTCAGTCTTTAAGAAAACTGAAAATGCAATCTATCCTAGCAGACAGTTTCTGTTTGAATGGGTGTCCTGCCATGCAGGCCACCTCTGCTTTGGTAAGGATAGGGGTAGGAAGATTCGCCAAAAAGAAAACGCTTGCCCACTCATGATTTAGGCATCCGTCTTTTTCACCTTTTGTTGATCTTGGAATGAGGGAGACAGATGCGGTGGCTGGACATGCCATGTGGTCTCCCACAGAATGTTTAAGCTGTCAGCTGTACTGTCCTTCTCCATACAGGCAATGGAACAAGTGTTTCTCTGTACCTTTGTCTGCTAGAAACAGAGAAACGCACACATGCCAGAATCCCCTCCATATTCCTACACAGGACAGCTTCTATAGCAAACTCACACCATGAATTCTGCCACCATTTCCCTGTGAATGCAGCAATGCAAAGTCTTTTTTTCACTGCACCCTACAAAGTTAAAGCAAACAACCTATCATATTGCCCCACCCAAATTTAGACACCATGTTTAAACAAATGCGTAAAGACTGGCTAACATCAGGAGGGAATTTAATTCAACAGCAAGCACCCAGCATCCATGAGGTCAAGTATTTCTCTGCCACTAAACGCGTATCACAGAGTTATCGAAGACACAGGCCAAAAAAGGGGGAGGGGGGAGGCAGAGACCTCCGGGTTGAGAGGCCAGTGCAGGACCTAACACCCCTAGGGCACAGCAGAGTTTAAAGACCCCTCCTAAAGCATTTGCAGGTCAGGCACGTGGTCCCCTTTCCTGGCGAGCTTCCGCCCATCACATGTTTCCAGAGGGAGAGAATCTGAACATCGCTAAGTGTGTTTTAAATGACTGGGGTAGCTGAGAGCATGCCAGCACCGCTGCTGCAGGCTGGCGTTGGCTCAGCAGAGGGCTTCGCTAACAGCTGGCTCTCGCTTCCTGGGTCCAGACTTTTTTTTTTTTTTTTTTTTTGGTTCTGCTGGCTTTGCGAGACCTCCCTGTGTAGGACTGCAAGCCTTGTGACCCGTGCTTGCCTTTTTATGTTTTTTTATTTGACAGGTAGAGTTATAGACAGTGAGAGAGAGACAGAGAGAAAGGTCTTCCTTCCATTGGTTCACGCTCCAAATGGCCACTACAGCCAGCGCTGCACCGATCCGAAGCCAGGAGCCAGGTGCTTCTTCCGGGTCTCTCATGCAGGTGCAGGGCCCAAGCACTTGGGCCATCCTCCACTGCACTCCCGGGCCACAGCAGAGAGCTGGCCTGGAAGAGGGGCAACCGGGACTAGAACCCGGTGCCCATATGGGATGCAGGCGCCACAGATGGAGGATTAACCAAGTGAGTCACGGCGCTGGCCCCGTGCTTGCCTTTGCACCCCTCACCTGGCCCCTGGCCGGCTTCAAGGCACGAGTGACCACTTGGAGGCCTTCGATTTAGTGCCAACACCTTGCAAAGCCCGGGTCCATCTTCTACTTCAGTTGCAGGACATCCCGTGGGGTTCAAAGGGTTCCCTCAGCTCACCACAGCCCTGCCTCTGGACACAGCCATTGCTTCTTGGCCCGCCAATCACGAATGTCTTTCTCCTCTCTCCAAGGAACTGATGTCTATTTTAAATTAGCCCTAATCTGAGCTGATGGAGGTTCCCCTAGCTAGAGCCCCAGAAGAATTGCCCAGATGTTTCAAAGACTTGAAACAGATGATTTTGAAGCAAAACAAACTGGGGGCCGGGGTGGGGGAGGACAGATTACAAAGAAGAAAGCATTATTTCAGGTGCAAGGACTGACTCAGACACTCCCTTTATCACTGCCGCCACAGTTCTTTGATAGTAAAGTGCATCTGACCCAAATCAGAAAGAACTCTCTCAGCTCCTACCACTTTTCAAGAGAGAAAGACGTTACACTGCTCTGTCTCTGAGCCCAGACAGAGCCCGCCTGCGTGGGGCCCTCCATGGGGTGTGTGGGCTCTCAGCTGAGGCCTGAACGCTCATGCGAAAAGCATGCTGGGAGACCCAACACCACCCACGGCGGCTCCAAGGGAACCGGCCAGGAAAAGGCACGAGGACCTCCCAGGCATTTAAACCCTTGGGGACTGAAGAACCAGAGGAAGAGGCCAGAGGCCGCGGGGAAGCTGCAATGTCGGGAGAGTGAGGAACCTCAGGAAAGCTCTGGAGGTTTCAGCTCCGTGAAATATTTCTCGCACTTGGGGCCAGTGCCTCTCCTCACGTGCCAGGGTCATCAGCAGCTCCTCTCTGTCTGCAGCGTGCCCATCACCAAGAAGAGCCACAGCCACTTCAGGGCAACGTGACACTGCCACTTCAGCCCAGCCGAGGTCACAGCCCCCTTTGCTCCCTGAAAGCAACCGACTAGAACAGGCAGAGCCTGCTCTGCCCAGAGGACTCCTGTACCCCAAAAGGGGCTGCTTGGTCCCCCTGGTTGTGAGTGAACGGGGTGAGCTCAGGAGTCCTAGCGAGTCAGAGGCACGGCCACGCCCTGCCCGAGGGCAACGCCGCAACCTCACTCTTTGTACACTGAAGATCTATTTCTAAATGTGGCAAATGGGATTTAATTGAGTCCTTAAAGATGTCTCCAAAACTGATGTGCCCTAACCCAAACTAGAAATATTTGCATGCACTTTGTATTTTAAATCATTGTCCCATGGCACACGTTCTGATTTGAAAAGCAAATAGACTGCCAGACACGAACACTTGCACATGAGAGAGGCACTTTTCTGCTGATGTTCGAGACACTCTAATAAATGCTGTGTCTAACTTAGCATTTCCATAAACGTGGTGTCAGACTTCATAAGTTCTAACACCTACTTCTCTTAAAAATCCCTGCTTAGAACAGGCAGACGGAAGGAAGAAGAGACAGATCGCTCTTTTTTTAAAATTGTTTAATTTAATTTAATTTTTTTTTTAATTTTTGACAGGCAGAGTGGACAGTGTGAGAGAGAGAGACAGAGAGAAGGGTCTTCCTTTGCCGTTGGTTCACCCTCCAATGGCCGCCACGGCCGGCGCGCTGCGGCCGGCGCACCGCGCTGATCCGATGGCAGGAGCCAGGTACTTCTCCTGGTCTCCCATGGGGTGCAGGACCCAAGCACTCGGGCCATACTCCACTGCACTCCCTGGCCACAGCAGAGAGCTGGCCTGGAAGAGGGGCAACCGGGACAGAATCCGGCGCCCCGACCGGGACTAGAACCTGGTGTGCTTGCGCCGCAAGGTGGAGGATTAGCCTAGTGAGCTGTGGCGCCAGCCCAGATCGCTCTTAAATTAAGGAAAGAGAAATTACATCAGGAAGAGAGCGAGAGGAAATAAAATATGAAGTTACTTTTTAAAAAAAAATATTTTATTTATTTGAGTTACAGAGAGAGGTAGAGCCAGAGAGAGGTCTTCCATCTGCTGGTTCAGTCCCCAAGTGACTGCAATGGCCAGAGCTGAGCTGTTCCAAAGTCAGGAGCCAGAAACCTCTTCCAGGTCTCCCATGCAGGTGCAGGGGCCCAAGGACCTGGGCCATCCTCTACTGTTTTCCCAGGCCATAGCAGAGAGCTGGATCAGAGAAAGTGGAGCAACCAGGACTTGAACCAGAGCCCATGTGGATGCCAGTGCTGCAGGCTGGCGCTTTAACCTGCTGCGCCACAGCACTGGCCCCTGAAGTTACTTTTAAAGTCCTAAAAAAATAGCTGTAGTACAGTTCTTCCTGGGTCGTTACGATGCTGCCTGACTAAAGAAATCCAAGCAGCGCTGGATGGAGGGGCAGTGACTTTCGGGAAAACACGGCTTCCAGAGCCTCAGATCCACTGCCAGGCACGAAGCGCACCAGGCACTTGGGCACAGTGGCTTCACAGCTGGCAGAGGTTATTTTTCCATGAGCCACCTCAGGAGGGCGATGATTGAAAAAGAGCTAAAAATAGAAGAGGAAACAAGGAGAGAACATGGACTCTGATTTGCACAGACATTCATGTATCAGCTTGCTCATCTTAAAAAACCAACAAAATACCAACAGCATGAAGTAAGTTCCAACCTGTGTAACAGAAAATGTGAGGGCACATGAAGGCCTGGACCAAAAACGAGAAAGCAAAGTGGTTGACTCTGAACTGCAACACTCGTCAGACAAGCTGAAACGAGTGACAAAGACCTACTCTGTCCAGAAATGGCCCCTTCATTTTTCAGCCTGGAAACTGGTTAGTCATATCTATACGAACACTTCCTGCCAGCCTTAGGAGCTGCCTACGTTTGTTCAATTGAGTCATTCATGGAATTAAAAAAGAGCATCAAACACACACACACACACACATCCAACTAACTGAAGCTCTAAAAGACATACAACGAAAACAGGTTTGACTACTGCAAAAACAGGGATGGGGGTGCCATGAGAAACCAAGCAGCAGGCAGCAAGCACTGGGCTAAGACAGCACTGCTGGTGGGCTCTGTGACGTTCTAGTACCACTGCCAAGGACAACAGCTCTCCCACGCCCAGCCCTGGGTCCAGCTGCCTTCCCACTCATTCCTTCACAAAAACGCCAAAGACTGTGGAATGACTCCAGGAACCAAACAACAATGAAAAGCCAATGTATTCTTTTTTCCTTTAAATTGCTTCACCCAGGGGCCAGTATTATAGTGCAGGGGTCAAGCCACCACCTACAATGCCAGCATCTCACATGGGCTCTGGTCTGAGTCCCGGTTGCTTCACATCTGATCCAGCTCCCGGTTAATGTGCTTGGGAAGGCAGTGGAAGACGGCCCAAGTGCTTGGGCTCCTGCACCCACATGGGAGACCCAGATGGAGTTCAGGCTCTTGGCTGTGGGTTGGCCCAGCCCTGGCCATTGAGGCCATTTGGGGAAATGGATGGGAGATCTCTTTTCTCTGCATCTCCCTCTCTCTGTTCTTCTGTCTTTGAAATGCATAAATAAAATAAATCTTTTAAAAACAATATTTGGTCCACTCAAAAAGGGGTTACCTAAGAATGTTATTTTAAAGAGATAGAACGCAGAGGTCTAAACCAGATAGATGTGTTAACTGATGGCCTAATGACCACAAGGTCACATTAAGAACCCATCTCTCTGGACCAAGCAGGACAATGCTTCCTAAGGCCACTCTCAAACACCACAGGACAGATAGAAAGACAAAAATACCCATATCCATCTCTGCACCCATTTGTCAGCTTCCAAAGTAGCTGCAGAAGACAGACCTCCAGCCTTTTATCCCGGTAAGATTATGGGTAATTCTCTCTTAAGGGGGGAAGGTCAGGTAGGAAGTCAGAAATCCAGTCTCTACGTGAGAGAGGCCTGAAGACCAGCACCTACTGTGGAAGCTCCAGAAGCCCAGCATGCTGCACTTCAAAGCCCTGTCCAGATTCTAGTAATCGCCCAGGTGGTCCCAGCCCTTCCCCTGAGGGAAGCTCCCAGGAGAATTCTCTCCTCAGGACCAAGTGGGTCACCTGACCTGATAACATGGGGCAATAAAACCTTCCCCGAGTCCTGAGGGAAGACCACTGCCAGCAAATCTGGGGAGGACTTTGCTAATTTTCACCCAACAAACCCTTCTGCTAGGACTCCCCATCCTTTGTCCTGGAAGAGAGGGGGAGGTGGGTAAACAGACTCCCTTAAAAACTTAGGGAGTCCAAACAGACTGCACACTCAGTTCTCTGCCTTTCGGCTGAGCTGCCTGCCTGGCCTGCCCAGGTGTATTCTCTCCATTCAACCATGTAATCTCACGCTCCCAGTCCGTGACTGGGTGCTCTCTATCTGTCCCTGCCATTCTGACGATACCCTATCCCCAATAAAGGTTTATCACTTTGCAAACAACAACAACAACAAACAAACCAAACCCATATCTGGGAAGGCAATATGGTTATGCATTTTTCCCAGCGACCCTGTGGGCTGCGGGGGGGGGGGGGGGGGAGGCTTTGGCTGGGCCACTGCCTCTCCAGTGGTTAACCCATGCACATGTCTAAACAGGCCAGCCACCGCACCCCTTTGAGGACTACAGGAGTGCCTCCCCTCCCAGTAACCAGCTGTGCGGGGGTGGGGGTGGGGGGAGCACAAAGCATGCCGTGAGTGCTGGCTGGGACAGGAATGCCCTTCCCAGGAACGTGCCTACACTGCTGGGGTTATCAACGAGACCATCACCGCAGAGCCAGGGCTGAGTGAACGAGATAATTGAAACCAGGGCTACCCATAAAAACTCTCAGCCTGGAATGCTCAGGAAGCTTGTGCACCGTCAGGTTTGTTAACGAGGGAAACCCCAGAAGCCAGGCCTGCCCTCGCTGGCAGGAGTGGGGGCTCCGTGTTCCTCAAACAGCCATCCACGAGCTGGAGGCAGCAGACAGCTTCCAAGTGATGCCCCCAGGCTGGCACCACTGCCTCTCTAGTCCGTCACCAGCCGTCTGCCGCCTGCAGGAAATCATTTTTACAACCCTGTAAGGAAGTTACTAGAAATGCAAGCCAAGACAACACAGCCCTGGCTTCTGCCCGGCCCGATTTAGCAGCCGGAAGAGCGGCCGCATTCCTGAGCGTGGTGACCCTGCCTGGGAAGAATGGCACAGCCTCTGTGTCCCGGAGGCCACCACTACACTTGGAGACCAGCACCCAGCTCCCGGTAACTGCAAAATCAAAGGCACCTGGCCGGCGCCGCGGCTCACTAGGCTAATCCTCTGCCTTGCGGCGCCGGCACACCGGGTTCTAGTCCTGGTCGGGGCGCCGGATTCTGTCCCCGTTGCTCCTCTTCCAGGCCAGCTCTCTGCTGTGGCCAGGGAGTGCAGTGGAGGATGGCCCAGGTGCTTGGGCCCTGTGGGGAGCAACCCGGACTAGACTGTTACTGGAATTAAGACTTATTCTATGCATCTGCTCTCCCACAATATGGTGCTGGGAGAGAAGAAAACAGCTTCTACACAGCTGCCTCCAGTTCAGCCAATAAACTGTAGGACTTGCTCCTGATTGGAGGAGAGCAGCGAACTCGGCGTGTGGGTAGCCGAGTTGGGATTGGCAGAGGAGGACTATAAAGGAGGAGAGAGACGGCATGCACCGGAAACATCTAAGGGGAACATCTAAGGGGAACACCTAAGGGGAACACCTGTGCAGCCCCCGAGAGAGCCGGCCGGCGGTGTGCCGCTCCCCTGCGGAAGTGGGGAATGTGGCCAGGGGGAACTGCCCTTCCACGGAGGTGGAAGGGACAGTAGCCAACCCGGGAAGAACCAGCAGCAAACCCGGGGAGGGCCGAGCAGACGAAAGAACAGCGCAGGGTTTAGTGTCGTTCCTCCACGAAGAGGGGGAGCGACATAATGGTGCCGTGACTCGGATATGAAGCCTAGGCAGGGCTTAGTGTCGCTCCTCCGTGAAGAGGGGGAGCGACAGGGCCCTGCACCCCATGGGAGACCAGGATAAGCACCTGGCTCCTGCCATCGGATCAGCGCCATCGGATCGGCGCGGTGCACTGGCTGCGGCGCGCCGGCCGCAGCGGCCATTGGAGGGTGAACCAACGGCAAAGGAAGACCTTTCTCTCTGTCTCTCTCTCTCTCACTGTCCACTCTGCCTGTCAAAAAAAAAAAAAAAAATCAAAGGCACCCAGAGTGCCAGCCAAACACCTTTCCCCTCAGTGAGCTCTGGGGCTAGTCTTGTGCACAGCCCTTTGTTCTCCGTGTTATTCTCTCCTCCCCTCCTCTCTCCACTCTCCTTGGCTTCCCTGGCAGCTTCTGCACCAGGCCTGAAGCCCACCCTGGGCTTCCAGGCCCGCCTGCTTCCTCGTCCCACTCACCCCCTCCCTGGAAACTCTGTAATCTGCCAACCAGCCCTGCTCTCTTGGCTGCCTTGGCTCCCTGCCCGCTCTCAGCTGGAGGAGCCACGTGCCCCTGGACACTGCCTCCGTGGAAACTTCCCTTTCATCACCTTTGTCTGAAGAACGGGAGGCCGAGGTCTAGACGAGGGATACAGGCAAGGGTGCATTTACCCGCTTCCTCAGTTCTCAGATTAGTCTCAGGAAGGTGACAAGGGTCTCATGAGTGTGGCTGTGCGCTGATGCCTGGCTGCTCCTCACAGAATGAGAAACAAGGACTCCGCACGGACGGGGCAGGTCTGGGCAGGGCTCTGTCGGCGGTGCGGTTGCAGCCTCCTGGCCTACCAGCACTCTCGCGTGAGGCTGTCTGGGCGCTGAGCTCAACACGAACGCCAGAGTGCTGGGCCTGAGGACATCCCCACCGGCTGACGTGCTCAGGCTGACTCAGTTTACCAGTGCTGCCCAAACCCTACCTAATGTGTCTACAACTTAAGTCCAAGGCATTCCAGCTCCAAGGCCGAGGCCAGGCTGCCCCCGGTCAGAAGCATCCAGTTTTCCGAGAGCCGTGCTTGGAACAAAGGAAGAATAGGTAAAAGGGAGGAGAGAAAACTCTTATGAGCTTGGCTGAGGCATCCTCGTCGTATGGAGAGCCATGTGATCTATGATACAACAAGAAATTCGTCTTTGTCTTTGTCCCCGGCTGCCGGACAGGGTCCTAAGAAATTGGGGGCTTTGTCCCCGGCTGCCGGACAGGGTCCTAAGAAATTGGGGGCTGGCATGTGGCGAAGCGGGTAAAGCCATCGCCTGCAGTGCCTGCATCCCATACGGGCGGCGGATTGAGTCTGCTTCACTTCCAGTCCAGCTCTCTGCTATGGCCTGGGAAAGCAGTGGAAGATGGCCAAGTCCTGGGGCTCTTGTGACTGGGTGGGAGACCTGCAAAGAAGCTCCTGGCTTCAGATTGGCCCAGCTCTAGTCTTTGTAACCATCTGCTCGCTCTCTCTCTCTCTCTCTCTCTCTCTCTCTCCCCCCCTCTCTGTAATGCTGCCTTTCCCATAAATAAATCAATCTTTAAGAAAAAAAAAAATCCTTGGAATTTCCTGAGTGATGGGAGTGGGAGGGGCCTCCTCCTTTGCCCAGGGTAAACCCCTCCCACCTTACCTGGGCTCATGCAAATAAAGTTCCGGAAGGGACTGCTCACCTGGGAACCAACCATGTGCCGGCAGCTGTACCTGCACTGCCCCTCCGTCACCATGGCAGCAAGCTGCTGGGATGGACATTCCCCCCTTCCCTGGCACCTTGACCTCTGCACTCCTGCCATTTCTTTTCCTCCTGACTTGCTCCCCTTGCAATAGACCACCAAGTATTTCCCTACATTTTCTGAGCTAATCCAGCAAATGCCTGAACCTGAGGAGGAGGTTGTGAGAACCTCCAGTTTATGGTTGGCCAGTGACAAGGAGGGGGTGTCTTGCCTTGTGATCCCTTGGAAACAATGCTAACCCATGGCAAGACCCCTGCCAGGTGCTGACTATGCCTACGGCCCTCTCCTGGCCCTCCCAGTCTTGGGGACCACCGGCCAAATAAACTCCAAGTTTCACAGATTCCCCAGCCTGCAGTATTCACTTCCTGTGGTAGCCGGGTTAGGTTCCGTACGGATGCTCACGCGTTCCTGCACAGAGCAGTGCTTATCTCGGGTGATGCCGCAGGGTCAGCCTGTGCATAAGCTCTCAGGCATGGCCAGAGCGGACGGGGACTAGGAGAGGGCCCTGCAGTAGAGGGGCAGGAGAGCAGGTGGAAATGGAGACCCTGGCCAGCTCCTCCCAGCAGGGCAGTGGTCTCCCACTCCCCGCTCCCTGCATTCCTCAGTCACCCCCTGAATACTGACCGGACACCCCCAAGGTGCTCCCATTCCTTAGCCAACTGAACTCTTCAGTGAACTCTCTGACCCAGGGCACAGCAGCCCCTCTCTGCAGACAGGGCTGGTCCTGGCAGAAAGCTTGAGCTCCCTTTCGGTCCCCTCCGCCCTTCTCCCCAGCAAAGATAAAGACAGGTGCTCGGCACACCCTCTGCTCTCTCTGCGGCCCTTCCTCCTGAGATCACAGAGGGGAGACCTCTGCTGAGCTCCCACCTCCTGCCCTGGGGCTCTCATACCCAGCTCTGTCTCACCCTCCGCACAAACTCAGGGTGCTCGCTGGCTCAGGATTCCCCAAACGGCGGTCCACATACCCCTCTTCCACTCAGCTCGACAACCCCCTTCCTTACGATAACTGTGTTTCCTGCCCAGAAGGTCCCTCCAGCATACATTACTGTTCGCATTTTTCTGATGTGAAATGAGTTCAGAGAGGTTAAGCCGCTACCCAAGGTTGCACAGACAACCAGGGGCGAAGGCACGCGTCGAGGGAGACTCCTGACTCCCAGAGCCTTCTCTGCTGCCACAGTCCCTCTGGGAGGCCCCTGGTTTCTAGCCTGGCCCAGGAGGCACTGAAACACTGCTTGCCAATGGACTCCCAGGCCATCCACCCCACACCTGCTGCAAACGTCCTTTCTGAGCACACACAGGGCCCTGGCTACCCTCTCCACCTGCTTACAGCCGGCCCTCTGCGAAGTCACTGCTGCCCAGCATGGCCTTCAGGGCCAACTCCCTCTCCTGCAGTTTCACAGGGTGCACCTGGCCCTCTGGCTGCACTCACTCTGAGCTCCCCACCAAGTACCAGTGCTTTTGCCTTATGAATGTACACACATTGTGCACGATGCTCCAAACCAGTGGTCCTTTGAGGACAAGGAGTCCCACACATAAACACACACATACACGCACACAATACACTCATGTACACAAACATCCCACATATGTGCACACATGCACACACAAACATACGTGCATACACGCTACCCCCACATATACATGCAAACACCCCATACACGTGTATACAATACGTGCACACACAGCCACACACACACACATCCACATGAGTGCACACACACACAGTCTCTGCTTCCCCAGGTACTGGCTCAGACAACTTTGTTGCTACAAGTACCAAGGCCGTAGACAAACAGCACTGCGTGAGGAAGGGCAGCCACCCCGGAAGCAGGAGTCAGTGCAGTGAGTGTCCACGGAAGACAGCACCTCATGGAGCAGACCACGTGAAAACACCTATCGGGGCAGTGAGCTCGCAGCAGCCACAGACTGACTGCTCCACCTCCTCCTGACGTCACCTGGGCAGAGGAGGTCTCGAGGCTCCAGGAGCCCAAGGCTGCGCTGGTCACTTAGGACACTCTGTGTAGCAGCTGCCACCTTCTGGGGAGAAACCTGGCTCCTCATCACTTGCACTTTTGTCACTACAAAGCTGGAAAAGAATTCCCACTGAGGTCTGTGGCTCCCCCTCTTCGTGGAGGAACGACACAGGACCCTGCGTTGTTCTTTTGTCTGCTCGGCCCTCCCCGGGTTTGCTGCTGGTTCTTCCCGGGTTGGCTACTGTCCCTTCCACCTCCGTGGAAGGGCGGTTCCCCCTGGCCACTTTCCCCACTTCCGCAGGGGAGCGGCACACCGCCGGCTGGCTCTCTCGGGGGCTGCACAGGTGTTCCTTCAGATAGATGTTCCCCTTAGATGTTCCTCGTGCATGCCGTCTCTCTCCTCCTTTATAGTCCTCCTCCGCCAATCCCAACTCGGCTGCCCACACGCCGAGTACGCTGCTCTCCTCCAATCAGGAGCAGGATCAGCTCCTGGAGGTCATCACTCAAGTTGGCAAGAGGCAGCTGCGTAGAAGCTGTTTTCTCCTCTCCCAGCGCCATATTGTGGGAGAGCAGATGCATAGAATAAGTCTTAATTCCAGTAACTCAGTCCAGTCCGAGTTGCTCCCCACAAGGTCCACAGGGGGCACCAGGCGCACAAACACCTCCCTCTCTCACCTTTCTACCTGAAAATGCGCCCAGGGAATGGACTCACAGCACAGGCTTCAACCAGGCACACACAGCCCTCGGCAGGTCACTGCCCACTCACTCCAGCCCCTGGCTAATTCTTCTTAGAGCAAAGCATAAGCGGCCGCTTGCTCAGAGCCTGGGGGAGCAGCGGCTGCAGCTTCACGTCTGCAGAGCAGGTGTTCTGACTCCCAGAATGCTCCAGGCCTTGGCCCACGTGGGGAGGCGAGGCTGTGGGAGCCCACCTGCACCTGCCATGGCCTGTCCCATGTCAGAGCGCAGACTCTCTCTCCACCCTCACAAGAGTTTTGTGAATGACCTTCTCAAAAGAGTGAATGAAAGTGGGCTCACGGGTTAACCACCCTGCCTTGGCTCTACCACATATACAACCGGGGCTCCCACAGAGGATGAAAGCGGAAATCTGCATTTGTTCACACTCCATTCAGGTTCTGTAATTCCCCAAAAGGTAACGAGTGACATCCACATGGGTTAGATCTGTCCTCCTATAGGAAATCTCACGCAAAACACTTGATGCTAAACTCGTGCTTGCAAAACTCCACAGTGCTAAGGCTATGACTGCAAAAATCCCGGCTTGAAGAACAGGTGGAAAGGGCCTGGTGACCCCCTTCTGGGCCTCAGTGCTTGCTGTCCAAGATGAAGAGGTTCTGCAAACCATCTGCCAAGTTGCTTTGAAGGCGAAATCAAGGTGAGCTCTATGGGTAGCTGCAGGGGCAGTAATTTTAATCGCCAAAGAGTTCTCCCTGCAGACCTTTCTGGAACATTACAGATGGGCACAGGCCTTGGCTTTGCTTTAATTCACCTTACGCTATCTCTTGAAGAGCAGTCTTGTAGCAGGGAGGGCTACAACCACACCACACCCAGCTCCCTGATCTCCTGGTTGTTAGCATCCTCTCACACCCATAGAAATGCTGGCATGCAAAGGGTTTATGGCCAATAAAGAAACTATGTTGTTCTGAGATGAAATCAGTGGATTCTGAGATTTTCCTGGCCCTGTCGCATTCTTGCTCAGCCACCCACTTTCGGGCTACTTCCTGGCTTACTAACAGATGGGAGCAGCCAGACATTTAATCTCTCACGTTATGCTAACTGTTCAATGGTATAATTCAGGGGCAAGAAAGGCCTGACATATACCCCAGCTGATAAAAACTTCAGAGGTGAGGAAGAAAAGACCCAAATGGATTTAGGTTTACAGAGTTGGGAGTATCAGGCAGTACCAGCTTATCACGTGATGTCCACTGCACAGGAGTGAACATGACACATGTCCATGCGCTTTCCACTTTGAGTCCTCGTCAGCACACCACTCTCCAAGGCTAATGACGACACAAACAGGAACAGGTCACCACACCCGGGTCCAGTGCCTAGGAGCATATGTTGCACCTGCTACGTGAGGGATGGCACCGAGGGCAGCCACATTAGGTGCCACACATTTGTCAGAGCTGAACCACCACTTGGCCTCCCTTCTCTTCATTCCCTCTGCACAGCAAGGGCAGGGAAGGGAGGGAGCAGGGGACAAAGCTACTGAAGACTGCGTAGCACTGAGTGATGCTGCATCAGCTACCACAGTACAGAAGGTCCAAACGGTGAGGATGCTACACTGTATGGCAGCTGCCGTGATACCACTGGGATTCCTTGTTACAGAGGAGGAAGCCTACAAAAAAACCAACACAGCACAACCGGCCGTCTCTCCTCCGTGACAGCCGCCAGGCCAGGGGGCTTGGGAAACACTTCTGGACTTCAGACTTCCTGGGGTAAGACCCCTCCAAGAGCTCAACTGACAAACAAGACTGAATCGGCAAAGTAGAGACAGCCTGCAGAATGGGAGGAAAGATCTGCACACTGGATTAATATCCAGAGTAGGAAAGTCAAAACCCCAAATAATCCAATCAGAAAAGGACGAATGATCCCAACAGGCATTCCCCAAAGAAGACATATAAATGGCTGGCTAGCATTCCTGTATGAAGACATGGTCCACATCGCTCATCATCAGGGAAACGCAGATCAGTGAAATATCATTTCAGCCAGTCAGAACGCCTATTATCAAAAAGACAAAAATAATAAATGCTGATGAGGCTGTGGGGAAAAAGGAACTCTTACGCCCTGTCAGTGGGAATGTAAATTAGTACAGTCACTACAGGAAACAGAATGGAGGTTCCGCAAATAACTAGACAGAACAACCCTATGATCCAACAATTCCATGATGGGAACATAACCCAAAGGCACGGATATCAGTGTGTGAAAGAGATTTCTGCACTCCCACATTTACTGCTGCACCATTCACAACAGCCAAGAGAAGGCCGACGGAGGTGTCCACTGGAAATGGATAAAACAAACGTGATACATGTACACAATGGAATATCACTCGGCCATGAAAATGGTGGAAAATTACAGGTAATTTGCAACAACATGCATGAACCTGGAGGATATAGTGTTCCATGAAATGAACCTTGCACAGAAAGGCAAACATCTCATGTCTCACCCACATACAGAAAAACTAAACAGCTTGACCTCACAGAAGTAGCACAGTAGTGGTTCACAGAGGCTACGAAAGGCCTGGGGAGAGTGGGGAGTGACGGGTGGCCGGTGGGTCCAGAAACACAGATGGGAGGCACACATTCTAGTGTTCTATAGCACAGGGCAGGGTAAGCATGGTTAACACTAACTTATTGTACTGGTATATTCCAAAATAGCCAGAAAAGGGATTGTGCGTGTTCCTAGCCCAAAGCAATGATACATGTTTGAGGGGATGCAAATGATAATTAGCCTGATTTGATCATTACACTTGTGTGTTTGTACAGAAACCCCACACTGTGCTCCAGAAACACTAGTATGTACAATTATCATGTGTCTATTAAAAATGATGCTCATTCAAGTACTGGCCCCTTTGATCCAGTGAAGTCTCCATTCTTCACTCCCCTGAAGGGTTACAAACACCAGGATGTGGGGCAATGCCGAGCTCCCAGGAAGGTTCTGGAAGACGGCCTGCAGTGCACTGCTTCCCTGCACTAGTCTGACCTCAGTCACTCGACTGGCAGCTGGCTGATCAAAGTGAGCTTCCTGTTAGCCCACTGGGGAGTGGATGCTGCAGCCAGCGAGACTCAAGGTAACCAGCGCCCAGAGAAACCACTGCACCCACACAGGTGGGACACCTGTCAAATGATATTTAAACCATGGAAAGCTGTAACCAAAAGTGCCAAGGCCTATGCACAATCCACAGCAAACCAGCACACGTTCAGGGGATACGATGGGCGACTCCAGTGTAACACAACTGTGCTGACACTCACTCGCTTACATGCACACATTTTGTAGATCTTAATGCAACCTGAAACACAGCAGATGCTGTGGAGTAGCCCAGCAGTTAGAACAGAACAGCGCACAGCTGAACCCTGGTGCACAGTCTCCTTTCTCAGGCTGACACAGCAACTGAGGCCCCTCTCTGGTCCCCAAGGCACTTGGGCCCCTTGCACTTGAGGGCTCCAGGCAGCTCCCACATCTCATGCTTCGGGGTGAGAAGACACATCTGGGAATCCTGCTATGCTCCTGGGCAGCAGCCAGCAGGCAGGGGGTGGCAGAGAGGCAGTCGGAGCCTGGGCACTGGGCTCCTCCTCCAGGATGCCTGTCTCTCCCCTCCTTGCTTGCTTCTCAAGACAGGGGTATGAGGATATACACGGACGCAGAGCACAAGGGCGACCACGGGGTGCTGAACTCACTTGGGTACATGTGAGGCTAGCTTTGGATGGCACAGAAACTCTACACAAGGATAAAAGACACAGGCTCTGTGAGCTTCAGTTCAAGTCCTGGCTCTACCTTTTCTAGCTCTGTGGCTGCAGGTAGAGTTGTAACCTCTCTGAACCTCCGTTTTCTCACTGTTTCGTGGAAATGAACACAAGAGGTTCCTGCACAAGTCTGCATGGAGATAACCTACGCAAGAAGATGCTCGGCACCGGAGCTGGCGTAAGAGCGTGAGGCCTTTTAGTTTCAGTACTGCACTGTTCTGCCAGCCCGCGAGGAAATGTGAGATGTTGGCCCAAGTAATCAAAGACATATGCTTGCTCTGCCTCTGCTTTTAGGAGCATATTAGTGGAAAATTTAAGAACCCTTAAATGGCTGTGTCCTTTACGTTTGGAAGGCCCTCCGCCTATAAAATGAAGCCAGATAACCGCCTAGCTGTGCTCTAAAAAGGTCTCACCAGCTCACATAACCCCACTGTAAATGAATGAATGAACAGACTTAATAAGGCTTCATTACACCCTCCTCTATGAGAAGCCCTCAGTCTGGCAATGAGGATTCAGAGAATAAAACACGGGGCCAGTGTTGTGATGCACTGGGGTTGAGCCAGCATCCCATCCTGGAGCACTGGTTCAAGTCCTGGCTGCTTGGCTTCCAATGCAGCTCCTGTTCCCAAGCCTGGGAAAGCAGCAGATGATGGAGCAAGTACTAGAGCCCCTGCCACCCACGCGGGAGACCCGGAAGAAGCTCCTGGCTCGTGACATGGGCCTGGCCCAGCCTCAGCCACTGCAGCCATTTGGGGAGTGACCAGTAGAGATGTCTCTCTCTCTCTCTCTCTCTCTCTTCCTCTATCACTCTGTCTTTCAAATAAACAAATCCAACTTGAAAAGAAAAGGTACAAACTTTGCTGTCATAAAGCTCATAGTGAAGTAGGAAAAAACCAGCACTAAGAACCACAACACAAGGTGACAATACAGTCCAACTGCCAACAGAGAAGGGTGAGGGAACAGCCTAGCAGGGCACCTGCCCCAGACTGTGCTGGGTGATGAAGGAGATGCCCCCATGCGAGGAAGGACAAGAGAGTGGACCCCAGCAGAGGAAATGGCACTGTTTGGGGAATGAGGAAGCAAACAAACGTGGCCACACTCAGCCAGCTGGGTCTGGTCCATGGTGTGGCAGGCACATTGTTGAACTGTTTTGGAGACCCACATACCGACTCCCTGCCTACTTAGAGAGGTGCTCACTGCACAAGTGGTAGAAGGAGGCAACCCCCCTCCCCATCTCTCCTTCTCTCTCTGTGTAACTCTGACTTTCAAGTAAATAAATAAATCTTTAAAGAGAGAGAGAGTCTTCCATCCGCTGAATCATTCCCCAATTGGCCACAACGACTAGAGCTGCACCGATCTGAAGCCAAAGCCAGGAGCCAGGAGCTTCTTCCGGGTCTCCCACAAGGGTGCAGGGGCTAAAGGACTTGGGCCATCTTCTACTGCTTTCCCAGGCCATAGCAGAGAGCTGGATCAGAAGCAGAGCAGCTGGGACTTTAACCAGCATCCATATGGGATGCCAGCACTGCAGGCGGCAGCTTTACCCTTTATGCCACAGTGTCAGCTCCAAACCCTATCTCCTGCTACCAAAGCTGGAACCAGAAGTTCCCTCTGCCTGCAGAGCAGCAAGGGGCAGGTATCTGACCAGCCCTTGGCCAGTGGGATGCTCTCTGCGTCAGATTCTGATGGCTGAGGATGACCAAACAGCTAGCCACCTTTGCGGTCCTGGCTGAGGTGCTGTAGGCAGAAGTGAGGCCTCACTCTGGTAACTCCTGGGCACCGCCAGGGCTGAACCTCCTGACATATTTCAGAGGCCACTCTCCAGGCTTCCTGGGGACGTGTGAACCACCCAATGTCCTTTGGATAAACTCCCCTGTCTTGGATGGCAAGAATTAAATTACACTTTTTGCAGCCAGGGGCGACGAGGACAGAGGTGGTTACTGTAATTATGACGGTGCAAATGCTGAGGTCTGAACCAAGGCAGGGCCGGGGACCTGAGAATGAGATACAGTCCACAGGCAGTGAGGAGGGTGAGGGCTGGGGCTCTGTGGCCAGCTGGATGCAGGAGACAGAGAGGGCATACCAAATGTCTCCCAGGTTACGGTTCGGAAGCCAGAGAGAGAGGCCCGTGATAGTCTGTGACAACACAGGAAAGGATGGGCTCGGTGCAGACCTTCTGGACGCGCGGAGCCTGCATGATACTCACAGCACGGGGTCACCCAGGAAGCCGGCTGCACGGTTCCTAGAAGAGCCCGGATGCAGGATTAGGAGACCAGAACCGAGCAGGTAGAAAAAGAAAGGAAAACCGAGAGCAAGCAGTCACAGTCGTCAACAAGGATGCAAAAAAATGGGAGAGCACCTGGGCTCCTAGTGGTAAGTGCAGGACAAAAACCATGAATATGGGCTCAGTGGTGACGGAAAGGCACTAGTAACTTTGGCAAATGTGATTTTTCTAGATGGGTGGAGAAAAAGACTTCATGGAGATGAGGGCAGACAAGGAAAATCCAAGAGCACTAAGTATTTTTTTTTTTAAATGGTGGTTTGTTTTTTTCTTTTAAGATTATTTGAATGGCAGAAATAGACAGGGAGAAGAAAGAGATCTTCCATTCGCTGGTTCACTCCCCAGACGGCCACAATGGCTGGGGCTGGGCCAGGCTTCTTCTGGGTCTCCCACGTGGGTGCAGGGGTCCAAGGAACTGGGCCATCTTCCCTTGCTTTCCTAGACCACTTAGCAGGGAGCTGGATGGGAATCAATGCAGCTAGGACTCGAACTTGTACCCATATAGGAAGCTGGCACTGCAGGTAGAAACTTAACCTGCTATGCCACAACGCCGGCCCCTAAAATGATTCTTCTAAAGAAGAAATAAGTGGAGATCATAGAAGAAATAAAGAATGGAGGTCATGCATTCAATCATTCCCCAGGGTGGAAGGATCATCTCTGGCTATGCAGGTCCTGGAGGCACAGTGTGGGGTAAAACTGACAACAGCGTGTGGCCTGGAAGAAGAGAGATGTTAACCTGCACGGGGGCCAGTGGGGACAGGAGTAGGTGCTCCAAGGGAGAGGGAGGGGACCCCAGTTTAGGTCGGGGTTCAGAAAATGTCTCTCTGAGATGGCCAAGAAAACGGGTTCAGGGAAGAAGAATATTTGGGGCATAAACCCCAGCAGGAGCCAATGCCCCGGAATGGGGGCCTGAGCTCACCTCGTGCAGGAGCCCAGGCTGGAAGGGGTGGCACTCTGCATGGCAGTGACACCTGCTGCACAGGCACCAGGAGGTGTGAGGAAGGGAGACTACCGGTCTGGGAGCAGGAAGGGGAAGCAAGTATCCGCTGGTTACGGTTTGCTCTGCCAACGAGCAGGCCAGGCGAGGCATGGGGGAAGCTGGCGAGTGGTGGTGGGGAATGGCTGCTGCGGGCAGAGGAGGAGGGGGATGAGCCCGCTTCTACTTCCGCTGTCCTTACAAAGTGACCACTCCTGGTACCCAATGCTGCAACAGCTGGGCTAAGGGCCTTGCTTTCCTTGATGTGTGGCACTGGGACAATCCTCAGAGACCTGTCCGACCACAAAGTCACTCTTGTTAATTCATCAGGTGCTAATTTTCTCGATAGGAAGCTACTGGGTGCAAAGCTGCTGCCTGCAGCTACCTCCCAGGGAGCCCCATCCCCCAGAAACTGTGGACACTGTGCAGGTCCTCTTTTCAACGGCCTTCCCCTTGCTTTCCTATGTATTTTCTGTCTGGATATCTTCAGCTCATTCAGCTTTTAATAATGCACGGGCTGGATTATTTTCTCCCTCTAATATCCAAGCACAATCACCTATTCATCTGTAAGCAGGAGAAATTAAGTCACTTCTCTAGGAGGTGGCCACGGGCTGAGCACAGAGGTCCAGCACCCCTGGCCCAGATTCAAGCACACTCGAAGCTATGCGGGCATAACAATACCCCAGTCATTTGCTTCCACATTCACGCACAGACGCAAATATGTGGGCCTCCGAAGACTTGAGTCCTACTTCATATTTTTTTCAGATTCAACCCCAAGGAAAGCACACAAGTTGCTTACTGTGGCTCACAATGACTTAGGAGTATTTCCCATTAGAGCCGATCAGGCACAAAGCGTCCAGAGGCAAGTGTCTTGCAATACAGACATTGGGAAAAGCTTGCGGTGACGTCACAGAACGGGATGTGTAAGCCTGCCGGGGGGCGGGGGATGAACAGAAGTGGATGGCGAAAGAAGAAAGAAAACTGAGTTATTTACATAGTACAGCTCTTTCCACGGATAGCTCAGTGGTGGTAGCTAGTGGGTTCTAGGTCAAGGCCTGTAGCCAGCCTTGCAGGAACTACCCAGGAGACAGGCAGACACACTTACACACCCAGAAACACACTGAAGATAAAGTATTCGATCAGTCTCCTGCAAGTTATTCAACAGCTGGGCTGGTGTTGTGGCACAGTGGGTTAGGCTGCCTGCATCCCACGTGGGCATTGGTTGACTCCTGGCTGCTCCAAGGGACACCTTGGTGGGGTTTGCAGCTCCCAGCTTTGGCCTGGCCCAGCCCTGGCTGTTGCAGCCATTTGGGGAGTGAATCAGCAGATGGAAGATCTCCCTCTGTGTTACTCTGCCTTTCAAATAAATAAAATACTTTTTTTTTCTTTTAAAAAAAAGTAGGGGATGGCGCCACGGTGTAGTAGGTTAATAATCTGCCTGCCTTGCTGGCATCCAATATGGGTGCCTGTTTGTGTCATGGCTGCTTCTCTTCCCATCCAGCTCTCTGCTATGGCCTGGGAAAGCAGCAGAAGATGGCCAAAGTCCTTGGGCCCCTGCACCACAAGGGGGACCCAGAAGGAGCTCCTGGTTCCTGGCTGTAGATTGACCCCATTCTGGCTGTTAAGACCATCTGGGGTCATGGAAGACCTCTCTCTCTGCCTCTGTCTCTCCCTCTCTAACTCTGGTTCTCAAATAAATTAAAACAAAACAAACAACAAAGCGGAATCCAGTATCTCACCCTCACTGAGATCACTGTAAAGCTCTGGCACCTGACGATCCTGAAAGAAACATTCCCGTCTTTGGAAAGCACAGAGACCAGATCATGGCAGCAGGGCTGCAGAAGGCACGGGCCCCGGGAGGGAAGGTGAAGGGGCAGGAGCCCCTGGTCATCAGGGAAGCCTGGGCCCACGGCTAGGCAAGTGTGTGACACACACCTGGGAAAGGGCTCCCCCCGGTCCCCACTGAAAGAGGAGGAAAACAAGACAGGGGTCACCAGTGGGCTCTCTCAACCCAGCTGCTCTCCGCCTTGTTCTCGGCCAGCCGCTGCTACACAGCCACACAGGCCGCAGCCAGGGAAGCGAGCCCCCAGCCCCACATCAGCCTCCGGCTGCCACTCTGCACCCCGCCAGCCTCTGCGTTCAACAAGCCCGCTTCCCCGACGCTACCTCACCAGGGCGAGGGCGCAGACAAAGCCCCCAGCCTTCACGGGGAGGGTCGCTGCCCGCTGGAGGCCACGGTCCCAGGGCTCTGCGCCCGCTCCCAGCTCCCGCGCTGCGAGAGGGGCACCAGCGCCCGCAGAGGCGGCTCCTGCGCAGAGGCGGGAACCTCAGGATCCCGTGCATTTTCCCTCTTACCCTCTCATCCCCCAACCTCGCCACTTACAAGGGGACTTTTGTGTACACAAAGCACCAGGGAACAAAGCACGCGCATAAACTCCCCAAACCAACGCGTAACTGTGTTTGGGTTGGGCCCTGGCCAGCCCTGTCACCCGTTCTCCGTTGAGAGTAAACCGAACTCTCGCAGAAGCACTCGGCCGCCCTTCGCTTCCCAGCGGCACAGCCCCTCGAGCCTCCCCGCCCCCCCAAGCCAGCTCCGTACAGAAAGGCCCGCAAAGACAGAAAAAGGAAAAAAAAAAAAAAAACCACCCAACTATTCCCCAAATAAAGATCTCTCACTTCTCCCCACTCGCCCAGCTTCCCCTTCTGGCCGGAAACGCACGGCGCCCGCAACTTCTCTAAGTCCCCTTTTCCACGCAACCCCAGCCTCCCGGGCTGCTCCAGGGTCGCCGTCCGCGTGGTCCCCACGCAGGCAGGCGGCCGAGACCCCAGCGCATCCTGCGTCCCGGGAGTCAAACGGGGACCCCCTGGCGCTTCCAGAGTGAGCGCAGCGACCGCTGCGCTGGGGGCCTCCCGGTGCCGCTGGCCGGGAGCCGCCCGAGGGGCGCGCGGGGGTCCCCGTCGGCGCCAGTCCGGCCCCTCCGCCCTCGCGCCCCGAGGAGCCCAGCCCTACCTTCCTTGCCCTCCTCAGCCTCGGACCGCATCGCGTCGGGGTCGCCGGCCGCAGGCCAGCCCGCCGCGGACCTGTCCTCGGGAGCGCGCCAAGCTGGCCCCGCAGCCCAGACCCGCACACGACCGGGCAGGAAACTCGCCCAAATCGCAGGCGGCGGCGCGGGAGGCACGGCCCGGTGCAGGGATTTCCAGGGGAAAGTTCTGCCTAGTGACGACTCGCGTCTCCGCCCCGCGGCCGTCGGGAGGGAGGCGACCTGGGGCAGGGCGCACGCAGGTGGGCGCGGCCGCCTGGGCGGAGAGGGGGCGCGGCCGGCGGCCCAGACCAGGCGCGTGGTGCGAACGCGGCCTCCGCGTCTGCGGGTGACGCTGGTGATGCCCACTTGCCTTCTCCCTGTTGGGGGGCTTACGCGCCCCCCGGCCGCGCGCTCCTCCTCCACGGCTGCTCGGGTTTGCGCGTCACTTTGGCAGGAAACCAGCGTGGGTGACAAGCGGGGGACTGGAGGGACCCGGTCACCAGGCACAAGTTCCCGAGGGCCAGAGGTGCGCCTTGCGCACAGAGAGGGGCGGCCTCTACCCCCATGGCTCCGCGCTGGGCACAGCCCCCTCACCGCATCCGGGCCGGCCAGCGCGGCCTCTGGCTCTGGCCAAAGCTGAGAGCGCAAACTCAGCCTTTGCTCAGCGCAGCCTCGGTGTTCACTTCGGAGAAATGGGCACAGGAACTGTGGGAAGCCCTGCATTATCTCCAGTCTTGGGCCAAAGACCATGTCTGAAAGACCCATTTGGAAACTGTGACAAAAGCTATCTCCTTTTAATGGGTTTTCCAGTGCTTTCTTCTCGTTTCTTTCTTTTTTTTTTTTAATGGGGCTAGACACAAGAACAGAGGCACTGTGGCAAACTTGGTAAAGATTTCATGTGTGTGTGTGTGTGTGTGTGTGTGTGTGGCAAAAGACAGAGAGAGAAGGAGAGAGAGAGACCTGGTCTAAGATTCCGAATTTAAATCACTTCTGCTATTTACTGTTTGTATGGCTGTGAGCAGATCACGCAACCCCTGTGAGCCTCCATGTCCTCATCTGTAAAGTGAGGACAAAAATGGCATTGTTTACTGCACAGATGTTTGGCATTAGGAGGTAAAATAAGCAAAGGACCACATAGATTATTACTAACTGCTACACCATTAAAAGTAAACTTTCGTGAAAGACACCGTTGGGTTTCATGCCCGCACTGGGTTTGAACCGCGAGAGTGCGGATGCTCTCACAAGCAGGGCAGGATGGAACTACTCCTGGGAGGCCCGGAGCTAAATCGCTCGCTGCGGCTGAGCGCGGCTCGCACGCCTAGGGTCCTGGCAGGATTTTGTCTCCGTGTCACTGACAAGGGCAGGCGGGGACTAGAGGACACAACAGCAGCCAGCAGAGGGGAGAGGAGGAGAAACATCTGGAAAAGATCAGTGTTGTGGAGCCTCCGGAAACGGACTCTGCCCCTGAGAGGGTCACAGGCTCCAGCCTTCTGGAAGTCATGGCCAGCTTTGTGGTCGTCCCCTCGCCTTGGATCCGGGGTCGGGGACCTGCTAAGGTGTGCACCTTACACTTGGTCACCCCAGGCGTACGGGGACACAAGCTGGGATGGAGATCTTTGTGAACCCCAAGAGATGCACCCTCTCCTTCCCCCACACCACCCATGTGTCCCTGCCACCCCCACTGTAGCCAAGATGTCACCAGGGGCTCTGAGGCCCCCCCCCCAAGGCCCTGTGCTACACGAGTGAGACTGCGTCTGTGGATCTGTGATCGGGGAAAGCAACACCTTTCCAAGGTGACGATTATGCAAAGCAAGACAACCCATATTCCAGGCCAGTCTGTCCCAACCAGAATTACTTTCACTGTGTTCTTTCAGAAACAGCCCCTGTAAGAAACACTTGTGAAACGTCCTTTTGCAAGTCTAGGTGTGGGTTAAGTCCATCTCCTTCATGTCCCAGTTGCTTTGACCTTCAGCCCCAGCCTCTCCCCAGCCCCACCTGGTGCAGCTTAGCCAAGGGGAACAAATGCTGAATGAACAGTTCAGGCACCACTTTGTCAGCCTTGTAATTCAATTTAGGGTCCTGCTGGCAGCTCACTGATCCTTGAACATGCACCAGGATCCTCAGGAAGCCCATGGAGAAACTTCGTTTGTATTTAAATACAATCCAGCAGTCACCTTGGGGTGAATGTCTTCATCTAGCTCAGAGCAAGGAATGAATGCTCAGCTTGTTTTAAAAGACTGTGCATAAATCAGGGTGCTCCTCATCCTCCTGCATAACCTCAAAGCCACCACCTGGTTAGCCTGCGCAGATTCATCCCTGCCTCTAACCTGTACGCGGTGACAAGGACAGCTGACCCTCCAGGCTCACTGGTCTGCTCCTGCTTCACACGAGTGGTCTTGATTTTGCTTTGCTTTTAATCAAAGCAGGATGACAGTACTTATGTTTAGCCCCTGTGCACGAATAAGGCTCCAGAATCTCACCAGGATTTGGGGGATAGGCATTCTGGCGCAGCAGGTTAAGCTGCTGTTTGCCATGCCAGCATCCAGTATCAGAATACTGCCCCACTTCTGATCCAGCTTCCTATTAGTGCACGTGGAAGCAGCAGATGATGTCCCAAGGAGTTGGGTCCCTGCCACCCATGTGGGGAACCCAAATGGAGTTCTTGACTCCTGCCTTCAGCTGGCCCAGTCCCAGGCTATTGAGGGCTTTGGGGGGAGTGAATCAGTAGACGGAAAGATGCAAGACCTATGTCTGTCTCCACCTCTGTTTCTCTGTCACTCTCTCTTTTTCTCTTTTTTTTTTTTTAAAGAAAAAAAAGAAAGAAAGAGAAAGAGAGAAAGAGAGAGAGTAAAGAAAGAATTTGTCATCCTCATAGGAGGGACCTGCTCACAATTTTTTTTTTTTTTTTTTTTTTTTGCAAAGACTTCTCTATTTATTTGAAAGGCAGAGTTAAGGAGAAGGGGGTGGGGAGATGGTCCATTTGCTGGTTTACTCTCTAAATGACCACAATGGGCAGGGCTTGGCACTCTATTGTGGCCTCCCATGTGAATGGCAGGGTCCCAAACACTTGGGCCATCTTCTGTTGCTTTCCCAGCCGCCTTAGCAGGGAGTTGGGTTAGACAGGAGCAGCTGTGACTCCAACTGGTGCCCACAGAGATGCCGGTGTTGCAGGCGAGGCTTAGCCACTGCGTCACAACCCTGGCCCACTGTTCACTCCGGCATGTTTACCGAACTCTCTCACACCCTTAGCCTGCCAATGCCCTTGGAATTCACAGCAACAGTTAAAGACCATCTGATACAAAATGACAACTAAATAGCAACACTCACCCTTTACCTCAGCTGCAATGAAATACTAGGAGAAAGTCCTACGCACGCCTGAGTGTCAGGACATGAGTTAACACACTGGTGAACATGCTAATGGTTTACTCACGCATTCAAGCATTAGCAGACATTTACATATGCCACATGTAAATTGGCCTGGCTTATCTGGAAATTGGTATAATTTTGGTCATTCTGACCATATACCTAATGAATTCAACTTTCCAGGTCACCTTGGTTCTAAGAAAGGTTTATTGGCACCAACTCTCAACTGAAATTTATCACAAAGTAGCAGAAAAATCTCCCCAAGTTGTACTGCAGCTATAAAAAAAGAAAAAACAAAAACAGCACCACCACCATCAACACAGGCCTGGGCTTTGGGGCCTCTCTCTGCTCAGAGGGGCCCAGATGTCTGTGAAGATCGGGGAGATGGATGGGGGCAGCCCAGGCAGACTGGGAGCAGAAGGTCTCACAGGCTTTCTTATCCAAGATGGTTCTGAGTTGCCGGCAATGAAGTACTCAGCACCTCCCTGAACCGGATGTGTGCCTGCAGTTTCTGCTTCCTACGGACCTCCGGAAAATTCACCAGGGTTTTCATTCCCACCTTGCAGATCTGAGGCTATTCTACCCGCACCAACATTTAGATCAGAAAGAAAAGACCAGTTGTTTCTTTCATATAAAGCATGGTTTTCTGGGACCAGTGTTGTGCAGCAGGTTAGGCCGCCACCTGCAATGCTGGCATCCCATATCAGAGCCACGGTTTGAGTTCCTGCTGCTCTGCTTCTGACCTAGCTCCCTGCTAATGCGCCCGGGAAGGTAGCAGATGCTGGCCTAAGTGCTTGGGGCCCTGCCATGAGATCTGGATGGAGTTCCAAGCTCCTGGCTTTGGCCTGGCCCAAGCTGTTGTGGCCATCTGGGGAGTGAAGCAGCAGATGGAAGCTAGCTCTCTCTCCCTCCCTCCTTCCTTCTCTCTGCCCCCTCTGACACTATGCCTTTCAAATAAATAAAATAAATCTTCTTTAAAAAATGGCTTTCTTCTCTTTGACTTCGAGGCTTTCTTCAACTTTTCTTGTATTATCTGTCTCTACCCTGGAAAAGTCTTCAGGGGCTGACACTGTAGCACAGTGGGAAGAGCTGCGACCTGTGGGGCCAGCATCCCACATAGGTGCTGGTTTGAGTCCCAGCTGCTCCACTTCCAATCCAGCTCCCTGGTAATGTACCTGGGAAAGCAGCAGAGGACAGCCCAAGCAGTTGGGCCCCTGCACCAACATGGGAAACCTGGAAGAAGCTTCTGGCTCCTGGCTTCAGATTGGCCCAACTCCAGCCATTGCAGCCACTGCAGGAGTGAACCAGCAGACGGAAGCTCTCTCTCTGTGCACCAACTCTTCGCAGGCTCCCCCTCACTCGGGGGAGAGGTCTGTGCTCTGGGCTCACTCCGGGGGGCTGAATGCTCTGCATCTCTCCCAGTGTCCTTGGACACTTTCCCCCAGACAGCGGGGCCTGCCCTGTGCCTCTGCACAGCTGCGCTGGGCCCAGGTCACCTGCCTCTACTCTCCAACACTTCCTCCACCAGAAGTGCGGCAGAGGATGCTCACCCGACAGCGGGGGTCTCCGAGGCGCCCACTTGGGAGGTCAAGCTCTGTGCCTCAGCAGCCCTGAGTGCGTGAGTTGCTGAGGACTGCGATGAGAATGGGAGTTTGGGGTGGTGGGGGGTGGGCAAAATGGGCCTGGACCCGAGGACAACTGAGGATGCGTGTGGAGCTGGCCCCTAGATCCTGGCAGTCCGCGGTGATGGGGAAATGTGTTCCTGGGAGTCTCTGAAGACGTCTCCAGGACCTGCCATGCACTCGGCGGTACTCTGGGTGTGGGCATCAGGGGAAGAAGCGCTAACACTGGAGGCGGGCCGGTGCCGTGGCTCACTAGGCTAATCCTCCGCCTTGCGGCGCCGGCACACCGGGTTCTAGTCCCGGTTGGGGCGCCGGATTCTGTCCCAGTTGCCCCTCTTCCAGGCCAGCCCTCTGCTATGGCCTGGGAGTGCAGTGGAGGATGGCCCAAGTCCTTGGGCCCTGCACCCGCATGGGAGACCAGGAGGAAGCACCTGGCTCCTGGCTTTGGATCAGGCGGCCATTGGAGGGTGAACCAACGGCAAAGGAAGACCTTTCTCTCTGTCTCTCTTTCTCACTGTCCACTCTGCCTGTCAAAAAAAAAAATAAAAAAATAAAAAAAAGAATACTGGAGGCGAGCACAGCCATCCACCTGGACCCATCTGTTCCCCAGCGTTTTTCTTTCTTTCCTTAAAAACTTCCTTGTTCAAAACTTTCAGCAGGCGACCACAGGCACACACACTCTCAAAACACCAGGTCTGAATGTAAGATCTGAAGAATTCGTGGCACACTCTTTTTATTCTATGTAGCAAGAACGCCCTGCACTTACAGAGGTTCCATTTAGACTCTCAAGTTAGCCACCTTGGGTCGTCCTACCCATTTTACAGATACGTCATTAAAGAAAGAGAGGTTATGCGATTTGCCCAAGGTCACAAACTCAGTAATAATATCCGTAAGATGTCATGGAATGCAGATGAGGCCTCCTGGCTCCTATATCCAGGCCTTCTCAGTCTACTAAACTGTTTATGCAACTTTTCAGTCCTTTGTTGTACAGAGGAGCGCCTCAAAGATTGCTCGATTGGGAGGGTCCCAGCACGTTTAGGGCTGCCCATGGTTCCAGCACACACTGCTCAGGAGCTTAGACCACCGCCTCCAACTCCACTCATTCCATGCCTGATACTCAGGGCTTTACATGAGCCGTAAACTCAACCGTTTCTGTTTGTCCAGCTACGTGACCCTACACATCTTTTTCAGCTGATGCTTTAAATAAGCGTTCACTAAGGACTCTAACTTGGCCTCAAGGAACAGGGTGGAAAACAGCAGCCTGGCCTGGGTAGCCCTGGGCCCATCACTCACGGACACCCCCATGAGCACAGCCAGTGCCGACACCGGCAGGATTCTTCTCTACTCGTTCTTCCCCCAGTTTTCTTCTAAAAATGGGCAAGTGCCTCAACCTTTCTGCACGTCTGTGTGCACATCTGTAAGAGAGGTGATGCCACTGACCTGTGACCAGGGGAGGGACAGCGGCGAGATGAGCGGTGCACGTGAGCAGCCCCGCATCGCTTTCCCAACGTCTCTGTGACTAACTGCTTTTGAGGTTGTTTCTGGGTGCCTGGAAGCCCCCAATCCTGCCCCTATAAATGCCCATTCACAATGGGCAGTGTGGTTCAGTGGATGTGTAAGGGCTGATCATCCTTACTGGGTTCAGGCTGATGGGGCCAACCAGAAGGGGACCGAGGAGGAAGAAGGGTGGCACTGACACGGAACCAGGATGGCACAAGGTCACATCCGACCAGCACAGCCCTGGATCTGCTTCCCAACAGTGACGGGCAGCCACAGCCACAGAAACTCACACCTGAAGCAGCCTCGGCGGTCACTGGGTGGAGCCTTCTCCCCAGGGTGTGCAGTCGCCACCTCCTGCACCCGTGGCCCACGGCACACACTCACCCCTTTGCCCCTGCAGGCCTCCATGAGCAGAGACGCCACACTTCCTGTCTAAGACCACTGGAAATTTCAGCAAACTGAAATTCAAGGCTAAGGCGGTACAGCCCAACCATTTCCCTGGTAACCACCGCCTGTACTCCCCAGAGCATGGAAACGGTTGTGTGGCAAGATAACCACAGGGGGCCGGCGCTGTGGCTCACTTGGTTAATCCTCCGCTTGCAGTGCCGGCATCCCATATGGACACTGGGTTCTAGTCCCGGCTGCTCCTCTTCCAGGCCAGCTCTCTGCTATGGCCCAGGAGGGCAGTGGAGGATGGCCCAAGTGCTTGGGCCCCTGCACCCGCATGGGAGACCAGGAGGAAGCACCTGGCTCCTGGCTTTGGATCGGCATAGTTCCGGCTGTAGTGGCCATTTGGGGGGCGAACCAACGGAAGGAAGACCTTTCTCTCTGTCTTTCTCTCTCTCACTGTCTAACTCTATCTGTCAAATTAAAAAAAAAAAAAAAAGATAACCACAGGTTTTTAACTGATCTTCCTTCTCCAAAGCTTCGTGGAGGTCCCCCTCACATACTGGTGGGCTGCTGGTAGAGAGATACGCATGACTTTCATCAGCTCCTGGTGACCCGGAAGCACTCAGAATGGATGAGCTCTTCTCTCTGCAGTACAGGTGGAAAACAAAGCCAGGACAGGTTGAGTAATGGGCCCTACCTGGATGCATGTGAGCAGGCAGGAGCTCGATGTAGGTTCCTGAACAAAATGTGAAATCCACCAAGAAAACCAAAGTCGTGCTCCAGGTGTGGAACCGGAGCACAAATTCTCCACCTGGGATCTGTGTGACAGTCTACCCTACTTCCAGCTGGAGTAACTTGATTTTCAGATTGCGTTTTGGACATGGGCTGAATCTAAGAAGTGCACAGTATGCCAGCTGGTCACCCTTAAGAGAGAGAGAAGGCTGGCACTGGCTTGCAGGTGAGAGAGGCAGCGGCTGACACTCACCAGACCAACTCAGCAGGTGGTGAAAACGCAAACCGAAGCAGAACTTGTCCAAACAGGGCTTAGGGAAAGGGGAGGCTATTTTTGCAGACATGGGTCAGAGGTTTTTCCACTTGAATAGGTCAGGTTACAAAACTTGAGTTACTCAGCCTCTCCTTAAAGAAGGGCTATGGAAAGGTGTGCCAGTTACGACTCACGGGGTTGTAGGCATCACCAAACGATTGCCTTTGCAGAGAGACTGCTCGCTGGAACAGTGTGCCTGCCTACCTGGGAACAAAGAGGAGCGCAAGACCATAAATGTCTGAGTAGCAGCAAAAGAAAACTAAAAACATGCATTTTCTCCATCTGTGGTCTCTTTCAACAGATTCTTAGCTACTTGGCAAAGTCTTACCACGTGCCCTGGACTCTCAATTTCAGCCATGTGCAATCAGCCCCAAGTGGACACAAAGCAAGAGGAATAACAACCTAAACCACACACCAGCCCCCACCCAGCTCATCCCTGTGCGAGCAGAGTAAATGTGAGACGGAGCTGGAAACTCACCGTCCCTGCCTCCCTCTGGTCTCTGCACGGCCCCTCCCGCTGCGGGCACTGCACACGAGGGTGAACATGTTCGTCTGAAAGTGCGCAGTTTTTTTAACTGATAACAACAGCACATCTCGATGGGGGTACAATGCGATGCCTCAGTCTGTGTATATACTTCTGTATTGCTTAACCCGTTAGGGGGCCCCCACGTCAAACATGTACCATTTCTTTGTGATGAGAACATTGAAAACCCTCTCCTCTAGCTATGTTGAGCTATGCGTGTTTTTACATCTGAAGACAAGCCAGCCTGGTCCCCTAGAAAGCCAGCCAGGCCGGAGGGCAGCTTGGGCTTGGGCGTGCTGTCTCAGCCCAGGCGCGGGGGCCTGCTCCCCCGGGCTGCTCTGCCCCTACTCCCAGGGCTCTCTACTTCCTTTTAGCCAGTTCCCATCATGGTTACTACTTCTTCTGTCTTTAGTGGTTTGGATTTCTATTATTGTTTTGAAGTTGTAAAATATCACGGTTCTTCAAAAAGTTCAGAGAAAATATATATTGTGAAAAAAGTACGCAGATTTCAAAACCTTTTGCATCAAAATAAGCGTCTCTATTAATTGCATCTTCCTAGGACTTTTTTTTGCAGTTCCTTCATATGCTTCACAAACACACACAGCATAAACTCTGCTTCTCCGTCATTTTTCAGTGTGGCACTAAGGACATTCATATTGTTGTGCAGCCTTCACCATTCCATCTCCAGAATTTGTTTTCATCCTGCAAAAACCGCAGAATGAGCTGCTTTCTGTCTCTCTGGACTTCTTAACTGCGGCTGTCACTCAGCAAGGAGCAAGCACAGCACAGCACGTGTCAGAATTCCCTTCCTTCCCAAGGCTAAATGCTATTCCACTGCACGCGTGTGTCACATTTTGACTTCCATGTGCCCACAGGCGGATACTTGGCTGCCTCCAACTTTTGGCTGTCATGGTCAATGCTGCCATGAACACAAGTGTACAAGTTTTCTCTCCGAGACCCTTTCTCCATGATTTTGGGTAGACACTCAGAAGTGGAATAGTCATTCTATTTTTAATATTTTGAGGAAGAATACTCTTTTCCTAGTTAATATTTATTTTAAAATTTTGCCCAAATTATTCTGTGGCTTGGCCTTGACTGGACCCTGACTGATGGATAAATGGAAAACCCAACAGGTGCCCATGTTCTATTAGTAAATAAAGAACAAAATAAAAACATTGTTCTTATCTTTCAATTTAGGCGTATTAACAGTGATGAAGCTGTCTGAACCTGAGCACTTAACAAATGGGAATGTTAGGTACTTCTTTGGTCTTAAAAATTATAGCAAAAAAAAAAAAATTACTGAGACACTAAGGCAGCTCTGAGTCAAGGTCTGGAGCCCCTGCTGCAGCCTGTGAACTCACTGCTGCCATCAGGTCTGTCTGCTCGGAGGTCTCCTAGGGTCGCCCTAGCTGGGGTCTTTACCCCCAAAGGCACCTGGAGACCCTCATCCCCACACCAGCCCTGACACAGCATCCCAAGTTTCTTGTAACATTAATTTTTTTCTGAGCTAGGCAGTGGTGTCTAGGACCTTACAGTAACCCTATGCGATTCCAATTTCTCTCCTTATTTCTAATCCTGCTAAGCCCCACAATCAAAAATGTTTTTTCCTGTAGGGCTTTCTCTTCCATTCCTGCATCACCTGATAGATGTGAAGCTGGATCCCTTACCGAAGACCACAGGTTGGAAGTTCAAACACCTGCCAAGGCCAGCAATGCTTTGGGGTCCCTGTCCTCATGGAGGGGCACAGATGAGAAGGCTGAGGCTGGGGTGCTATCCTGGGAGGTCGGCTGAAGGTGATGGCAGCGCAAGGCGGCACGCAAGACGCTCTGGATGCGAGATCCTGAATGCGTGCGCCTCCATCATCCCCTCACACACAGACAGGAGTGCTCTGAAGAGCAGGCAGTCATTCAGAAACTTCTGACACTTGTTCGCATGAACGGGAAAGTACTTAAAAAAACCTAGCCGTGAATCACAACAGCCTGTGCAGAGGCAGCGTGGGCGCGGCGGCTGCCGGCCTGGCTGTTCTCAGGGCGCAGTCTTCTCACCTCTCCACAGCCCCACTCAGCCCAGCCCCTCCAGAAAGTTCTGTGAAGCCGACGGGGAACCTGTGCTTCTACAGCAGGGGTGGGGAACGTCTGGCCCGTGGGGCTGGCCCTGCCAAGGCAACCGCAGGTGAGACTCAGCATGCACTGAACCTAGAGCAGGCTGATCGTTAGGCTGGTGTACGGTCTGCGAATGACGTGGTAACCGCCCAAGCGGCCTTTGCAGGAGCAGGTTTCCCTACTGTACTTGGCACGCGGGATCTCGAAGCCAGCTGCCTCTGACACAGATCTAAGCCGTGCCACTGAAGACACAAGATGATGCCTCCCGTCTCCTGCTTTCAGAAGGCACCACGCGCCGAGGGCACGGCACAACAAACACAGTGCATCACCTACCCACGTGGGAACACAGAGTACGACAACACGGAAAAAAAAGCCCAGTTTCCCCTGACCCAAAAGGCAGACTGCAAGGAATCACACCCAATATTACCTGCACTCCGCGGACAAAGCAAGCAAGGGGAGCACACCGGTAGTGCAGCCTGAACCGAAGACCCTCCTCTGCAGCCTTCCCTACATCTATCAGGGATCCTGATCTATCCAAAGATGCTCAGAAAAGGAGCCAAAAAGAAAAATAATAATAATAATAATAATAACCCTGACAGCACAAGCCTTCTGTCTTACAGCAGGCACACAGAGCACCCTTCCTTCACCATCCTCAGAAACACAGCACTGTGCACAGGCAGACGTCCACGGGGACCCAGGCTTGCACCAACGGACCACGCTTTCCCCTCAGCCCCCATCACACCCTCCTAACTGCCCCAGAGGCCATGAATCAGACACACTGAACAAAACGCTAGCTCAGCTGATGGGATTCCCAGGGCCAGCAGCTGCCCAGGTTAAAAGAGCAGCCATCCTCAGACTGTTTCCTTCATTAAGCCGAGAGCTAATGTCCGGTCCTGGACCACCTGAATACATAAACTAATAAACCCCAGATGGGAAATCCTGCCACCTCTCTTCTCCAGGCCTGGCTTCCCCTCGGGCGATAAACATCCCATTAGGTGAGCTTCCCTCCAGAGATGTTTGCATTGACAACACGTCGGGTTTTCTAAAGCCAATTTGGCACCATGCCTGCACAGTGTGTAATTGATTTTGTCATCTTTTTTTATGAATGAAATTAATCTGTGAGAGTAAAAAGCAGCACCTTAGCTGTCTCAAATATCTCATTATCTAGACCAGGGGAAGGAAGGAAAAAGTATCCCACTTGGCTACAGCCTCAAATGCGGAACCAGTAAAGCCATTTAGAGCCCAGTGATCTATGTACTTTTGTTAAACTGTCTTTTTTTTTTTAAAAAAAAAAAGATTTTATTTATTTATTTGAGAGGTAGAGTTACAGACAGTGAGAGGGAGAGACAGAAAGGTCTTCCTTCTGTTGGTTCACTCCCCAGATGGCCGCAACGGCTGGAGCTGCACCAATCCGAAGCCAGGAGCCAGGTGCATCTTCCCCATCTCCCACATGGGCCCAAGTCCTTGGGCCATCTTCTACTGCTTTCCCAGGCCACAGCAGAGAGCTGGATTGGAAGAAGAGCAGCTGGGACTAGAACCGGCGCCCTTAAGGGATGCCAGATCCACAGGCAGAGGATTAACCTACTGTGCCATGGCACTGACCCCTAAACTGTGTCTTAACCTCATCAGCAATGAGTATAAATTTTCAAGCACCCACTATGTGCCAGGCACATTCCAGGCACCTAACCACTCTCACTCTCTCAACACAAGGTGGCGCTCTCTAGCTCCTGGAGGTCTCCTGCGCACACTGTCCCTAGTCCTTGCAGCAACCTAGCAGGGCAGGAACCGCTTGTTTCAGAGGAGGTTGCAGATCCTGAGAGAGCCTCCGTGGCTGCCTGGGCCACCAAGCCAGGGCCGTGTGTGCGCTGACACTAGGGTGGGGTCGTCTGCCCTCAGCCCCTGCTAGCTCTCCTCTACAAGAGGGAGTCTCCAACTGCGACAGAGGCTTATACTTCATGCCCCGGATGAGAGGGGTGGAGAGCAGGAAGGAAGGTCAGGGGGCAGCCGACGTGGAGCCTCTGAGCCTGGCCAACCTGGGGAAGAGGGAGGCGGACAATCGTGGCTGAAGGGAAGCCCCGGGGAGCAGCCGCTGTGGCCGAGGGGGAGGCAGGAGCTGCGCGTCATGCGTGGGAGTCTGGGGTCTGCGCCTGGCACCCCTGTGGTGTTAGCATGAGCCCCGCCCAACCCCATGAGTGATTCCTGGATACCCAGGGCTCCACCAGGTCCGCCTGGTGAAGCTGCGCTTTTCCACTGTCTGTAGGCCCAATCTTTCCTACCTACATTTAAGAGACAAGAAAGTACAGTGACCAGGATGTCACCCGCTTTTCAAACGCTCTAGGAAGCCCATCCCCAGTACTCAAAATTACAGAGCAGGTGTAACTCCCTTCAGACAGCCGAGTCACACGTCCGGAGGTGAGGCAGAGCCGTGAGTTCCAGAATCCATAAACTGAGCTGCACACGTGTACAGCGGCAATTTCCTTGGAAATTCCCTAGATGGCCCGGAAGTACGGTGCCGTCTACACGGTTCTGTACACACACCATCCTGGACTAGTTCCTCTAACTTTCCTATGTTGTTCTACAGACGCCACCACCCAAGTTCTTCTTCCATAATGCCAATCTGTTCATTCCTGCCCACTCGCCCAAGCTCCTGAACAATGAGTCTTGTTCTGGTGGAGGTCAGAGTCCCTAAAGCCCTCCCATTCTATGGCTCTGCCAACAGGCAGCTCCTGGTATGCGTTCAACACAACCGGTGCAGAGTCACCACCTGGGACTGATGTCACTTCTTGTGGACATCAACCACTCCCTCTGCAGCTTCCAACTGGAGACCCAAGGGCCCTGTGGGGAACTCACGATCGTGGAGGACACCAGAGGGCATTTACCTGCCTGGTGGAAGCTGTGGTGCTCCTGTGCTGATGCTGTCCCCAGGTATACGTTGCTTCATTCAGCAAATGTTTACTGCACACCTACCACATACAGGCAACTGGGGTGGCTATGACGGCCATGGTGTCTGCCCTGGAAGAGCACTTCAAACACGCTCACTAACGCACAGTGCTGTAAGTGTGGCAGCAGATAGCATGAGAGGCAGGCCCACAGGAGCAGAGTCGGCAAGCAAGTGTGGCTAGCAAACGGGGCGTGAGCTGGAAGGCGGGCCCCGCGGAATCCCTACACAAGGAAGGTCCACCACGGGAGAGTGGGGTGGAGACGAAGCCAAAGAGAAGGCCAATGGACGTGACGGCCAGGTGGCCACTGCTGATCCTTCGAGAAAGAGGCCTTGGGAGCATGGCTGGAGAGAGAAGCCAATGGCAAGGAATGGCAGAAGCAGCTTGTGTTCAGAAGTAGAGAAGGTGGCCAGCGCCGTGGCTCACTAGGCTAATCCTCTGCCTGCGGCGCCAGCACCCTGGGTTCTAGTCCCAGTCGAGGCTCCGGATTCTGTCCCGGTTGCTCCTCTTCCAGGCAAGCTGTCTTCTGAGGCCTGGGAAGGCAGTGGAGGATGGCCCAAGTGCTTGGGCCCTGCACCCCATGGGAGACCAGGAGAAGCACCTGGCTCCTGGTTTTGGATCGATGCATTGAGCCAGCCGTAGCGGCCATTATGGGGTGAACCAACCGAAGGCAGACCTTTCTCTCTCTTTCTCTCTCTCACTGTCTAATTCTGCCTGTCAAAAAAAAAGTAGAGAAGGCATCGGGGTCCATTCCATAGAGGACCTTCCGTGAGAGGACTAAGTTGAGTGAGTCCCCATGGCATTAATGGGGGCTTTGCCAGAGGAATCTTATAAAGCTCCCACGACTCTGCTAACACCAGACACAAGGAAGCCGGGTGCCTCCCCCATCTCTTAGAAAAACACAGTTTGCAAGAATTTGTGTGGACTCTGACAAAAGTTTGAATCATGCAAATAAAAAAGGATAAACTCAAATTCTGCTCGATGCCCCTCGGCGAGTGCCGAACCGATGGGTTGGACCTGCAGCAGGAGCACAAGCTGTTACAACAGGCGCAGACGCCTGCAGGTCTCCCAAACCCTGAGCTGTCGGCTCAGCAGGGCAGGAAACACTCCGATTCGAGGGTCAGCATGGAGTGACACCCTGCCCTACCTCCTGCTGTGCCATTAAGTCCTTCAAAAACTCAAGAGTCCCCTGCAGGAAAGGCCCGTGGGTGACCAGCATCTAAGGGGCAAAGAAGTCACTGCTTTCTCGGGAGGAAGCCGAAGTGCAAAATCAAGAGTGTGGGAAGGGCTGGGGACATGAGCTCGACCCACTCTGGGTTTGTTTTTGTTTTTGTTTTTTTACAGGCAGAGTTAGACAGTGAGAGAGAGAGAGAGAGAGAGAGAGAGAGACAGAAAGGTCTTCCTTCCATTGGTTAACCCCACAAATGGCCGCTATGGCCGGCTCACTGCACCGATCCAAAGCCAGGAGCCAGGTGCTTCTCCTGGTCTCCCATGGGGTGCAGGGCCCAAGCACCTGGGCCATCCTCCACTGCCTTCCCGGGCCACAGCAGAGAGCTGGCCTGGAAGAGGGGCAACCGGGACAGAATCCGGCGCCCCAACCAGGACTAGAACCCGGTGTGCCGGCGCTGCAGGTGGAGAATTAGCCTAGTGAGCCGCGGCGCCGGCCCCACTCTGGGTTCTACGCTGGCCACGAAGCCCAAGCCCACAGAGATCCAGCAGACCCGGGAATCAGTCAGCAAGGAGGCAGGCTTGTGGGTTTCAGGGATGCAAATTCCTCAATGATGTAAATACTCAGCACTGCTCTGACTGAGATGTCCATCTCTTCTTCTCTAAACTGACTCAGCTTCCAAAGGCCACACACCAAACAGTGGCTTCCAGGAGGATATTCCTTCCGAAAACTGAAACTGTGAAAGGTTCCCAATGAGGAGACCCGGACCCTCCGACCCCAAGCAAACACAGCCAAGAATTCCAAATGGACAGCCTGAGAGCAGTGTCCAGCACCTGGTATGGGGGAGGGGGAAGACAGGTCTCGTTCAGGCAACTTTTGGTTCTCATCTGGACACCGGTCACCTTTCAGCGGGACCCATTCTCTCTGCAGTTTGCCACGGGCCCCGTGACTGTTCAATGCAGCACTGTAATGGGCTGAGTAGGATTTGTCACCCCAGAACTCGCGCAGCTGTCTGAACTCTGATGTTTTAATGTTAATGGCGGACTGACTGAGGGAGGAGACTTGATACGAAGACGGCTGGCATCTGAGAGGCCGGGCCTGGGGGCGGGGGTCACTGGGAGCATGTGCTCGGAGGGCGGTTCTGGCCAGAGGCTGGAGCAGTCCAGCTCATGGCTAAGTCCTCGCTCTGCTTCCTGGCTCGCCCTGTACTGGTTCCTCTGCGCCTCCTGGGCCCTATTCCTGGGCTCTCTGACATTTATGTCCCAGAACTCAGCCAGAAGTGAACACTGTGAAAACATGGCCCTGTTCAGCAGGGTGCGGTCACACACACTCTCTCTGGCATCTGACACTTCTCACCTTGGCGGCAACGCGCACCCGGTGCTCAGCCAGTCCAGCCCCCTGGTGCCTGCTTCACTCGGGCACTACTGAAACTGTGCCACTGCCTGTCGGTCCATACGTCCCCACAGAGACTTCGGTCCTCACCCCTACTCCCCCCGACTCAGTGCCGCATGACCCTTCCTGCCACACCCTGCACAGAACCCAGCCTTCAGAAAGCTGGGCTGAGCGTCTGGCACAGCGGTTAAGACAGCCCTTAGGATGCCCACTTTCCCTATCAAGGTACCAGCTCTGCTCCTGATTCCAGCTCCCTTCTAATGCACACTCTGGAAGGTGGCAGCCAATGGCTCAAGTAATCCAGGCCTGTGAAAGACCCACATTCAGTTCAGGCCCCTGACTCTGGCCTGGCCCAGCCCCAGCTGCTAAGAGCATTTGGGGATGGCCGGCGCCGCGGCTCACTAGGCTAATCCTCTGCCTGCGGCGCTGGCACACCGTGTTCTAGTCCTGGTCGGGGCGCTGGTTCTGTCCTGGTTGCTCCTCTTCCAGGCCAGCTCTCTACTGTGGCCCAGGAAGGCAGTGGAGGATGGCCCAAGTGCTTGGGCCCTGCACCCGCATGGGAGACCAGGAGAAGCACCTGGCTCCTGGCTTCGGATCAGCGCAGTGCGTCAGCTGCAGTGCACTAGCCGCAGCGGCCATTGGAGGGGGTGAACCAACGGTAAAGGAAGACCTTTCTCTCTGCCTCTCTCTCTCTCACTGTCTACTCTGCCTGTCAAAAAAAAAAAAGCATTTGGGGAGTGAACAAAATCAAGATCTTGGGACACATTCAAAGGCTCTGCCCTGTGAGCACCTGAACAGGAATGAGAACTGCTCTAGTCACCTGGGCCAAACCAAAGTCTCCTGGTAGGAACCAGGCTGCTCTGGGGTTTCTCCCAGACAGTAAGAGCCAGAGCTGATGGACACTCCTGGGTGGCACCTGAAGAGGCCAGGCGTGCCTGATAGACCGGCCCTCCCACCCCGTCTCCCGCCCACGGTCTCACAAAGGCCAGTGAGCAGCCTGGGAGCCCCCTCCCCAGGAGGGCCAACTCCAGCTTGTCTGATGGCAGAGGCCCAAGGCCGGGACAGAGGGCAGCTGAGAAACCTCCGTGGTATGCATGGCCTGCAGAGCCTGCAAGTGGGGTCGGGCTCCCTGACCTAGCTCCTGCACTTGGAGCGGGTGGGAATGCCCCTGTCATACCAGGGCGGCTGCCTGTCTCCCAGGGAACAGAAAGGGCAGGCCGGGCCAAGGCACTGGCACCTGTTATTATGTGTGCAAAAGCCCCAGGTTCTCCCTAGGAGTACAGAGCCAGGAGCCTGGTCAGGTCCACCCGGGATTTCCTCTCGGCGTCCAGCAGCTCAGGTGTACATGCGGGGAAGGGTAGCAACGCGGCTATGACAGTCGCAGGATGCGGGGCAGATCAACAACGGGAGGCCTGGCCTGCTGGGGTCAGCCCGCAGTAATGCCTTGAATGAGCTCAGGACCCACGCGGGCAGCCTTCCGCGAGGGACATGGTACTAATTACTGCTGGAATCCAGCTGCGTCCCAACAGAATGGCGCTCTGGCACTGGGGAACTCAGCTGGAGTTTGCCCTGGGATCCCTCTGTGGCGCCTGTAGCCAAGCACTCTCATTCTCCGTCTCACTCACGCAGCAAACGCTTGTCATGGTCCTGCTCGGACGGTGAGCAGCAATGCCCGCTGCTCACCGCAGCCCCCGTCAACGCCCCCATTTCTGCATGAGTCTGGGGTCCCTAATTAGGGTCCACTGGCCCTAATTATAACACCATTTCCTCCAGCCAGCACTCAATCTAGGTTCCTACCACATCTAGCTCAGAGAACGTCCCAGCTGCACCACTCCCCTAAAAATACAAACCGAAGACCACAGCTCGGCACCCGCAGCCTCCAGGGTGGCAAAGACCTTCAGGGAAGGTTCAGAGAACTGAATCCACAGGACGCAGGCCAGTGCCCACCTAATGCTCACACTGGGGACTTCAGAGCTCATTCAGAGACAACACACAGAACTAAACACAGGAAATCACGCTGGCGCTTTTCAAACAAATGTCAACACGAGACACATCTCACGTTCTCTGGCTTTCAGAGGAAGGGAGGAGAAGAGGCAAGAGAGGTTGGGACGAGTTTGCTCTGCAGAGGCAGATACTTCACGTCGCTCTGTCCACTCACAGGGGCCTTCGACGGCTATCAAGGGGTTGCACATGACACTCAAAGTCATTTTCCTCCTTCCTCAGCACTGCTTTGGCCTCTGCAGAAGGCAACAGCAGAGGATGTGGCCTTGGCCAGAGGAAAGCAGTCCTGAGATCTGAAGGAGATGGGAGAAAAAAGATAAACCACGACCAACCAAAAAGACTTGAGCAGCTTCAAAGTACAGCAAGACTCAGAGCCCCAGGCCAAAGCCAGCCCGTTACACTGGACGGGATGGCCATGAATGCTCAGTGGGCAGTTCTGTTCGCAAATTCGTTTCAAACTGTAATTAACACTCAATCTTACCTTCACCACAAAGGTGTGGTACGGGGAACCGGGGTCACACACTGTGGACCCTGGAAACCTCATCTTGTGTTAACTACAACCAAGCAACTTGTAACTGAACACAGCAAAGTTTTAGATGACTGTACGCTCTTGCGTTTAGCAGAGCACCACTGGGAAAACCCAAGGGATTTATCCCCACCCAAAACAAAGGAGGCAGTGTCTGGCAGAGAATGCCATTGGGGAAGAGGTCTGGTTCCCTGTGGTGCTCGGGTGCCCATGCGGCCTCCACAGTGTGTACCTGGGGACAACTGGGGAGCGGCCAAGAGGAACCATGCTGCACCACTGCCCCTGGACGTCTGCAGCTTTGTTACTGCCGGGCATGTGACCACGGACACCTGACTCAATCTCTTCCGCCTGAGTTTCACCTGTGAAGTGAACACTTTCCCTAGAAAGATGGCTGCTCCTCTCCCATGCCCAGGGCCAAGTCAAGCTCATGACCACTGCCCACGAGGCCTCACCTCACCTGGCCCCTCTGCTCCTCTCTCTCGCTCTTCCTGCCCTTCCCATCACTCTCCCAGCTATCGCTGGGGCGCCCCAGGTTGGTCACACCTGGTGGGCTGTGCCTGGCTCCCCCCTGCCTGCAGTGCTCCAGGTCTGTCTTCCACGCGCCTCTCAGGTGGGTGCAGTCTCCCAGCCTCGGCGAGGATTCACCGCCATGTGCGATGCCTCTAACCATGTGCACCCACGCACACCCACTCACTAGTCCCTGTCTCCTCCAGCTTTCGCGGGGCCAACTCCAGAGCATCTTGTTTACGGTGCAGCCAGCTGTCTCCCTCGGGTAGACTACCAGCCAACCAGCACCTGGCACTCACCGGGCGTTCGCTGGGTGGACACCCGCACTGACTGGCAGGAGTGTGGACTGCAGGGCGTCTTCGGCTGAGGTCTGTGGACAGCAGAGTCCACGCTCAGAGGGCTCTGTGCCAGCAGCAGGGTTGGGCGGGAACCACGCAGAGACACGCGGCCTCTGGGCACGGCCACAGACCCTGGGTAGGAAGCTGCCTCCGGGATCCGCATGGCTCTCACCCCCTCGCCTCCTCCGCATTTCCGGCCTGGCTATTTCCTGCCTTTTATGGACAGTCCGCGCATGCAGGCATGCCAGTGCCTTCCTCACGGCAGCCTCGTCAGGCTGATGTCCACCTCTTCCCGCCCCAGTGCCACACACTCCGCTCCCACGCCGGCTGGGACCCCCACCACACCTGCGCCGTGACCAAGGCGCACACGGGTGAACCGACAGGGACCCGCGGGCACAGCTCTGAGAACCCTGCGGCGTAGACAGAAATGTCGGGGACCGCATTCCATCCCAGACAAGAATCCGGACTGCACACAACCAGTTCTGGCTGTTAGAGCAACCAACGCCCACCCGTGTCTTCAATTTCCAGTGTTCTCTTAGTACTCGACTTCAGCTCCGGTGAGAGAATTGAGCAGAAAAAAAAAAATCTTAGATATCATGCATGGGTTTGAAAAAAAAAGTATGTAAACACCAACAAAACTTTACGGGGTGTTTCAAACCTTATCTCTGTTTCGACCTTGATTAAATACAGCTAATACAAGTATTAAAGACAGCATAACTATAGCTAAAAACATACCCAAGACGTTATTCTAAGCAGAAAAAAAGCTTTATACAGATGCCTTCAGAAAGTACATGGAAAATGTGCATTATAAAAAAAATTATTCATTGACTTCCAACTTCTTTTGCAGCAAAATTATCTTTTAAATGTCATTCTCTTGTCCCCCCCCCCCCCCCATTCCTGCAGTTCCCTGGAACATCAGGTCAACTTGCTCTTGGGTTGTTAACCTGCCAGAGCGAAATTCTGAAAATCCCGTGACCCGCGGGGGTTCACAGGTGCCCAGGTGTGGCCCCTGCGACCCGACATCTGGGAGCCAGAGCGTGGAAGACGCCCTGGGAGAAACATGGGCTCACAGAAGTGTTTCCGAAACGCTGCAATTCTCTGCTAGTTCACAAATGCAACTCTCCACCTGCAAACGTCAGAGGCCGGTTCTCCCCAGCCTGGCCCGGGGGCAACGCCCAGAGCCACGCGGAAGCCAAGCCGCCACCCGCTGCCCTGCAACCGGCCGAGACACTGCCCATGCAGCCTCCGCGGGTTCAGTTTCCAGCAAAGGAGCGGCCCCACTCACCCAGCTTCAGCATGCTCTCCCCGCGCGGGCGGAGGGCCTCTGCAGCCCTGCTCCGTGAGGTCCTTGGGCCAAAATCCCCGGCCACGCACAGGCGGCGCCTGCGGTGGAACGCATCGGGGGTTGTGACCATTCATGCAGGGATGGGCCGGGTGCTGCCTGCGCTTGCGTCCCGCGAACACAGGCCTGCCTGCCAGAGGCCCACAGAACCAGGCAGCGGCAGGAAGTCCCACGTTTCAACATGCTAGGGAAAAGAACTAGATTCTTCAGAAGGGTGTGTGTTGGGGGGAGGTGAGGGTGGGGCATGGCCCATGCACAGATGCCTGGAAAAAAAGTCTTAAAGTCAGTCCCCCTTGTTCCTCCCTGGCCTGCTCAAACACGAATCTATCCGGAGGAGGGGCTGCTTCCAGTGCCCCTGCTACTGAAAATCGCCGGCCTTTTTGCTTCATGAAGAAAAGGCTTTAGTAAAGCAAGCGGCACATCCAGTATGCACCCGGTACGCACGGACATGGCGCACACGTTAAGTCCATGCGTGTGGCTGTACAGCATCCTGCCACAGTGGGTTAAGCTGCCACCTACGATGTGGGCTTCCCCTGGGGGCGCAAGTTCCGGCTGCTCCACTCTGATCCAGCTTCAGCCGCAGGAATATGGCCCAAGTGCTTGGGCCCCTGCCACCCATGTGGGAGACCTGGGTGGCGTTCTAGGCTCCTGCTCTCAGCCTGGCCCAGCCGTGGCCGTTAGGGGCCATCTGCAGATGGAAGATGTCTCTCTTTCTAACTCTGCCTTTTGAATAAACAAATAAATCATAAATCTTTTTTTTTCTTTTGAAGGAATTAAAAATAGTCTCTCTAGACACTTACTGATCTAGCTGGGTGTCTCACTGCTACCCACAAACCCCTGCGTCCCCCCTGGGTGAGAGGACCTTGTGGGGCCCATGTCCCCACTCCCCAAGGGGCCCCACTGAGGCCTGCATGGCATCAGTCTCTTCTGCGAACCCCCAGCGTGCCTCCCTGAACCCAGGTGACACTTCCTGCTACATCTGCAGTAGCCCTTGCACTGCCTGCTGGCCCCACGACATGGAAGCATCTTGCTTATATTTTTACCCTCTGGGAGCCGGCAGGGCCCCCAGCAAAAAAAAGCTACCAAGTGGATACAACAGATGAGCTCTCCGGGGGCTGGTGGGCTTGGTCCAGATTCCATTGATGCTGCTTCTGGGGTTTGTGGCCCTGCAAGTTATGTCATGTCCTAAGCAATTCTGCTCTGTGTAAAATGCGAATAAAGTCACTGATGCCACACAACTGCTATCAAGATAAAGAGAGAACCATGAGAAGCAAATAACCAGCCTGTGCCTGCACACAAGCTGTGACAAGCCTTGTCACTGACCTGAATTCAAATCCAGTGCCTCTCACTAACGTGGTGAGGTGCAGAAGGAGACAGGGCGCCAGCCTCGAATATGATCACGGGCCTGACTCATGGCAGAGTGACACTAAGGCCGTGGAAATCTTCTGTGCTCCTCTGTGTTATCTCTGCCAATCGGGACCAGCCGGGAACATTCGGCAAATTCCACTGGGGACTAAAGGGGTCACGGAAGACGTCAAGAGCAATCTCTACCTGGAAGTACAGGATTCTACATGCCAAGGGCTTCCTAAATCTTGATGCACTGGCAATGCCAAGTGTTTAGTTACTCAGTAGAAATGCTACATCCAGAGGAATGGCTTTCTCGAATGCCCCTAAAATGTGGCCAAAGCGATGGCTGCCCAGCGTGGTCATTACCAGGAACTGCTCTGTTCACTACTGCCCGGGGTGAGGGCAGGGGAGGGAGCAGGAGGAGTCGGGGAGGTGCAGAGAAAGAACCCTGCAGTCCCAAGTAAAACGCCTGCTCATCAGCTCCAGGACCAGGACGGCCAGCACCGGGAAGGTCCTGACACCCCTCGAGGGAGGCCAGAGAAGGCTGCGGGCACTACGGCCTCGGTGTCAAGGGCACCTCCACCCCTGCAGGGCATTCTGGACCTCAGAGCCAGTTCTCCAGGAAGGAGGGCGTGAAAAGCAAAGCCTCAGGCTGGACTCTGTCTCCTGATTCCCCTGCTGTCGGTGGAAACCCAGGCTGTGCACGCTCGGATCTAGACAGAGCATCTCTTTACGCAGTCCTGCTGTGGGACCATCAGGTGCCCGTCTTCAACACTTGGGCCACACCTCACGGAAGAGCCCCACGCCCAGCAGCGCCTGCCTCTGTCAGCAGGAACACAGCCATGGTTCCCCACATTGAGAGCGACCACACTCTGGGCAGATCCAAGGACCAGCAAGTGTGAGGGTCACCCACTGAAGATGTGTCCCCCGTGTTCTCGGGCGGGGAAGAGAGGGCAGGGACCTGGGACTTCCAGCCCAACACCCTGACTGGGCGCCATGGCTGAGCAATTCACCCCGGGCTCCATCAGGGCAACCTGTGCTCAAGAACACAGAGCTCAGAGTTTTCTTGGCGAGCCCGGCTCTGCAGCCCCTGGGGAGTGCTCCTGTCACTGGCAGGCCCGGAGCACAACTCAACTGCTGGGGCTGGGCCAGGCTGAAGCCAGGGGCCTGGACCTCCATCCAGGTCTCCCCCGCAGGTACAGGGGCCGAAGCACTTGGGTCATCCTCTGCTGCTTTCCCAGGCTCATTAGCAGGAGCTGGATGGAAGGGGGTCATTCGTGCTCCCCACACCCAAGGGCGGCAGGTGGCAGGCCCATTTCCTAATACGGCAGCAGAGCAGGAGGCTGGGCAGCCCCTGTCCCAGGGCGTGCAGGAGGGGGCAGGGTGGGGACACAGCCACGCGGCCCTTGCGCCACAGCACAGGCTGTGCACTCAGCACTCCCACCGGCTTCGCGCACGCACACCCCAGTGTAAACGTTTCCCGCCCAGCTGCCCACATGCCCAGCAGCAGCCTATTCAACATGATCGCAGCCAAGCATGTGAGCTTGCAGGAAAAGGATACCTTCACTTGTCCATCTCATCAGTCTGGAACCAACCACAGAACCCCGGCCCTCTGCTCTTCCGCCTCTGCCCGCCCCGAGCGTGCGCAAGACCCTGGCCGAGCCTCCTCTCGGGATCCCTCAGTGCCTGGGCCCCACCCACACCAATGCTTCCCATGGCCTCCCTGAAATCCATGGCCCAACGGGGCTCCCTTCACTTGCCCACGAAGTGGGAGGAGACCAGGGCTTGAGTGGGCCCCCGGGGTCCACCGACACAGGCGGGGAGTGGGGGACTCACCTCCCACCCCAGGGAGGGCTTGCCCTGCCTGGCACCTCTGCTTTAACGCAGCTCTCAGAAGCGCAAAACGAGACCAACTGCCTTCTCCTTTCTGTCTCTAAAGCAGGGGACTTCCTCTGATGCCATGGACTCTCGCACCACGCACAAGGTGCACAAGGCAGCCCAGGGAGGTGCTAGGCAGGTGTCAAACTCAAGAGGCCGAGCCTGGGGACGCCAGGAGGAGCGCGTGTCTGCCTCCCTCTCTGGGCCCTCGGGGGCAGCAGGGCGGTTCATCCTCCACTGGCCGGAGCACAGACAGCAGCCTGACACTCCAGAGCCTTCTTCCACTGCAAACACACACGCGATCCCCAACCGTAAAAATCCCTGCATCAGCGAAACTCTCCACCTGCCAAGGAAAACCCTCCAACGCGAGAGTAAGTTTCTCTACAAACTTGTAGAATTTCCAGCTCATAGACGACACCTGCTGTTTCCAACGGAACCCTGCCACTTCCCTGCACTGCCGACCTCTCTCCTTCCTGTCACCTCTGTCCCTCAGGGCCAACTCCTGCCCTCCCTGCCTACCAGGTCACTCACTCGCCGGCTCGCTGGCTTCTCTGTGCTTCTCCCATCATGCCTTCTGCTCAGGCTCTGGCACCTTCGGTTTTAAGCTGAGCGAAGGGGACTTGTTAACTAAGGGCCCAGACAACTCCAGCAAGGCAAGCAGTTCTGCTCTCCATCCCTCCCTAGCCAACAGACAGCTTCATCCTTCTGTCACATGACTACTACAAAATCTATATTTAAAAAAAAACACATTTGGTGCCGAGGCTGTGGCGTGGAGGGTGGGGCCGCCACCTGTGGTGCTGGCACCCCATGTTCATGTCCCGGCTGCTCCACTTCCGATATGGCTCCCTGCTGTGGCCTGGAAAGGCAGTGGAAGATAGCCCAGGTGCTTGGGCCCCTGCACCTGCCTGGGAAGCCCAGAGGAAGCTCCTGGCTCCTGGCTTCAGATCAGCTCAGCTCTGGCCATTTGGGGAGTGGGTCAGTGGATGGAAGACCCCTCTCTCTCTGCCTCTGCCTCTCTGTGACTCTGCCTCGCAAATACATAAAATCTTAAAAAAAAAAAAAAAACAAACACATTTTCCAGGAACTTTTCAATCTAGAGACAAATCAGAAACTACAACACCTCCTGGATCAAGCTTTCCTTTGACTCCCTGTTTCCCCCTGCAGACGAGAAAACACTTGATGTTGGGCTGTGAGGTGCCACCAGTTCTGGACTTCCTGTTGGTACCCAGGGTGCAACTGCTCACCGCTGCCCTCCAGGACCAACGAGGGTGCACAGCCTGGCTTAATTTGCAAAAGGATCTCTTTTGCACAGCTCGCAGCTTACACTTCCTTTTCGCAGGGCCACTAGCAAGCTTTCTCATGTGCATTCCCCACGTGCTGCCCCCAAGGGGTGGCCACCGGTCTGCACACCTCAGCTGCCCACCTGCACTGCAAATTCCTAACAGCAGGGGGCGTTCTACGTCCACCTGTACCTGTCTAGCATCTCCTGAATGCTGGCCCACGGTGAGGAAGGAGCCACAAGACGCCACCTGTTCCATAAAACTGGCGTTCAGTAGGAGAAAGGTGGCAGACAAGTACATACACAAATACACAGGAGGTGGACTGGGAGGCACAGGGTGCAAATGAATCTGGGGGAGGGAGAGGGTTCAGGAGGGACCGCACTGGCAGGCGCACAGCAGGCTGGGTAGCAGAGAGGGCAGAGGGTCCACTCTGAGACAGGGCATCCTTGGAGAGACAGGAAGGGGGCTGGTGTAGCCCCAGTGCCGGGAGAAAGAGGAAGAGGTGTGAGCAGCAGATTCTGCAGGCCACACAGCAGCAGTGTGAATTATTTCATAGGGTGGGAATGTGTAACGGAACACATCTGGGAACGTGGCAATAAGGACCATCGACCTTGAAGCCCCTTGAACCACATCCAGAGATGCAGCTGATGAGACCAAGACAGGTGTGGACAGCTGTGTGCAGGAAGTCAGTCACAGCAACCCAAATACCAGAAACGGCCCCGCTGTGCAAATGGAGACGGGCGAGTGATCAAGGGCGCAGCACACGATGGCACCGAACGCCGTCTTTAAAGCCATCTTGCAGAGTTATTAACCACAGGGGACTCTTCCTAAAAACCACAAAACAATATATGCAAGGAAAGAACTTATATTTTTGTAGAGAAACACTATACGCATACAGAGGAAAACCCGGAGTGAGCACAAGAACATTTTGGGGGGGGGGTCAGATTGTAGCTGATTAATACATGACACAAACATGCAATGGTTTTATAAAAGACGGCACACAGGGAGGACATGCGCGATGTCAACAGAAACAAGAGGCTGACAGCCAGACGGCTTGGGCAACCTGCTGTCTTTTTTTTTTTTTTAAATGCTTTATTTATTTATCTGAAAGGCAGAGTTAGAGAGAGAGGGAGACGGAGACCTTCCATCTGCTGGTTCATACACCAAATGGCTGCAAAAGCTGGGGCTGGGCTAGCCAAAGCCAGGAGCCTGGCACTCCATCTGGGTCTCCCAAGCACTTGGGCCATCTTCAGCTGCTTTCCAAGAGCATTAGCAGGGAGCTGGATCGGAAGTGGAGCAGCTGGGACTTGAAGCAGCGCTCATGTGGGATGCTGGCATCGCAAACAGCAGCTTAGCCCTCTGAGCCGCCGGTCTTCTATCATTGCCAGGGACTCTTCCAAGTAATACAAAATAACAAGCCCTAGAAACTCCCTAGAAGCAAGGCAGGAAGTGTGTCCCTCCTTGCTGGGCCCTGTGACTCAGCAGGGACTTAGCCAGCCCTGGTTGGAGAGAGCTTGAGAAGAAGCAGGTGCAGACATCACATTCAGGAGCTCCCTGCCCCGGGGCTCAAGTCTGAAACGTCCACCTGGCTCTTCCATGGGATCAGTTCACCCCGACACTTTTCAGAGTCATCCCTGTGTCCCCCTCTCTTGTTATAGCTCAGTACGGTCACAGGCTGGTCCATCCCTCAGAACCAACCCTTTGCCGCAGACCCCGCCCACCCCCAACACAAACGCCCTGCGGTCTGCAGCCTCCTTCCCAAACAGGCTTGGACGTTAAGGTGCGGACTGGACACGTCTGGGCAAGCCTCAGGTATTCTGAGCCCGCCTTACACAGGCCCAGGGGGAAGGAGCTCCCCACTCAGCTCTGCGGCCCCTGCTCTCCACGGAGACTTGGCTTTGCATCCCCGCCACCAGCCATGGTCTCAGCTGAGCACTCCACACAGCACACATGGAAGCCCCATGGAAATGACACGGCAAGAGAAACACACACACACACACACACACACACACACACGGGACTAGGAGGGAAGACACACACCTCTGGCTCAGGACGCCTTCGCGTTTCCAAGGCCAATTCCATCAGAACATGAGCACTCCGTCGGTGACCACCTGGGGCCACCACAGAGTCTCCCCCACTATTTCCAGAGGCTTCCCTGTGCCCGGTGCTGGACTCTGGGGGAAAAGAGAAGCAGGGCTGGAGGCGGAGCTGGTGGGTGTGGACTGAGAGAGGCAGAACTTCACCACGACTCCAAGGAGTACAGTCAGTTTGGGAAGAGTTTGGCTACAGGCTAGTCAGGGTTGTGCGAGCCTGTTATAGATTCTAGCAAAACTCCAACGAGGCATCTCAGGCAGGGCGGACACAATCAGACAGCAGCACGGGAAGCCGACTGGAAAACGATGGGGTAGGGAGAGTCAAATGCCCTGCGGTCATCAGGCAGCAGATGGTGGAGGTGGCTTGGCCTTAGCTGGTGGCAGTGGCCAGTGGCAAGCAGTGGCCAGGTTCCAGGTGATGTCATGGAGCTGGCAGTGCTGCGGCTAAAGGGCACAGGGCTCCTGCAGAAGACGCCTCCCAGGTTTCTGGACAGTGTCTGCAACCTTTACCGAGAGGAAGACCAGAGACGAAGGCACTCCACTTTCCCCACACCGAATCTGCAATGTCTGGGAGACACTTTGCAGCCAGACTTAGAATCAGAATGGAGACAGGAGCTGGGCCTCGAAACATGAATGCGGAAGTCAGTAGCAGGTAGAAAACTGGAAACCCTGGCAACAGACAGTACCATCAGGGAGACAGCAGACAGAAACGCAGACAGAGCCTAGGAAATACCGGGCTTGGGGGATGGACAAAGGAGGAGGAGGTGCCGCGAGGGCACAAGGAGAAGCACAGAAGGGAGTGGGGACGGAGGAGCCGGCTGGGCGCCTACAGCAGGTGCACTGCTTGGTGGGGAGAGCATGGCGGAAATGCAAGGCATCCGCCAGTCACTGCAAGTCCCAACGACTTCCACCTCACGCTGCGAAAGCGAGCAGGAAATGGAACGGGAAGAAACATTTACTTAGTGCAAAAACTCAGAATCTGCTAAGAGTGGATTCAAATGCATCTTATGAGAAAACTGTACTTAGATTGTACATAGATTTCAACTCACGTTCAATTCTACTTTTCTGTGAACTTGCTGGAAGTCCTCTCATATTTCTGGAATCATCTGTGAGCATTCAGGGGGCCAAGTGGGAGGAGGAGCAAAGAGGAGTTCTGAGACAGACCTAGCGGTCAATCCTGGCTACAGCCAGAGTGGCCTGCGCAGAGCCTGCAGACAGAAGTGACCGCAGGGGCTGGCGCTGTGGTGTAGTGGGTAAAGCGGACGCCTGCAATGCTGGCATTCCATATGGGTGCCAGTTTGAGTCCTGGCTGCTCTTCTTCTGATCCAGCTCTCTGCTATGGCCTGGGAAGGCAGTGGAAGATGGCCAAGTCCTTGGGCCCCTGCACCCATGTGGGAGAACTGGAAGAAACTCCTGGCTCCTGGCTTCGGATCGACCCAGCTCCAGTCTTTGCAGTCACTTGGGGAATGAACCAGCAGATGGACGATCTCTCTCTCTCTCTCACTCTTTCTCTCTCCCTCCCTCTGTAACTCTGCTTTTCAAATAAATAGATAAATCTTAAGCAGAGGGGTTCTGAGTGCAGGCCTCAAGGAGGGTGCCGCATGATTCAGTCATGGTGATGAATGGTCACAGCCCCGCATGGGAGTGCTGTCCATGGAGCTGCGACAAACGTCCTAGTGAGACAGCCAGGAACACAGGATGCCCAGCAGAGGTAAATGCTGTGCGGGAAAACGAAACCCACAGCAAGGCGCAGTGCGACAGGGAGAGGGGCACACTGCAGATGGCCTTCTCCGGGATGACATCCACATGGAACCCTGACAAACATGAGGGCAAGAGCCAAGGAGCAAGCTAGGGCCAGGGCCTTGCAGCCGAGGGGAGGTGCGTGCAGGTGTGCAGAGGTGGAACAGGCTGGGAAGGGAGGCGGGCGAGGCTGGGCAGAGACCTGGGCACGGGAGCCCCTGACGGTGCTACAGACTGGGGACCTCACCAGCTGGTACAGAGGCCATGGGAGCCCTCGGAGCAAGGCAATGACCGTGACACAGGAGTCACAAGTCTGTCTCCTAGACTTCGATTGGCCAGTTTTGTTTCTGCACCTGTAGGACACACAGAACCTGTCTAATCCCCCTGGCCTATCTTGCAGACTTTTGAAGACTAGTTAGTTACTCCTGCTGCACCTTGTTAATTCCACACCACCTAAAGCCAACCAGGCCCTGTCAGATCCAGACACACGGTCCCCCGGCTGGCGAGGCAGCCATGCTGGTGCTCCTTAACAAGACGAACATATGGACACACGTACTGGAACAAGAGGTACACCAGTGCGAACACAAAGCACCCACAACCACCACAACAAGACGGCGTCAGGCTGTTTCCACTCCAAGGTTTAAGCTTGGCCTTCCAATCCATAAGCACTAATTTAATTTTCTTCCTCTCCATCCCTTTCCCCACTACCAGCAGAGAACTCCCCAACACACACACTCATACTCTCACATACACACACAACTCACACACATACACCAACACACAACTCTCACATACACATACAATTCACATACAACACACAACTCTCACATACTCATACACACTCCACTCATACACACGTGCACAAACACTATTCTCACCACGTACATACAACTCACACACACTGACACACACTCACACTCCACTCCCTCACACTCAGACTTACACACATCACCCACACATATTCCTCACACATACACACAGTCCATTCACTCATACACACTCCACACACACACACACACACACACTCCACTCACACACACTCCATACACACATATTCCACTCACATACACACACTCATATACTCACTCACACACTCACACATACACTCACACTCATACACTCAGACACACATACTCATATACTGACACACACTCCACTCACACACACACTCATACACTGACACACACACTCCACTCATACACACTCCACTCACACACACATACACTGACACACTCCACTCACATACACACTCTACTTACACACTCATACACTCACACACACGCTCACACTCATACAGTGACACAGTCCACTCACACACTCATACACTGACATGCACACTCACACACACACTCATACACTCACACACTCCACTCACACACACTACTTACACACTCATACACTCACACTCGTACAGTGACACAGTCCACTCTCACACACACACTCACACACACACTTACACACACACACTCCACTCACACACACACTCACACTCCACCACTCAGACTTTCAGGATGGAGAACATTTACCCAGCATCAGCTGCCCTGTTATTAAGCACGTCTTGTCATAGTTCCAATGGCAACCAAGTTTTTGGGAAAACATCTCTTAATTTTAGATAGTCTCTCAAAATCTCACATCAGAATATGAACCCCCAATGTTTGAAGAAAAACGTGAATTTTCATGTACCCACAGAGAACATCTTTAAGAGCAGATTTAGATTTAGCTAAAAGCACAGCTTCGAAAACCAGAACTGCAACACAGTGAAAGTGTACGTGGGTTATGGGATCGCTCACTTCAGTGAAGAAACAGGTGCATCATTCCAGCACTTACTCGCGAGCTGTCATTTCACAAGTCTTAATTTAAAATATCCCAGCCCCGGGTGTGAAACAAGAGTGTTGGGTCAGGGCCTCAAATCACACAGAACTAGGCTGAGAACAACTTTCAGCCATCATAGCACTGAATGCAAAACTCACACCAAAGGCTCTGAACAGGCTGCGGAATAAACTGCTTACGGTGGAGCCGGGGGCTCAGCAGATGGCCAAAAAGGAGAGGGAACGAGGGGAAAACCGAGCACAGGTCTGACCCCAGGTTCACAGGCGTGGATCCTGTTCTAGAACAAAAGGCCGGTGGGCAGCAACAAAGGAACAAACTGAGAAAAGGAGAACCGGCCTGGACCACCTGCCTGAGACCAGGGGCTTGAGAGCAGAGTCAAGAACAGACCTGCCGAAGTCAGGCAGCAAAGTGTTCCGAGTGTGTTTAACCTCGGCTTCCCGCCAAATTCACCACCTCCATCCAACGCTACACCTGACGACTGCACAGCAGAGAAAAGACAACAAATGTGTGGCCGAGATCTTTGATGACTGCCCCATTCAAAGGAGATAAAGCCCTAGACACCAGTTATGCAGTAAGATAACCAGTGGCGACAGCCAACCTGCTACGAAGGCATTTCTGGATGTCTCAAAATTAAAGACAACTCACGGTGACAAAACCAAAAAAGTCCCTTTCCAAGCCTCCTCTTACCCAATCCGTGGGAAGGAAGAAGCGAAAACGCTCTGCACCGCATTAAGGTCAGATTTCCTACGATCCCACACAATCTCGCTCAGACGCCCACTCTCGGCTTTGAGAAAACTTTCCATCAGGCCAAGCAATTCAAAAGCTTATTCAAAAATTATTTAGCTTGGCTAATTTCGATGGGCTTAATTTTCTTAACTTTGGCCTTCTCCCAAGCCATTCAAGTGCCATGTACTTAAGGAAGGAACCACAGGATGGGATCCAGCCCGGGAAACCAGAGCAGGGAGCTGCACCAGCCACGAGGGCCCGGCTGATGGCGGGCGCAGAAGAGGCCCGGAGAGGAGAGGCTAAGCCACTTCCTTTCATTCAGGGAACAGAATGTAAACGTCTACGTGCTACGACTTCCTCACCGCAGGCACACACACTGCCCTGGCACTTCTTAACTTTTTCTCAGCATTGCTGCTCAGTTGTGGTTCTGCTGATACTGGGGCAGATCACGATTTGTCATGGGAACTGTCCTGTGCACTGGGGGCTGCTTCGAAGCAGGTCTGTCTTGTACCCACCCCTTCCCCAACTGTGACAACCCAAGTTCTTCCAGACAGGGCCCCACGTCCCCTGGGGGCACAATCACCCCCCGGCCGAGGGCCACGTTCCAAGGCACTGGCTCTTAAACCCCGCCACATATTGAAGTACTCTAGGAGTACTTTTTCTGTTTTATTTCAGAGGCAGAGAGACAAAGACAGGGGGGTGGGGTAGAGAGAGACATACAGAAAGAACTCCCATCTGCTGGTTCACTCCCCACATGTCCACAACAGCTGCACCTGAGCCAAATCAAAGCTAGGAAGTGGGTACTCCATCCAAGTGTCCCACGTGGGCGGCAGAGATCCAACCACTTGAGCCATCACCTGCTGCCCCCCGGGGTCTACCTTAGCAGGAACCTAGAGTCAGCAGCAGGGGCTGGGACTTGGACCCAAGTTCTCCCACGTCGCATCTTCTGAACCAGCGTCTTCACTCCCCGTGTTCTTAAAAACACTGATGCCCACGTCTCATCTTCAGAGATTCTGTCTGAGATTCTAACGTGCAGCCAACATGAGAACCTCACCACAGAGTCTATCAGCGACATCAAGTAAGCCACTGAGCCAGTTTGACAGGAAACAAGCGTGTTTTCCACTCTGGTATCTTGGTATCAGAATGGACATGACCAGAGGCGACAGAAAACCCAAGCACAGCTCAGATGTGCAAACCTCTTTTCTCTTAGGGTTGGACAGGTGTGCAAATCTCTAGTGCACAAAGAGCTAGTGGAATCTTTTTAAAAAATATTTATTTGAAAGTCAGAGTTACAGAGAGAGAGGGAGAGATGGAGAGAGGTAGAGAGGCCTGACATCTACTGCTGGTTCACTCCCCAAGTGGCCACAATGGCCAGGGCTGAACCAAATGGAAGCCAGGAGCCAGGAGCTTCATGCAGGTCTCCCACTTGGGCGGCAGGGGCCCAAGCGCTTGGGCTATCCTCTGCAGCTTTCCCAGGCTTTTAGCAGGGAGCTGGATGGCAATGGAGCAGCCGGGACCCAAACCAGTGCCTATGTGGGATGCCAGGCTACCATCTCTGCTACAACACAGGGCCCCAAGTACCTGACTCTTAACATTGTATGTGACAATACTGTGTAGTCTGAGAGATTTGGAAACCAAGCCTCATGAGTTGGAGACAGAGGGACGCCACAGTGAAAACGCCACCCACGATGGAGACCACCATGGAGCCGCTGTCTCCCATGGGTGCCTTAGAGGAAGACCAAGTTCATTAAAACGAACAAACCAACCAGCAGTCTGCGGGCTGGGGGACAGCCAGGTCCCCCCAACAGCCCTCTCTGGGGGACAGTCACTCCCAGGAACCTGCTTGTGGGGGGAGCAAAGCTTAATCTGCACGGAGGCCCCAAGGCCACGAAAGCCCGCCCGCTTCCCTCCTTCTGTCACTCGTCACCCTCGGCGTCCTCTGCCCGCTTCCTCGGCGCGTTCAGCATGTGCAGAGAACGGCAGGGCTCCGCCCCACAGGCACAGTTCCCCGAAGAGCCACTCTCCGGCTACCATCTCCCAGTCGGCTGAGCGCCAGCCGGCGCTTTCTGCAGTTAAGGGAGAAGCAGGCAGATACACACGGACACACAACGCCACGGTTACTCCTCTCCCCAGCAGTAACCTGCACCCAGCTCTCTGACTCCTGACCATGCTGGAAAGTGGAGGCAGCCTCACGGCGAAGTCACCGAGGCTCGGGCAAAGCCAGGACTTGGCCTGCTGTTCTCTCGCTCCAAAGCCCATGCCTGAACTGACAGGCGCTATCACCTCTCCAGGTCTCCAAAAAAATAAAAACATTAAAAAACACCTATAAATCAGTGATGTGAACTCTGCCACCTCCGAGAGGCTCAAGGTCTCACTGGTTTGGGTCGGGCTAGCATAGAAGATTTCCTGTGGTTGGAGAGGATGTACGGCATCCATATTCTGTTCTCTCTCTCTCTGTCCCCTGGGCGGGAGACGTGTGTGTGTGGACAAGAGACACAAGCTGTTCGTAAATACTACACTGCACTGCCTCTGCTACACCACGTGCTAGTCACACTCAGGACAAGCTACTCTGTAGACAGCGTGGAAAACTAACTTAACTGCGCTTAGTCCCGTAACCTCGAAACCCAACACAGGAATGCCTCGTGCACAGTAAGCTCTTTGCTGCCCCAGTGCGTGGCTCCACACCACACGCCTCAGCACACACTGCCAAGCTACACTAGATATGTGCAAATGGTAGCTGCCTGAGACACGCTATTTACAGGCACCAACTGAAATCTCTCCACCTGACAGCCGCTTCACACGTAGAGAATCTAACAGAAGCATGGGGCAGGCATCTAGCACAGCGATTCAGACCCCGGTTAAGATGCGCACGTCCCACAGCAGAGAGCCTGGGATCCATTCCCGTACTGCAGCGTCACTCCAGTTTCCTGCCAGTTCAGATCCCGGGAGGCAGAGGCAATGGCTCACACACACTGAGGTCCTGCCACCCACATGGGAGCCCTGGATTAAGTTCCCAGCTGCTCCCTTCAGCCTTGGCTACCAGGGGTAGCTGAGTCTGTCTCAAATCATGTAAAAATTTTTAACAAAAAAGCAGAGATCTTCTGAACCTTAATGGAGTTCTTAAAGGTGCTGAGAATTCTATTATACACATCACGTGTCAATAAAGTGCTCTCATTCTAGAAAGTTCTACATGTCAGCAAACACCGTATGTTCCTGTTTCAGGACAGCTATGGGATAAAACATGGGCCTGTTAGGGGGCCGAAGGCTGGGGGCCTGGCAGCTCTGCCAGTGGCGGCCCCAAGGCAACACTTGCTCCCCACTCTCCATCCCCCCTCGCCAGGCCCCTAACCAGCTCTGCTTTACAATTTCTGTAAGGCTCCCTCAAGTTTGTGGCTTGTTCAAAAAATAACTGCCTTTTGAGCTTTTAAGTCTGGAAATCAAATATAAGTTATCAGCTTTGAATGCACTTTCGACAGCAAACTGACAAACACAAAGCTCTCTACAACACCCTTCAATACAGTTTGATATGCATTTTCACAGAAGCCACCTTAATATAATTTAATCACTCTTAATCTGGAAGCCAAAGTAAGGATTATACTAACAATTAGAAAAAGTTTGCCCTGATTTGCCATCACTTTTTTAGTGCCAACGGTCCTAACCAGCTTCATTTTCTCTTTTTTTTTTTAAGTTTATTTATTTATTTTATTTTTTATTTTATTTATTTTTTGACAGGCAGAGTGGACAGTGAGAGAGAGAGACAGAGAGAAAGGTCTTCCTTTGCCGTTGGTTCACCCTCCAATGGCCGCCGCGGCCGGCGCGCTGCGGCCGGCGTACCGCGCTGATCCTATGGCAGGAGCCAGGAGCCAGGAGCCAGGTGCTTTTCCTGGTCTCCCATGGGGTGCAGGGCCCAAGCACCTGGGCCATCCTCCACTGCACTGCCTGGCCACAGCAGAGAGCTGGCCTGGAAGAGGGGCAACCGGGACAGAATCCGGCGCCCCAACCGGGACTAGAACCCGGTGTGCCGGCGCCGCTAGGCGGAGGATTAGCCTAGTGAGCCGCGGCGCCGGCCTTTCATTTTCTCTTAAAGATGTGTATCCAGGGGGCCAGCATTGTGGCAACATGGGTAAAGCTGCCGCCTTCAATGCCAGCATCCCATATGGCTACAGGTTCAAGTCCTGGTTGCTCCACTTCCCAGCCAGCTCTCTGATAATGGCCTGAGAAAGCAGTAGAAGATGGCACAAGTCCTGGGGCTCTTATACCCACACAGGAGACCTGGATGAAGATTTGGCTCGTGCCTTGGGCCTGGTCCAGCCCTAGCCCTTAAGACCACTTGGGGAGTGAAACAGTGGATAAAAGATCTCTGGGTTGGTGCCACGGCTTACTTCGTTAATCCTCTGCCTGCAGCACCAGCATCCCGGGTTCTAGTCCCAGTTGGGGCACCGGATTCTGTCCCAGTTGCTCCTCTTCCAGTCCAGCTCTCTGCTGTGGCCCTGGAGGGCAGTGCAGGATGGCCCAGGTGCTTGGGCCCTGCGCCCACATGGGAGGCCAGGAGGAAGTGCCTGGCTCCTGGCTTCGGATTGGTGCAGCGCGCTGGCTGTGGCAGCCATTTGGGGGGTAAACCAACGGAGGGAGGACCTTTCTCTCTGTCTCTGTCTCTCTCTCACTGTCTAATGCTGCCTGTCAAAAACAAAAGCAAAAACAAACTCTCTGTCTCTCTTCCTCTCTCTGTCTTTCAAGTAAATAAGTAAATTGTTAAACAAACCAACCCTACTCAGTGTCTATTTCAGTGCCACATCCGCCTGCTTTGTATGACCTAAAGGCTGCCCTGCCCTTTGATATTCTCTTATTTCTCTGTATCACTTCCATATCAGTATGCATTATTACATTGTCCACATTACTTCTCAAACTCTGTAAGTTCACACTCTGCCTTGGGAACAGACCTGCCCCATGGGCAGCAGCACTTCAGACCAGGAGAAGGACACCAGGCTTCCTAGCCTGACCACGGCTTCCACCGAAATCACTTAAGACGCGTTCTCTATAAAAATTAAAACATGCTGCACACTTACTACTTACTGTATGCTAGGCACTGAACTAAGTTTATTTGTATAAATATTTATTTATTTGAAAGACAGAGTGACACACACACAGAGCGAGAGAGTGAGAGCAAAAGCGAGATCTTCTGTCTACTGGTTCACTTCCAAATGACCACAGTAGCCAGGGCTGGGCCAGGCCAAATCCAGGAGCCAGAAGCCCCCTCCAGGTTTCCCGCATGGGCAGCAGGGACCCAACCACTCGAGCCACCACCTGCTGCCTCCCAGCCTGCACATTAGCTGCAAGCTGGACTGGAAGTGGACGCAGGACACCGTCCCGGGCTCTCCACTATGGGACAGCAATGTCCCAAGCAGCAGCCTAACTCACTGCATCACAGTGTCTGCCCCTCAAAATTCAATTCCATTTTCCATGAAGTTTTACAAAGCACCCTCATATGTGCATGCGTCCATTATACCCTAATAATGAATTCCTGAAAGAAGCACTGCTGGGTCAAAAGGTACCTGCGTTTTATATTGTAATACCTCCCCAGAAAGGCCATACCCACTTAGAATCTAATCAGCATGTTTGCCTACTTTCTTTCCAGCCCTGGGCCTTATCAAACCCTGCCTATTGAATAAGTGTGAAACGGTATCTCCAAGCACACAGACCTGGTCCTGTTCTGCTCTTACCCAACATCACAACACCTGGGTTCCCCCCAAATGTCCCCGATAAGAATGCTGTTGACTCTGATCCTGAGCTAGGATCACAAGGTTATCAGCTGTTCTCAGGAGTCCAAACTGCATCGCGAAACCTGTGATGCAAAAGCCCAGTGCAAAGAGTCCAGGAGAAAACATGGAGTGGAAAGGAGGCGGCAGAAAGAGAATTCAGAGGGGGGCGTGGTTCTTCAGGAGCAGGGCAGAAACAGGACAGAGAAGGTGTTTTGTCACCCCACAGAGGTCACCAGTGAGACTGTAGACAGCCAGGAGGGCCCCAGGTCGGAGTGCACTTGCATTCCTCTGCTTGCTGCCCAAGGGCCACAAACCAGAGCCTGTGCCTCCCCCGGGAGTGAGCACCTTCCAGACCCCCTGGTGGTCATCTCACTCTGCTCCTGCTAATCACTGTTCAGAGAAAGAGGTGCACCTGGAATGGGCATTGGACGTTACGCTGATGTTTGGGACGCCTGCATGCCATACCAGAATGCCTGGGTTCAAGTCCTGAAAGTACTCCCAATTCCAGCCTCCGGCTGATGCAGACCCTGGGAGGCAGCAGGGAGGGGCTCAAGTAGGTGGGTCCCTGCCACCCACAGGGAAGGCCAGATGGAGTCCTGGCCATTGCGGGTGTGTGGGGCGTGAAGCAGCAGACAGAAGCTGGACCCAGGCTGGGGCATTGTGCTCTGGGGCTTGGCAGAGGTGAGGGGCGGGCCCAGGGGCTGCTGTCTGATTGAGGTGTGAGGCCGTGGTGGTGCAGCTGTCCACTGTGAAGCTGTGGCTTCCCACTAAGATGAGAAGGGGTGGAGAGGGGCACAGAGGGTCACGGGGGCGGGGGGCCCACAATCAATTTCAGAGCAGTGTCTGCCTCTGACTGCGGGCGCTTCAGGCCTCCCTGCACAGAGGGCCCGGGGGAAGGGGGCTCTTGTATTCGTTCCCAGGAACTGAACTCCCCGCTGGACAGTCGCCTGCAGGCCACGGCTGAGGCCAAGGCAGTGCTCCCCGAGCAGGGCAGGGCAGCCGTCTGGGGTGGGCATCCTGAGGCCTCACTGGTGCCCCGGCTCTGGTCTGTTTCCTCTGCTCTTAGCCTGCACCGCTGTCCTGAGAGGTCAGTCATGAACACAGCACTCAAACAGGGGCACATTCTTGGAGAAGGCGCTGGACGGTGTCATGGCCGCCCTGGGTCCTGGGCCTTACCCCTCCAGCCTTCGTCACACTCCCCAAAGGGTGCACAACCAAAGACAAGGTGGAATCTAGCAAGGAGAACCTCATCTCTAACAGGAACAGGGGCCGATGCCGTGGTGCAGCTGGTTAAGCCATGGCCTGCAGCGCCGGCATCCCACACAGGCGCCGGCTCGAGTCCCAGCTGCTGCACTTCCAATCCAACTCCCTGCTGCTGCACCTGGGACAGCAGTGGAAGACGGCACAAGTGCTTGGGCCCCTGCACCCACGTGGGAGACCCGGATGAAGCTCCTGGCTCCTGGCTTCAGACTGGCTCAGCCCCAGCCATTGGATGGAAGACCTCGCTCCCTCTCTCTAACTCTGCTTTTCTAATAAGTAAATAAATCTTAAAAAAAAAAAAAAAAGAAAGAAACAGGAACAAAGCGGGCACCCAAAAGGATGTCAGTTCAGAGGTGCAGAGACACGCCCCAGGGGCCTCCATCTGCTACATTTCCTTCTGGCCCTGTAGCATTATCGTCCTCCATTGGGTGAGAAAGTCGCAAACCAAGGCTACTGCAGGGCTTCGAACAGGGAGGAAGGAAGCTGCGGTCTGAGCCGGGGAGGAAGCAGCAGCAAACGTCTTTGATCTTTGCCTTTCACAAAAGGCAACTGAAAATGTCAATAACTGTCTCCTCCTGGACCAGGTGATGGCTAACAGTTTTATCACAAGGCATGTGACAGACAGCCTGAGTACACGCCCAGGGGCCCCTTCCCCCACCCCAGGACCCCCCCCTCCCGCCCCCGCCTGCGCAGACACCCTCCCAAGGCACTGTCAGAAGAGTCTCAAGCAAAGAACACCGCAGCCAAGGACACGTATTAAGTGCCGACTGTTTAAGTAAGACCTCCTTCCTAAGATGCAGGGATAGCCTGGCAGAGAGCAGAGGTGATGGGAAGAGACACACACACACAGCCGGCAGCCGGGGAAACAGGGTGGAGGCGGCAGGGAGGAGAGACAAACACAGGCTTCCAGCCCAGGCAGACCGAAAGGGAGGATGGGGGAAGAGGGCGAAGCCACGGAGGCCACGCCCCTGGGAAGCGGGCGCAGGCCCCTGGGGAGTCTGCAGGTGGGAGCCGCAGTGCGGTGCAAAGCTATCCCGGAGCGACTCCAGCATCCCTCCCTGCTCTGCATCTTCACTGAACGGCTTGTTTTGTTATCAACCATCGGATGGGGCAGATGCACGACGTAACGCGTGCCAAGCCCTAAGGAGGTAGGGGTAACAGCGGCTTCTGTTGCTCTAAGGAACCCGACGCTACGGTTTCTGCAGGCGCTTCTGCTGACGTGGTTAGCTGTGGACTGGGCTCCTGACGAACACGGGGCAGCAGCCATGCCGGCCCCCCCGTGGGAAAGTACTTAGCTAGAATAACTTCCACACACATCCTGGCAGACACAGGTATGCACACCCTGACTCCGGAATGCCACCGGAGGGGAGACGCACCATTTCATAGCACGCTGTTTGGGGCAAGGACTGGGACGCCACCTGTACACGGCCGTTCCACGCTGCTGCCCCAGTGGACAATGGTTACGACGTGAAAAACGCACGTCTCAGAACTGGAGAACTGAGCGGTGAACAGGTACCCAGCCGCCCTTGCAGAAACCTCGCTCTACAAAGGACCAAAGCTGTTGGGATCCCATCTAACACTGAAAACCACAGGTGCCACTAAAGGTTTTACAGAAGTTGTTCCAAAACGTATTGTGTGTGCACCTTTGGACAGAACTGCTCACATGCACTGACAGAGAAACATGGACATCTACCGCAGTATGAACATAACCTAGAGGAAGCCTGTGAACAACAGACAGGCACGAGGAGTGATTTTGGAAATCGAGCTATTTTTGTGGACTGATACATGTCTGACAAACTCGCAATACAGAATTCCACAGGACAAAAAGAACAATGTGGATCTCTCTCTTGGCTCCTATGGGCTCACTGATGTTCAAAAAAAAAATTTTTTTTTTTGACAGGCAGAGTGAACAGAGAGAGAGAGAGACAGAGAGAAAGGTCTTCCTTTGCCGTTGGTTCACCCTCCAATGGCCGCCGTGGCCGGCGCACAGCACTGATCCGATGGCAGGAGCCAGGTGCTTCTCCTGGTCTCCCACGGGGTGCAGGGCCCAAGGACTTGGGCCATCCTCCACTGCACTCCCTGGCCACAGCAGAGAGCTGGCCTGGAAGAGGGGCAACCGGGACAGAATCCGGCACCCCGACCGGGACTAGAACCTGGTGTGCCGGCGCTGCAAGGTGGAGGATTAGCCTAGTGAGCCGCGGCGCCGGCCTAAAATATTTAATGTAAAAAGCAGCGGGTCTCAGAAGAGTGACTTTCTGGATGTGATCAACAGTAAAATACATGTCTCTTCATTTCTTAACATATTTGAAACTGGGGAGCATTATGCAGTCAAAGGCAGCACGTTAAATGGAGTGACAGGGCCCTATTTGCAAATACATGTATAAAATACTCAGTCTTGAACACGCAAAGGACATTTCCAGAAGCTGTTCATGACTATGGCACAGAAAAAGAGCGGCAGGTGAACAGGTACCCAGTCGTGAACACAGCACTCAAACAGGGACACATTCTTGGAGATGCTTGGGATGCCCCGGCACTGAGCCCTGGCTCTGCCTCCACATTCCAGCCCCTGCTGTTTTGCTCCCTAGGGGAGAGCCAGGGATGGCCCACGTACTTAGGCTCAAGCTTCCCTGCCACACGTGTGGGAGACCCAGATTGAGTTATGGGGCTCCTGGCTCCAGCCTGGCTCAGCCCTGGCTCCTGCAACCATTTAGGGAGTGAACCAGTGGACTGAAGGTCTCTCTCTGTGCACTTGCACACACCTATGTATGTGTGTGTTTCTGTGTGTCTGTCCTTCAAGCAAATAAAAAACAAATAAAAATTTAGAAAATAGTTCACTCTAAACAGTTATCTTGTTCGGTTTTACTTAACCCCACATCTTTTCTCCAGGTTTGAGGTGCTTCCCTGAACACTTACCACTTCTGGGAAAACAACCCAGAAGTTGTCCCAGGCCCCTAAAAGGGGGCACCCACTGCAGGCCAAGCCTTTTGGGAAAACTACTCCCTGGAGATTTTTTGTTCATAAAAACATTTATTTTGGGGCCAGTGCTGTGGCGCAGCAGGCCAAGCCTCCACATGTGGTGCCAGCATCCCATATGGACACGAGTTCAAGTTCCGGCTGCTCCTTTTCTGATCCAGCTCTCTGCTATGGCCTGGGAAAACAGTTGAAGATGGCCCAAGTGCTTGGACCCCTGCACTCTGTGGGGGACCTGGAAGAAGCTCCTGGCTTCAGACTGGCTCAGCTCTGTCTGTTGTGGCCATTGGAGAAGTGACCAGAGGATGGAAGACCTTTCCCTCTGTCTCTCCCTCTCTAACTTCACTTCTCAAATAAATAAATAATACCTTTTTAAAAAAAAAAATTTATTTCGGCTGGCGCCGTGGCTCACTAGGCGAATCCTCCACCTTGCGGCACCGGCACACCGGGTTCTAGTCCCGATCGGGGCACCGGATTCTGTCCCGGCTGCCCCTCTTCCAGGCCAGCTCTCTGCTGTGGCCAGAGAGTGCAGTGGAGGATGGCCCAAGTGCTTGGGCCCTGCACCCCATGGGAGACCAGGAAAAGCACCTGGCTCCTGCCATCGGATCAGCGCGGCACGCCGGCCGCGGTGGCCATTGGAGGGTGAACCAACGGCAAAAGAAGACCTTTCTCTCTCTCTCTCTCACTGTCCACTCTGCCTGTCAAAAAAAAAATTTATTTCATAGGAAAATCAAGGATCAAAGAAGGGGTCAGCTAAGAGACCATGGGCACCTGCAGAGCTCTGCTCCCCGTTTCTGGCTCACTAGGGCAAGGTCTGCAGGATGGCAGAGGGTGGAGTCCACGCTGGGGCAGAGGAAGTGCAGTCCTGAGGAGAATGGGCCGTGAGGCACAGCCCAGTGTGCTCCTTCTCTAGGGGCTGGCCAGGGAGACAGCCCCCGGCATGGCCCAGGGCACCTGCCCCACAGGGTGGTCAGAGGCAAAGAGCCAGGTCCTGGGCCCAGGTCAGCAGGAGCCCTGAGTGCCTGCAGAGGGTAGGGACTTGGGGGCCTCCTGCTGGAGCCACCAGAAGCCTTGGTCAAAATGCAGATTCCCCTGGGCCAGGCAGGCCAAAGGCGAAGCAGCTTCCACACACATCGCACAGTGGCCTGGGCGCTCATGATCTCACTGTTTGTCACTTGTCACTTGGAGGGTGAGGCCTAGAAATGGTAACCTCTATAACACGGAAAAAGGAGATCTGGGACACATCAGCTGAACAAATTTTGTTCCATGTGACTTTTAATGCTAGAATTGATGCTACGGCTCCTAGATCTTCGGCAATTAAAATCTCCTATATTTTAATAGTTGTGAGGAGCAGAAACAAAAGCTGGAGAATTCTAGCCCCTCTTAGGGAACTAGAAAATACGCACCTTTCCCAAGACACTCAACCAAGACACAGGCTGTCTGCAAAGTCAGTTCGCGCTGGAGGAGAGGAACCCCTACAAGGACGACCACCGGGACTTTTTTAAGCTGCTCTGTGTTTTCTGAACCCTTCCATGCCCTTTTGTAAATGAGCTCGCGTAGACGGCTCAGTGACCTGCAGCTGGGAGCTCACAGCACCGGAACCCACACTCAACACCACGTGCCCGTCGTTCCGACTTCGGCTCACCGCCCTCCTCCCTCCAAGGGGCGTGCCATTATCTTCCTCTTACATTACGACAGAAGGCAGACTGCACTGACTCACGTCTAAGTGATTCAATTATGTGTCGTTTTCCAGAGATGACAATCACATCGCTGCTCCCCCGGACTCTTCCATTCGGCCCCAGGCAGCTGGCGATTGGGAAATTTATCACTCACATCAATTCATATCAAAACAAACCAAGATACGCTTATGGAGAAGATAACTGAAAGTAACTTCCAAAAGGACAGCGCCCTTGACAGGAAATCATCCCGAGAAAGAAACAGGGAGTCACACGGCTTCCATCTGATGGGAGTGGGCTCCTGTCGTTACGGTCTTCGCTCAGCTTTCCAACAAGACAGCAACCACGCGCACTGCACTGCATTCAGTCCAGGATTTGGGGTGCAGGGTGGAGGGGTCTGTCCACGGGACAGCAGGCAGCCGGTCACTGTGGCCATCACCACCACCTGTGTCGGTCACCCCTACACCTGCCCACCCCACCAACGCCCATGAGCCCTGTGCCTCCAGCAATCCAGCCAGTGTTCAAACACGAAGACAATACAGACTTTTCTTACCAATCAACAGATTAGTCAGGATTCCACCAGGATCGGATAACCCACATTGAGGAGCCCGCCAAGCAGTCAGAGGACTGTCACAGCCACTCTGAAGCAACAAGCCCTGCTGCAGCTCCCCAGGCCTCACGGAGCTCACAGCACATCACTGTACTCACGGCTTGTCTCTTAAACCCGGTGTCCGCTGTTTACCCAAACCAGGGGGTGTAGGAGGTCAAGGCCATGGAGTCAGAGAGCCTAGCAGCAAATCTGATTTCTGCCAGCTGGCAGCGGCAAGAGCTGCACACTGTCCTGTGACTCAGTTTACCCAGCTTTACAAGTGGAAAACATAATAGCATCGACTGCCAAGTGTAGCTATGAGGATTAAATAAGCCAGCACAAATAAAACCCTCAGAAAACCGCCCAGCATTCGGGACCTGCTCAACACACAGCAGCTGCAGGTGCAGAGGTGGCCAGCAGGTCCACAGCCACGGCTGAAGACACCAATCCTTGGCAGAGGCATTGGCAGTGGTGGCACCAGGGATTGCCCGGGAGCATCTCAAACCCGAGTCCAGGGGGCAGCGGCTGAAGCCGCGAGGAGCCCAGGCAGGGGAATGACGTGTCAGGTTCAGAGGATAAGAAAGATGGGGGTCGGCCTCCAGTGCTGGTTCTAGTCTCGGCTGCTCCACTTCCAGTCCAGCTCTCTGCTGTGGCCTGGGATAGCAGTATAGGATGGCCTAAGTCCTTGGGCCCCTACACTTGTGTGGAAGACCTGGAAGAAGCTTCTGGCTCCTGGCTCCGGATCGGCACAGCTCTGGCCATTGCGGCCAACTGGGGAGTAACCAGCGGATGGAAGACCTCTCTCTTTCTGCCTCTCCATCTCTCAGTGTAACTGACTTTCAAATAAATAAATAAATATTTAAAAAGAAAGAGAGAGAGAGATGCTCAGAATGGCTGGCGCACAGAGGAGGGGCAGACGAGGCAGACGAGGCTGGGAAGCCAGACAAGACCCAGCTTTGGACTCAGGTGAAGGAGCTTGAACTTGACCCTGAGAGCCTTTGAGACTAACCAGCTGCGGTGTGACTGCCTTTGTCTCTTCAAAGACTCTCTGGGGCACTGGGGAGGAAGTCATGGGCTGGCGGTCTCTCCATTAAAACTGAGAAGACACAGAGCAAAAAGGTGGAGGAAATTTCCACTCCAACTGCTGAAACCGTGGAACTCGGAGCTTGGAACGCCCTATCTGGTCCATTTACTCAGGCGAAATATCTCACCCTCCAACAATGGAGGGAAGCGGTTGCGCAAGGTTCCAGAAACTCGAGGGGCTGTTTCGTGCTTGCGTCTCACTGCTGGGCTCACCTAGACCATGTGACGGGCAAGGTCGTCTGGCAGGGGAGCCTTGCGGCACTGCTGGGAGGTGCCCCTCCTGCCCTCCTCCTCCGTGGCTGCAGGAAGAAGACTTGAGCCCAGCTCCACAGATCTGATGCAAGCACCGAACCACCCTGGGTTCTGTGCCATCACTAGGGCGAGCTCCCGGACTACTCCTGCACCCCTGCTGCCCACGTGACGGGAGAGAAAGCTCGGGGCTCTGAGCTCCGAGTCAAGATGACCAGCTTTGCTGGCCAAAAAGACGCGCCGTGCCTCTGAGACCCTGAGCTCACGGTGTTGCTACCCTGTCTGTGGCAGCGAGGGTGCGGGGGGGAGTGGGGGAAGCAGCGTCTGCGAGACCTGTTGTCCTGGGGACCTGGGACCCAAGCCTCTGGCTTCCAAACTGGTTATCTGCAAGTGGACAGCGGCACATGCTGAGACAAAGCACCAGGCTCTCTGCAGTGAGCGAATTGTTCACGACCTCACCAGCGTGGGTAATGGAAAGCCCAGACGCTCTCTCTAACCCCGCCAGAATGTTTATACTGGCTGCACACTGCTCTCCCAAAGAAATCCATCGGGAAGCCGGGCTCCACTTTCTCAATTTCCTGGTGTGTGGTTTTGCTCTGCAGGGCAGCAGGGCACGGCAAAGGGGGCTTTCCCAGAGGAGAGAGGGGGCAGATGGATGAATCTGTCCAAACAGCGCTCCAAAACGTAATACAATCAAATGGACGAAGGCGGAGATGACGGACTGAGGGGCTGAAAGCGTCACAATCGCAGCAGAGTGTCTGCCCAGCGTGGGGAATCCCCATTAGGAAGCAGTGCTGCTTCCTGCAGTGCTGACGCGGCAGGGAGAAAGTGCAGGCCCAGCGCTGCCAAGAATGAGCTGCTTTGCTTTGCTCTGCTGTTTGGGGCTGGAGGGGAGGGTTGTTTGCTTTCGCAGCTGATTCAGCCTGGATCATAGCTTTAAGTGCTAATTAAGAATGGAAATGAGTGTGCTGGGCCAGCTAACACTAATGCAAAGATGATGGTCAGGTGAGCCACGCCCCACTGATGAGCTCATGCAAAGTCCACTTAGAGACACCCCCGGGGGTGGGAGTGGGGTGGTCTCAGGAAGACCCCATGTGCTCAGCACCCCCTGGTTCTCAGGTGGAAAACAAGTCTTGTTCCACTCACCCTTCCCACAGGAAGACAGGCTTTTGCTTTTAAGATTTCCCCAGTGCCTAGCAGGAAACACACCAGAAGCAGAGGAGAAAAGAAACTGCGGTGTTCTTTCATCCCTGTCTCTGATCCAAAATTCTGGATTAGCTCCTTTGGATTGCAAGCTTTTGGGCACGGTCACAAGAGTATAGGGACTTTTTAGCTCCTAAAACGTCAGTGAACAGTTACGGGAAAGCTGTGCCTTAGAACCTGCATACAGCAGGTGGTTGGAAGGTCGAGTTCAATGCACTGGCCAGCATGACCCCTAAACAGGTCAACCAAATTTGATCCTGGGATTCAACACATGCAGTGAGTGAATAACCCCTCCCTCCTTTTCTCTTATTTGCTAAAAGGTATTGACTGAAACAACTAGCGATATTTCAGAGCTTGATGGAAACTTAGAAATTACGTCAGCTCACTGGCGCCTTCTTTTCTGAAGATAAACTAGAAAATGTGTAGGAACACCTGACTTACCCTTCAGTTCCTAGACCTTGTTTCTCCCACACCTCCCCCAAAATGCACACAAAAAATGAGATGAGACCTTGGAGTGCAGAAGTGGGTGTGGCTGTTATAAACTCAGTACTGGGGTTGTCTCTTGGAGAGTTAATAGGCCCACACTTCGGGAACATTATGAATATATGCTTCAATATTTCCATGTCAGTTTCCTTTCTTTTTTTTTTTTCATATAAAACAGACTTTCTGGATGTATTTTTGTAAGATGTTTCACTTCAAAAATCACACACCAATGTTCTACGGAAAAGTTCATTCTACCTTTATTAGCTTTTCATCACCATAACAAACATCCAACAGGAGCGCCTTAGGCAGGAGGGAGTTTTCTTTTGGCTTGTGGTTTTGGAAGTCCACAGCCCAAGACTGGGTGGCCCCATCCATTAAACACGTGGTGAGGGTGGTGGATGGTGATGGTAGCGCACATGTAGAGAAACAACCACGCGGTGAGCTGGAAGCAAAGAAAGGTTGACCGGACTCAGCCCTTAGAACCCAACTCTCAAGAACCGCCTACTTCCAGGGTCATGGCCCACTAGGCCCAGCTCCTAGGTGCAATAATTGGGTGAAGCTTCCATGCTCACAGTCCCATCCACTTACAACTTTGGGGTTTAAGTCTGCACTGCATCCAACCACAGCACCAGCCACATTCCCAGGGGCCCACCACGTGCCAGACACAGCCGTGGCTGATGGGATTTAAAGGTGGGGCTCCAAGGTGTGCAGACAGCAGGAGCTGCGGCATGCAGACACCAACAAAACCATGCACAACCCAGGTCTGCAAAGTGTCGTGAAAATTCGGAGAAAGCAGAGCAGACGCTGCCGAGAGAGGCCTGGAGACGAGGTCTTACTAGGGCTTTGAAGACTCCAGAGAAGCCGGTCAGTGGCGAGAGAAACAACAGAATTACAGCCAGTGCACTGAGGGACACCCCAGACAGCCTGAGCACACAGCGCTCAGTGGGGAACACCGGAGTCTAGGAAAACGCAGGCGGTCTGCACACTTCAGTCTGTAGGCAGTGCAGGGCCGTGTGCGACAGCTGCTAGGAGAGGAAGCGACACAGCTGGCTGGTGGCAAGTCCAAGAGCGGAGTGGGAGCTGGGAGACCAGGTAGGAGACCTAAGATAATCCTGAGAATAAATGAGGATCTGAGTTCTGAATTCCAAACAACTGTCTCCACTATGGTCAAATCAAAGCTTGGACCCATCTGTCATGACTTAGCACGAGGCGGCCCCAAAACTGTGCCTTGGGGGACACTCCCTGCCTTGGCTGGCATCCACACCGAGGGTTCTTACTCCAGGAAACATCCCCCACCTCTTTTATTTATTTATTTATTTTTAATTTTTACTTTTTTTTTTTTTTTTTTTTGACAGGCAGAGTTAGACAGTGAGAGAGAGAGACAGAGAGAAAGGTCTTCCTTTTTCCATCGGTTCACCCCCCAAGTGGCCGCTACGGCTGGCACGTTGTGGCCGGCACACTGCGCCAATCCGAAGCCAGGAGCCAGGTGATTCCTCCTGGTCTCCCATGCAGGTGCAGGGCCCAAGGACCTGGGCCATCCTCACTGCACTCCCAGGCCACAGCAGAGAACTGGACTGGAAGAGGAGCAACTGGGACTAGAACCCGGGATGCCGGCGCTGCAGGCGGAGGATTAGCCTAGTGAGCCGCGGCGCTGGCTACATCCCCCATCTCTTTCCTACCTCCTGCCCGTGCAGGTTCCACCGTGGTTTGAAGGTGTCCTCCCAGGGTTCCCGTCCTGGTAACCTAATCCCCAAACTCCCTTGTTAACAGTCTGTGCTGGTGGAATCTTTGGAGGACAAGGAGGGTCAGACGGGGTTCCCAGGGTGAGCTCCTCCATGGCATCAGCGGCTTTTTGAGAGGAGGAGATGAGACTGGAGCTGGCCCCGGCTCTGTCTCGCCATGAGCCGCCCCCTGCTGCGCTGTGATGGAGCACCACGAGACGCCAGTGCCACGCTCCAGGCCTTCAAGCTAAATCAGCTCCTATTCCTCACGAATTACCCCATCTCAAGTATTCTGTTACCGCAACAGAAAATGGACTGAGACAGAGTCAATGAAGGCAGAGAATCATGGAGGTCAGGCTGCAGCCTTCAACGGACACCATGCTCCAGTGCAACCAGGGAGTAAAGGGACATGAGCATAGACCCGGAGGGACGCAGCCCAGCGTGAACATTGACCGGCCTCCTGGGCTCACGAACTGAGTCGGCCTCGCTGTGCCTCTGCTTCCTCCAGTGCAAAATGAGGACATAAAACTCCTTCTTCAAAATGTGGGTTATGGGGCTGGTGCTGTGGCGCAGCGGCTAAAGCCACAGCCTACAGTGCCAGCATCCCATACAGGTGCCGGTTCGAGTCCCGGCTGCACCACTTCCAATCCAGCTCTCTGCTGTGGCCTGGGAAAGCAGTAGAAGATGGCCAAGTCCTTGGGCCCCTGCACCAGCACAGGAGACCAGGCAGAAGCCCCTGGTTCCTGGCTTCGGATTGGCACAGCTCCGGCCGTTGTGGCCAACTAGGGAGTGAACCAGCGGATGGAAGACCTCTCTCTGCCTCTCCTTCTCTCTCTGTGTAACTCTGACTTTCAAATAAATAAATAAATCATTAAAAAAAGAATGTGGGTTATGATGAGTTGGGAAACAAACCCGTGGACAAGTGAGTGGTAAGCCAAGCAAGAGGGTAATGCTCACTCCCACACTCCCTGCTGACAGCAGACCACGTCATGAACGCAACAGTACCTCTGCGTGTCCATCACAGAGAAGTCAGTAATGCAGGGTACCATCATGACGCTGTCCAGTCTGCGTTTGTAAGGCTCACGGTTCCGCCGTATTGCAGAAAACCTCATTTTAATTTTAATTCTAACATGCATCACTCTTACTTGAACACAATACGCTGAACAGGATGCAATTCCTGGGCAGGTGTTTGGAGCAATGGTTAGGACACCACTTGGGACACCGACATCCCACATCAGAGTGCCTGGGCGTCTGTCCTGATTCCAGCTTCCTGCTGATGTGCACGAGGGGAGGGAGCAGGCGATGGCTTACGTACTCGGGTGCCTGCCACCCACACAAGAGACCCGGATTGAGTTTCTGACTCCCAGCTTCGACCTGGCCCAGGCCTGGTTGTTGCGGGCACTTAAGGAGTGACCCAGCAGATTAAGCAACTCTGCCTCTCTCTATCTTTCAAATAACTTAAATTTCAAAAAACTGCTTAACCTCCTTTCTGATGATATGATTACCACGATTCTCTCACATTCCTGCTGAGATACTGGCAAAAGGTAACACATAGAGTGACTTGCTATACCATGTGTTTGTTTTCAATGAAGGTCAAATGATGCCCTCCCACTGCCAGCACATTCACCACTGTAAAGTGTTAGACACATGCTGCGAGTGTTATGTTACATCCACAAAATAACGGGCTTGCCACCCTCTTCAAGTTATTTTTACTATGCAAATTTTCAAACACACACTGGAGCAGAAACCAGAATATAATGAACTCTCGTTACCCGTCAGCTGCTTTATCAATCAACTTATTGCCATTCCTGCTGCATTTACAGCTTCTGCCTTCTCCTCCTTGTCTGTCACCTTTTATCCCCCACATTTTATTGAGGAATAATTTATAATTTTAAGTCAATAACTCACTGGGGGCAAGGGCAAGAGTTGCAGAACCACCACCACAACTGAAGTTTTAGAACATTTAATCATCCCAATCGGATAAAGAAAACGTGGTCCACACGTGCAAGGCCCAGGCACAAAAGATCTACACATGGGCCAGTGCTGTAGTGTACTGGGTTAAGCCACTGCCCGTGAAGCGAGCATTCCATGTAAGTGCCAGTTAGTGCCGCCTCCACTTCCAATCCAGCTCCTTGCTAATGAGCCTGGGAAAGCACTGGAAGATGGCCCACATGCCTGGGAGACCATGCAGGAGACCTGGACAGAGTTACAGGTTCCTGGCTTCAACCTGGCCTAGCCCTGGCCATTGTGGCTTTTTGGGGAGTGAGCCAGAGGATGGAAGATTGCTCTCTCTCTTTCTCTCATCTCCCTCTCTCTCTTTCAAATAAGCAAACTTAAAAATTAAACAAAATTAAATAGTATTACACAATTTTAAAAATATCTACACACACAAGGTCTAGTACACAAGGGAATACTGTTTAGTCTTAGAAAAGAAGAAATCCTGTCACCCACGATAACACGGATAAACCTGGAAGACATCACACTAAGTCGATACAGATATCCACATCTATAAACACACACTACGTATACAGTAAACACGTACAATATTGCCTTGCCCAAACACATTTCAAAAATAAAGCAAGAAGGAAGGAATCCCGCCATTGTGACAACACGGATGGACCTGGAGGGCACTGTGCTGGGCCAGACAGAGAAACCCAGGTTCTGGAAAAGAACATCCCAGGGTCCCACAGTGGCCACCTCACCACAGCCGTGGGCAGCCCTGCTCGACTTGTTACCTTTACAGACTCAGCAACAGCCAGCATCTTGCCCACTCGTCACATAAACAGAATCACAGAATACATCGTCCTTTGTGTCTGATTTTCCTCACTTGGCACAGTTCTCATCCAGGTTGTACTGGGTACAAACTTTGCTGCTTCATCGCACCAGTGAGTGAAGCTGCCATGTCCTGTTACCCATTCACGAACTGGTGGCTCCTGGGGCTGTTCCCACTGTTTGGTTGGTATGTGAAATGCTTCTAGGTGCACTTGCAACTAAGCACTTGGGTGGACACGGGCCTCATTTCTCTGGGTGTATGTCTGGAAGTAGAACTGCTGGCTCTCTACCCAACAGAATCACAGAAACGAGCCTGAATGGATCTTCAAAAAAACCAAAGAACACATACCCAAAGACGTGGACTGATGCACCCGGACCTGCAGTCCAGACACAGATGCCGACAGACACGGTATCCAAACCCAGGGCTTCTCACTCTTCCCTTCTTCCTCTTCTGTAAGCTCCTGGAGCCCTCCTCCCTCACTCCCCTTGGCCTGGCTTCTCCATGGGCCAGTCCCCTTTGCTGCTTGGGGACTTTCACCCCCAAATCCACGCCAAGCCCTGGATCCTGAGTGCCCTCCTTCCGAGCCTCCTTGAATGCTGCGAGCAGGTGCCCTGCTTCCCGCCCCGTCCCATACTCTCCCCCGCCCACAGGCGCTTGGTCCCCCACTTCGCCCCTTTACTCTGTGAACTCCTTGGCCACCCCTCCATGAGCTCCTCTCTTCACACCCGCTGCAGCTCAAGGACACAGAGGCCTCCAAGGGTTATGGGGACAGAGCTTGCATTCCTGGGTTTTACTTTTTTAGCATGAGGGAGATTTTCAAGAAACAAAGCAAAAATGTCTTTGCTTGCTTGAGACCATGAGTCTCCATCATTTTTGAAGCTACCTCATGAGTCAAATGCTTACACGATCAATGAAAATGCATAAACAAGGATGTCATTCAATCCGAGGAGGAGGAGGAAGGGGACAAAACTCCGCCTCCAGTCCAAACCAGAAGCTGTGCTCCACAAACATCTTCCATGTGCACAAAGAGGATGAACTTATGGCTGTTCAGACATGAAAGTGACCCTCCCTGCATGCTCCGGCTGGTTGCTGTTCCACTAGCCTAATTTAGGCAAAATAAGAACTCTCTTTGAAGCTGAAAATAATCCCTGGGGTTTTAAAAATAAGATTATTATTCAATGTTTCCTAAAAATATTTTGGCAAATGCCAAGCACACAGAATCACTTCTGAACACTTTTTTCCATGTACATAAATCAAATCCACTGTACTTGCTCTCTCCTTTGAAAAAATGCTGAACTGTAGATTAGGCACCACCGGCCAGAAACAGTGGCTGGACACACATGTGGTCACTGGCTGCTTTTGTCCACCCAGTGAGCAACTCTTTACTGGATATGGCACGGTGGGGCAAACAGACATGATGCAGATAAAGATTGGTCCTCTGGCCCCTGTAATCTATTTGTGATAACAAGACAAATACATGAAAAATCAAACAGCTCAAGGCAGTTGTGGTCAAGGCATGGGCAGAGGTGCTGCAGAATTGTAGACACGAGAGTTGACTCCTAGATGACACTGGGGACAAAAGGGAAGAGGAAACAACAGCTCACAAAGCGGGGCTCAAATGCACCAACGATCCTGTGACTCACCTGCTTACAAACCCTCCAGGACTCATCGCTAATAGCCAAAGACAGTCTAGACCCCCGAGCTCGGCCCTCAGATCTCACAGGCCCCAGCCCCCTTCCACGTGCCACACTGTGCTCCAGCCACACGGCCCCCCAGTGCCACCGGAGCACACTGACACCTACTGCTGCTCAGCCCCACTGTTCCTGGTGCCCTTCCCTACCCACTGCCCTGGCCCTCGACCTCAGCAACTGGACATCCACACACGACAGGCCGCCTCCTCCCCTCGACATGCCACACACATCCTCTTCCAACTCCAGGCAGCTCCTGGCCTCTGCAGCCAGCCAGTCTCCAGGCTGTGCCCATGTCTCTGCCCACACCCTCGAGTGTTCCTTCCACGGCTTAATCCTGAAAGGCTTCCACCTTGTGCTCTCTTGGCTCACTCGCTCTGGGGACAGCCACGCACCAGGCGATGACGACACGCCTGTAAACCTACGACACAGCTACACAGCTCCTGTTCGCAGCCAGACCAAGATGCCAACTGCTCATGACCCACCTTGGACACCCTGCAGTTGTTGGCAGCCCGGGCCAAGCCCCTGTCTATGGCCTCACCACAGACCCCCAAGTCGAAACACAGAGCTCCGCTGGCCTCCGGGTCCTGACCCTCAGAGCTGGGTGTGCTAATGGACATTTACTGCTGATGTGAGCCGCTGAGCCAGGTCAGCTGTGACACAGCTGCAGATAACCACACAGCATCCCGGAGACCTCCACCTGAACCTTTTCTAACCTTTTCAGCTACATTCAGGAAGATATTTCACAATCATTAGTTGATTGACTGAATGACCCAACAGCTGAAAACCTTACCACAGTGGTGGTGCTGAGCCTCGGGTTGACTTAGTCTTAGTTGGGATGATTTTGTCATAGTTGACTTTGTTGTTTTCTTTGTTTGTGTTTGGTTGAAGGAGTTGGCAGTGTGGAAGTCATCACAGCTGGCATGCAGATTCTGATCCCAGCCCTGCCTTGCAGGAAATACTGCTGGGAACAGAGAGACCCCGCCTCACTCACCTCTCTGGATTTGTCACGTATCTGACACTTGTAACACATCCAAGGCCAATGGTGTAGGCAGGCAGAGAGGACAAAATTGATTAGGTTTGTGAGCTGGAAGACCACGCCCCCTGTGTGATCTCATGCCCCTACCTGACCCCACCTGTACCCCCACCTGCCAATCAGACATAACCACTCCCTGTTTGGGAGTAAATAAAAGGCCCGGACCACACACGATGGGCCCTCCCCTGTGGCCCCACGCCTTCGGGTGCGTGGCCTATCAGCCTGCTCTCTGTTTGCTTCTCTAACCATACGCTTGCTCCACGTGGCTTGCTCCTGGCCTGCTCTCTGCTTGGTGAGGACCAGCTTAGCTTCGAGACTCCTCTTTCTCCCCTTAACAGAGCTCTCACTCTCCTGTGCATTTTTCTCACAGAATAAAATCCTTAAAAACTTACCATGCTGTATGGTCTATGTGAGCCATGTATTCAACTCTGAATACATGGCAAGAGCCCACAGGCTTACTAATACTGAACATTATTCATAAGCAGTCCGATATCAGCAAGAGCAGCTTTAGAGTGTCACAGGTGGTCAGGGAGCAGCGATGGGGCTGGGGGCAGGGGCCTGGCCTCATAAACAGCTGCCATTCAGAAGGTTCAGAGTGGGGGGCCCCGTCCAAGCAGCCGGAACCTGGCAGGATCCCTGTATCTCAGACACACAGGCCCCAGCCCCAGGAATCGGAGGCGTCTTGTAGGTTCCTATTTGGGAGTTACTGCAAAACCCTTTAATATCTTAAAGAGGGCTCCAGGCTGCCGCAGGCCCTCTGAAACTCAGGACTAAGTTCCAGTCCTCTCATGGACTCTCTGGGGCCACAGAAGCCGGCCTGTGTGGTGACTAAGACCCCATGTCTCTCTTTAAGCCACAAATGAAACAGGAAATAAATAAATAAATAAATAATAAATAAAACCCAGAGCCAATCTTTTGTGGCTCCATTCATAAATTAAAGCCATAAATACCACCCAAGATACCATCACCCCATTGGGAAACACAAGCACAGGCCATTCCTTGGTGACATTACAGGAAGTTACACACAACGAATACACAGGTGCGAGCTTTATAAAGTGTGCTAATGCCTAACAGGTAAGCTGGCCCGGAAGACAGATCTGGGAATGACGTTTGTATGAATGACTCTGACTCACGCAGCTTTACAGGAAAGCTACAAAGTCTGGCTCGATGACAGCAGGTGCTCCTGGTAGGAAGGAGAGACTATGACTAGTCCACAGGGGAGGGCCAACGTAGTCTGCCAGGCTGCAGTCAAAGCAAGACTAGCAGATGGAGTACACAGTGCTCACTGCCAATGGTCTGTCAATGCCCACGCTCCCTTCTATGTATCTACAGCCCTCAAGGAGACCCTGGTATTTGGCCTAATTCTTCCCATCAGTTCAAGGTTCATGGGTTCAACACACCTCACTGCCCACAGGCACCACCCAGATTCCTTTCTTCTGAAAAGAAGGCTAACAATGGACTCTTCTGTGTCAATTATCTCATTCTCTACAGGCTTTAGAGACCTGACATTCCTTAGCAGAGGCCTGCGGCTGATACAGGAACCTGCCAAGAAGGAGGGCTGCCTTCCAGCTGTTCTGAGTGTCCTCTGACAAGAGAGTCACGGCTTGGGCAAAACTCTGCTATGGGTGAGTGTTTAATGAAAGAAAACCATGCGCACTGGCCTCCCATTCATTGTACCGCAAACATCCATCAAATCATCTGTTGGCATTTTTGCTTGGTCTTTTTAAACTGCATGACTTCCTCCGGCTACATCTTTGTTTCACAGCCAAGAAAGGCAACCTCTAATCACTGCATTCAGAAACAGAATCGAATGTCCATAAAAATGGTGAGAGAAAGCAAATACTGCATAGTGTAAAGTCTGTGGTCACAGCTACATATAACTCCAGATTAAGGAGAGAAATATGAGGAATAAAATAAAATGTTTCCGCCTGCACATCTGCACCCTCACTGTGTTTTCCTTTCTAAATTTCCTTTACTTTTGCAGGGAGTTGTCTTAATAGTGGGTGCAGCTTGTTTGCTTTTCTGAACCGTCAGTGTAAGACGTCACCCCACCAGACTAGAGCTCACAGCCACTTCCTTGTGCATGGGGCGGAGACTGGGGTACCTCTCCGTGTGGGTGCCCGAATGCTCCTACCAACTCTTCAGAGTTGGGTCCATACTGTGGTGTGCGAGTTAAGCCTCCACCTGCAATGCCCGCATCCCATGTAGGTGTCAGTTTGAGTTCCGGCTATTCCACTTCTGAGCCAGCTCCCTACTAATGCACCTTGGATGATGGTGCAAGTCCTTGGGCTCCTACACCCATGTGGGTGGGAGACCCAGATGGAATTCCCAGGTCCAGCTCTGGCCATTGTGGCCACCTGGGGAGTGAACCATTGGATGAAAGATCTCAAACCACTACCCCCCCCCCCACATATCTCTGCCTTCCACATAAAAAATAAATCTCTAAAACAAAACAAAATAAAACAAAACAAACAAAAAAAAAAAAACAAAAAAAAACACAAAGATTTCTGGTTCAGCCCAAGCATCCACTTGCAGTGCCTGCATCCCATATGGGTGCTGGTTCGAGTCCCAGCTGCTCCTCTTCCAATCCAGCTCTGTGCTAATCGCCTGGGAAAGCAGTGGAAGGTGGCCCAAGTGCTTGGGCCTCTGTACCCACCTGGCACACCAGGAAGAAGCACCTGGCTCCTGGCTTCTGATTGGCCCAGCTCCGGCCACTGCGGCCATTTGGGGAGTGAAGCAGTGGATGGAAGACCTCTCTCTGTCTCTTCCTCTCACTGTAACTCTGCTTCTCAAGTAAATAAATAAATCTTTTTAAAAAATTTTTCAGAGTGAATTCCACAATCTTCAAGCTCAATCCCTGCAAGAGGACACATTCTTACTTTTGGTATCAAATTGAAATAAGCTTTCAAATGAAAGAAAAAAACGATATTTGGGCAAATCGTAAAAACGAAGCCACTCCTACCACATATTTACTGAGAACATGGTGTAAGGATGAGTTATTGAGATGAACTTACGTGACTTACCAAAAGCACAAAGTAGACAGAGGCTGCCAGGAACTGCACGGGGAGGGTCGGGCCACGGGTATAAACCCTGGGGGGTCCTGAGGATAGAAGGTGTGGCACAGCCGCCGCAGTTAACTATGCCGTAGTGTTTGCTTGAGTGCTACTAAGAGAGCATATCTCAGAGTCTCACCCCACACACACACATGGCAACTACGTGCTGAACTATGTGCTGGTCTGATCATGGTAATCACCGACACGAGGTAACCCGTGCTGGGAGTCATCATGTTCTGCATCTTCTATACCAATTGTTATTTGTCCATTATGCCTCAACCAAGCAGGAAACCTAAAATCTCTAGTCCCTGCACCCCGGATCCACTCTATTGGGGTACAGACAGCAGCAGCCTGAGGCAGAGAACCCAGTGAGACACCCAGCGAGGCAGGGCGGCAGCTGGGCTCTGTGGACTCCTGGCAGGAATCTGGGCTTCTCCTTGGTGGAGGACAGAACAGGAAAGCTTCCAGGAGGCGGCGGCACCGGAGCTGCTCCTGCAGAGCCACGCTGTCCTGGGGAGAGCAGCATGGGCACTGCGGCAGGGGCTGAGACGGGCTGGGAAGCAGGGGAAGGCACAGAGCAGCCTGGGCGAGGCCCGGCCTCGGACAGCAGAGAGGGGTGGGGCAAGACAGCAAACACGTCCCCAGGCCTGAGCAAGGAGCCTTGCACCTGCTGTTCTATATTTATTCCCCACCTCTCCAATCCAGCTCCCTGCTACAGGGAGAAGATGGCGGCCGGGGACTGTGGCCCACAGTTTCTGGAAGGCTCGCAGTCCCCCCACCTCGGTCTCCCCACACCCACCAGCGGGCCGGCCCACGCTCCGCACACCTGCCTGCCCCGGGGCTCGTCAAGATGGTTTTGGCAGACACCGGGGAGCCGCTGCTGTGCCGGCTGAGAGCGCTGGGCTCTCAGAAGAGGCCTGTGCGGCGGGGGTTGCCCAACCTCGGGAGCCTGAGTGTGGACTTTCCCAGCATGCTATATTTATACCGCGTTTTCTAAGTAAGTATTAGAATGCCCCAAAACCTCCAGCGAAATCTTACTTCCCTCCTTTGCCAAATGTATTTTTATTATGGAATTTAAGTATTTTAGATGGCATAAATAGAATGCAAACCCTTTCCCCTCTTCCAACCCCACAGTTTCCTTACTCTTAGTATGGCTCATTCTTCTAAAAAAACACTTATGTACCCATAAACATATAATATGCCTTTTTAAAAACACAATGAGATCATTATTTTGCTTTTCAGTTTAATCTATCTTGGAGATCTTTCCAGATCAGCGCACAGAGACCAACCTTGTTCTAAAGCCACACAGAGCTCCAACTCAAGGACGCAGCGTTTTATACATAGACGCAGCCAATGAATATTTAAATTGTTGAGGTTTTGTCTTGTACATTCTATTTATTTGTGAGACAGAAGAAAAGAGAGAAATCTCCCATCTTCTGGTTCACCCCCAAATGCCCTCCAGAATTGGGGCTGAGCCAGGCTGAGGTCGTGAGCTTGGGATTCAATCCCAGCCTCCCGTGTGGACGGCAGGAACCTATTACACGCTGCCGCCCGAGGCGCACAACAGCAGGAAGCTGGAATGCGGGGTAGAGCTAGGAGTTGAGCGCAGTTTCCTATGTGGGTCATGGGTATCCTCACTGGCATTTTAATCACTACATCAAATACCCACCACTTGCCTTGTTCATTTTTAAAAACAGCACTGTAGGGGCCAGTACTGTGGCGCAGAGGGTTAACGCCCTGGTCTGAAGCACCGGCATCCCATATGGGTGCCAGTTCAAGTCCTGGCTGCTCCACTTCCAATCCAGCTCTCTGCTGTGGCCTGGGAAAGCAGTAGAAGGTGGCCCAAGTCCTTGGGCCCCTTCACCCATGTGGGAGACTCGGAAGAAGCTCCTGGCTCCTGGCTTCAGCATGGCACAGCTCCAGCCATTGCGGCCAATTGGGGAGTGAACCATCGGATGGAGATCTCGCTCTCTCTCTCTCTGCCTCTCCTCTCTCTGTGTAACTCTGACTTTCAAATAAATAAATAAATCTTAAAAAAAAAAAAAAAAACACACTGTAGGGGCCGGCACTGTGGTGTAGCGGGTTAAATCGCCATCTGCAGTGCTAGCATCCCATATGCGTGCTGGTTCGAGTCCTGGCTGCTCCACTTCCAATCCAGCTCCATGTTAATGTGTCTGGGAAAGCAGAAGTTGGCTCAAGTGCTTGGGCCCCTGCACCCAAGTGGATGCAGCTCCTGGCTCCTGGTTTTGGCATGGTACATCCCTTATCTTGTGGCCACTTGGGGAATGAACCAGTGGATGGAAGATCTCTCTTTCTCTCTCTCTCTCTGCCTCTTCCTCTCTGTAATTCCACCCTTCAAATAAATAAATAAATAGATAAATAAAAACAACACTGTCATGAATCCTTCATGTGCCAAAACGAATTGACTTGTGGTCACTGGTATTAGCCTCTTGGTACTTTCACAGACGAGGTCTCTCATGTAAGACAGAGTTGAGCAGGGTTTCCTATCAGTATCTTAGCACTGAAGGGGAAGATGAAGGTAAGTTTAAAATCAATTTCCTGGCCGGCGCCGCGGCTCTCTAGGCTAATCCTCCGCCTTGCGGCGCCGGCACACCGGGTTCTAGTCCCGGTCGGGGCGCTGGATTCTGTCCCGGTTGCCCCTCTTCCAGGCCAGCTCTCTGCTGTGGCCAGGGAGTGCAGTGGAGGATGGCCCAAGTGCTTGGGCCCTGCACCCCATGGGAGACCAGGAGAAGCACCTGGCTCCTGGCTTCGGATCAGCGCGGTGCGCCAGCCGCGACGGCCATTGGAGGGTGAACCAACGGCAAAGGAAGACCTTTCTCTCTGTCTCTCTCTCACTGTCCACTCTGCCTGTCAAAAAAAAAAAAAAAAAAAAATCAATTTCCTAACAAGAGTATTTCAGGCCACACTTTGTAGCCCTTGAGCCTGGCAGGAAGACTCGGGCTGGTACTGCAGCCCCCGGCCCCCAGCGCCCCATGCCCCTCGTGCAGAATTCCTCACCCCACACAGGGACCGGTCAGCTTTCCTCCACGGAGGAACCCGACACTGCCCTCTGCCTCCACCACTGGCCTCCCTCCCCCAGTTTCCTCACTCAGGATGACAATGCAGGGCCAGGTGTACCAGAGTGCTGGCTTCCAGTCCCAGCCCTGCGTCCAACTCCAGCTTCCTGGTGCCCCCGTTAGGCCCTGGCCTAGGGGTTGTGCAGACTTTCTGTGGAGTACACCAGTCACAGGTGATACTGGGACACCCAGCCATCTTACCAGACAGAGCTGTCACCAACACCCTGCACGCGGAACACAGAGACCCACATTTAGGTGCTGCAACCCAGCAGGCGATGGCTCAAGATATGACCCACATACGGAGACCGGATTCCATCTGGCCCAGTTCCAGCTGTTACAGGTGTGTGGGAAGTAAACCTGCAGACGGAGTATCTCTGTTTCTCTTGTCTCTGTTTTCGTCATTTTTACTTTTCAAATAAACAAACATATTTTTGAAAATGAAAAATGTAGGTGATAATTACCAGCATCATAGAATTCCAGAGCTGGGAGGGATTAGTGATCACTTCATCCACACTTCGTTTTTTCTAGATGTGTCAATCATGGCCCAGGGGGGTTAAACATCTCAACAAAATCACAAAACCCACTGCTGGGCAGCCCACACCCTGCATACCTCTGCAGAGCTGGCCCACCACGGAGTATCAGATGCCACCTGCGTTATTTGCTTAGAAAGACCCTTTTTGTCAAAAAACAACAACACCACATGAGAGCAAAATGTGTCTACAACATTCCCCTGAGTAGAAATGATGATTTTTAAAAAAGATTTCTGGGGCTGGTGTTGTGGCATAATGAGTAAAGCCGCCACCTGCAATGCTGGCATCCCATATAGGCACCAGTTTGTGTCCCAGCGGATCCAGTGCCCTACCGGCTCCCTGCTAACGGCCTGGAAAAAGCAGCAGAAGATGGTCCAAGTGCTTGGGCCTCCGCCACCCAGGTGGGAGAGTCAGATGAAACTCCAGGGTCCTGGCTTCAGTCTGGCCCAGCCCTGGCCATTGCAGCCATCTGGGGAGTGAACCAGCAGATGGAAGATCTCTCTCCCTCTCTCTTTCTTTCTCTATCTGACTTTCAAATAATAAATAATTAAAAAAAACGGTTCTGAGAATATATGTAGATATGGCATAGATAATAAGAAAAACCATATTTTATATTTTAGATCTACTTAATGTTTTTTCTCCACAAAATTCACTTTTAGAATGCCTAGCAAGTTCCCAAACTGACACACTGAAGTCTCACCTCCCCCTCCCGTCCCTGGCGGAGGGGTTAACAAGCAGGTGCTGGCAACACTGCTGACTGTCATCAGCAAGACCTGCGGCGCTCAGGCCACCTGCAACCCTGGCCACGGACTCCCAAGCCTGTGGCTGCCCGTTCCCCGGCGCTCTAGAGCCTTCCTCCCATGCACGCTGCAGGAGTTGAGACCAGGGACCCTGCAGAGCTCCAGGAGACATCTGTGCAAGACTGAGACGTCACGGAGCAGCCAGCTCCACCCTCCAACCCTGGGCTGCAGGAAACACCTGTCCCGCAAGTGGCCTGGGTGACGTCACGGCCACAGCCCAGGCAAGAGGAAGGACAGAAACACGGCGTGAATCCCAGATGTGCCACTGGCCTCTTACGGTCTCAGCTTTCTTGCCTTTAAAGTAGGGACAGCAACAACAGAACAGGTTTTAAACTGCCACTGACGCATCTGGTGCTGTACACAAGGACCCAGTGCCTGACACATGCTAAGTATGTACCCTCTCTCTGCCATGTGGCTTCTCACGTGGGCCAGTCAGAAGCAGAAGGCAAAAACACAGGCTGGGGGCCAGCGCCGTGGCTCACTAGGCTAATCCTCCGCCTTGCGGCGCCGGCACACCGGGTTCTAGTCCCGGTCGGGGCGCTGGATTCTGTCCCGGTTGCCCCTCTTCCAGGCCAGCTCTCTGCTGTGGCCAGGGAGTGCAGTGGAGGATGGCCCAAGTGCTTGGGCCCTGCACCCCATGGGAGACCAGGAGAAGCACCTGGCTCCTGGCTTCGGATCAGCGCCAGCCGCGGCATCCATTGGAGGGTGAACCAACGGCAAAGGAAGACCTTTCTCTCTGTCTCTCTCTCTCACTGTCCACTCTGTCTGTAGAAAAAAAAAAAAAACACCACAGGCTGGGAAAAGGAAAGGAAAAAAAATCTTCAGTTGGATTTCTGCTGAATCAGTAAATGACAAAGAGACACACACACACGCTGGGAGTCCCATGACCCCACGGCTTCTCCGTGAGTCTCAGCCTTCTGCGTGCAGGGTTGGAGTGAGTGACAGCACTGTCTGGGAAGATGGCTGGGTGTCCACACATCACATGTCACTGGTGTGCTCAGCAGAAAGTCTGCACGGCCCCGACGGGGCACTGAGGCAAAGACGGCTCGTGCTGGGCAGCCCAAGGTCATGCTCACGTGGGACACCAGGGTTCAGAGCTCACCAATTCAAATGGCAGAGAAATGAAATGTACGACCGACCAGGTTACACGAACCCCAGGAGGCAGCAATCACAGCTCAGGTGATTGGGTTCCGGCCACTCCCCTGTGGGAGAAGGGGGTTGAGTGCCCTGTTCCCAACCTGGCCCAGCCCTGGCTGTTGTGGGCGTTTGGAGAGTTAGCCAGCGGATGAAAACACACAAACACATACAGTGTTGTCTCTGTCTCTCTCCCCATGTGCCCCTCAAATTGAAAAAAAAAAAAAAAGTATATTTTTAAAGAGATAAGGTTATCACAATACATTTCCAATAAACTTTGTGAAGATCTCATGGCTTTCAAAAATTTTACAGCTAAATAAACGTATGTTTTAATTCCATTTTTTCCCCTGAACTTTCTGAAGTACAACTATACACTTAAATTCAATGAAGTCATAATAGTAAATTAAAAAAAACTCTAATTGGAGGCTGTAGCTGTGGTGCAGCGGGTTAAAGCCCCGGCCTACATCCCATATGGTCGCCAGTTCAAGTCCTGGCTGCTCCACTTCTGATCCAGCCCCTTGCTAATGTTCCTGGGAGGGCAGTTAGAGGATGGCCCAAGTGCTTGGGCCCCTGCACCCATGTGGGAGAACCAGAAGAAGCTCCTGGCTTTAGATCAGCTCAGCTCCAACTGTCAAGGCCATCTGGGGAGTAGACCAGCAGATGGAACTCTCTCCATCTCTCCCTCTCTCTTTCTCTCTCTCTGTATTTCAAATAAATAAAATAAATCTTCTTAAAAAACTCTGATTGGTCACCAGAGAATAAAAGGAAATAAATTTTTGCAAACTGGGTGAATCAAATGCTTGTGAACTGTACCACTGAACAACCAAGCAGCAGACAGAAGGGGAATCTATAAAGTTATTCCAGCTGACAAATGAAATAAAATGACAGAACGTCACATACTACAACCCCCAGTGATCCAACAGCTGCTAACATCAAAAAAGCGTGGAGAAACCCGTGCCAGGTGCCTGCGGGGACTAACACAGCACCTTCAGCACCTCCCGGCCTCCTGCCAAGGGAGCCACCTGAGTCCGATCCAAACGCCAGGGAACCAGACAGCCAGGCGTGCACCCTCTCTGCTGAGACTGCGGGAAACACCTCTACCCAGCCCAGGTCCTCGGGCATCCACGGAGAGCGTAAGGGGAGGCACATGCGAACAGAGCCCATCGATGAAAAGGCACACACAAGTCACACCTTTTAAAAAAATGGACAAAGCTAAAGTACGTGGGTCAGGCTGTTGGTTTGCACGATAACCCCACGAAGAGGCAGGAAACAGGGGCAATCAAGGCTGGACACAGGGAAAAGCGACCAGGATGGGCTACGAGGCCTAGGACTGGTGACAGCGGTGCCTGTTTTACAATAATTCAGTAAGCTGGGGATTGTCGCACGTGGCTCTCTGGTATCTGGTTTTTACTGTACAGTAAACTGGTAAAAACAAAAAAGCTTTAGGAGAAGTTAGACGTGTCAGCTGAACAGGACCCAGTGTTGGGAGCACGAGAGGAAGAGAAGCGAGGGCCCTCCCACCCCACCCCCGAGTAACTCAGCCAGGAACCTGTGGGCTTGCTTCGGGGCTGCTGCTGCTCCGGGTAAAATGTACCCTGCTCTGATTCAAAATTCACCTGGCAACAAAACATCTTTAAAGCTTATCATCCAAATGACAGGCTCCAAACCATCTCAGGAGGGTCTCAACTCGAAACCACCCCTTGGATGTCCCCTGGAATCATAAAAAGCTGGGTACCCCAACACAGAATCCACATCTCTCACTCCACGAGAGGTGCACCCCAGCAGCACGCACTCCGCGGCTCGTCTCTCTGGTACTAACAAACAAACGTGAAGATGCAAACCCACAGACAAGCCATGGGGTCCGACAGGACAGGTGCCGAGGCAAGGGCTGGGGAGACAGCACAGAAAACCGGGGCACTGGCGGCAGCCCAGCCGAGGAGCGAGGCCCTGCGGCTGCCCAGAGCCTGGAGGCAGCAGAGCTGCCAGGGGCGACTCCCAGCTCGGCCAGGCTGATGTCACCTCCGAGGGCCTCCATCCTCATCTGCTAGGGAGGCTGGGCAGTAGGGTCTTGCTCACGGATCCACGCTGAAGGTGAATGCAACAATACATAAAGCCTGTCTCATCATAAAGACTCCATAAATGCTTGCCATGATGACGGGGGCGGGGGACGTTTCCAGAAACGTAAGGAATTCTCTTGTGATGGGCATCTCTGGGCTTGAGTGCAGCAGTACTTGCTATTTTTATAAACCTATGATTATCGACGTGAAAAAGCAATCATGGTGCTTCTGACACCTTTTTCCCCCGTTTTTTGTATGCTTATTTTGTAACCTGCAACTTAGTAAATGGGTTTATCAATTTTTTAAAGATTTATTTATTTGAAAGACAGAGTTACAGAGAAGGGGTGAGGCAGAGAGATCTTCCATCTACTGGTTCACTACCCAAATGGCCACAACAACTGGGGCTACGCCAGGTCAAAGCCAGGAGCCAGGAACTTCTTCCTGGTCTCCCACGTGGGTGCAGGGGCCAAGCACTAGGGCCATCTCCCACAGCTTTCCCAGGCCATGAGCAGAGAGCTGGATCGGAAGTAGGACAGCAGGGACTTGAACCAGTATCTGCTGGCATAGCAAGTGGCAGCCTTACCCCCTATGCCACAATGCCGGCCCTCACACACCTTCTATACCACTGTTTGTTTTTTTTTTCTCCTAACTACCATCATGAGTGGCTTTAACTCTAAAAAAAATCTGAAATTCCTGTTATCAGGAGTGGCGGTGGCCTTGGTGGGACAGCCGTTAGGTTGTCAGGGGCTAGTGCAGGCGCTGTCTGTACCAATCACCATGCCTACTGCATCTTCCTGTTGGCACAGGCTGAAGGTTCCCACAGTCGAGGGTCTCCCTCAACACCCAAAACTCACCTGCACACTCCCCTTGGTGTTGTGACTCGGTTCCAGCCAAGACAATTCAAGCAACAAGCGTCAGGAAAGGCTCTATCCCCTGATGTGAAGAGACAGACACTAGAAGGGAACCTTGGGGTGGCCCAGCCCTCCACAGACAAGAGGCCTCCACAAGGCCACGGAAAATGTCTATCAGGAAAACCCTAGGCACTGCTTCAAAAATGAACTTATCGGGGCCGGTGCTGTGGTGTAGCAGGTAAAGCTGCCGCCTGTAGTGCAGGCATCCCATATGGGTGCTGGTTCAAGTCCCGGCTTCTCCCCTTCGGATCCAGCTCTCTGCTGTGGCCTGGGAAAGCAGCAGAAGATGGCCCAAGTCTTTGGACCTCTGCACCCGTGTGGGAGACCTGGAAAAAGATCCTGGCTCCTGGCTTCGGATCCGCACAGCTCCGGCCGTTGGGGCCATCTGGGGAGTAAAAAAGCGGATAGAAGACCTCTCTCTCTCTCTCTCTCTCTCTCTCTCTCTCTCTCTGCCTCTGCAATTCTGCCTTTCAAATAAATGAAATATATAAAAATGAGCTTATCAATAAATGTCATTTTCCACAAACATCCTGAAATACCCTCTCACACACACGTCTGCCTGTGAATGACGTCAGTGGAAGCCAGCACTGCCCCTCGCTGGAGGAGCCACTTCCTGGCCCCTTGACAGCACGATGCAGACAGAAGGCAGGATGCTAAGGGCAGGAGGGCGAGGACGTGGAGCCCCTGGAGCCTCTGGCCCCGTGAGAGCCCACCTTAGCCCTGCCCGACCACGGACGCCCCTGCACGAGACGTGCTAGAAAACCGCCGCGGGCTGGGCATTCCCTTCCCTGCAGCCTGAAGCCGTCCGACGGGTGCGTACAGAACTGTGTCCCTCAGAATTCATTTACTCGAACCCCACGGTGAGGACGGCATCACAAGGTGGGGCCTTGCGGGAAGCTCCACCCTGATGAACAGATGGGCGCCCCTGGGCAAGACGTGGGGCGGACTCCCTGCCGGCGCCTGCCCTTCTGCCTCCCGTCTCGTGCACGTGGGAGCACACCGCAGCGCTCCCCTCTGCCTCCTTCTGCCGTGTGCAGACGCCACCAGAGCCAGAATCTTCTGGCACCTCATCTCGGACTCGCCAGCATCCAGTACTGTGAACAAACTCCTGCCCCTGACAGACGACCCGACTACAGCAACACAGACTTCAGATGCTCCACGTTCACTCTGGGCGCCCTAACCCCTGCACTGTGGAATGTGACTGCTTCTGGAGACCCAAGCAGGTGACTCAGCTAACAGGAGGAACCTAGGGCAGGCCCTGTCAGTGTGACGGGTGTCCTGGGAGAGGCTAGGACCCAGAGACACCAAGGAGTACACACAAGAGAAGCTGAAGGAACCCACTTCCTGCAGATCTGAACTGCAAGAAATATTACTGGAAATTCTTCAGGCTTCGGGGGCGGGGGAGGGGGACTGATGCAAACGTAGGCCTGTTCTAAAAACGGTGAACCCAAATAGGATCTCTAAGTGGGTAAATTAAAAATCACCTTTTTCGGGGCCAGCGCTGTGGCGTAGTGAGTAAGGCTGCAGCCTGAAGTACAGGCATCCCATATGGGCGCTGGCTCAAATCCCAGCTGCTCCACATCCCAACCAGCTCTCTGCTATGGCCTGGGAAAGCAGAGGAAGATGGCCCAAGTCCTTGGGCTCCTGCACCCACGTGGGAGACCAGATGAAGCTCCTGGCTCCTGGCTTTAGATCTGCACAGCTCCAGCTATTGCCCCATCTGGGGAGTGAACCAGCAGATGGAAGACTCTCTCTGCCTCTCCTTCTCTCTCTGTGTAACTCTGACTTCCAAATAAATAAATAAATCTTATCCAAAAATTCATCTTTTCCCTCTCCTGCTGTAATGGCTTGAAAAGGTAACTGAGCACAGCAAAGTAATGGGTCTGCAGGGATCACCCCGAGCAGAAACAAACCACGCGCAGTCACAACACAAGGGCATTATCTGCAACGTCCTTTATAAGGCGACTGTTAGACAGGACTTGTGTCCCCTCGTCCCCGTGCCCCCCCACCCTCGACTGCACATTCATGTCCTGAAGCCCTGTCCCCTAGTGTGACCACACTTGGAGACAGGCGTTCACTAAAGAGGTGATCAGGCTAAAGCACATCGCAAAGCGGGGGCCTTATTCCAACACGACTGGTGCCTAAGAGAGGGGGGCCACACAGAGAGAGGCCCACCTGCAAGCTGAGGGGAGAGACCCCGGGAGAAACTAAACCTGCTGACTCCTCGAACCAAGAGCAAAGGAGTCAATGTCTGTGGTTTCAGCCTGCTGGGCTGTGGCGCGTGCTGTGCAAATGGACACACTGGTAGAGACAGAACTTCTGAGCCTGACTGTACAGACACTAACTGGAAACCGCAAGAGAACTTGGGACAGACCAGGGGTGGACATGCATGCTTGTAGGGCGTCAGAGCCAAGTGTGCAGCAGGGAGAGTGGGCCGGCTCGTCGCCTGCCCCCGCCATCTGACTCCGCAAGTCACGGCCCGGCCTCCTCCCTCCACCTCGTTTCCTGAAGGGTGAGGGAAGTCTCAGTTCATTTCACACGCACATCCCTGATCAAATAGCAAACCCGGAGTGGGAAAAGCAGTGGTTCCAGAAAACTGTTTCTCTCAGCCCACAGCAGGACACCTTTGTTATTCCTAATTCCCCAGGCCCATTAGGACAAAAACCTACAAACCTCCAGAGTCAGAAATGGGGAAGAAAGTCTCAAAGTCAGACATGACCCCCCATCCCCACCCCCACAGAAAAGGAGAAGGAAGTTATAGCAAGATTTACAAAAGGGTAGTTCTGCATTTTCCGGTTGCTGACCATTATGAAATGAGAAGGACCCTCATCTGAGGGAAGGGACGAGGGGGGCCCTGCAGGCGCCAGGACCTCAGGCCAGGGGAGCGGGCCGGGGACAGGGAGAACAGGCCACCTGGGACTCGGAGTCTCCCAGTGGGCCTGGGCTCTCTGAACATGTGCTACGCTGGAGAGGAGCAGGAGGGGGCCCACCCTGGAGCAGGCTCGGACGGGCACCTGCAGGTGCTCATCCGCCGTCCGGCCTTGTCGGGGCGCCGTGGTCCCAGCTCCACTCTGGACTAGAGCTTCCTGCCAGCGTGCCTCTTGTGGAGCAGCAGGTGATGGCTCAAGTCCTGGATCCCTGTGACGCACGTGGGAGGCCTGGATGGAGTCCCAGACCCCTGGCTTCAGTTTGGTCCAGTCCTTGCTTTCTGTGGGCATTCGGGGAATGAACAAATGAATGGAATATGTCTTCCTCTCTCTCTCTCTGCTTTCAAATAAAATGAAAAGGATAAATGACATTTCATAAAAACATTGGCTTCCCTTCTATGTGGGGAGGTGGACTGGGCCCTGTGGCTCCTCCTCCTACTCAGACACATCCCACACGATCACCTGCTGTGGCTCACATCCCCGTAGCAGCAGGCCCCGGGGGATCACGTGACCCCGCAGCTGGGAAACGCTGGAACTGGGCTGCAGTTACCCCTCGCTCCTCTGGGCTCCTCTGGCACCTTTGGTGGTGGTGGTGAGGGCGGTTCCCACTACAATCACAAATGGCTCAGAGACCCGCTCCACTGTGGCCCAGAACTGACACCGTCCCCTCAAGAGCAGACCCGTGCGGCCAGTCCAGCCAGGCCCACCGCTGGCTGGGTGCCTCCCACACACTGACAGCCAAGGAGGAACGTCCTGGTTCAGTCCACACAGCAAGCATGCGCCGTAAATGCTGGCCCAGTGTTTAGGCGGAGACACAGGGTGCAGCGGGCTCCAGCAGTCATCCGCACCAACCACTTCTCCACGGAAGCCATCTTTATTCCCAGTGCTCATGGAAACCAAACAAGCAGAATTCTGAACTTAATTCCCTTCTCCTCTACTAAAGAAACCGGCGCAGATTTGTCTATGCCGCTTGCAACTGGCCTGCTTGCAACTCCCTCCCTCACCCCGCTCTTTCCTTTCTCACGCCCCGTCAGCCACCTGCTCGCTAACCCGCCTCGTTCTAGATGCCAAGGGCAGCCTTCGAAAACCACCTGGCTGGTGCCCCCCGCCTGCAGGGGGTTCTGTGCCTCAGCCACCATGAGAAAGCGACTGCTGTCTGCAAGGACAGGGTAGGGATAACGCGATTCACGCTGAACCTGGGGTGTTTTCAACCGAGTTCCTCAGGTGACTTTCCACTTAAGCCCGAGAACGCACTATTCCTCGGGAAACAGGTTCCCTGTGGTCATATCACTGGGTTAAAAAAAAAAAAAAAGACATCAGGAAAATGAAAGTGCTTTTTTTGGTGTCTCATTTTTTGAGAAAAACAATGTTCAGAAAATCACTCTACTGCCTGGCTGAGGAGGTGGCTCTGCTTCCCTTTGGGAAACACAATGGAACCCTGAACCCACTTCCACCCAGGGCCTCAGCTTCAGGGACCCCTTCTCACCAACACGCGTCTGGGACCCAGTTCCTTTCCCTCTTGTGTTTCAGGCCTTCCTGCGTATGTGAGAGAGTTGTGCCGCACTGGCATACAGCAGGAGCTCAATAAATGCTTGTGTGCATGAATGGTGCTCACCTCTGGGCTGGATGCCTTCGGGCCCAAGGACTGGCAAACATGATGGTCTAGGATCACAGGCCAGCTGCAGTCTAAGGCGCCTCTTGCCTCTGACGTTCTAGAATTATCTGCCCTGCACCTTGTGGCTCATTTCCTCTTCAAAGTGGAAAATGAAAATGAGCTGTTCTCCAGCGCATACTGAGAGAGCACATGGTCTCGCCTGCAGGTGCAGCCGGCGCTCTGGCCCCCTGCTGCTGCTCCTGGGGGTTGATGCCTCTCAGCTGAAGGGCAGACCTCAGAGCCATCAGCTGGGACCCTGGGGCCGGTCCTCAGCACCTCAGCTGAGCCCTTAGCCGCGGGGCAAGGCACTGCTGGGTGTTACTGGAGTCCCCGCCACTCTGTCTGGCATGTCAGGCAGGATGTGGCAGGCGAGGACAGCTGTGGCGCCACGGTGCTCTCCTCAACTTCCCATCAGAGCCAGATGCCCGAGGAGGCCCAACTGGGTCAACCGTTGCTCGTGTCATACACACTGGCCCCTGTGCCTGTGCTCAGGGCCAAGAGAGGCCCTGTACCCCCTGGAGAAAACAGGTGACTCTTACCCATCGGCTTCTGGGGGTTAGGAACCCCAACACCCAGTCCCTCACCTGTGCCAGACACAATGGAGGGGGAACGGAAAAGGGACTGCCGGATGCGGCTAGGGGCTAAGCTGGACTGTGAACGTGGCCATGCTGTCTGCGACCATGAAGGCAGCTGGCTTCCGAGCGAGGCCGTGGCCAGCGGGAGAGAAATGATGCATGGATGAGCACAGCCGGTAGCCACCGCTTCGAGGACCAACGCTCCCCAAGCCTTAAACCACCAGGCCTCTGCTCCTCCCCCAGCCCGCGTTTCCCAGTGAGCACCGTCTGGTCTGGACGCAACCCTTCCTCTCCACACGCCCTTTCCTCCAATTGCGACAGAACAACTGCAGGGAGCGGGCCTCCAAATGCTGGGCTCCCAGCCCACGCGTGTGCTCCCCACCCCGCAGTGCTTGCCGGTCCTCACCATGCTCCCCGCACAGACGCCCAGCACCCTCCGGTGACACACTGAGCAGGAAACACAAAGACCACAACCGAGAACATTTCCCCACGCCACTACCCCTTTTGTGGCTAAGTCCAAACACAGCAGAGGAAAAGGCACCGTGGAGGGGTCAAAGCTGTGGTGTGGCAGGTAACGCTGCTGCCTGCAGTGCCGGCATCCCATGTGAGTGCCAGTTCGAGTCCTGGTTGCTCCACTTCCGAGCCAGCTCTATGCTCTGGTCTGGGAAAGCAACAGACGATGGCCCAAGTCCTTGGGCCCCTGCACTGCACGGAAGACCTGGAAGAAGCTCCTGGCTTCAGATTGGCTCAGCTCTGGCTGCTGTGGCCATTTTGGGAGTGAACCAGTGGAAGGAAGACCTCTCTCTCTCTCTCTCTCTCTCTCTCTCTCTCCCCCCCATCTGTAACTCTGCCTTTCAAATAAATTAAAAAATCTTAAAAAAGAAAGAAAGAGAGAAAGAAAAAGAGAGAGAGAGAGGGAGAGAAAAGGCACAGCAGAGCCAAAGTGTCCCAGTAAGAGACAGTCCTAGGCCCATGTGTGCAGGGTGCCACCCTTGAGGTGGGATCCTTCCCCGCTGAATGAATGATTCAGTGATTCTTAAATCATCTGCTAATCTAGATGAATGTCCTGGCTTGCAGAGTAGAGAGCTGAACCCAGACAACCAGTACAGAAGGCACTCAGTGGTTCCCGAGGAGGCAGGCGCTCACGCACTTCCCTGAACTTGACTCAATTTACAGATAACCCCGTGTGCCATGGGGCGGCAACGCGTGTGGAGAAGACACCTCTACAGCCGTCTGCCAAAGGGCTGTGTGACCGGCTGGAATAGTAACAGGAAAGCGCTGACTTAGCAGCCCACAGCAGATCTAATTAGAAGGTGGCAATCAATGTTTCGAGGTGTTTAATTAAACTCAGTAATTATTTCTTCCCTTAAAGAGAGATGGCGTCCTAGGTTTACAGCGCAAAGTCTAACGTTCCCGTAGTTAAAGCAGCGTGGAAACACCTTTGCTTGACACAAAGCAGGAGAGAAATGGCAGCGCAGGCGAGGGTGGGCCAAGCCCGCTCTCCCTGCCTCGCACCTCAGTGAAACACTGCCCCTCTCTGCCTTTCCCTCCCCGCCTGCCTCACAAGGCTTTCTTGTCTGGGGAGTGGGAGGAGGCAGGGGGTTTTATGAGATGAGAACTCAGAGACCCTCACGACCAGAGGGGAACCTGTGCACCGGGCCAACAGCTCACAGGTTAAGAAACCAGGGGAGCAACAACTGCCGTTTTAAGGGTGCAAATATCGTCGGATTTAAAAAAACAAAAACAGGCGCAAATACACCCTGCACCGGGAGAGTACTGACCCCTAACCCCCAGCTGAGACTGAATAAGCAGCCCGAGGACTTTCGCCTTTCAGGTGTCAACTGCAGGCACTCCACCGCTTCATCCCTTCCAGACTCCGCTCTGGACCAGGCTGTCTCGTGACAAGGCTGAGAAACTCGGTCTGAGGTCACTGCGTCCATAAACATCTTCCAGGTGCCCAGGCCTGAGAGTGGGCCTGGCGCCTACCAGCGGGGCTGGGTCCCCGGTGACCTGGCGGCAGGTGCATGCACACAAGTAAAACACACACGAACATCTATGCACACGCGTGCACACGTAAACACACGTGGACGGGCCCACGCCACACGTGGACTGCGCGCGCACATATGCCCATACACACGTGGACACACAGACACACGCGTGCACACATGCACGTAAACACACGTAGAAGGGCCCACGCCACACGTGGACTGCGCGCGCACAGACGCCCATATACCCATGGACAGGCAGGCACACGCGTGCACGCACGCACACAACTCACAGGAAGTCTCCTAAAAGTTCTCAAAGCAAAGCTGCTGCGGCGGCGGCAGCCCAGCGCCGGGCTGGGGCAGGGGCCCGGCGGGCATCGCTGCCCGCAGCGTGGGCCAGCGCGGACGCCCACTGGTGCGGCGGCCGGGACGCCCCCGCGGCAGCCGCGCCGACGGAAGCCGGGCGCGGAGGGGACGCGGCCGGCCGCGCAGCCCGGGACTCCGGGCCGGGCGCCCAGGGGCCACGAGGGTGGGCGCCCCGCTCCACGCGCACTCCCCGCACTCCCCCACTTACTGGAGCAGGCGCGGAGACGCGAGGGCTTCGGGGGCGATCGGTGGCTCGCGGGCGTCCACGGACCTCTCAGCCAGCGCGGGCCGGGCGGGCGCGCGCGGGAGGAGCCGGGGGCCGGGGCCGGGGCCGGGGGCGGAGCCGGGAGGGGTCCCCGGGCGTGGCCCGCCCGGCCCGGGGAGTGGGGAGGAGCGCGCGGGGGAGGAGGAGCCGAGCGCGCGGGCGGGGCGCCGAGGGTCCGAGCGGCCCCGGCGCGCACACCTGTGGGTGCCGGGGGCTGGGGCCGCCCGCCCCTCTGGCCGCCGGACTTTCTGAAGTTGCAGAACTGCCAGCCCCGCCTGGTTCATCCCGCCTTGTCCAGGCGGAGCTGGTTAGACGACTGGTGCACGTTCGCCCCGGGCCTGGCGCGGAGCAGGCACGTGTGCGGGGCCCGGCTGCAGCCCGTGTGCCTGGTCGTGATGAGCACAGTCCGTGACCGCGCCCGCGTCGCTGTCGCCTTTGACTTTTCCTTTTCTCTCTTCTCTGTTGGCCCGAAGTCTGCCCGGCGACGGGTGACGCGCGCCCGACTCCTGGTTCCCATTGGCGGGCGACGTCCGGGCCTGGAGGCCTTGGGGGCAGCCGGCTGAGCGCTGTCCAGCAGGGGGCAGCAGCCGCTGGGTCTCCCCTCTGCTAGAGCCCTGGCGCGGGGGAGACCTAGTCCGAGGGGTGCAGGGCCCCGCGCAGCCCTCACAGCCAGCAGCCGGGCAGACCTCAACGCCACGCCGCACAGAGCTGGGGGCGCACCTCCCTTGACGCCAGCAGCCACGGGAGGATGGGGGGGTGTCTCCGCCCTGCATCCGCAGAAAGGGAATTTTGCTAAAACTCCAAGTAAGCAAGCAAACAGTTGCTGCCTTGCAGCCCCGAGAACGCAACGTAGTCTGCCGGCACCTGGATTGCGTCGCGCCGAAACTCCTAAGGGACTGAGAAACTAAGGAGCTGTAACACAGCACCATGTGAGTTCCTGAAAACTCCAACTGATGCAGGTGGCCAGGGCGGTTAGAGACCAGCGCAGGCTGAGGGTGGAGCGGAGCGGGATTAAGGGTGTACACAGGATGGAGGGGAGGGGACGTAGGGAGTGGGAAGTAGGATGGATGGGATGGGACAGATGAAATGGAATGGGAGGGAGGAATGGGAGGGGAGGGGTCAAAGGAGTGGACTGGGAGGGGTTGAGATGAATGGGGTGGGAAGGGATGGGAGGGGTTGGCATGGATGGGATGGGATAAATGAGATGGAGTGGGAGGAGGAATGGGAGGGGTTGGAATGGGATGGAGGGGAGGGGAGGGGCGGTGAGGGAAGTGTTGTCAGGGACGATTTACCCCTGTGTGGATTGGCAGGCTCAATGGTGCGGCTGGGATGCAGGCAGGGGACAAGGCGGGCATTTTCTAAACACCTCTGGGGTCCGCGGTAACCCAGCTGCAATAGGTTAAAGAGGTCGGGGCGCTCGCAGCCTCCCTCATACCCAGGTCATCTGGAGCCATCCCCGAATGCCCACGGGCAGTGATACTGGTCACCACCAGTGCAAGTCCCAGTCTGGGCAGGGCTGTGGGGCAGCACAAAGCTCTGTGAGAGAGAGGAGGCGTCCTGCGTGCGACTGCGCCACGGTCACCCAGGCTGCAGGTCGTCAGGAACCCCCACCCCACGGGCGCTTCCACCCCGGTTCCTTTCAGTCTCCCTTCCCGGGGCTGACCTCCCACGCCCCAGGCAGCCTCTGCCCGCGGCCCCCACCTGCTTCCCTTCCTCATCTGGCTTGTCCTCCGCCCTCTTGCCAGCCCAAACGGAGGGCAAGCAGGTCAGCCCCTGCCTCGAGAGTGCCCCGCCCCCACTCCTGTCCCTGTTCCCACCTGTCAATCATTCTCAACACCCATGGGTCTGCAGGTTCATGACCTCTGAGATCAGCTGAGTCTCTGTGCAGCTTGAGTGTCTTCCTGCACCATGGATGGGAGGGAGGGGTGGGGCTAGCCTTGCCCACCCCTCACCCTTCCTAGGTCACAGAATATATAGGGGTCAATAGTACAGATTTTTCTCAGCCTCCTGCCCCAGCCACCAAAAGCTGCACCCCTGCACCCCTCCCGGCCCCCCCTTCCATCTTCTCGGGTCATATTCTGAGCATTAGCCCCCCCCCCCCTTTTAAGACATTTATTTGAAAGGCAGAGTTACACAGAGAGGAGAGGCAGAGAGAGAGAGAGAGAGAAGTCTTCTATCTGATGATTCACTCCCCAATTGGCCACAATGGCCGGAGCTGGGCTGATCCGAAGCCAGGAGCCAGGAGCTTCTTCTGGGTCTCCCACAAGGGTGCAGGGGCCCAAGGAGTTGGGCCGTCTTCTACTGCTTTCCCAGGCCACAGCAGTGAGCTGGATCAGAAGTGGAGCAGCCAGGGCTAGAACCGGCGCCCATATGGGATGCCGGTGCTTCAGGCCAGTAACCCTTTTCTTTTACCATAACTTTCCAATTTCTGGACTTTAGCTGCCCAGCATAAAAGTATCAAAATGTAAGAAGTACACGGTTCAGAGCTCTCCAGGGGTCTGACCACCCGTGCAGCACAGCCCACTTTCCTGGGACCATCCTGACCTCAAGAGCTCATGGCGGGAACCAGGCAGGGAGGCCTTGCCCGGGGTTACCTCTGCAGTCTCAGGCGACTTACTGTCACAAACAGAACTGCTACTCCAGTTGAGACAACTCTTGGGATGCCCGAATCCCACACTGGAGTGCCAGATTTCGGGTCCTGGCTGTGCTCCTGATTCTCACCTCCTGCTAATGCAGTCCTGAGAGGCAGAGATGCTGGCTGAAGTAGTCGGTTCCCAGCCATCCCCCGGAGAGACCTTGACTGGGTTCCTGGCTGTTGTGGGCATCTGGGGAGTGAATCAGCTGGGGGATTCTCTCCCCTCCCTCTGCCTTTCAAATAAATACAACAAAACCATTTATTAACTATTCTTTCTTCCCTTTAACTTGAGTAAAGACATGGGACTCCCCCCTCCCTTCTGTCACAGCGGGGTGATGCTTAGAAATCAGAAATTTGCTTTCCTGTCCTACTTGAGCCAATGGAAACATGGGTCAAGTTACCTCTTGCGTGTTTCCAATTGGAGACTAAAAATGCATTGAAGGGGAGGGCATTTAGCCTAGCAGTTGATGCCTGCTGTGTCTGATTCAGAGTACGTGGTTCTGAGTCCTGGCTCTGGCCCTCGCTTCTTGCTAATGCAAAGGGAAGCCAGGATGAGCAGCGGGGACTCCTGTAATCAGGTTCCTGCCACTCTCTCAGGTGGGAGACCTGGGCTGAGTCCCTGGCTTCAGCTTCAACTTGGTACAGTCCCAGCAGTTGGGTGCTCTTTCTGTTTCACTCTCTCAAATGATGATTTACTTTAAAAATGCCTGAGCATTTAGGAAGCTCTTAATAAGCAGTTCATTATTCACCTGCTAAATGTCTTTTAAAATATTCGCAGTCATGTTTGGATGAATGCATCCTCTCAGACCAAAACAAATCACATAACGTGTGAAGTAAAACGGCAGTTACTGTAGCTCGTGCCTCAGATAACACTGTGCATTCTAGTTTTGCTACTGTCTAGCTGAAGGTAAAACAGCTAACTATAGACAACGCTGCAAAGCTTTTTAAAATCGTCTGCCCGGTTTTCTCGAGTACTCCTGCCTTGCGTCAAGCTTTCACGATACTTACTCAACAAGAGGCTCCTCTGTTTGAACGTGAAGAAAGAACTGCCTGGCACTGTGACATATGCACTAAAAATGTATGCACACACACTCGGGGAGGAGACAGGAAGTGACTCACATTCTCTGGGGGGGGGCGGGGGAGATTTCAGAGAGGCGACCATCCAACCCCGGCAAAGAGGAGGAACTGGAGTTTGCCAAGCAGAGAAAAGCACTTCAGGCAGAGGGAAGAAAGGCAAGTGCATTTTCCGGCCCGTCGTGAAATACTAAAGCAAGAGTGTACAGCTGAAATACAGCCCGCAGAAAACTCTGAGGCCTCTGTGTTGCAGCCACTTTTATTTATTTATTTTTTTTTTGTGGGAGTACAGTGATTAATATGCCTGATTTAAACCATGGCAATCATTTCACCACTTTCCAAAAAGTTTTACATGAACGTGCATGCTTCAACTGTATCCTTCCAGTCTTAATTATTTTGGGGGCATTATCAGAACATCTGATCTCATCCTTAAAAGTGACTACAGAAGTGCGGTCCCCAGTGCAGGCATTTTTCTTTATTTTTCTTTCTTTCTTTCTTTATTTTTTTGACAGGCAGAGTGGACAGTGAGAGAGAGAGACAGAGAGAAAGGTCTTCCTTTTGCCGTTGGTTCACCCTCCAATGGCCGCCGCAGCCGGCGCGCTGCGGCCGGCGCACCGCGCTGATCCGATGGCAGGAGCCAGGAGCCAGGTGCTTTTCCTGGTCTCCCATGGGGTGCAGGGCCCAAGCACCTCGGCCATCCTCCACTGCACTCCCTGGCCACAGCAGAGAGCTGGCCTGGAAGAGGGGCAACCGGGGCAGAATCCGGCGCCCCAACCGGGACTAGAACCCTGTGTGCCAGCACCGCAAGGCGGAGGATTAGCCTAGTGAGCCGCGGCGCCAGCGGCATTTTTCTTAATAGAAGGCAATGTGCTAATCAGGTAGGGTAGAACTGTTGCATGTCATCGAGCAGAAACTCCGGGATAGAGTAAGAATCAAAAATTTAAGATCAGTGACCATTTCCTGTTACATTGATAAGCCTAAATACCCACTGGTGGATATTACACATTCTACCTCAAAGTATGTCTCTATGAGGTTACCTCCTCTGATAACACAGCCACTAAAACACACCTGTTTCTACAAAATCTTGCTAGAACTATTGCCTACATCAAAGGTGAGATGACCGGTAAGAGAATTCCACTGGGCTAGCCACCCTCCTCGTGAAACCAAGTTCTTTATCTGCTTCCAGATGGCCACCTCGTAAGCCATTCTTCTGTAGAAACTATATTCTCTCTCCTACTCCTAGAACTGCTATTTTTCTCTGCATCACTGGACTTCATGTGGATTCTGTTCTATCTGAACTATTTCCCCCTTTTAACCATCTCCAATCTAACAAGAGTGGATCCCAAATACTAGTTTGGCTTCATCTTATTGGGTAGACAATTCTGCTCTTTGCACTCCTTTTCAGAGCTTTTCCTCCAACCGCGGCCTACATTTCTGGCCTCTGAGAGTTTTCCCATAGCCTCCCACCTACGGACTGCCAGTCCAAGTTGTCCGAGGTGAAGCTAGCCAGGCTCCTATCTACATCCTCTGATGCTCCAAGCACAGCCTCCTCCTCACACAGGGGCCGACTCTCACGCTGTTCTCCTTCTCAGCCTCGCTTCTTGCAAGGGAGTTACCCACCTTCAGAGTTCAGTTACCAGTTACTTCCACATCTGTGTTCTCTCCATGACAACGGCATGGTTTTTTATTTACTCAATGTTTTTGTGGATTAAAAATGATCTGAGAGTGAAGATACAACCAACATGATGATCATAATTCCTTTTGTTAAAATCTCAGAAAGATCTCATTTATTTTATTTGAAAGGCAGAGAGAGAGAGAGAGGTCTTCCATCTGCTGGTTCACTCCCCAAATGGCTGCAATGGCCAGGGCTGGGCTAGTCCAAAGTCAGGAGCCAGGAGCTTCTTCTGGGTCTCCAACGTGGATGCACTTGGGCCATCTTCTGCTGACTTCCCAGGTGCACTAGCAGGGAGTTGGATGGGAAGTGGAGCAGCCAGGACTTGAACTGGTGCACATACAGGATGCCAGTGCTGTAGGCAGTGGCTTAACCTGCTGCGTCACAACAACACTGGCCCCAGGATCTCAGAAAGACTTTGACAAACCCTTGTGAGAGATATCAGGATTTCTAAGAATCTTGTTTTATTTTCTTGGTTTTTCTAAGGTTTATTTATTTGAAAGGTAGAGTTACAGACAGAGTGGAGAGATGGGGATCTTCCAGCTCCTGGTTCATTCACCAAATAGCCACAATGGCAGGGGCTGGGCCAAGCTGAAGCCAGGAGCCTGGAATGTCATCTAGGTCTCCTATGTGGGTAACGAGGCCCAGGCACTTGGGCCATCTTTCACTTCTTTCCCAGGTGCATTAGCAGAGAGCTATACAGGAAGTAGTATGGCAGGGACTCTAACAGGCATTCATATAGGTTACTTGCTACCTCTCTAAGAATCTTAAGGTGATATTTAACACAGCAAAATTGCAGGTAGCCCAAGGTAGAGAACAGACTGTCCTAGGAAGAAATACGGCTATGGCTTTTCTCTAGTGGAGTGGTGTCTTAGTCTGTTTTCCATTGCCATAACAAAATATGTAATCTGTAAAGGAGAGGAGTTTATGTAGCTCATGGTCTGGGAGTTTATAAAGACCACGGTGCCGGAGTCTGCTCCGCCCCGGAGAGGCCTTCTCACTTCATCACAGCGTGGTGGCTGCATCATGACAGGAGTGTAGGCAAGAGGGAGCAATCACATGGCAAGACAGAAGCCAGAGCTAGTCAGGTGCCTTGCTTTCTCAAAGCAATTCCTTCTCACAGGAACTAGCCAGGGAATCATGGGAACTAGCTTACTCCGTTTTCTGGACAGTGCCCCCATAACCTAACAAACACCTCCCACTAGGCCCCACCCCTACAACACTACCACCCTGGGAAAAGATTCCTGCAGGGGGACTTTGGGGGGACATACGCAAGACATATCCAGCCTGCAGCAAGAGCTTTCTAATGGGGTATGTAAGAAACCCAAGAGTTGTTAAAAGTTTTACTACATTGAACCATAGAGGCCTGGTACAGCACAAAATGTAGAGAGGCTTTCACAAGTCTCCTGTGAAGAAATACCCAGAGAACATGACCCAGTTGCAAATACAGCCACATTCATGGAAAAGGATGACTCAGAGGTAAGAGGGGGCCTGCTCATGGAGCCAGGAGGTGTATGGGACTACTTTCAGGATTATTCAAGCAGCAGCAGACATAAGCCTACCTAAATTTCAGGTCTGTGGGCCCAGGATTGCTACGCTTACTTTATGCTTTTCTTTTTACAGATTTGTTTATTTGGGAAGCACAGTTACAGACAGAGAGGTGTGAGGGGAGGGAGGGAGAGAGAGAGGGAGAGGTCTTTCAACCACTGGTTCACTCCCCAGATGGCTGCAATGGCTGAAGCTAGGCCGATCCGAAGCCAGGAGCCAGGAGCTTCTTCTGGGTCTCCCACGCAGGTGCAGGGGCCCAAGGACGTGGGCCATCTTCTACTGCTTTCCCAGGCCACAGCAGAGAGCTGGATCAGAAGTGGAGCAGCCGAGTCTTGAACCGACACCCATATGGGATGCTGGCACTACAGGCCAGGGCGTTAACCCCTTGAGCTATCTTCTACAGCTTTCCCAGGCCATCAGCAGGGAGCTGGATAGGAAGTAGAGCACCCGGGACTTGAACTGGGGCCTAAATGGGATGCTGGCACCACAGGAGGAGGCTTGACTTACAGTGCCAGTCCCTTTGTGCTTTTCGAATGAGATGGCTCTGTCTGTCTCACCACTGTGCCTAGCGTGTGGGAGGCACATCACTTGCCTCCTTAGTTCAGAGGTCTTCCAACTGAGCAATGTCATACTTAAGAATCCCCATTAAACAGCCTGACACCTGGCCCCAGTTTAAATGCGAGGCTCCAGGGCTTGAGCCTGATCCTGCTCGATGCTCTAACGGGATGAAACGACTCGAGTGTCTGCGAGGGAGGGCACTCTGCTGCATGTGGGAGGGACGTAATTAATGGGCAGAGGCTGAACTGCTGCAGATTGTGAATGGACTGAGTTCTTTGACACTTCTCCCCTTACAGGTCTCTGCCCTCCTCCCACCCCCTTGATTCTGGATGGGCTCTTTCAGCTTTTTGGCCAACAGACTATGACAGAAATAACACTGTCCAAGTTTCTAGGCCTGCCCTTAATAGGCTGGCACCTTCAGCTATCAGAACACGCACTTTAAGAGCCCAAACCCATCATGCCAGAGTCTGGACTTGTTAAGGGGCCCTGTGGGAAAGGCCTTGAACTTACATGCAAACAGGGAGAGCCTGCCTGTGCCCTGTCTTCTGGTCACGCCCACCACCAAGGCACGTGATGAATCTGCCTGCTGAGCACTGCGGCAGAATGATTCCAGTCAGTGCCGCAAGGAGCAGAAAAACTGTCCAGAGAAGTCCTCTTTGAATTGCTAACAAAACAGGAAACACTATACTGTAAAAAGTTATTTTATGATGTTGGGAAGGTAGTTGGTTAAAAAACATGAAAAAGTTTCACATCCAATTCATATCACATTCCCACATTCAAATTGTTGCAAATGTGACCGGGGAAGGATTTCTGGTTTGTCTGTTTAGCACAGTAAAATAGTACATGATCAGTGTATTAGTTTCCTAGGGCTGCCATACCCAAATCCCACAGACCAGGTGGCTTAAACAGATTTATTTTCTCGAAGTCCTGGGGGCAGGACGTCCCAGATCAAGAGGACAGCCTTCTGGTTTCTCCTGAGGCCTCTCCCCCTCTGTGCAGGCACACCCCAAGGTGCAGCTCCTTCTCCTAGGTATACACACCGGCCATACTGGACTGAGGACTTCATTTAACCCTAATCACCTCTTTAGAGGCCTATCTGCAAATACAGTAACACGGTTTCAAAATATGAATGTGGAGTATGCACAGCAATCACTATCGTAAAGGCCATTACAAATAGCCTTTAGGGTAGAGTTGCCAAACGTATAGCTTCTACTTAGGAATAATCTCCACAAATCAGTTATTTTTTGCTGTTAAGCAATATCCTGAATATAATAGAGCTGAAGAAAATAAGTTTTTACTACTAACCCACTTAATCTAGTGTTTGGAGCTCTTAATTTTTTTTGTAAGATTTATTTATTTATTTGAAAGAGTTACACACAGAGAGAAGGAGAGGCAGAGAGAAAGATCTTGTATCCACTGGTTCACTCCCCAAATGGCTGTCACGGCCAGAGCTGAGCCAAGCCGAAGCCAGGAGCCAGGAGCTTCTTCCGGGTCTCAAATGCAGGTGCAGGGGCCCAAGGACTTGGGCCATCTTCTATTGCTTTTCCAGGCCATAGCAGAGAGCTGGTTTGGAAGTGGAGTAGTCGGGACTCGAACCGGCACCCAAATGGGATGTCTGCACTACAGGCGGTAGCTTTACCCGCTACGCCACAGCACTGGCCCCGGAGCTCTTCATTTTTAAAGAATAGACTCAACTTTACATCAGGTAGTCTTGTGTCTTTCAGCCTGAAGAACTTCCTTTAGTAATTATTTCAGTTCACATCTGCCAGCAACATCTTGTCCTGGCTTTTGTCTCTTTTTTTTTTTTTTTTTTTTTTTTTTGACAGGCACAATTAGAGAGAGAGACAGAGAGAAAGGTCCTCCTTCCATTGGTTCACCTCCCAAATGGCTGGTATGGCCGGTGTTGTGCTGATCCGAAGCCAGGAGCCAGGTGCTTCCTCCTGGTCTCCCATGCGGTGCGGGGCCCAAGCACTTGGGCCATCCTCCACTGCCTTCCTGGGCCACAGCAGAGAGCTGGACTGGAAGAGGAGCACCCAGGACTAGAACCAGAGCCCATATGGGATGCCGGTGCCGCAGGTGGAGGATGAACCTAATGTGCCTTGGAGCCAGCCCCTCAAACTAACTTTATAAGTTTTGAGAAGGCTACTGGAACATCCTGTAGAACCTGGCGCCCAGATGGGATGCTGGTGCTGCTGGCAGAGGATTAGCCAAGTGAGCCACAGTGCTGGCCAAGGCTTGGCTTTTATCTAAAAAGGGCTTTATTTTACTCATTTTTGCTATCTTTGAGTTTTTCTTCTTTCCACTTTAAAGCTTCTCAGAAAAAATATGATGCCTGTTTAAATTTTTGCAAAATGTGTCACTTTTCTTGGCAAGATGGTCTTAACAATGATTTTCAGCAATGTATTATGTCTCTTGATGGGGTGTGTGTTCATCCTGTTAGGAGTTTCTTATATATCAAAGTTTAGTTTTAAACAAATTTTGAAAATTTTAAACTGTTATTCTTCAAATATTTTCTCTTCCCCTTCTCTTTAGTCTCCTGGGAGTCTATGTACCTGGATCATACAACTTGATACTGAAGCACCACGAACGGGTCAAGGCTCCTTTCTGCACCACATTGTTTTTCTATTTTTTTTTTTTTTTGAAAGGCAGAGTTAGACAGTGAGAGAGAAAGAGAGAAAGGTCTTCCTTCCATTGGTTCACCCCCCCAATGGCTGCTAATGCCAGCATGCTGCGGTCGGCGCGCATCACTGATCCAAAGCCAGGAGCCAGGTGCTTCCTCCTGGTCTCCCATGCGGGTGCAGGGCCCAAGCACTTGGGCCATCCTCCACTGCACTCCCTGGCCACAGCAGAGAGCTGGCCTGGAAGAGGAGCAACCAGGACAGAATCTGGCACTCCAACCAGGACTAGAACCTGGTGTGCCGGCGCCGCAGGTGGAGGATTAGCCTAGTGAGCAGCAGCGCCAGCCTGTCTGACCTCTTAACTCACTTTGTCTTGGACAGCTTCAACTGCCATGTCTTGGATGCCTTAGTTCACACAAGTCCTGTTACACATCTTCCTACTATGTACTCCTCTAAGCTTTTGAGTTGTTTTTTTTTTTTTTTTTTTTTTTTTTTTTTGACAGAGTGGACAGTGAGACAGACAGACAGACAGGTCTTCCTTTTGCTGTTGGTTCACCCTCAAAGTGGCCGCTGCGGCTGGCATGCTTCGGCCAGCGCACCGCGCTGATCTGAAGCCAGGAGCTAGGTGCTTCCTCCTGGTCTCCCATGCGGGTGCAGGGCCCAAGCACTTGGGCCATCCTCCACTGCCTTCCCGGGCCACAGCAGAGAGCTGGCCTGGAAGAGGGGCAACCGGGACAGAATCCGGCACCCCGACCAGGACTAGAACCCGGTGTGCCGGCGCCGCAGGCGGAGGATTAGCCTAGTGAGCCGTGGAGCCGGCCTAAGCTTTTGAGTTTCTAATTCCTGTGTTGTTTTATGAATGCAGTTGCTAGTTCAATTAATTCAAGTTGTAATGTTTTGAATTATTGTCTTCTTTTGTTTCATGATTTGACTTTTTGGAGTGGTTCTGTATGTTCAAGAAAAATATTTATGGTAAGATTTTATACAGAGATCGGTTTTTCCCCCTGTGTTAGTGGAAACCTGACAGGTGAAGTTACAATAGGAATCCTAGGGCCAGCTGGAGAGAATACAGCAGTGTAGAGTTCCGTGGAGAAAGGGTGTTGTTTGGGGTTCAGAAGCAGTATTTTATTTGTGAAGTTCTTCCCTTTTAAAAAATGTATCTTGGCCAGCGCCGTGGCTCACTAGGCTAATCCTCCGCCTTGTGGCGCCGGCACACAGGGTTCTAGTCCCGGTCGGGGTGCCGGATTCTGTCCCGGTTGCCCCTCTTCCAGGCCAGCTCTCTGCTGTGGCCCAGGAAGGCAGTGGAGGATGGCCCAAGTGCTTGGGCCCTGCACCCCATGGGAGACCAGGAGAAGCACCTGGCTCCTGCCATCGCAGCACGCTGGCTGCAGCGCCATTAGAGGGTGAACCAACGGCAAAGGAAGACCTTTCTCTCTGTCTCTCTCTCTCACTGTCCACTCTGCCTGTCAAAAAAAAAAAAAAAAAAAAAAAAAGTATCTTTTGGGAGGTGTCTGTCCCTTTTGGATTGACATCCCGCTAAGTAAGACCTTTATCTTCCTTCCTCCCTTTTACCAGTAAGCCTCAGGGGACATCACCTTCTCCCACAATGCCTTCCTGTCCCCCAGAACCAATTTCTCAGCATCTAATTAAGTACAGTTGCCACATGTTATTTCCCATTCCTCATCAACCAGTTATGATTTGTTCTACTCCACAGATCAGAATGAGAGCTCCTTTGGAAGTCCTTTGGAAGTCGGGTTCATGGTGTGTTACTTACCAGTAGAACCCTTCTTCACTCTATGTGCCCTTTTCCAAACATTTGTCTTTTGCCCTAATGTGGGGTTGGGGTGTGGGGTCTTAAATGTTTGCTTCCTAACTTATATGTGTCATTAAAAGTTTGGTGCTGGGGCCACAATGTGGGGTAGCAGGTAAAGCTGCCATCTACAACACTGGAATCCCATGTGTGTGCCAGGTGAGTCCTGGCTGCTCCACTTCCAATCCAGCTCCCTGCTAAAGCATGTAGGAAAGCAGTAGAAGATGGCCCAAGTACATGGGCCCCTGTACTCACATGGGACACGTGGATGAAGCTCCTGGCTTTGGCGTGGCCCAGATGCTGCCATGTGGCCATTTCAGGAGTGAACCAGCAGATGGAAGATCTCTCTCTCTGCCTCTCTTTCTCTGTAACTCTGACTTTCAAATAAATATTTAAAAGAAAACCACACAACTTTGGTGGATCCTCTGCCACTGAGCATGCTTTGGCGTGGCCGCTGAGTGATTTGTTCATTATTTTACAAGAATCTCAGACTTGTAACCAGGAAGTGAAGGACATGGTGAACGGCTGTGCAGTTCCTGCACCACGGACCTGGTCAAGGGGATGTGCTGGCCTGACGTCTAGCCCTCTCATTCTGAGGTGCACCTGCAAGCTCAGCGGTGGGTACTGGTCTGGGACTCCACCCCTACACACTGAGGCTTCTCCACTGTGAACTCCAGATGGGGCAATCTCTCCCCCCATAACCCCTGCATAAATATTCTCATTAGAAGCAGCCCTCAAAAGTCTTAACCACATGAGAGGTATTACAGTTTGCTTAGTTTTCTTGATGTCTGAACAGCCAGACATTCATGTAACCTGGTGATTAACTGCAAAATACAGAAAAAACAAAACATGAAAACCTAACACACACAATTAGATGCTATTTTAAGAACTGTCTTTGCTCACATTCATAATTAACTGAAAAGGAGGTGTGGCATCAAAAGCTAAATTGCTGGAATCCCAGAAATGAGGCCAAGAAGATTCCAAAGGATTCAAAAACTTAATTAACACCTATCTAGGGACAATTTTTCCACTGTAAAAATAAATGTGTCATCACACAAACTTTTTCTCACCCATCATACTGTATTTGTAGTGGGAGAATTTAATAGCACCCCAACTCTTGCCTTCCCCAAGTTTAAAGTTTTATATTTTCCCACATACATTTCTTTGTTCATAGACAAATATAGCGTGAAATATCCCAAAAACAACATGCGATTATGCCTTTTACTTTATATTGTGATTTTTTTCTCACCAATCTCTTTTCAAGTCAACAGATACATATATAACATTCTTTTTATATGGTGAAAGAATACTCCATGGGGCCAGCGCTGTGGCGCAGCGGGTTAACGCCCTGGCCTGAAGCACCGGCATCCCATATGGGCACCAGTTCGAGACCTGGCTGCTCCACTTCCGATCCAGCTCTCTGCTATGGCCTGGGAAAGCAGCAGAGGATGGCCCAAGCCCTCCCTGCACCCGCATGGGAGACCTGGAAAAAGCTCCTGGCTCCTGGCTTCAGATCGGCTCAGCTCTGGCCGTGCGGCCAATTGGGGAGTGAACCATCAGAGGACCTCTCTCTCTCTCTCTGCCTCTCCTCTCCTCTGTGTAACTCTTTCAAATAAATAAATCAATCTTAAAAAAAAAAAAAGAATAATCCACTTAATGGGTGAATTACAATTTGTTAAATCAACATTTAGATTATTTCCAGTTCTTCTTACACCAGTACAGTAGGTGATTCTAATAAACATCTGTGTGCACATGAGTTTTGTGTATGAGTACATTTATTTTTACAGGATAATTTCTCTACTGTAAGACTGTTCACTGAAAGGAGTGTGAGTTTAATTTTAATACATACCCAGGAAATACTGAGGTACTCTGTGGGCCGGCATGTTTCAATGTGCCCATTTCTTTGCACTGTTTTGACCTTACACCAGTTTCATGAAAAATGGTATTAAGTTGTTGCCTTTTAAAAAGCACTCCATCAACCATTAATCAGATGGAATATATTTTATGTTGAGATGGAATATATTTTATGTTTATTAACTTTTTCAAAGTGCTGTTCTGGCAGTTGCTTATTCAGTTTCATCATTTCTCCAATAACTTATTTTAAAATTCTCTTTGCATTTAGGGACACCAAAATACTTCTTATTGCTATATAAAAATTTCTGTCTACTTATTCTTTTAGTTTTGATTCTGTATCCCTGCCATATGACATTCAAACTTTTTGTTCAGTAAAATACATAGGTCTGTCTTCCAATTCTTTTTAAAAGATGACTTCGGGAGGCTGGCATTGTGGCATAGTGGGTCAAGCCTCTGCCTGTGGCGCTGGCATCCCATGTGGGTGCCGGTTCATTTCCTAGCTGCTCCACTTCCCATCAGCCTCCCTGCTCATGGCCTGGGAAATGTGGCAGAGGATGGCCCAAGTGCTTGGGCCTATCCATCCATGTGGGAGACTTGGAAGAAACTCCTGGCTCCTGGTCTCAGCCTGGCCTACACCCAGCCATTGCAGACATCTGGGGAGTGAACCAGCAGATGGAAGATCTCTCTCTCTCTCTTTCTCTCTCTCCCTTCTTCTCCCTCTTTTAAATAAATAAATCCTACAACAACAATAAAAACAAACCATAAAAACAACTCCAATCCCAAGGTTGTATATGGCTCTTCTTTAAAAAAAATGCAGCATGGGGGCTGGTGCTGTGGTGTGGTGGGTTAAGGCTGCAGTCTGCAGTGCTGGCATCCCATATAGGCGCCATTGACGTATTGGCTGCTCCTCTACTCATCCAGCTCTCTGCTGTGGCCTGGGAAAGCAGTAGAAGATGGCCCAAGTGCTTGGGCCCTGCACCCATGTGGGAGACCAGGAAGAAGTTCCGGCTCTTGGCTGTGGATCAGCCCAGCTCTGGCCATTGCAGCCGTTAGGGTAGTGAAATAGCAGATGGAAGACCTCTCTCTCTCTCTCTCTCTCTCTCTCTCTGCCTCTGTGTAACTCTGCCTTTCAAATAAATAATTTTTTTTAAAGTGCATCTTTATATTGTGTTTCTACTACTGAGGCACTTCTGCAGCTTTTTTTAAAAGAATTTTTTTTTTTTTTTTTAATGAAGGAAGGGTAAGGGCAAAAGAGGGGCAGGAAAGGAGGACGGAGGTGACCACTCCATAGCTCCAGGTACTAACAATCTCACTTTCAGAACATGAGATTGGCACCATTATAAATTCTTCCTACAAAGCCACAGCATCAGAAAAATCACAATTAAAAAACTGTATCTTGATGTATCTACTCCATTAATGTGGATAATGAAATTTCTCATGTATGTTCATGACTATACATATACTATATATAACTATTTTTATTCCCACTTTTCTTGAATACTGCTAACCCATTGAGTAAAGAAGACTGCAGAAAAGGAAGTTGAGAGAAGTGGGAAAATTATTCAATCCTCTCTACATTAACCAAACACAAATACAAAAATTCCCCACGTAGAAATGTCACAATATTGGAAGTCAATTAAATTGGCACAAATATTACTTAAAATAATAGCATGCCAAAAAAGTCATTGCATGATTGTTTATTTAAAATATTATGACTCTGGATGTAAATACATATGGGCTTACATAATTTATAGTAATTCATATAAACCCTCAGTTAAAATGCTTAATTGTTCATCCACAATGTCTTTTGTTATAATAAGCATAATAGTAAATTTTCTACCTCATTTAAAGTGTTTAAAGCTGTCTGAATCTTGATTTGTGAAGAAATTAATGAAAAATAACTTAAGCTTAGCTATATCAAACAATATTATTGTTTGCAATGCTGTCACAGATTTCTCCATGGCAAAATAGTCATATCATTATTGCACAATTTACAGGTACAGGTTATTATGTGCATATAAACTCTCTCCATAATGACGGTGTTTACACTGCAACTTGCTCCACACATTTAAAGTTATGAAATACAGTTTACAAAATCTTTTAACAATATACTTTTATAATAAAAGTATCCTGAGGATATTACAAAATTCATGTTGCCAGCCCTTCATTCTTTGCTTTATTTACTCTTTAATTTCCAAGACAATAGTTGTCCATATTTCATTACATAAAAAGGCTCTTATAATTCCTACTAAACAAAATATATTTACGCTAAATAGTATACAACTGTTTCTTAAACACTCCCATCTACCTTTACTCTCACTGATTAAAGTCAAGTATTTATCAAGTTTTCTATTATTCTGAATCAGAAAATGTATAGCACAAAATCGACAGAAATAGGGTTAGCACATTTAAGTTAAAAGCATTGTGCATTTTAAGTATTTTGGTCATATTTTATAACAAAATAATATATTTTGGCAAAAATAATAAAATATAACATTCACTTTTCTATTAATGGTAGATGTGGAGGGTATTTTACATTTGTAAATACTACCTATTTAATTTGACTGTTTTCACATTTGTTTCTAAAAACACTGCTATAAGGTTTTCAGAATTTTGAGATAAAAGCACCTAAAAAATAAGAAAAAAATAAAATTTAAGTAAAATGTTTATCTGATGCTCAAAAACCCTTTAACAAATTCATATACTTACTTTTAAGTGTCTTATATATGCCAACACAGAATCTTTATTGCCTACTAAGACTCACTGAATCAATATAATCATCAAAATAATAATCCTAGAAATCTCCTTGAAATTTACTTGAAAATTAAGATGAAAATTCTAACACTTAAAAAATGAAAAACAGCATTTGCAAAAACAAGTTGCTATTCTGGTGGCAGTAACTGCTATGGCACAAAAACACATCAAAAGATTTAAGGGTTTCACTTATATACACACAAACTAAATTGAAATAAAATGTGTAAGATATATATATATATATACACACATATATACATACACATACATACATATACATACACACAACCTGGGATCCAGAGGGAAACTGATGAAACTACATGACGAGCCACTTGGCTCATTTATCACTGAAGTCCCAGTGACAGTTTTAATGGAGATATTCATTATTTAATTCTTAACCAAATATTAATCTATCATTAGTAAGAGTTTGAAATGTGTAAGTTTGATAAAGGAAGTGAGGTGTGGTGGAGTAGGTGATGAGTACTGTGTGCAACTTCATTTACATGAAGGGCATCTTTCCTGTCAAAGATACTCAGAAGTTTATCAACAAGAAAACGGAAACTACTTTAACACTATGACACTCATTATGACACACTGTAAGTATGTATTATTACAGTTTACTTACACAACTCTACTTCAGCAACGCAATCTACTTCAGCAATGACCTTGTGAAATGTTTAAGGCATCAGTGCATCAAGGGCAAAGCTCCATAATTAACTCTAAGAACAAAAAAGCACTGGCTTGTTGCGGCACAGAGTGACTGCTATATGTTACATCTGTTGGCCACTTCCACGAAGTAGGCAATAATAATTATATACCTTATTGTGAAAATGTTACAGCATCAATTTCACATCATTTTTCAGCACTTCATTTAAAGGGCTGAACTGATCCGGCAGTATTCTCATTTTCATTGTCCCATCAGCTCCACAGGAGAAAATGTGATTTGCTGGCCCTGTTTCAATTTGCATCACTCCAGTTCCAATATTCCTAAAAATGGACTGCCGGGCATGTTCATTGATAAAAGTGTGGAGAAGACTAAAGGTAGACAGACTCCAAATCTGAAAGATAAGAAAAACAAAATGAAAACGAGGGTTAATTATTACCTTAGGATCCAAACAAAAATATAAAGTTTTCCTTCCTGTGCAATTATTTCCAAAAACAGATGCAAACACCTGGATTCTCTATAGGTTATTACACTTTACCAACTGCTTGCATATTAGTAAATACTTAAGTATCCATCCAGTAAGAGTAAGTCATAGTTTGTTTCATATTAGTTCTCTGGTTTGTATTATGGCTCTGAGGCTTACTGTTTAATCAATTAAAAAATCTGAAAATAAGCAGTGTACTCAGAAACCAAAATTTAACAAATGCAGGTTCAATTGGTATGAATGCATTTCTTAGAGTACAGGAAGAAAGGTTTTTTTTTTTCAAATAAAAACAGAAAAAGTGATATCATTAAAAATTGAAGAAAAATTGGTTTTACTCAGCCTTTTAGGATGTCCTAAAAACTTTTAGGTCCTTCACAGAAATGAAGATGCTTGTACTACACTTTAGAAGAGATAAATTTATTCTGAAACTATGACTTCTTATAAACTGAAGGCAGTAAAAATAAGAAATTCATTTTAAATCAGAAATTTTCTGTTGAGAAATGTATTTGATTTTAAGAAAAATCTTGTAAGATTAGTTTTATTTATTTGAAAGGCAGAGTTCCAGAGAGAGAGGGAGAGACAGAGAGGTCTTCCATCTGCTGGTTCACTCCCCAAATGGTTGTAATGGTCAAGGTCAGGCCAGGGAAAAACCAGGAGCCAGGAGCTTCTTCTGGGACTCCCATGTGGGTGCAGGGGCCCAAGCACTGAGGCCATCCTCTGCTGCTTTCCCAGGAGTATTAGCAGGGAGCTAGATCAGAAGTGGAGCAGCCGGGACTCAACAGGTAACCATATGGGATGCTGGAGTTGCAGGCAGCGGCTTTACCCTCTATAGTGTCACAATTCTTTTCAAAACACCATGATTCTAGGTAAACCCACCCCACCATGAGAATTATGAAAACAGTTTGTCAGTTTTAACAAACAAGTCCAATGTACTGTGGCAAATATGTTCATTAGTGCTTTAATTAATGAATTCGAAGAAACAAACGCCTGAGGCCAGTGCTGTGGCGCAGCGGGTTAACGCCCTGGCCTGAAGCGCCAGCAACCCACATGGGAGCTAGTTCTGGTCCCCGCTGCTCCTCTTCCGATCTGGCTCTCTGCTATGGCCTGGGATAGCAGTGGAGGATGGCCCAAGTCCTTGGGCCCCCGGGCCTGCGTGGGAGACCTGGAAGAGGCTCCTGGCTCCCGGCTTCGGATCGGCGCAGCTCTGGCCATTGCGGCCATCTGGGAAGTGAATCAGCGGATAGAAGACCTCTCTCTCTGTCTCTACTTCTCTCTGTAACTCTGTCTTTCATAAATTAAAAATAAAAATAAATAAAGAAAGAAACTGACTCCTAAGTCTACCTATCCTGGACTACTGAAAAACAGCAATTCGTGCTTTCAGTGACTTATCCAAGCTGAAGTGGAACCAGATGACCTGCCATCAGTCACAAGGTACGAGTTGGAAAAATGCAGATTCCCAAGGCTTCTTATCAGCTGCGTACTTCCAGAGTGAGGTGCAGTTATTTAACATTTTAAACAATCTCAAGTTCTAAACAATCAAATCCGAAAAGGACTGCTATTTGCAGGGCTTACAAGGATACATTCAGAATTCTTGAATCAGACACTGAGAGATTGTACTGATTTTATATATAAAAAAACGGGGAACAGGCCGGCGCCGCGGCTCACTAGGCTAATCCTCCGCCTAGCGCGCCGGCACACCGGGTTCTAGTCCCAGACGGGGCGCCGGATTCTGTCCCGGTTGCCCCTCTTCCAGGCCAGCTCTCTGCTGTGGCCAGGGAGTGCAGTGGAGGATGGCCCAGGTGCTTGGGCCCTGCACCCCATGGGAGACCAGGAAAAGCACCTGGCTCCTGGCTCCTGCCATTGGATCAGCGCGATGCGCCAGCCGCACCGCGCCAGCCGCGGCGGCCATTGGAGGGTGAACCAACGGCAAAGGAAGACCTTTCTCTCTGTCTCTCTCTCTCTCACTCTCCACTCTGCCTGTCAAAAAAAAAAAAAAAAAACGGGGAACAATGTAGGATAAAATAAGGTATCAGTGTATTACTCTGCACCTAAAAACTGAATTCAGTAAATTATGTGATACTGAACAGAGTCCAAACTAATTCTAATGTCTGAAATATGTTTATAGCCACATAAAGTTTAGTTCTCTAGCATAAATTAAGCATATTTTTCAAGTTCAATATTATTTCATTCACCAACATATCTATTACACAACCGTGAGCACAGCTGATGACAAAGGAGTTGATATTACTACTATTTAAATGAGCTGGTGTCATCACTCTAAGACCTCACGTTCTGGAGGTTTCTTCTCATGGTGTAGACAGTGACGTCAGCTGTGCGTACCTTGATGTTGCCCTCGGCAGATCCTGTAACAAAGTATTCTTCAGTTGGGTCAACAGCAATGGCCTTCACAGGAGAATCGTGGCTCTGGAAAAGCTGCCTCTGCTGTCGCTGGCGAAGGTCAAACACACACGTAAAACCTTTTCTTCCTCCTGAAATGAGCAGCTGGTGTTTTGGAGCATACGCTAAAACTGTGGCTCCACTGTCATGGCAGGTAAAAGCTGAGATTAAAAAAATAAATAAATAAAAGTAAACACCATTTCACAGTAGGAAAAAAATACTTCTAGTTTTTGGCCAAGATGGATAACAGAACAGATTTGCTCTCCTGCCTAAAACAACTAAACAATCAAATGAAGTGGCAGGTGTTGTGGCATAACGGGCTAAGCCATCACCTGCAGTGCCAGTATCACATGGGTGCTGGTTTGAGTCTCAGCTGTTCCACTTCCAATCCAGCTCCCTGTTAATGTGCCAGAGAAAGCAGTAGAAGATGGCCCAAGTGCTTGGACCCATGCCACCCAAGTTAGAGACCTGGAAGGCACTCTTGCCTCCTGGCTTTGCCCTGGCCTCAGCCCAAGCCATTGCAGCCATTTGGGGACGGAACCAGCAGGTAGAACTCTCTCTCTACCTCCACCTCTCAAATAAGAAATAAAATAAATCTTTAAAATAAATCAAATGAAGTATAGAGAAACAATGATTTGAGGTGTCAGACTTTAGGCAATGAAGAATGACCTCTGAGAGATGGGAAACAAACTGGGTGCACACAACTGAGCCTGCTTATTGCCTAGAAGGATTTTTTTTCCTGCCATGGCACAAGGAGGAAGCACCCAAGTTGCGCTGGGTTCCCTATCAGTCAGAGTGGAAAGCCTTATAATTCAGAAGGCACTTGGTAGACACCAGATACTGCTTTGGTCCAATTTAACAAGAACCTCCCAAATCTAACTCTAAGCTCAAGAATATTTACAGAATACCAAAGTAATCAGCCTTTAAGAAGGTAAAATTCAGAATGACTGATATTTAAGGAAAAAATACCAGGAGTTCAAAAAAGCAGGAAAATAGAATCTCAAAAACAAAAGAAAAATCCATTTGTGCAAGAAAATTCCATATTTTCTATTCAGATAATAAGAAGGGGGCAACTGTAGCTTTAGAGTAAGTCTTGAACTCAGGCAGTGTGAATCATCATTTTGCTTCAGTATTTCAATGGCTACTCTATGTCTTGCCTATCCTTGAGATCAGTTTGTTGCCATCTACAAAGTAGCTTACTGGATTTTCATTATAACTGTGTTGAGTCAGTGAAGTTGGGAGGAACTCACTTCTTAATAATATCAAGCCTTCTAATGTGTGGGTGCAAAGTACATCTCCATTTATTCAGACCTTTTATTTCTTTAATCATTTTTGTCATTTTCTATATACAGACCCTGTACATATTTTGTGAGATTTATGCCTATTTCATTATTTTATATGCTACTGTAAGTCGTAACAATTTGTAAATTTCAATTTGCTGTTGTTCATTATTGGTATTTTTTTAATTTACTTATTTGAAAAGCAGAGTGAGACAGCGCGTGTGCACACACACATGATCTTCCATTTGCTGGTTCACTCTCCAAATGCCACAGGAGCTACAGCTGGGCCAGCCTGAAGCCAGACGCCTAGGTGGCAGGTGCCCAAGCACTTGAGGCATCATCTGCTGCTTTCCCAGGTGCATTATCAGGGAGCTCAATTGGAATCTGAGCAGCAGGGACTGACCCAGCACTCCAATATGGAATGTCGTATCACAGGTAGTGGCTTATCCCACTGGGCCACAATGCCTGGCCCCTATTGTCCTTGTGTTCTGACCTTGCTATTCTCATCCATTAAGTTCCAGGAGGTTCTTTTATAGATTCTTTGGGACTTCCCACAAAGATAAGCATGTAATCTGTGAATAAAGGCATTTTTATGTATTTCTTCCCTGCCAATCTGTGTGCATTTTCCTCTTTTCTGGTGTTAGGTAGTACCTACAGTAAAATGTTGACTAGGAGTAGTGAGGGTGGCCGTAATACTAGGTAATGACTGACATTCACAATGTTCACAACGACGATCCGTGGCTAGCAGACTGAGTGGAAATAATCTATATATGATTTTTATAGTACTATGTCTCACTGTACTTCATCAAGGTATAGGGAAGAGTTAACTTTGTATATTTGTATCTTGTTGCTTTGAATTATGCTTCATGGCATATGCATCACGGGCAAAGTAAACCTAACAAGCTAATAAATGTGGCATGAAAGGAAATCTACTTAAATATCATTTACAATTTTTAGTTTATGACTTTCTTGACTTACAAAACGTTTTCAAAACTTACCATGGACTAAGCTATTGGCTGGTGCTACAAGAGTATCCCACAAACATATATTTCTGGAAAAAAAAAGATTCGTTATTAAGTGCTACTGAAAGTTAACAACAGAATAAAAAGAACATCATCTCATGCTGTTACGTAACATTTAAACCTTGCTTTAGAGAATGCTGTTTACAAAAGCACAAAACGCAAGTAACCCACATACTTACGTGACAATACTTACATAGAATTTTAAAACTACTAGCTTACAAAAGTGAATAACTTTAGATCAACATACGCTTACAAATAGTGCAATATGAAGGCTAAGTACAGAAACTGCTTTTGTTGTCATTGTTTCTAACTTACAGTTGTTATGGCATACACAAATAAGAGGAGTAGCTCATTTTCTTGAGCACAAAGGAAACTTATTTCTACTATATGCAGGTTCCAACATCCGTAAGGAGTTTCTGTGGAAGCTCTGTACTCCTAAAACCCCATTTCTAGAACAAAGGAAGGCCTTACAGGTACACAGAAAAGCTCAGCAATCGCAGAGAGCCTTCATCTTAAAACTCATTTCTGATGAGGAAAGCCAAAAGATGCGGTAGGAGTTGGGGGAAGGAGAACACTTCCTTGCCAACCTCACTTTTTTGGGAGGGGAAGGTGCTGGGGGTATGGCTGACTCTTTTAATTAGCTGTAGTACAACTAACACATATTTCTGAGTTTATTCTGTACATCCTGTGAAACAGTGATGATATCTATCTAATAAAATAACTATCTAATAAAATAACATGGCAAATAATATGTAGAGATTAATATGGAGAACATTCATTTTGCTACAGGCACCAAAATTTCCCTAACTTTACAATCAGGACACCAAAATGATCCAAGGAAGAAACAAGTCTTTATAACAAAAATGCTCAAAGGCAAAATTATAAAAACATTCCTGAGATGCAAGGGTATAAAGCAATAAAAAAGCAGCTCTACATAGGCAGATTTCAGTTTCAACAATCATCTCTTACCTATTGTCGGTTGAAAGACCAGCTGTAGCTATCAGGGAAGAGGAACTCACAAAGACAAAATCATTGGCTGTTTTGTTATGACACTGCCAAGTCTGGAAAGGATACAAATAAATGTTATTGCTGTCACTAAAAATCCTGTAAGAAGGCGGCTCTAGGTTATTCAAAAAACAATCATGTAGTTTACAGCTAAATCTGCTATGTTCCCCCCTACCTCTGAACTTAGTCCTTTGTTTTGTTAATCAAAGGTTCAAAGGCAAACACGAAGAGGTTATACTTTAAATATTTCCCTTGGTAAATTTATTAAAAATTTTTGCCTTAGAGGAAGACAGAAATAAAGATTTTATATTATTTTAGACTTAATTATTTTCGGTAAATTAACTGGCATAACGTATTTCTTAGAAAATTTAAATTATGAATAACTATTTAAACATGTGAATAAAAAATACTAAGTCACCAAAATCTAAAAATTTAAAGTATTTCTCAATATTATAACAAACAAAAACTAAGCAATTATGATTTAGTTAATCATGAAAACTTATAAGCTATATTTAGATATTTGTCTTTTAAAAAAAGTATCTTTAAGTATACAAAACCACCAGGTAAAAGATTTTTCCTTCAAACCACCTTCTCTATCACCAGGAATATGAAGGAGCTGGCCTAGAAAATAACTTCCTAAAACAAACATAATCTGCGAAAGTCAATATGTACATTTGAATTTATCTTTTTAAAAGTTAAAAACAAGAGCAGTTTCTCAGGGAAGGCAGAGTTGCACATTTATCTGTTAGCTTAATGAAACTATGTGAAAAAATTATTATTCATTCACAGTACTCTAACCACACCCCTCTCCCTACCTTGCTTGCTTTCTTGTAAAGCAAGAAAGGCCTGAATTCTAACATTTAAAGTGGGGTCAATTATCAGAATCATAACTTGCATTTTTAATGTCTTCCTGGTAGGTATTACTTAGTTCTATAAAGGGCTTCACCGAAGAATGTATTAAACATAAATTCAGTGTTCTAGAAACCTGTACAAGTTCATCATATGTATACAGTGCTAAACTCAGATATATCAATATTTTGTTTAAAAAGATATGGACAAGAAAGTAACAGTTCCACCCACTGGATGCCCTTTCTACTTTGTCCAATCATAAGGGATAGCTGCAGAAAAATAAATCTTCTAGGGCCCTGGTTTCTTAATCATTCTGTTTAGGTAACACACGCCGCTGTGTGAGATTAGAACAGCCTCTGAAATCCACAGGTTACACAGGTCCCGGTAGGCACCACGTGGTTCTATACAGGTTAACCTTCCAAATTACCAGAGACTGAGTAAGGATGTTTATGATTCACAGAGTAATTTTCCCATGTAAGAACAGAAGCTTTTGTCTGTCGGACTAGACAGATTCTATTTGCTGTCTTCAGTATTTCCTGTACCAAATATGTATTCTTGGATTTTCTAAAAGTAATAATTCAAACTTCACTTAAAAGGTAGGAATTCTTGGCTTACCAGGTATGGTTTGGGCATGCTTCCAGTAACTGGACAACATTTCCAGTTTGTCTGATACAAACTTAAATATCCATCGGCATCAACTATTCCAAACTTGGAGAAAAAGCATTTTTAGATGTTTAAGATAAATGCAAAAGCACATAATTATCCCTACACACACTGTGGCACATTTTGACTTTTAAACATTTGACCGACATATTGTTCAACTATTCACTTCAGTTGTGCATGGATCTAGTTTCAGAAACATTTAGCCACTACTTAAAAAAACTTCCAGGCCGGCGCCCTGGCTCACTTGGCTAATCCTCTGCCTGTGGTGCCTGCACCCTGAGTTCTAGTCCCAGTTGGGGCGCCGGGTACTTGTCCCGACTTCCAAAAACTTGTAATGAGGGAAACACATCATGGAGATTAGAAAGTAAAATGAAATGAGCATTATCACAGAGAAGGAATCCCACTATGAGAACTCAGTTAGAATGATGTAAAAATAATCTAGTAAGGGAACATCTATATGTGAGACAGATCTTGAAAGATGAGTAAGAGACCTAAAATTTTTTCTTTAGATTATAAAGTTAATGCATGCTTATATAAAGTATATAAAATAAATGTCTACTATGGACTCCTGCCATTCCCTGTACCAGGTCTAATACTAATCAACAATCTAAGGTGTTTCCTTTCAGATTAGTTTCTACGACTATTCAAACATTTATACAAGAAACATTTTTAAATTTGAAATTTTAAAGAATTAGGATAATATACAGGTCTTATTACATTTTTCTTTTTTTATCTTTGACAGGCAGAGTAGACAGTGAGAGAGAGAGAGAGACAGAGAGAAAGGTCTTCCTTTGCCGTTGGTTCACCCTCCAATGGCCACCGCAGCCAGTGCGTTGCGGCTGGCGCATCGCGCTGATCCGAAGGCAGGAGCCTGGTGCTTCTTCTGGTCTCCCATGCGGGTGCAGGGCCCAAGGACTTGGGCCATCCTCCACTGCACTCCCTGGCCACAGCAGAGAGCTGGCCTGGAAGAGGGGCAACCGGGACAGAATCCGGCGCCCCGTCCGGGACTAGAACCTGGTGTGCCGGCGCCGCTAGGCGGAGGATTAGCCTACTGAGCTGCAGCACCGGCCACATTTCTGATTATTATAATAATCTGTCTACATAAACACAAATTTAGCAAATTCTTGTGCTGTATAGTATCATAATTATAGTTAATTCAAAATTTTCCCCTTATAGAGTTTTCAATTTTTCCCATTCTAAAAAGTGCTGCTTTGAACATTCTGTAAATACATGTTTTCATAATTATGTAGGATAGAAACCTAGAAATGGAAAAACTATGAGTAAACCTCATTTAAAACTGTCAGAGATAAAATTAGATTCTAAAAGATAATATACATTTATAGGCCCTTTCTTCTCATATATTAGTCAAGTCAACATCAACATTGGATATTATTACAATTTAAAATATTTGTCAATTTTATATGGGAAAAAATGTCTGACTTTAATTGACTTTTCTTCAGTACCAACTAGGGCTGCTGGCTATGCATACTTTTACAGTAACTGATGGATCATATTCTTTTTCGATTTCTCTATCAAGTCATCTGTGCTTTCAAAATATTAGGAATATTAATTCACTGTTTTTATATTTGATAGATAGCTTTCTGAAGTCTATACCTTTTCCTAGTATATCCTACATTTTCTATAACATGTCTAAATATGCTTCTCAGTAAAAGATGTGTGTAAAGTCTGTATCAACAACAACTCAGCTTGCATTCCTTAACTACCAGAATTCTGCAAACACTGCTTGACTGTTTACTTATAATCTTTATTTTTGAGTTGACTAACATGAGTAATTTTGGGGAGGGTTTACAACTAAGAATTTTCACACCCCACTACTAGTTTGAGTATGTCACACAGAATAAAGAAAGTAAGATAATTCAGTAATCAAAAATGAATAAGGGACAGGCATCTGGCCTAGTGGTTAAGACACAGTTAGGATACTGGATTCATTAGCTGGCTCTAGCTCCTGACTACAGACTCTGGGAGGCACAGCAGGTGATGGTTCAAGTTAACAGACTTCCTGCCACCCACTTGATAAGACATGGACTCAGTTCCTGGCTCTGGCTTTAGCATTGGCCAGTACCATTTTGGCTACTTAGGGAGTGAACCAATAGATGGGAGATCTTTATGTCACTCTCAATTTTTTTAAAGAAAATTTTAAATAAGAAAAATGTGTAATATAAGGTACACCTTTAATCATTTAGTCCTTAAGCATCATTTAAATGAATTTTAATTGACATATATAAGTACATTACATACCTGCAGGAAGACCAAATGAATTTAAGTTTGCTTTGAGAGGAATTAGAAAAAAAAGCACTCATATAAATACTTCACTACTGGCCCACTGAACAGTTCTCATCACAAACCCAAACAAGTGATAACTATTAAGTCTTATGTTATAATCATGTTAATAAGAATTAATGCTTAACCTCTGCAATTTTATGTACTACCTTATTTCCTTGATAATTAAATCTCATTCTTGTAACTCTTGCATTGCCACCAGCTCGGAAACAGGTTATTTGTTGAGAATGGCCCCATTCAAACATTCTGACACTTCCATCTTGAGCTCCTGTCAGATCTGCATCATAAGAGAGCAAAAACGGTAAATTTATTTTAACAATCTTTGGGAAAATTTATTTCCTAATCTGATGTGGAAATCTTCAGTTAGGAAAAACCTAAGAAATGAATGACATTCAATTTATATGAATTTACTCTTGCATGAAATTTCACTTCACTACTTCTCAACATAAAAACAGATAGTTATATGATGTACTTTTTTTGAGAACACATCCTCAAACAAAACAATAGAAAAACTTAATTCAGATCGCAATCGATGTATTTCCCTTTATAATTATCTTGATAGTATAATAGCCTTTAATAATTTTTTTGCCCATCTATGGGGCATATTGGGAAAGAATATTTCTAATGTCCTAATATACAAAGGGACTCATTTTTCTATATGCAGAGTCAACTATAAGACTCAATGAATCAGAAATTGCCTATTTAAGAACTGGCACTGAAATGCCAGTGGGAGTCCAGGTTGTTCCACTTCTAATCCAGCTCCCTAGTAATGGCCTGGGAAAAGCACAGGAAGATAGCACAAGTGTTTGGGCCCCTGCCACTCATGTGTGACATCCAGAAGATCTGGTTCCTGGCTTTGGCCCAGTGCTGGCTGCTGTACCCATCTGGGGAGTGAACTAGCAGATGGGAAATCTCTCTTTCTCTCTCTAGCACTGATTTTCATAATAAATAAATAAATCTTTATCTGAAAGTCTTCTCACAAAAGGCAAATGGGGAATCACAAATATTAATATAACATTTTAGCAATGGGGGTGGGTAACCTTGTTCCATGAGCCAAAAACACAATTTGCATCCAGTTATTCTTATTATAAATCAGTGAGTTTGGTTTTACTGTATTTGGTACATAACTAAAATTTTAAAATGAAAGCTTTAAATGTTCTTCTGTAAGTTTATAGATGTCTGTATGCATGTTATGTTTGTTATGTGTTTGTGATATCCTTCTACTTCCAAACAGTATTTCTAAAATGAACTTGCAAAAAAGCTTAAAGGAAAAACAAACAGGTATGTAAATTAAGTCCTCATTAAACTGCCAGAATGATAGGACCCAAGTGTGTTTTTTTTTTTTTTTTTTTAAGTACACATGTCCTGAGATAACCTTCTATAACAAATGCTAATCAAGAGCAGAACTGACATTTGAACCTGGGCACTGCAATAGAGGATGCAGTCACCCAAGTTGTTTGGCTTAATTACAACAGGGATATCTCCAGAGCTGTCAGAATTACAAAGAATGCAACAATTTTTTTAATACTTGTGTTTACTAGTAAAATAAACTCATGTTATCTATGTTGTCAGAGAAAAATTAACCTAATGATGGCCAGCTTTATTTGATGTTTCCCAAATCTCTTCAGCAACTTACCTGGTTAGTTTCACTGACTTAAACTGAGTGATGGTTATTCACTGAACATAAACATCATTTACAAATAAAGTAACCACTGAAACATTAGTTGCTGAACACAGCTTATATACTTTTGACTTCTCATTACGCAGAACAAAAGATGATCTGGTCTGTTGGTACACATGTCCTGTGCACCATGGAAGACTATAGTGAGAGAGAGAACACACTTCTGTAAATCATGAAAGGGTTTATTTACAGATTTGCCAACCTATGGATTGCTGGTATGATGTACACAAGTGTTTATTTCTTGGTTTTCACTAGAAATTAAAGTAACTACAAGTTAATTATAATTAATATATGTAACTGAAACTGTTAAAAAAAAACACTAAGAGAAATAATGTTTTTGGTAAATGAAGCTATCAGGTATGATGGATGTGTCATTGCTAAGAAGAAAGTCATCTTTGTCCTAAAGTAAGAGTTCCACATCAGGAAGAGCGAGGGTATATAGGACAAAACCTTGAGTAGACATAAAAAAGTTGGAAAAAGGTTGTGATAGAGAAATTTGGAAAACGAATTCTATGTGTAGTCAAGCTGGGTAAAATTTCAGTAGATTTATGTGTAGTTATAAAAAGAATGATGAGGCTTAAGACCAAAAGCACGCTGCTACAAAATTTTCTCGGGCTATTAGTATGCTCAGCAAGAAATTATGTAAATGTTTCCTTTATCTTTTTAAGAAATCTGAGTAGGAAACCAAGTATTTTTTTTTAAAGCAAGATAAACTATTGGGCTTTATGTTGTCTTTATTAAGTCTTTGGTTATTTAAGAAATCTTCTTAATATTAAAAAAGGCAAAACTAAGGGGGCCGGCGCTGTGGCACAGCAGGTAAAGCTGCTGCCTGCAGTGCTGGCAGCCCATATGGGTGCCAGTTTGAGTTCTCGCTGTTCCACTTCAGATTCAGCTCTCTGCTATGGCCTGGGAAAGTAGTAGAATATGGCTCAAGTACTTGAGCCCCTACACCCACATGGGAGACCCAGAAGAAGCTCCTGGCTCCTGGCTTCGGCCTGGCCCAACCCTGGCTATTGCAGCCATTTGGGGAGTGAACCAGCAGATGGAAGACTTTCTCTCTGCCTCTGCCTCTGCCTCTGTAACTCTACCTTTCAAATAAATAAATACACCATAAAAAAAAAACAAGTATTTTTCATCACTATATAACTCTCTGTATTTGCCTTTGTACTCTTTGTACTTTTATTTTAGTAAATATAAATTTCCAAAGTACAGTTTATGGATTACAATGACTCCCCCACCCCATGAATTCCCTCCCACTCGCACCCCTCCCATCTCCCGCTCCCTCTCCCATTCCATTCACATCAAGATTCATTTTCAATTATCTTTATACACAGAAGATCGATTTAGTATATATTAAGTAAAGATTTCATCAGTTTGCACCCACACAGAAACACAGAGTGTAAAATGCTGTTTCAGTACTAGTTATAGCATTACTTCACATTGGACAACACACTAAGGACAGATCCCACATAAGAAGTAAGTACATAGTGACTCCTGTTGTTGACTTAACAATTTGACACTCTTGTTTATGGCGTCAGTAATCTCCCTAGGCTCTAGTCATGAGTTGCCAATGCTATGGAAGCCTTTGAGTTTGCCGACTTCGATCTTATTCATAGTCAAAGTGGAAGTTCTCTCCTCCCTTCAGAGAAAGGTACCTCCTTCTTTGATGGCCCGTTCTTTCCACTGGGATCTCACTCGCAGAGATCTTTCATTTAGGTGGTTTTTGTTCGTTTGTTTTTTGTTTCGTTGTTTTTTTTTTTTTTTTTTTTGCCAAAGTGTCTTGGCTTTCCATGCCTAAAATACTCTCATGGGCTCTTCAGCCATATCCGAATGCCTTAAGGGCTGATTCTGAGGCCAGAGTGCTGTTTAGGATATCTGCCATTCTATGAGTCTGCTGTGTATCCCGCTTCCCATGTTGGATCGTCCTCTCCCTTTTTGATTCTATCAGTATTAGCAGACATTAGTCTTGTTTGTGTGATCCCTTTGACTCTTAGACCTATCAGTGTGATCAATTGTGAACTGAAATTGAACACTTGGACTAGTGAGATGGCATTGGTACATGCCACCTTGATGGGATTGTATTGGAATCCCCTGGCACGTTTCTAACTTGTGTTGGAGTTAGAAACGAGTTAGAAACGTGCCTTTGTACTCTTAATTATCACTTTTGCTAAACGAACAAATAGGGTTTCATATGAACTATCATCCCATTTTAACTGATATTTTCGACAGTCCTCCCAAATCAAATTTTTATTAAATCTTTTTGGCCTCAAATTAAATTTTTTTTTTTTTTGTTAAAGATTTTATTTGAGAGGTAGAGTTATAGACAGTGACAGGGAGAGACAGAAAGGTCTTCTTTCCGTTGGTTCATTCCTCAGATGGCTGCAACGGCTGGAGCTGTGCTGATCTGAAGCCAGGAGCCAGGAGCTTCTTCCTAGTCTCCCACGCGGGTGCAGGGGCTCAAGCACTTGGGCCATCTTCTACTGCTTTCCTAGGCCATAGCAGAGAGCCGGATTGGAAGAGGGGCACCCAGGACTAGAACCAGAGCCCATATGGGATGCCGGTGCCGCAGGCGGAGGATGAACCTAATGCGCCTTGGAGCCAGCCCCTCAAACTAACTTTATAAGTTTTGAGAAGGCTACTGGAACATCCTAAAAGAATCTGGGGACAGCACCATGGCCATTTGGAAGGAAGACCTTTCCCTCTGTCTCTCTCTCACTGTCTGCAAAACTCTACCTATCAAATAAATAAATTAAAAACAAAACAAAACAAAACAAAACAATCTGTTCTTGGGGCCAGCGCTGTGGTATAGTGGGCAAAGCTGCCGCCTGCAGTGCCAGCATCCCATGTGGGCACCAGTTCAAGTCCCTGCTGTTCCACCTCTGATCCAGCTCTCTGCTATGGCCTGGGAAAGCAGTGGAGAATGACACAAGTCTTTGGGCCCCTGCACCTGCACAGGAGAACCGGAGGAAGCTCCTGGCTTTGGACTGGTGCAGCTCTGACCATTGAGGCCAAATGGGGAGTGAACCAGTGGATGGAAGACCTCTCTCTCTCTCTCTCGCCTTCGTTCTCTGTGTAACTTTTGACTTTCAAATAAATAAATAAATAAATCTTAAAAAAAAATAATCTGTTCTCTCTTGCTCTTAAAGTAATCAGGTTTTATTTGATATGTTATGTTGCATGGGAAGCACTGGTAAATCAAAGCAGAAATCTTGGATTACATGTCTAAGGTTATATGTTACAATTTTAATTGTTGCAGAAATTTTATGTAATTCCTAGAAATACAATATGGCCTGGTAGAGTGCTACCAGTTATACTTTCAGTTATGTCACAATGTTTTATGTCATAGAAACAATCAAATATCCTTGTCAAATATGTCATTACTATAATGAATTCTTATCAGATCTGTAACCAAATTAATTCTTTCATCATTGAGAGACAACTGTTTTACTCTGATGCTTGCCTGAAACCTTTCTAATCAATTATAAAGTATTCTGTTTTCAAGGAAATGTAAAAAAGAAAAGGCTCTTAAAGGCCCAGGTTTTTGTTAACTTTAAGATCACACAATTAGAGCAGGTAAAAGACTTTCTAGAACTCTAAAGAAAAAAAAAGTTACAGATTCACTTAACTGCTATCCAAGATCAAGCAAAATAAGAATTACATGGGACTGAATGACCTGATATTTTTTAAATTTAAAATTATTTATTGAAAGGCAAGAGTGTTAGAGGGAGACACAGATACAAACATACACACACAGACATAGACAAAGATAGATTTTCCACCCTGTGGTTCATTCCCCAAGTGCTCGTAAAAGCCAGAGCTGGGAGTATTCTTATTTTCATAGCAATGTAGTTATTTCTAAGTTTTCAGTAAGAACCTATTCTTATAAAAGTATCTAATTGGAAATAGTGCTCATTTTATCAAGGCTTTGACTGGAGTATTGTATTTGTGAATACATGTAATCACATATTACCAGTTTTAAGGAACTAAGCTTGATTCTATGGAGCCAACAAAGTACCTTGCAAAACAAAACAAACAAATGAGAAGCAATCCTACATCTATAACCCTTACATGGTTACGTTATATATGAGTGCATACTACTACTTCCTGGCAGGACCAGCAACCCCAGGATATTTGATAACCTAAGAACGGAGGAATTCACCCAAACCTATAGGACTGTAGATGAATTCTGGTGCAAGTCCTAGGCTTGGCTTCCCAGCCTCGACAAGTTTTTAAAATCGAATCTGGGCCGGCGCCGCGGCTCACTAGGCTAATCCTCCGCCTAGCGGCGCCGGCACACCAGGTTCTAGTCCCGGACGGGGCGCCGGATTCTGTCCCGGTTGCCCCTCTTCCAGGCCAGCCCTCTGCTGTGGCCAGGGAGTGCAGTGGAGGATGGCCCAAGTGCTTGGGCCCTGCACCCCATGGGAGACCAGGAAAAGCACCTGGCTCCTGGCTCCTGCCATCGGATCAGCGTGGTGCGCCGGCCGCAGTGCACCAGCCGCGGCGGCCATTGTAGGGTGAACCAACGGCAAAAAAAGGAAGACCTTTCTCTCTGTCTCTCTCTCTCACTGTCCACTCTGCCTGTCAAAAAAAAAAAAAAATCGAATCTGAGACTCCTTATTAATATTCTAGCCAGCAGACTTTTAAAAAGTCTGTATACAATCAAGCCCTATTCTTGCTGCACTCACAAAGCAAGCTTGATGCGCTTGCTGGTTGGTGACTATGTCCAGATGCTCGAAAGGTAGTGCATCCCACCTCCAGGGGGACGGAGGCCACTTGCGGAAGGCACCTTGCCCTGAGTACCCCTACACCTCTATCCTCTACAGTGAACTGACAAATGCTGCGTAAAGAGTTTCCGGAGTTCTATGAGACACTCTAGCAAATTAATCAAACCTGAAGAGAGTAGAAACCCTGATTCATAGCTGGTTGGTCAGAAGCACCAGAATACTTCAAACAGCTTGTGGAAAAACTGTTTAAAGTATGAGTTTATTCTGTTGCAAAAATTTCATTTTCAGATCTATGTTTTTTTCATAATACACATTTTGCACATAGTAAACTCATACTCTTAACTCTTTTTCTATAAAGATATTGAAATATCTTTATATATAAGCCAACCCACTTCTTGTGATTGACATCGGAAGTAGGTGGAAGGGCAGTCTTGTGGGACTTAAACATTAGCCTATAGCATCTGACTGACTCCAGGTAGTACTGAGCAGATTTAAGACATTCAACTAGTATTCAAAGGTTTGGATAACTCCTGAAAAAAACTGCACATCTGGTGTCAGAGCAGAGTGTTTTCTCATCCAGGAAATTATAAATGCTTCAGTCTAACTTCTAAAAGATTGTTTGGAGTCAAAGTCCAAAAGCTGTGACTTTTAAGGAATAGGACTTCTTAACAGATCTTCTCCAAGGAAGGAAAGGAGCTATCTGCAGGTATCAGAACTTCAGAGTGAGATTTTACGATATCCTGTCTCATACACACACTACACGAAAAGTGCTTAATGTTAAACTAAAGTACTACCTGGGAGATTTGTTTGTGACATGAAAAGATGTGTTGGAAAAAATTCAGTGATTACTTTAATCAACTTTTAATTTTCCAAGTCTCTTATCTGAAGGTTATGACAGTTGCCTCAATAGAGAAAAGATTTAATTCTTAAGCCAGCAGCGATTTGACTTTACCCAATTAATCTCCTTTAAAATGAAGGGAAGAGAAGAGGTTCTTTATTTAAATTTAAAGGGCTGAGATAGAGTATATTCACTATAAACCATTCACTTGTTAGGATACATGCTGAAGAATTAAGGGAAAATGAGGTCCCTTTACTATCTTAGGAAATTTCTAAACCCTGTTGCATACTTTTAAGAAATACCTAGGCTGGCGCCACGGCTCAATAGGCTAATCCTCCACCTGCGGAGCCGGCACACCACGTTCTAGTCCCGGTTGCCCCTCTTCCAGGCCAGCTCTCTGCTATGGCCCGGGAGTGCAGTGGAGGATGGCCCAAGTCCTTGGGCCCTGCACCCGCATGGGAGACCAGGAGAAGCACCTGGCTCCTGGCTTTGGATCAGCACGATGTGCCAGCCACAGTGCGCCAGCCGCGGCGGCCATTGTAGGGTGAACCAACGGCAAAAAAAGGAAGACCTTTCTCTCTGTCTCTCTCTCTCACTGTCCACTCTGCCTGTTGAAAGAAAAGAAAAAGAAAAAGAAAAAGAAAAAGAAAAAGAAAAAGAAAAGAAGGAAGACCTAATATTTCTTATTGGGGCAATATTATTTACTTTGTATATAAAATATATTTTGATTTCTTACTCTTTAGGCTTCATGACCTTTTTTAGTTATCACTTCACATTAAATTTATAGGTAAGAAACCCGTACTGGGTGTGATAGTTAAGATGCAATTTGGGAGGACAGCATCTTAAATTGGAGTGCATGGACTTGAGTGCTGGCTACCATGCCCTACTGATTCCAGATCTCTGCTGAAGTACACCCTGGGAAGCAACAATGGTGTCTCAAGTAGTCAGCTTCCTGCTACCCACGTGGGAGATCCGGATTGGATCTCTGGATCTTGACTTTGGAGTGCTGCAGCCTGGGCCATTGTGGGCATCTGGGAAGTAAACCAATGAATGGGAGATTTCTCTGTGTCTCTCTCTTTCTATGAAAGAGAGATCTCGGTCTCTGCCATCCAAGTAAAATAAAAAAAATTTAAATATCAGACACTTCTAGTGGTAAAAAAAATTTGATATAGTGAAAACCAGACTAATTTTTTGTTATTTTATTTCTAGTGTAAGTAATGGAAGTTATTCTCCTTTTTTTTAAAGAATTATTTATTTGAAAGACAGAGTTAAGAGAGAGAGAGAAGTCCTCCATTCCGCTAGTTCACTCCCCAATGACTGCAATGGCCAGAGCTGAGCTGATCTGAAGCCAGAAGACAGGAGCCAGGAGCCAGGAGCCAGGAGCTTCCTCCAGGCCTCCCATGTGGGTGCAGGAACCCAAGGACTTGGGCCATCTTCCACCGCTTTCCTAGACCGTAACAGAGACCTGGATCAGAAGAGGAGCAGCTGGGACTCAAACCGGCGCCCCATATAGGATGCCAACGCTGCAGGCTAGGGCTTTAACCCACTACACCACAGCACCGGCCCTCTTCTTATTTTAAATATATAGTTCTTTTGAACCTTTTGTGGAAAAAGTATATGCTTTTGATAACAAATACTTCCAGACTTACGATGATTAAGTAGTAAACAGCATTAATTCTGTCAGCTGTATTTCATTAAAATACATCATATGAGAAAAGGTGGTTAAAAATGTTTTTACAAGTTATTAAATTGGAGGAGTAAGAACACTTGTTCCTATGCATGTATTGTCCATGTTACTAAGTGAAAGAACAATCTGATGAATGGCATAAACATTATATTTAAAAAAAACTTGGGAGTACTTGCATACCAGTATGAATACTGATTTCAACTCACCAGTTAATACCGCCAATAAATTCTCCATTAATTAAATTCATGTTTAAAGGAAGGTAAGCTTTTGAGGTTCCTATGAAGGCTAATTGAAAACAAATACTTTCTGCTCTTTTAGAATATAAAGATTCATAAATTGGTCCTTCTGCCATTCCTTCTGTGCCGCCATAATAGCGTGCATGAATGTACTGGCCGATGCTTTCAAGAGCATCAGTAATCCTGAAAAGAGAGGCAAAAGCCAAGTTCTTGTTAGGCTGTGCTCCAAAGTCATCACCAGGTTTCTACCTGACGATGAAGCACGGTTATGTTGGCAAATCTGATGATCACAGAGCCAGGAAAATTCATGTGACCTCACAGGCAGTTTAAACAAGTATGCAATGATCAGTACCAGATCTGACGTGCAAATGAAAGATCTAGAAAAATGGCAGAATACTCTGCTTCCATCCCACCAGCTTGTTTTCACTGTACTGACAACCTCAGCTGACATGACGGACCACGAAGAAGCAAGACGAAAACGCACAAGAGAGAAAACATCTGGATACTTTTTCCAGGGTTGTAATAAGAACATACAAATAAAAGCCTCAATGTACAAAAAATTTTAAAAAAATCACAAATAACATTACCATGCTTACTATAAATGTGTCTGATAAAAGATGAGCGTGCTCTCAAAAATCAATAAAATACAAACTGATTATGAGGAAGCAACAAATCATCACTCTGTCAGTGTAATAAAAGACAGCAGTGATACTATGATTAAAATACTAAGTACTGGGTGGGGCCAACATTGTGGCATAGCAGGTTAAGCTGCCACCAGCTGCTCCACTTCGGATCCAGCACTCACATAGCAATGGTGTGGGAAAGCAGTGGAGGATGGCCTAAGTACTTGAGCCCCTTTTCCCATGTGGGAGACCTGGAAGAAGCTCCTGGCTCCTGGGTTCGGCCTGGTCCAGCCCTGGCCATTATGGCCATCTGGAGAATGAACCAGTGGGTGGAAGATTCTCCCCCCTGCCCTTTCTCTAACTCTGCCTTTCAAATAAATAAATCTTTTTTTTTTTTTTGACAGGCAGAGTGGACAGTGCCGTTGGTTCACCCTCCAATGGCCGCTGCGGCTGACGCGCTGTGGCTGGCGCACTGTGCTGATCCGATGGCAGGAGCCAGGTGCTTCTCCTGGTCTCCCATGGGGTGCAGGGCCCAAGCACTTGGGCCATCCTCCACTGCCTTCCTGGGCCACAGCAGAGAGCTGTCCTGGAAGAGGGGCAACCGGGACAGAATCCTGTACCCTGACTGGGACTAGAACCCAGTGTGCCGGTGCTGCAAGGCGGAGGATTAGCCTAATGAGCCGCGGCGCCGGCCAAAATAAATAAATCTGTAAAAAGAAGAATAATCAAAGACAAATTAGCATTATATAATGAATACAGAAATGTTCAAAGATAAAATGTGCTGACTTAGTGTCGCTCCCCCTCTTCGTGGAGGAACGACACAGGACCCTGCGCTGTTCTTTCGTCTGCTCGGCCCTCCCCGGGTTTGCTGCTGGTTCTTCCCGGGTTGGCTACTATCCCTTCCACCTCCGTGGAAGGGCAGTTCCCCCTGGCCACATTCCCCACTTCTGCAGGGGAGCGGCACACCGCCGGCCGGCTCTCTCGGGGGCTGCACAGGTGTTCCTTCAGATAGATGTTCCCCTTAGATGTTCCTTTAGATGTTCCTGGTGCATGCCGTCTCTCTCCTCCTTTATAGTCCTCCTCTGCCAATCCCAACTCGGCTGCCCACACGCTGAGTACGCTGCTCTCCTCCAATCAGGAGCAGCTCCTGCAGCTTGTCAAGTTGGTGAGAGGCAGCTGGGTAGAAGCTGTTTACTCCTCTCCCAGCGCCATATTGTGGGAGAGCAGATGCATAGAATAAGTCTTAATTCCAGTAACTCAGTCTAGTCCGAGCTGCTCCCCACACTTAGAAATATGCAGTTAAACAGCAAAAATTTACTGCCTTAAGTTAGCCTTTTCTGTTAATATGGGAAACTTTCTTTTTCTATTTGTATTGAACTTTGAAATGAAGAATTTACTTGAAAAAATTATCTACAGCCAAAGGAAAGTAAATGCTGTCTTTCAAGTAAAACTAAGAGCTTCCAATAAATTCCTTTTTTTTTTCTTTTTTTTTCTTTTTTTTTGGACAGGCAGAGTGGACAGTGAGTGAGAGAGACAGAGAGAAAGGTCTTCCTTTGCTGGTGGTTCACCCTCCAATGGCCTCCGCGGCCGGCATGCTGCGGCTAGCGCACTGCCCTGATCCAAAGCTAGGAGCCAGGTGCTTCTCCTGGTCTCCCATGGGGTGCAGGGCCCAAGCACTTGGGCCATCCTCCACTGCACTCCCTGGCCACAGCAGAGAGCTGGCCTGGAAGAGGGGCAACTGGGACAGAATCCAGCGGCCCGACCGGGACTAGAACCCGGTGTGCCGGTGCCGCAAGGCAGAGGATTAGCCTAGTGAGCCACAGCGCTGGTCCCCAATAAATTCTTGACAATAAAAATTACCAGAAAGATGTAAGAATAAAGAAAGAATAATGGCTAATTATTGTTAACTTACAGTAAGGAAGAGTTGGATGAGAAGTCATTCTTCTGACATTATTAATGGCCTTCTTAATCATCTGGAAAAAGGAAGATTTTAAAGTTAAATAAAAATTAGAATTAAAAATTCAAATTGTGGCAGTAAGTTCAAGTAACATTTATTTCCGATTTTATAATGACTATTATGAATGTAAAAATTTGAAACATAAGAACAGAAGTTTAATAGTGCAGCTCTTATATTTAAGTGTGCAAACATTTCTGCATCACTGACTAGGGTACAAGAAGAAATTCCCCTCAAGAATTTTACCTCCTTACCTCCTTTCTTGCCAATTCTTTTCTGATCCCATTAAATTTATTGGAATAATCCTGAACAGTATAAGGTTAAAAAGACAGACAGAAGCATGTGAAAATAAAAGAGGTAAACAGAAAATTAAATTATAATTGATAGTTTGGAACTGATTATACACTCATTTTAAAATCATGCTTTGAATGATTAACTAGCCTGTCAAGAATAAAATGTATGTAGCAAAAGGGAAATGTTTAATTGACAGAACATTTCCTATTTACACAGTAACACAACTACAGTCAGATGTTATCCTACATCTGTGGTTCGATCCCAGGTAGATTTTGCTGTTGTTGCTGTGTTAGATTTTAAACAATCCCATCAGCCTGGATACATGGAGGGGAGGAATAGTAGGGAGGGAAAGAACTAGGCCAACAGAACTGTGAGGGACCGAAAACATGAAAGGTACATATGGAGGCAGTTCTACTCCAGAATAGCACAACTTGGTTATAACAAACACTGTTTTTGCTATTAGTATTTATCGTTCAAGGAAATGACAGGATGAAGAAAAATGTTATCAGTTCTCCAGAAAAAAAAAAAAACTTTATTGTACCTTAGCAAATTTCATCTTCAAATCCCATGTTCTTAAAGAAAAGCCTAAAGATTCCTATTCTGTTTTTCTTTTTCTAACCAGAGTGTGAAAGGTAAAAAAATACATAGCACAGGCTAAAAGTATTTCTGGAAGCTCATGTAGAACATCAGACAAATAAGTGTTAACTATTTGAGAAGATCCATGTAAAAATATCAGCCTTATTCTATTAGCATCTTTTACTTGAGCATGGAATTAGGTAATCCTAGTAAGTATATATTCACAAGCCACAATGATTCCTACCAGAGTTGTCCTTCTAGGACCTAGATTGGAAGAAAACGCAGCTAAAAGAAATGTCAAAGGGAGCTCTATATTATAATACTCTAGAATATAAACAAGTCTTTTTCTGAACACCTACTATATGCCCAATATCATTCTAGGTAATTGTCATTCATCTACAAGGAAGACAGAATCTGAGCTATCAAAAAGTTACATTCCAGAGGGTATAAAAAAAAAAGACAATTAAATAATGTGTGACTTCAATGACTGTTAAATTGTATGTGGATGGTACAATGAAATAAGAAGATATCAAGGGGTCGGCACTGTGGCATAGCAGGCTAGGACTCCATCTGTGGTGCCAGCATCCCATATGGGGGCCAGTTTGTGTCCCAGCTGCTGCTCTTCTGATCCAGCTCCCTGCTATGGCCTGGGAAAGCAGTGCAGGATGTGCAGGAACTTGGGCAACCAAGCGGGAACATGGGAAACCCTGAAGTAGCTCCTGGGTCCTGGCCTCAGATCGGCCCAGCTCCAGCCGTCGCAGCCATTTGGGGAGTGAATCAGTGGATGGAAGACCTTTCTCGCTGTCTCTCCCTCTCTCTGTAACTCTGTCTCTCAAATAAATAAATAAAAATAAAATCTTAAAAAAAAAAAGAAGATATCAAATGACTAGAGGTGGAACAAAAGCCTGCATTAGGGAAGCCAGGGAAATTTCTAGAATTGTTTCGGTTCTGCATGGGGAATGTAGTGAGAACACTTTAAGCAGAAGGTAAGGCAAAGGGTCTGACATGACAACAGCTTGACGAAGTCAAGAGACAAAGAAGCCAGTGCAACTAGCCCAGAGAAAATCATATGGAATGAAGAGTAATGAGCCTGTACAGCAGGCAGGGAGTAACTGCACAGGCAGACCTGTACAGTTTTCTCTGAAGCTGAAGTTGAAAAAACAAAACTAAAAAAGCCCATTATTTGTACTGATATCTTTTCTTTTTAAAAATATTTTATCAGCAAATTTTACTAATAAATTTGAACATATCTGACAACTGGAAAAAAATTTAACCTCTAAAGACCCAGTTATTTCATTTGAGTAGTTACCAGATTGCTTTTTGAATTTAGTGTAATTCTTAAAAACACTGCCATCTGAAGTCACAAATTTCCCAGAAATTCCACAACAAGGTCTGAGTCACTTGAGCTTTCTGGATCAGAAGCTTCTAAGAAAGAAAAACAGCAGCTACCACAGAGACAGCGAAGAGCTGTAGGTCGTATCACCTATCAGGAAACTGTTAAACACCATCTATGATTAAAAATGAGCCTTGAAGCCATTCTATAAGACTCAAAATTTTAAAAAATGCTACTATCAACAAGTCATTCAGAGACTTAATGGTGCTGGGTTTCTTTGATTATGCATATAAATTCCTACACCCAAGTTATCAGTACAGGAAACTCTTGGAGGTATCAAATAATGACATCTCAGATAATCAGGGCTCAAATAGATCTTCCATCACCAAAGAAAAATTTCTGTATGTTACATTTTGCTTAATTAAAAAATCGTATTTCTTTTGTTAATATAACTTTTGGAACTAAAATTAAAAACACTTTTGGCATTTATATGCAAATTGTTGACAGTTGATATGGATTTGAATATATTATCTAGACCAGGAGTGAGCACACATTTAAAATAAAGGACTAGACAGTAAATGTTTTGGGCTTCCTATACATAGGTTTCTGTCGCAGATACTCAGTTTTACCACTGTAGTATCAAGGTATCCAGAGACAGAATACAAGCAAATGGCCCAGACAGTGCTCCTGTAAGACTACTTACAAGGCTGAAATAGAATGTCACGTAGTTTCCATTTGGCACAAAAAACACAACTTTTTCCAACCATTGAAAATGTAATCACTATACTTTATATACTACATACTGGCTTGATAAAAACAGGCAAAAGGCAAGAATTGACCTACGGGCCACAGTTTACCAAAGACTGATCTGGACCAACATGTTTAATTAAAATACAACTCTTTTGTTTCAAAAAGGTGTATTTTTAAACAATATTTGTTAGTCTTTCAAATGAAAACATTATTCTTCAGCATCAAAAATAGTAATTTACAGCATTGAAGTTTTATTAAAAATTTAAGAAGTAAATAAATTGTTAAATGGTCCTTTATTTACTAACCTGAAGGGAAAAATAAGACAGTCATACACAAACTAGAATTTTTTAACTTTACACACCACAGATGCTCCTCTGCCAGTCTGGGTGCTCCCAAGCCAGGGCATGTTGATGGGAGTGCCAGGATTGCTATGCGTGTAAGGGGTGGTACCTTGAACAGCTGCTAAATCATCATGGGCATGGATAACCAGAAACTCTTCTGAGCTACAAGGAACAAAAACAGCCCATCAGTTCTTCAGTTCTTCTTCACACCTGACGGCCCTAACACTGACTTTATATTTCCTTTTGCAATTAATTTTCTCCAGCTCTTACTACTAACTCACAAGGACCTTTATGTAGTTTCCATTATCTTCACTTATTCTCCCCTAACACTCACTTCCTTCTGCTCACACCCCATTACCCATTTACGCTTTAACACACCAGCTTCAACTCCATGTATAATCTAGGAGTATTCCTTTCAACAATCTTTTACTGTATTGCAACATACGGAATAAAAACAAAGTGTAACGGTACCTTTTGGTTTCCATCTCTATATCATCATCTACCCAAGTATAGATCTGCGTAGCCAGAATTCCGGAAACATCCAGTTCTTGCACATCATGACTAGAAGCAATTGCTATGCAGTTTCTATTTGCCTAAAACATAAATGACAGATTTTAAATTAAAAAGCACAACAGATACGGTGACTTAAAAATGCCAATTACAACATAGCATTCCTACAAGTTAATATTTTAATAATCAGCTTTTAGTTAATTATAGGCTTGAGTGTGGATATACGGTTACATTCCAGGAATTCAAGTACATCAAGAACGCCAATTTCTAACTGTAATACATGTACCACTCTCGCTCCTCTAAGAGCACTCCCTCTCTCATCTGCTAGAATGCTATGATCTCCCCAAAGTCTGCACAACTCAGAAATGTGGAAGAAGATGCAGGGAGACCCAGAAAGGTAGAGACAGGAAATCTCCAGCCCAGGCCCTTGAGGCCATGTGGGGAGTGAACCAGCGGATAGAAGACCTCCCTGTCTTGTCTCTCCTTCTCTCTTGCTCTGTAACTCTACCTTTCATATACATAAATCATTATTTTAAAAAATAACAACTTAAAAATTATTTCTAAATCAGGAATATAATGTGGCCGGTGTTGTAGCATAAAAGGTTAAGCTGCTGCCTGCAGTGCTGACATCCCACATGGGCGACGTTTGAGTTCCAATTGCTCCACTTCTTATCCAGCTCCCTGTCTATGTGCCTGGGAGGGCAGCAGAAGATGGCCCAAGTGTTTTGGTCCCTGCCACCCACATGGGAGACCTACAGGAATTTCCTGGGTCCTAGCTTCCACTTGGCCCAGCCCCAGCCGTTGTGGCTATTTGGGGAGTAAACCAGCTGATGGAAGATATTCCTCTCTCCTCCAGTCTCTTTCTGTATCTCTGTCTTTCAAATAAAAAAACCATTTTTTCTTTAAAAAAAAAAAAACACACATGGAAACATAAAGACATCCCCATGTACACACATGTGTGATGGTGCTTTAAAAAGTTTCATGGAAAATGGAACTGCAAGGTAAGTTTCTTTTCTTTCTTTCTTTCTTTTTTTTTTTTTTTTGTTTGACAGGTAGAGTTATAGACAGCGAGAGAGAGACAGAGAGAAAGGTCTTCCGTTGGTTCTCTCCCCAAATGGCTGCTACGGCCGGTGCTGCGCTGACCCAAAGCCAGGAGCCAGGTGCTTCCTCTTGGTCTCCCATGCGGGTGCAGGGGTCAAGTACTTGGGCCATCTTCCACTGCCCTCCCAGGCCACAGCAGGGAGCTGGACTGGAAGAGGAGCAATCAAGACTAGAACTCGGTGCCCAACTGGGATGCCGGCACTGCAGGTGAAGGATTAACCAAGTCAGCCACTGCAGGGGCCCCAAGGTAAGTTTCTTTTGATGCAAAAAGCTTTGAGGGGCCAGTGCTGTGGTGTAGCAGGTAGAGCCATCGCCTGCAGTGTTGGCATCTGATTTGGGTGCCAGTTTAAGTCCCAGCTGCTCTACTTCCAATCCAGCTCTCTGCTAAGGCCTGGGAAGGCAGTGGAAGATGGCCCAGGTGCGTGGGCCCCTGCATCTGCATGGAAGATGCAGAGGAAGCTCCAGGCTCCTGGCTTCAGATCCAGCCCAGCTCTGGCTCTTGTAGCCATTTGGGGGGCGAACCAGCAGATGGAAGACACCCCCCCCGACTCCCTCCCTTCAAATAAATTCATAAATCTTTAAAAAGAAAAAAAAAAGCTTTGAAATCCATGCAGTTTTTCATAATACACATTTCCCATGCACTTTTTAATGGAAAAAACTATTTGCGGACTTCAAAATCTTTTTGTTGTTTCCTAAATTAAACTACTCTAACTATAGACAAGGCACGTTCCAGATGCCTCTGTCCAGTTTGTACCAAGGGGATCACTGAGGATCTTTCAAATGACTGGAACTACAGACTTCATTTTATAGTTATTCTGCAAGATATAGGTACAAATTGTTAAACTCATTAACAGCTGCATCTCACAACCCTTATCCACCTCCCAATGGAAGTATTTGATGAAACTACCATGTGAGTAATATTTTAGTTACTTCCTTGCTACAATGGAACAATAATAAACTTTTTCCCCTCCATTTTGTTTGGGATATGCTGATTAGAATTAAAACACTTTCAGAAGGCATGTACATGATTCATACAGGAGCCTGCTGTTTTTCAAATTAATAAAATTAAGAAAACAATTTTTTAAAAAAGATTTATTTATTTGAAAGTCAGTTACACAGGAAGAAGAGAGGGGGAGAGAAGGAAAGAGAAGGGGAGAGAGGGGGAAAGAGGGGAAGGGGGGAGGGGGAGGGAGGGAGGGGGAGAGAGAGAGAGAGAGAGAGGTCTTCCATCCGATGGTTCACTCCCCATTTGGCTCCAATGGCCGGAGCTGCGCCAATCTGAAGCCAGGAGCCAAGAGCTAATTCCAGGTCTCCCACGCAGGTGCAGGGGTCCAAGGACTTGGGCCATCTTCTACTGCTTTCCCAGGCCATTGCAGAGAGCTGGATCAGAAGTAGAGCAGCTGGGTCTTGAACTGGCGCCCACATGGGATGCCAGCTCCTCAGGCCAGAGCATCAACCCACTGCGCCACAGCACCGGCCCCAAATTAAGAAAATTTTTAAAAAGTCACAGTGGGAGATAGATAGAAAGATGTCTGGTCTACTGGCTCACTCCCCAAACACCCACAATACACACTGCAGCTGGGCCAGACCAAAGCCAGGAGCTGGGAACACAATACAGATTTCCTACAGGTGACCCGACCAGTTGAGGCATCACCTGCTGCCTCCCAGGGTGCACATCAGCAGGCAGATGGGATCAAGAATAAAGCTACAATCAAACTCAGACATTGCAATGTGGGATGTGGGTGTCTTCACCACCAGGCCCAACATCTGCCCTCCATGAACTTTGTAAAGTCCCCTCATACATATACACACATGAGTATATTTCCTTTAAGTATCCTTTAGAAACACACACACAATAGATACAGTACTTCTAAATTAACTGAAGAAAAAGGAAACCAAAGAATAATTAGAAGCCACTAGAAACTATGTAGTAAGGGAAGGAGGGGAGATGGTTGAAGAGATGGACAAATTTTAACCTTAAACTATTCTACCTAAGACCATCTCTTCTGTGAGGAGTTCACAAATTTTAACCTTTAACTATTCTACCTAAAACATCTCTAAAGAGGATGTTAAGAAGGTGGCCAGAGAATACATAGGAAAAACCAGTTGGGCAGCAACTGGAGGTGAAGGTCTGAGTTACATCTGAGCTTAAATTTTATCAAATATTAAGAACCATAGTCAAGGCCGGCGCCGTGGTTCACTTGGCTAATCCTCCGCTTGCGGCACTGGCACCCCGGGTTCTAGTCCTGGTTGGGGCGCTGGGTACTAATCCCAGTTGCTCCTCTTCCAGTCCAGCTCTCAGCTGTGGCCCGGGAAGGCAGTGGAGGATGGCCCAAGTGCTTGGGCCCTGCACCCGCACGGGAGACTGGGAGGAAGCACCCGGCTCCCAGCTTCGGATTGGTGCAGCACCGGCCGTAGCGGCCATTAAGGGAGTGAACCAATGGAAGGAAGACCTTTCTCTCTGTCTTTCACTGTCTACAACTCTACCTGTCAAAAAAAAAAAGAAAAAGAAAAAGAACCATATCCAACATACTCATATGAGGAACATAGAAAATTTCTCCTTTGGGTTGATTGTTATACTATGTTGTTTAAATTTTAGAGCTGATGCATATATAAACACTTGATTTTTCTTTGTGTATTAATAAAACATTATGTTACAAGCTATATATCCAAAATCACATAATAAAATTACATTATCAAATAATATAGTAATTTATAAAAATATCATAAAATAAAATTTATTCAGATTGCAATAAAGAAAGTGGTGAGCAGGACTAGAAAAGAGAAATACTGATATTGAATAGACTGATAGAGGGCCGGCGCTGTGGCACAGCGGGTTAACACCCTGGCCTGAAGCACCAGCAACCCATATGGGCACTGGTTTGAATCACGGCTGCTCCACTTCTGATCCAGCTCTCTGCTGTGGCCTGGGAAAGCAGTAGAAGATGGTCCAAGTCCTTGGGCCCTTGCACCTGCGTGGGAGACCTGGAGGAAGCTCCTGGCTCCTGGCTTCAGATCGGTGCAGCTCTGGCCGTTGCAGCCATCTGGGAAGTGAATCAGTGGATGGAAGACACCTCTCTCTCTCTCTGTGTAACTCTTTCAAATAAATAAATAAAAATCTAAAAAAAAATAAATAAACTGACAAAACTGATAATATCTACTAATCAAAGAAAAGGAATTGTACATGTACTTACTTTATTAACAGCAAATGCAGTAATGATATCAGATTCCTTATGAATAATTCTTGCTTTACCTCCAGGATACCCCAAATCTGCTTCTATCTAAATGGAATGAAATAAAAAAGTAGACTGATTTCAATAACAGACCAAGTAATATATGCATATTTATCATTTAGTGCTTCCATAAATTATTTTTAAAAACATTATAGATATTTTGATTCCAAAGGTACTGTTGTATATACTAATTATTCCTAAAACAAATTTGACAACAGGAATTAAAATTTTTACAACTTTTTCATGTATAAAAAGTTAACTGATACAGTACACAATTTCATTCATTGGTTACCGTCCCAAGCTATAATGAATTAACTTTCGAAAAGATCAAGGTTATTAAAGGTTTTTTTTTTACCAAAATTCTTAGTATTATGGTTCCTTAATGATCTTTTCTAAATATTAAAAGGTCAGATGGTAAATATATTTCACAGACTACAAAGGCTACCAAGTGATTGACTATTTTCAAATAACTCTATAAAAAGACCAACCTTAGCTGCCAGGTTATACAGAAATAAGTGTAACTGGAGAGCTGGCGGTAGATTATTGAGTCTTGATCTAAAATAACTTAATGAATAGAAGAGAAAACTAAAAACCTAAAGGCACAGTAACTTGCCCAAGTCAGTAGAGATTTCAGTAGCTGAATAAGCTGTAATTCAATGTACTTTAGAAGAGGGACACTGATTTGAGCTTCTGTGCACCCCAGAGGGGATGTACACAACCGTTTTGAACTCAGAAAATATTATGAAAAGTCAACATTTACTGAAACAGTAAGAGGTTGAAAAGGACAGCAATTACTGAGTTGGAAATATTCCTTAATATAGAGTGTTACTGTTGCTAAACTTCAATCAAATTAATTAAAATATTTTATAACTCACCATGAAATACAGAAATAAGCATAAACAAATTTATTTCCTGTAAAATTTAGATAAAAATATCACCAATGTTTGCTGCTGATTACAGAAATAGCCAGGCTTGGCAGAATTTATTTAAATGGCAACTAACACACTGTTGAACTGCAGAGTTGAAAGAGATTTGTAACATAATGATAATTTTACCATTGTAACACATGAGTCGTACTTTGGAAATTTATATTCATTAAATAAAAGATAAAAAAAATAAAAAAAATAATGATAATTTTAAAAAAATCCATTCTTACACAAACAAAATCACTCAGTGTAAACACATTAAACATGTTATAAACTAAAACGCAATTTGCTTATAAATACATAAGAATTTCAGTATTTGTTGATGATTCTGGATGACCTGAGGGCCCATCTGTCTTCTAAGAAGAGTCTCAGCTCTGATACATGATCAACAGCCCACCATGCAGTAAGAAAGTACAAGTAAACTTTCATAATTCTATGATAAAATCCCAACATATCCACCTATCTGACAGGTGCCTAAAGTAACACTAATTGTCCAGCACTAGGTTTTGGAGAAACTTGACACAAAGAAAGAAAATATCCCCAAGTCAAAAACTATTTGCTGGTTAACAGCTGGCTGGAGGTGGGGACAGGCCTGCTGCACCTGGGAAGTCCGAATTCTGGGCTGAGGGGATGAAAAAATTCTGGAGTCATGTGGTGGTGCTGGTTGTGTAACAACATCACCCTACTTAATGCTAGTGAAATGTACATTTAAAATCGTTAAAATGACAAATCTGACATGTTTTTAAAATTTTTTCACAATTATAAAGAAGAGATTATGCAGATACTCATCTTAAAAGGGCTTGGGTTTCAGCCGGCGCCGCGGCTCACTAGGCTAATCCTCCGCCTAAGCGGCGCCGGCACACCGGGTTCTAGTCCCGGTCGGAGCGCCGGATTCTGTCCCGGTTGCCCCTCTTCCAGGACAGCTTTCTGCTGTGGCCAGGGAGTGCAGTGGAGGATGGCCCAGGTGCTTGGGCCCTGCACCCCATGGGAGACCAGGAAAAGCACCTGGCTCCTGGCTCCTGCCATCGGATCAGCGCGGTGCGCCGGCCGCACCGCGCCGGCCGCGGCGGCCATTGGAGGATGAACCAACGGCAAAAGGAAGACCTTTCTCTCTGTCTCTCTCTCTCACTGTCCACTCTGCCTGTCAAAAAAAAAAAAAAAAAAAAAAAAAGGGCTTGGGTTTCATACAAGAAGAAGAGAGATAGTAGCTCTAACAGGTAACTCCAAGATTTTACTACTATTTCCATTAAAGAAGAAGCGGGTTTAAAATGATCAATTCTGACTTCACATGCTAAGTAAGAAGGTTCCAATGATAGAATGAGTCCAAGGTCACACAGATCTATGGAGAAGCTAAACTGAGACCCTAGGTCTTATTAGTAATTTTCAGTTAACAGTAATTTCTACAACATAAACATGTGTAACTGGAGTACTTCAATACAACTCTAGTGACACAATAAAACAAACATGAAAAATACTAAAAAAAAAACAAGGATTATCAAAGGCACACCTGGAAGGGAATGGGAAGCAAACATATAATAATATCAATACTCAAAATATTGAATATTACGTATAACCAATAACTCTGAGAACAGAAATGAATAAACAAATTTCCTGAAATATATGATCTAGCAAAGCTCACTTCAAAATAAATAAATAATCTGAATTGCTCTATATCTGTTAAACAAATAGAACTCTGATTAAAAACAAAAAAAAAAAAAACTCTGGGCCAGCCCTGTGGCATAGTGGGTAAAAGCTTCCGCCTGCAGTGCCAGCATCCCATACAGGTGCCGGTTAGCGTCCTGGCTGCTCCACTTCTGATCCAGCTCTGCTATGGCCTGGGAAAGCAATAAAAGATGGCCCAAAACCTTAGGCCCCTGTACCAGTGTGGCAGACCTGGAACAATCTCCTGGCTCCTGACTTTGGATTGGTGCAGCTCTGGCCATTGCGGCCAATTGGGCACTGAACCAGCAAATGGAAGACCTCTCTCTCTCTCTCTCTAACTCTGACTTTAAATAAATAAGTCTTTAAAAAAAAAAAGCTCCATGATTATACCAAACACAGAAGAAATAATATTAACTCTTCCCGAATTTAAAGAGCAGAGAATTCTTGCCAACCTATGTTGAGAGGCCATCATTAATCTAACACAAAGGAAAAACAAAAACACATGAAAACTATAAACTAATGTTCCCTACAAAGCTAAATGAAAAAGTTATTAAAATTTTAACAAATTGGCCGGCGCCGCGGCTCACTAGGCTAATCCTCCGCCTAAGCGGCGCCGGCACACCGGGTTCTAGTCCCGGTCGGGGCGCCGGATTCTGTCCTGGTTGCCCCTCTTCCAGGCCAGCTCTCTGCTGTGGCCAGGGAGTGCAGTGGAGGATGGCCCAGGTGCTTGGGCCCTGCACCCCATGGGAGACCAGGAAAAGCACCTGGCTCCTGGCATCGGATCAGCGTGGTGCGCCGGCCGCAGCGCGCTGGCCGCGGCGGCCATTGGAGGGTGAACCAACGACAAAGGAAGACCTTTCTCTCTGTCTCTCTCTCTCACTGTCCACTCTGCCTGTCAAAAAAAAAAAAAAAAAAAAAAATTAACAAATTAATCTAATAAAATGTAAAATGGACAATAAATCACGATCACTTGGGAAAATTTTCCTAGGAATGTAAGTCTGACTTGACATAAAAAAAAAAACAAAATCTGGGGGCTGGCGCTGTGGCACAGCAGGTTAATGCCCTGGCCTGAAGCGCCGGCATCCCATATGGCGCCGGTTCTAGTCCCGGCTGCTCCTCTTCTGATCCAGCTCTTTGCTGTGGCCTGGGAAAGCAGTAGAAGATGGCCCAAGTCCTTAGGCCCCTGCACCCATGTGGGACACCTGCAGGAAGCTCCTCGCTCCTGGCTTCGGATCTGCACAGCTCTAGTCGCTGCGGCCAATTGGGGAGTGAACCAGTGGATGGAAGACCTCTCTCTCTCTGCCTCTCTTCTCTCTGTGTAACTCTGACTTTCAAATAAGTAAATAAATCTTTTCTAAAAAAATCCACCAACCTACATTACTATATTAAAAGACTACAAAAACCATACAATGATCTCAATCCTAGCCACACACACACACAAAAGCAGCAAATCTACCACCAATTCTTGACTGAAAACTCTGAACAAGCTAAGAATACAAAGAAATTTTTTACTCAAGATTATAAAGGGCATCTACAACAAACATAAAAGTCACCAGTACTTAGTAATCAAAGACTGAATACGATTTCTCCAAAGATAAGAAATGATAGAATATCTGCTCTTATCAATTCAACTCAACAATGGACTGGAATTTCTATTCAATGTGATAAGGCAAAAACAAAAAATAAATTGAAAAAGGAAATATTTGAAGAACTTAAATTACCTGACTTTAAGATATATGATAAAGCCACAGTAGTCTAGGCAGTAGGCTATTAACATAGAGACAAACAGATCAATGGACCAAGAGAGAGAATCCAGAAATAGACCTACAAATCTGTTAACAGATTTTTGTAAAAGCGGAAAAGGCAATTATGTAGTGGAAAAAAGGATAATAGTCTCAACAAATAGTGCTGGAACACAATTGATATAAAAAATATAAAAAAATGTTAAAAAAAGGAATTGAGATTCATATACTTCATACCATTTTAAAAAATTGAAAATGTATTACAGACATAAATGTAACATCAAAAAACATCTGCAACAAAACAGAAAGAAATTTTTGTTATTTTAGTTTAGGCAAAGACTTGAATTCAACAGCAAAAATAAAATCATACAGAGAACACACTGATGTATTAGGCCTATACAAATTAAGAAATTCTGCACTTCAAATGACACTATAGAGACAACAAAAAGACAAGCCAGAAACAGAAAATAATTGCACACCACTCTCTGATAAAAGGGCCTTTACCCAGAGTATATAAAGGACTATGAAGATTCAAGCAAGAAAAAAAGTAACCCAATAAAAATGAGAAAGACTTAAAAAAACACTTCACCCAAGAAGACACAAATGACAAACAAGCATGAGAGTTGCTCAGTACAAATTAAAACCACAAGTTAAAACCAGTACACCCCTCATAAAATAACTAAAATAAAAGAACTGACTACACCAAGTGTTAGCAAGAACGTGAAGTAACTGGCATTTCAGAGACTGCGAGTCAAACAGTACAACCACGCAGTAAAGTACTGATCAATTACTTAAAAAGTTACAAACCTACCACTCGATCCAGGCATTCCACTCCTGGGCATTCACAAAAACAGGAATGAAAGCATATGTCCGTACTGAGAGACATGTATGGGAATGTAAGTACTTGGATCACCATCTGCTCCCTCCCAGGAGCATCAGCAAGAGACTGGATGAGAAGCGCAGAGCAGTGGAACTCAGATCAGGCACCGTGCTATGGGATGTGGGCATCCTAAATGATAGCTTAGCCCAATGTGCCACAATGCCTGTCCAAGTTGTTGATGTTGTTGTTGTTTTAAATGTACCACAGAGCTTGGAAAACGCTGGCCAGAATGATGATGATGTTAACCAAACACTTTGATGCAGCATGGAGATGAAGACAGAAACAGAACTTTATGGGCCTGGCATTGTGGCACAGCAGGTAAAGCCACTGTGTGTGATACCAGCTTCCCATATGGGTGCTGGTTTGTGTCCTGGCTGGTTCACTTACAATCCAGCTCCTTGCTACTGGCCTGAGAAAAGCAATGGAAGATGGCCCAAGTGTTTGGACTCCTGTCACCTGTAGGAAGGCCTGGATGAAGCTCCTGGCTTCTGGCTTTGGCCTGGCCCAGCCTGGGATACTGCTGCCATCTGGGGAGTGAATCACTGGATAGAAGATCTCTCTGTCTCTCCCTCTCTGAGACTCTTAAAAAATAAATAAGATTTTTTTAAAAAAATACAAGTTCATGATTAATATTTTATAAACAGTATCAAAAGAAAAATCTTGGGGTAAGAATTCCTGATAATGTGTACATTATAGTAATCATTACCAGGTAAGCAAAATCAACAGATTAAAAGTTTAAATCATATCCTCTCAAAACTCTTAATGGCCATAAGAAAACTTTAAAGTGTAGACTACATATATTTATTCTGCCCAAGTTTTAGCTATAATATGTGCTCAGTATCAAATGTCATTTTTATTAACTATATGGAATTGTTTCTTGTATTTTATGAAAATATCCCTTCAGGAAAAAAAGATGAAAGGTGGGAATAAGCGGCCTTAAAAAACTGTTCCTTGAAAATTTTCCACTAAAAATCACTATGCTAGGACTTTTTTTTTTTTTTTTTTTTTTTTTTTTTTTTTTAATTTGACAGAATTAGACAGTGAGAAAGAGAGAGACAAAGAGAAAGGTCTTCCTTCCATTGGTTCATCCCCCAAATGGCCGCTATGGCCGGAGCGATGCCAATCCGAAGCCAGGAACCAGGTGCTTCCTCCTGGTCTCCCATGTGGGTGCAAGGCCCAAGCACTTGGGCCATCCTCCACTGCCTTCCCGGGCCACAGCAGAGAGCTGGACTGGAAGAGGAGCAACTGGGACTAGAACCTGATGCCCATATGGTATGCCAGCACCGCAGGCTGAGGATTAACCAAGTGAGCCACAGTGCTGGCCGCAGGATTATCTTAAAGTCAGTGAATCATACAGAAAATGAAAAACATGAGTGAACTACCACACGAATAAGTTTACATGTGCAATCCCAGAGCATCCTGGAGGTATTTCATGGTGGTACAGGTTCTCATGCTTTGTGCTTTGCTTCTTGAGTACTGTGTGTACTTACTACACAAACAGATTCCTATCCATACAGTGAGTGCTATGTAATAGTATTCGCTGTACTTTTATGAATTAATGTCAAGACTATAACATCAAAAGTGTTAAGTGCAGAAATGGAACATGGTTATTGTACTTCTAAAATTGCTACTATTGTAATTACATTTATCAGCAACATTAGCTGTATTACAAAGAAAAATCTGTAGCCAAAAACAGGTTACATTCAACTCCCTTTAAAATTGCATTCTCTTACTTAACAAAATAGCAACAACTTTTATGACTGAAATTTTTAAGTTGTTAAAGGGACAATAATTTAAGGAACACTACATTAATTTCATTGGAAACAAAGTCTGGTCTACAATTAAAATGCATATGCTTTGTTCTTCCTACTAAAGAATGCAATTTCTAATTTCAGTTGAATGTTATATTGTACCTTATTGATGTTTGGCTCCTCCATCATAGAATTTTTGATGATTTCACTGCTGTCCTCTAATGACTTCATCAAGAAAGAATAACCACATGACAAAGAGTAAAGGCGAGATATAACATGTAAAATACTAAGGATTTTTAAGTTAGGTTTTTAACCAAATTTCCCAGGAGAAAACAGTGGACTGAGTTTTTATTGTTAAGTTCATACACCTTAAAAGGACATGCAGAGGGTACATGGATAAGGAATGAGGGGAAAATCAATCCTTAGAATTCCATAATCTTCAGTTTAAGTTTTATTCTACTTCCTAATAAATTGTGACTCAATTTATTTTGAAATGTTGATGTTAAAGCAAGATTGAGCCTAAAGCATTCTGTAGTACAAAATTCAGAGCTACTGGTGCCATAGTGTTATCAACTGAAAAAATCAAACTGTGCTCTCACAACTAGTATGTCTTATCTCCATGGCATCTGACCCATCAGGAAAACATCTGGTTAGAAAATTTCAGTCTCTAACTTTATAAAACTGTTCCTCTGACTTAGCCAGAAGTAGGCAAGACAATTTCAACCTCCACCTTTCTAAAATTCTTCTACTTGGTTCGCCAGAACCAGTCAACGAACTGCTTGGGCGCATATATCCTTCGTGGAAGGAGATGTAAGTAAACGCTTGTTAAGGAGTTGATTGATTCAAGACCTTCAGTTCTTTTCAGAAAATAAAAACGAAAGAAGCACTGCGGATAAGATGGCAGTTGTCAAGTCCCAAATTTTTGGTTGGGAATGACTTAATTTGCCATCATCTACTTAATTTTGAAACAAGTACAAATAGGGAAGACATTTCATTTTTAAAATCTATGTACTACTAAACCACTAAAGAAAAGAAAAGATCTTTTTTAGTGGATACGATTTGAAGGTCAGATGAAGGAATGGTAAAATTTCACTTTCAAACACATAAAGCAATAAACAAACAGCAGCAGTCTCAAAATACTCTCTCTCATCTCTCACCTGAAATATACGGCCAATCATATATTTATTTCTTAACTTTCTGAAAAGTCACATGACTTAGACCAAGCACAATCATTGTATAAAATAAGAAATGGAACGGTAACTGTGCTAATACCAAAAATGTCCTGGACAAACTACCAGTAAAGATAAATAATTTTATACCAACTCTATTTAATTCCATCTAATCTATGTTTTACTTTTAACTCATTAAGCCCCAAGTTTTCAGTTCTGTGTATATTTCAATGACATACTATGTATTTCAAAGTTATCGTAAGTGGTACATTTATCACTCAATTTAATTCTTTATAATAAAGGACAATGGAACATCAAGGGTTAAGAGTATTACCATCAAAAATAAAACAGCTAAGCAGTAACAACAGATTTCTAATAATTACCATCAACAGTGATATAGTTTAGATAAATTAAATCTAGTAATCCAAAAGTTGCCAACAGGTAGTATAGTAATTTTGCAGATACAGAAATTAATTTTCAGGAAAAATACTTAGTTTACTAAAATTACAAAACTGTTAGTTCAAACACTATGTCTATGTTTTTGATTAATATAATTACAATAAAAATAATTTAAAAATTTTCTGAAAATCTTATGGGACTCCAAAGAAAATTAAAAATCAAATCACAGAGGAGTTTTTTTCATTTGGAGTGGTATTTATCATTTGCTTATGCATTCTGGTTTGGTTAAATTGCTCTATTCCCTCAACGATTCTATGCCTACAACAACCACACAATCAAAGTCTGCATATTGATATTCTTAAATATTCCAGATAAAACAAACAAGAAACAGGCAAAGTAAACAAATTTTTTATGTAGAAGAAAGCAGGACATTTTAAAACTTGTAAAAAAATATTTTAGTCAACTATATATTTGAAAAAAAGTAGGAAACCTGACCAGTAAACATACTCTAATTAGTCCTACACTCTTCTCATTTCACATTCATTTTACATTTTATCTGGATCTGTTTTAATGGAAACTCATATATTAATATTTAAGACATATGTTTCATTTTACAAAAAATGAAATATATTCATGTTTGCCAAGATGTCAGTGTTATATCAAGTAACAGAGTTCAGAAAGTTTTGGACACAGGATTTTCAGTTTAACAATGTCCTACCAGTATTATGTTTCCTGGCTGGTCATAAAGTCAAACTGTAAATAACACCATATGCAGCTGCCTCTTTTAAATTGATGTTTAAATTGAGAAATAATGAGATATATATGGAAGTTTCCTTTTATTCAAGTTGGCAGGCTTTCTTTTATTCAAAAAGGTTTCTGCTTAGTACCTATTTATTGTGAAGCCATCCTTTTTCCTTATTATTCCAACTGAATTATCTTTTACTTTTCCTCCCACTTCAAAAACTGTTTAAAATTTGCTTTCCAACTAGTTCAGTCTATTCAAGATATGGTCCACAGACCAGTTGCTAGTTTTAAACTCTTTGTTACTGGTATGGAGAGGTAAAGAACCACTGTATCACTTCCACGGTTTAATAGCAAAATTTTCCCCAAAAAGTAAACAAGATGTTAATTTACTTTCAGATGCAAATATCCCATTTCATCAAACTGTTATTATTAATAGTACTGAACAAAATGACCATATAATCATTATAACGATAATTTCATGGTATAATCAATCACTTACAGCTAACTATGAGTCTGTAAAATTTCATTTAAAAATATTCTACAGAATACAAAGAAAATGCACCTATTTAAAATGTTTCCAGTAAACATACCAGGGGATTCCAATTCAATCCCATCAAGGTGGCATGTGCCAATGCCATCTCACTACTGCAAGTGATCAATTTCAGTTCACAATTGATCATAATGAAAGGACTAAGAGTCAAAGGGAGCACATAAACAAGTCTAGTATCTGCTAACACCAACCGATAGAATAAATAAAGGGGAGAGTGATCCAACATGGGAAGTGAGATACTCAGCAGACTCATAGAATGGCGGATGTCCTAAATAGCACTCTGGCCTCAGAATCAGCCCTAAAGGCACTCGGATCTGGCTGAAAAGCCCATGAGAGTATTTCAGGCATGGAAAGCCAAGACACTCTGGCAAAAAGATCTCTGTGAGTGAGATCCCAGTGGAAAGAACAGGTCTTCAAAGAGGGAGGTGCCTTTCTCTGAAGGGAGGAGAGAACCTCCACTTTGACTATGACCGTGTCTAAACAAGATAAGAGTCGGAGAACTCAAGGGGCTTCCATAGCCTTGGAAACTCATAACTGGTGCATAGGGAGATTACTGATGCCATAAACAGGAGTGTCAATTGGTAAAGTCAACAACAGGAGTCACTGTGCACTTACTCCTCATGTAGGATCTCTGTCCTTAACGTGCTGTACACTGAGGCTTAATGCTATAACGAGTACTCAAACAGTATATTTCACTTTGTGTTTCTATGGGGGTGCAAACGACTGAAATCTTTACTTAATGTACACTAAACTGATCTTCTGTAAAAAAAAAAAAAAGAAAAGAAAGAAATTATCAATTCCCAACTTGACTCTCACTGGGATTAAACATGACAATAGGTCTGATCTGATTTCATCATCATTTAAAAAAAATCATCTATTATTTTTCACTTTATGTTTCTGTGTGGGAGCAAACTGTTGAAATACTTACTTAAGGTATACTAAGCTGATCTTCTGTATATTAAGATAATCGAAAATGAATCTTGATGTGAATGGAAGGGGAGAGGGAGTGGGAAAGGGGAGGGTTGTGGGTGGGAGGGACGGTATGGGGGGGAAGCCATTGTAACACATGAGTCGTACTTTGGAAATTTATATTCATTAAATAAAAGATTAAAAAAAAAATGTTTCCAGTATACAAACTAGTCTGAATTGAACTTCTAAGATTACCTATAACCTGCTAACTGTTACATGAAAATCACAGGAGATTTCTTTGTTTTCAGCTAGGGATCATGACAAAGCACAGGATATAAGATAAAGATTCTTAATATCTTTTCAAGAAAAACAAAGTTTCAAATACTTCTACACTTGGATTCACTCTAAATTAAACTGATTTAAGAAAAGACTGCCATTCTTCTTTTGCATTATTTATCTAAGCATTAATTACGTGTTTGTGACATAAGAATGAGTTTTCAAAAATTTGTGAAAAACATATTTAATAGTAATGTGATAAAAACTTTAATAATAAAATAGTAAGCAAGCTTTAACTTATACAGACCTCATTCAGACATCGTTTCTTTGTGAATATATTTCTGATAAAGGTTTCCTGAATTCCTTCCTGCTTCACCAAATACTGCCAAAGTCTCTTCACAGACAGTGCCAGGTGGTGTCTGGATCTAGAGAGACAGGAAATTTATACACTTCAGAGTTCTGAATAACTTAATCACGATTCTTTAACCCACATAACGCTTACTGTAGTAAGTTAACTAGCATCAGACCACACAATGTAGGTAAGCAGTTAACAAACTTTTTCTTCAAGAAAAAGATCAGGGGCTGGAGCTGTGGCACAGCGGGTTGACGCCCTGGCCCGAAGCGCTGGCATCCCATATGGATGCTGGTTCTAGTCCCGGCTGCTCCTCTTCTGATCCAGTTCTCTGCTATGGCCTGGGAAAGCAGTAGAAGATGCTCCAAGTCTTTGAGCCCCTGCACCCATGTGGGAGACCCAGAATTAGCTCCTGGCTCCTGGCTTTGGATCACCGCAGCTCTGGCCATTGCAGCCAATTGGGGAATGAACCATTGGATGGAAGACCTCTCTCTCCTCTCTCTGTGTAACTGACTACTGAATAAATAAAATCTTAAAAAAAAAAAGAAAAATATCATAAATATTTTAGGCCTTGTGGGTCTAAATATGCATGGCTTCTATCACAACCATTCAACTCATCTACTGTAGAGAAATCATAGGTATAGACTGTGCATCCACTGTCTGACCTTTGAAACTTTTTGAATGTTGACAACACATATTGTTTCAGATTTTGGAGCACTCCAGATTGCAGATTTTCAATCAGTAAAGTCTGTGGACATGTTCTAGAATCAAAAAAATTCTGAAATCTAAAATCCTTCTGATCCGAAGCACTTCACATAAGAAAAGCTCCCTGTGTAATATGAAAGTGATGGATATGGCTGTGATCCAATAAAATTTCATTTACAAAAGCAGGAGGAGGGCCTGAACAGTTTGACTCCAAAGAGACAGTCATCTAAAACCCAAATTGTCCCCAGACACAAACCAGTCCAAACTCTTCATTACCAAACAGCAATGAACAGAGTTTCTTTAAGAATGTAAATCATTCACACCACAAAGCCACTAAAGTGTATTGATTAAATCAGCTAACATTTTTGTAGCAAGGCACTGATTTCCCTTTTGAGTCAGACTTCCTTCCTCCTAGAGAGCCAACACTTCCTAACCAGCTTTTGTCAACAGCATTGCTATAGAGTGTCATAAACTATGCTCACAAACCAAATCTAGTATGACTCTCATTTTCAAAAATAAGGTTTACTGGATTGAATCAAGCCTATCCACTTATCTATTGTCTGTAGTTGTTTTCATGCTAGAATGCAGGGGCACAGTCACTGTGATAAAACATTCTGAAAAGTCTAAAATTTCACAACCTCTACCTTTGTGAGAAAAGTTTACTAACCTCTATACTACCATGTGCATTACACAAAGACACAGATATGAGCCTAGAAGAAAAAAATTAATCATAGGCCTTAAACATTTTTCTCTCTAATTATTCTGTACAACATCCTGGTTTAGCTACTAAAACAAAACAAAAGAAACCAACTTAAAAACAAATACCCATTGGAATACCTACTTGAAAGGAGTGTTTGTAGGTTCCAACAAAGCTTTGTGGCGAAGAATTGCGGGACCTGCAGATAAACCCTCTTCAGAGGTATGACTTGCAATATAGTTTTGAGGTGGCCCACCATAGATTTCAAGGCGTCGGAAAAGAACTTGTTCCCAACACTGAAGAGTTTTTAGAACCGCGTGACAAAGAGGTGAACTAACTGGAAGTTCTAAAAGAAACAAAATAGAATTGACTCACATTCATCTTCTGAAGCAAAATTCTACATGCAACTTCAAGATCGCCGAAGATAATGGGGCCAGTATTGTGGTGCAGGGTTAAGCAGCCACCTGTGACACCAGCATCCCATACGGGCACTGGTTTGAGTCCCATAAGTTTTGATATGTTGTAATGTTGTCCCCATCTATTTCCAGAAAGATTCTGATTTCTCTTTTGATTTCTTCTGTGACCCACTGTTCATTCAGGAGCATGTTGTTCAGTCTCCATGTGCTTGCATATGTTCTAGAGATTCCTTCTTTGTCTCTTTTACCAGCTTTTGTGTTACAGTCTATTTTGTTTGATACTAGGATGACTACACCAGCTTTTTTTTTTAAGTTTCTATAGCATAGAATATCTTTTTCCATCCTTTTACTTTCAGTTTGCATGCAATGCTGTTGATGAGATGTGTTTCTTATAGGCAACAAAAAGATGGGTTCTGTTTTTTAATCCTTTCAGCTAGCCGGTTTATCTTTTAACTGGGAGTTGACGCTATTTACATTCAAGATGACTACTGATAAGTACCCACTTGACCCTGCCATTTTTCCACAAACATTCCTATTGCTTACCTTGTATTTTCTTTGTACATTTACTGGGAGATTTTCTGCTTTCACCTTTTTCATAGTGATGACCATGTTTCTGTGTGTAGTATATCCTTTAGCATCTTTTATCAGGATGGATGAGTGGTGACAAATTCTTTGAATTTCTATTTGTTATGCAAGATCTTTATTTCACCTTCATTCATAAATGAGAGCTCTGCAGGGTATAGTATTCTGGGTTGAGTTTTTTTCTCTTAAGACTTGGAATATATCTTGCCATTCTCTCCTAGCCTGTAGAGTTTCTGATGAGAAGTCTGCTGTGATTAATTGGAGATTCTCTGAAAGTAATCTGGTGTTTCTCTCATGTACATTTTAGAATCTTTTCTTTATGTGTTACTGTGGAGAGTTTGACTACAACGTGTCATGGTGAAGATCTTTTCTAGTCGTGCCTATTAGGAGCTCTACATGCTTCCTGTACTTGGAGGTCCTTTCTCTAAACTAGGGAAGTTTTCTGTGATTATTTCACTACAAAGGCCTTCTAATCAATGTTCTTTTCCCATACCTTCAGGAATGCCTAAGAACTGTATATTAGGTTGTTTGATAGATTTCCATAAATCTCCAACACTGTTTTTTAGTTTCCTAATTTCTTCTTACTTTTTTGAGGTCTAACTGTAAAATTTCCAGAGACTTGTCCTCTTAGATATTCTTTCTTCTTCCTCATCGAGTCTGTTGTTAAGGCTTTCCACCACTTTTTTTTTTTTTTTAAAGATTTATTTATTTATTTGAAAGTCAGAGTTACAGAGAGAGAGAGGAGAGGCAGAGAGAAAGTTCTTCCATCTACTGATTCACTTCCCAATTGGCTGCAACAGCCAGAGCTGTGCTGATCTGAAGCCAGGAGCTTCTTCTGGGTCTCCCACATGGGTGCAGGGGCCCAAGGAATTGGGCCATCTTCTACTGCGTACCCAGACCATGGGAGGGAGCTGGATCAGAAGTGGAGCAGCTGGGACTCGAACCAGCACCCATATGGGATGCTGGCACTGCAGGCAGAGGCTTTACCTGCTATGCTACAGTGCCAGCCCCACCACCACATTTTTATTTGATCTATGAATTCTTCATCTCGAATATTTCATTTTGATTTCTCTTTAAAATCTCAATTTCATGAGATAAATTTTCATTCATGTCATGTATAGATTTCTTTAATTCGTGGATCTGCTTCTGACTGCTTTTGATTAACCCTACTATTAGTTTTTTGAATTCTGTTTCTGGCATTTCTTCAATCTCATCTTCACATTCTAGTACTGAAACGTTGTTGTGTTCCTTTGTGGGTAACAGGTTGTCTTCCTTACTCTTACTTCTTGAATTACTGCATTTATTTTTAGGCATTTGTGGAGATACATTGTCTATTGTTTTGTTTTTCCTTTGTGATGGCTTTTATCTTTGGACTATGCCTCTGTGGCTTAGTGGAGGGTCTGCTCTTTTAGCGAATACCCAGAGGCATGTGCTGGCTGTGACCAGGGAGTTCTGTTCAATGCTCTAGTTAGAGGGGAGTGTCCAAGGTGACACCCACACCCGGCTTGGCATGTTAAAGCTCTCTCTCTCTTTTTTTAATCAGAGGGGAGGCTTGTTCTGTTCTGTTGGCATAGTCTCATGCTTACCTCCTCTCCTCAGAGGAGACCAATGCTTGGGCGCTAGCCCCAGTTGCTACAATATTCATCCACGCTGCCAAAAAATCATTCTAAGGATCCGTGTAGTGCTCAGTGTGAGAATGGATCCTGCAGCAATGACCCTCACCAGGAAATCAGGGATCCTCGAGTACGTGGATCTGTCCACAGTTAATGCCCACAGATCCAGTCATACCCTGCGTCCTCCCATGCAGCCACAGTTTTTTCACAGTCCCAGCATGCAAGGCTCCTACAGTCATGAGCACCCAGCCCCTCCCTCTACCCTCCGCCCATGAATTCTCCCAGCCAGACTCAGTTGTCTCCTTTCTGCTGGTTGCTGGACACACAAAGACAAGCTGACACAGCTATTACATATGCCCAAACTGGAGCCCCACCCCAATGAGTTAGTTACAGGATTCTGGTGCCAGGAGGCTGGGGAGACAAATGTACCCCCTTCTTTTCCTCTAGGTTGGCAGGTACACTGTCCCCCAAGTGGTTCTAATCCAGACTCACACCAGGCTCTTCCAGCAGCTTTATAGCCACTGGCTTGCGCTGCTGCAGTCTGATCTCACCTCAGTCTCCAAACCTGGTGCTGCGCCATCAGCTGCTTGGGTCCTGAGTTCTGGGCATTCACACCCTCCATGTAGATCTACAGTGTCCCTCTAATATGCCTGGAGTTTCCTCTCCAGTTTTTACCCTAACTTTTTCCCGAGACTTCATTCTCTCCACTTTTTATTTAAACTATCTCACCCTAGACTAGAGCAGTAAACTCCCTTCCTATTCCGCCATCTTGGAATCCTCCTGCATAGTTTTTTTATAATATACCTTTTCACTTAACTTTTTGAAGAACTGAAGAATCATAATATTAACCCATACCTTGGCAGGGGAGATGTGGAAAGACAGGTACACATGGAAATATGAAAATAGGATGAATTTAAAAAGATGGTACAACATTGTATATTTTAACATTATACCTCTGACCTTAATGTCCCATAAAAATATACATGAAGATTATGAAAATATGTGTGGGAGGAAAACTGATTTTTTAATGAAAATACACAAAGTACATAAAGCTGAATATTTGCCATAAAACTCAGCACTTCCCAATTCTACACTACTGTGCTCCTGAGTCCTGATCCCACTTTAAACTTTTAGCTATTTCTGCAATTTACTTTCTTATATCTACATAACATGCTTATACTGATAGTTCTTGACTTTTTATTTTTAGAAACAATGTATTAATTTACTACTACAAAATACTCATATGAGCTACTCTCTCCATTATTCCAAAAGAGTGATATAAAACTATGGTTCAACTGGTATTTTAGTGTTTACCTTCACATATGTTAAAAAATACAGTTCAGAGCTCAGCCATCTGATACATTACCATGCTCTTACCTGTCCTGTACAATCTTTTCCTCCTGTGGAGTTAATAACTGCCTTTTTTGTATTTGATTACTTTTCTATTTCACTACTAGTATGAAATATCATCACAACACTGGGCTGGAACTACAGAATCGCGATATAGCCCATCACATCAGGTTCAGTGCCTGATTTCTTAGACACTGGCCTCTTTGAGCAACTAAACTATGAGAAGCATTTTTATAAGTGGTTGGTTTATTAAAAGAAACCTAACTTCTACAACAGGAAGTCATGAAACTTTCTCCTCCACTTAAAAAAATACAAAATAGGAACTGAAAAATAATAGCATTGTTTCTGTTGAGACATTCATTACCTGCAAGATCATGGCCTGCAAAGGGATAAAAAGTCTTCAGATTGTTCAGCACCAATTGTACCATGGCCAATCGCATCAATGACCAGCTGGAAAAAAAAAAGCAACAAAAGATTTGTTAAGTACTTACATAGGATTTTAAAAAAGTACTCTACCCTTCAGCCCAACAATTCTACTACCAGGAATTTACCCTGAAGATATAACTCAACACACATACACACACAAGTTAACATATACACGCATTTTCTCTTGCTCATGTCAGCATTGTTTATGACAGAAGAGAACAATAATCAACCTCTTAGGAGAGTATGGCTAAATAAATAATTTAGAACTATGGAATATTAGGGTAATCACCAAAAAGAAGGATCTCTAAGTGTTAATATGAGTAAATCCCAGTATATATTAACTAAAACCAATTTGCAGCACTTTATACAGGGTATTTGGGTATAATAGGAAAAAAAATGAAGATTGTATGTACACTTGCATATCTTACAAAAAGACAAACTAAAAGGTAATAAAAACAATTGGCTGGGGGCCAGTACTATGGTGCAGCGGGTTAACGGCCTGGCCTGAAGCATAGGTATCCCATATGGGCACCAGTTTGAGTCCTGGCTGCTCCACTTACCATCCAGCTCTCTGTTATGGCCTGGGATAGCAGTGGAAGATGGCCCAAGTCCTTGGGCCCCTGCACCCATGTGGGAGACCCGGAGGCAGCTCCTAGCTCCTGGCTTCGGATTGGCACAGCTCCGGCTGTTGCAGCCAACTGGGGAGTGAACCATTGCATAGAAGATCTCTCTCTCTCTCTCTCTCTGCCTCTCCTCTGTGTAACTCTTTCAAATAAATAAATACATCTTAAAAAAAAAAAAAAGATTGGCTGTAGAAAATGTAGAGCAGAAAATGAAAAGAGGAGATCAGAAGGGAAACAGGCTTCTGATTAGGTATTTTTATAAAATCTGATACTTTTTTAAAAAGGTATTTCAGCTTCTCTTCATTTCTGGTATAATGTATTCTTTCTTAAGGTATGCAATTTTTAATTGTGGTAAAATACAATGTAAAATTTACCATCATAACCATGTTTAAATGTACAGTTCAATGGCATAAAGGACACTCACAATGTTGTGCAAACATTGCTATCATCTTCCTTCAGAATATTTTCTTTTCTTTTTTTTTTTTTTTGACAGGCAGAGTGGACAGTGTGAGAGACAGAGAGAAAGTCTTCCTTTGCCATTGGTTCACCCCTCAATGGCTGCTGTGGCTGGCACACTGCACTGATCCAAAGCCAGGAGCCAGGTGCTTCTCCTGGTCTCCCATGCGGGTGCAGGGCCCAAGCACTTGGGCCATCCTCCACTGCATTCTCTGGCCACAGCAGAGAGCTGGCCCGGAAGAGGAGCAACCAGGACAGAATCCGGTACCCCGACCAGGACTAGAACCCGGTGTGCTGGCACCGCAGGCAGAGGGTTAGCCTATTGAGCTATGGTGGCGACGGCAGAATATTTTCATCTTGCAAAAATGAAACAATATATTCAACCAATCATAACTCCCCATTTCATCTATCCCCAAAACCTCGTAGGAACCACCATTCTACTTTCAGTCTCTATTCTACTGTTCTAGGCACCGCACATAAACAGAAAAACACACTATGCTATCTGCTTTTTGGTGACTGGCTTATTTCATTTGGTATACATGCTCAAGGTTCATCTGCGCATGTGCAAGAACAGTCTTCCTGTTTCAGTCTCAGTAATGCTCTATTACACAGACACAGAATTCTGGTTCTATGTCCACCTGTCTCCAGATACTCGCACAGCTTTATGCCTTGGTTACTATGAGTAATACTGCTTTGAATGTGGATGTACAGATGTCTGCTCGAGTTCCTGCTTTGAATTCAATGGGATATATGTTCAGAAGTAGAACTGCTAGATCACACAGAAAGTCTATCTTTAATGTTTTGAGAAACTACCATATAGTTTTCCACAGCAACTGCACTATTTTATATTCCCAATAGCAGTGCACAGAGTTTCCAATTTTGTCCCATCCTTGTAAGCACTGCTGTTTTGTTTTAATGAAAATGTGATGGTGTCCAATCACCATGGTTTTTATTTGAATCTTCCTAACTACTAGAGCATCTTTTCATGTGCTTATTAGCCATTTGTATACCTTCTTTACAGAAATGTCTATTTAACTACCTAATCCATTTTAAAAACTCAGTCATCTGTTCTACCATTATTGAGTTACCTAGTTTAACTATTCAGTCTTGTAATTGTATTATATATATTAAAAACCTAAAATTATTTCAATAGGAAAAATCCCTATCATAGCAGTAAAAAACAATCTTAAAACAACTTTTCAATACAGAAATATTTTATTATCTCCAATACACTTATTAATTTCTCACGTAGTATTTTCAAAAATATTATTCATGTAAGCCATGATGATTTTTAAAAAATATATAAAATAAAGTATACCATACCTATATGAATTTGAATTAGAATGCTCCTGGAGATGAAAATCTGAAGCTGAAACATCATCGTCATCATCATCATCACCACTTTCCATACTCTCCTCTGAGTCATATTCTGCTCTACTTTGGGAAGGGGGTAGAAAAGGCTAAAATAAAGAAGTTCAAAAAATTAACAAGTTGTTATTCAAACACCTGATTTAATACATTTAGTCTAGCGATAACAATTCATCCCACTTATAGACACTTCATCAAAGAAGGTAACTATTATTTCCTGTTCTATGCCTTTGACATTAACATCACTTTGCACAAATCTGGTATTTATTCATTCAACAAAAAACTTATTAAGGGTCCATTATGCACCAAAAAGTATTATTAATGAAAGAATTCTTAACACAGATAGTGTCACTACCCTCATAGAGCTTACATTTTAGTGGTAAGGACAGGCAGAATACAGACAATTAAATAAAAATTGTATTAAGTGCCATAAAGAAAAAAAATGCTGGGGTCAGTGCTGTGGCATAGCAGGTAAAGCCGCCACCTGCCATGCCAGCATCCCATATGGGTGCCAGTTCGAGTCCTGGCTGCTCCACTTCTGATCCAGGTCCCTACTAATGTGCCTGGGAAAGCAGCGTAAGACGATCCAAGTCCTTGGGCTCCTACATCCTTGTGAGAGACCAAGAATAAGCTCTTGGCTTCGCATCAGCCCAGCTCCAGATGCTGTGGCCATTTGGGGAATGAACCGGCAGATGGAAGAATTCTCTCTCTCTCTCTCCCTGCATGTGCATCTGGTTCTCTGTAACTCTGCCTTTCAAGAAAATATGTAAATATTTAAAAAACGTTGAGATGGAAATATGTAGTACCGAGATAAGCTCCTCAGGGAAGGACTCTGAAAAGCAGCATCTCAGAAGCAAGCATTCAGACCAGTGGTTCAGACGCCACCGTCGGAGCACCTGGGTTTGATACCCAGCTCTGGGATCCAGCTTCGTGCTAATGAAGACCCTTGGAGGCAGCGATGATGGCTCAAGCAATCAAGTTTCTGCCACTCAAATAGGAAAGAAAGCCGATGACACTCCTGGCTTCAGCCCTAGCCCAGCCCTAGATGTTGCAGGCACTGGGGGAGTCAACTCATAGACAGGAGCCAACTCTAATAATAAATTTCTTTTTTTTAAAACAAGCAATTAAGTGACAATACATAATGGCAAAAGGAATAGTCATCTATATAGCAAGAGCAGGAAGAAAGCATTTTAGGCAATGGAAAGGGCATGTAGAAAGGCTTTAATATGGGAAACCACTTAGTATAAAAAATAGGGTTTGGCATGAGCTTGCACAGAAATATAGTAAGTGCAGGAGAAAGGCTGAAGAAAACAACAGATTAGAGTTCAGACAGGGTCTTAACAGGCTCTGGAAAATGAATATAGTAGAATGTCACAAGTGAGTTTTTGATAGGCAACAAGTGTTGAGATTTGTACTTTCTGAACATCACAGTAACTACTCTCTTTCAAATTTTAAAAACTTTTTAAAAAAGACTATTTATTTATTTGAGAGTTAGAGTTGCAGATAGTGAGAGGAAGAGACAAGGAGAAAGGTCTTCCTTCCCTTGGTTCACTCCCCAAACGGCTGCAACGATCAGGACTGCACCAATCTGAAGCCAGGAGCCAGGAGCCAGGAGCCAGGAGCCAGGAGCTTTTTCCCAATCTCCCACGTAGGTGCAGGGGCCCAAGCACCTGGGCCATCTTCCACTGCTCTCCCAGGCCATAGCAGAGAGCTGGATCGGAAGAGGAGCAGTTCAGACTAGAACCGGCGTCCATATAGGATGCTGGCACCGCAAGCAGAGGATTAACCTACTGTGCCACGGTGCTGGCTCCCAAACATTTTTTAAAAAGATTTATTTATTTGGGCCGGCGCCGCGGCTCACTAGGCTAATCCTCCACCTAGCGGCGCCGGCACACCGGGTTCTAGTCCCGGTCGGGGCGCCGGATTCTGTCCCGGTGGCCCCTCTTCCAGGCCAGCCCTCTGCTGTGGCCAGGGAGTGCAGTGGAGGATGGCCCAGGTGCTTGGGCCCTGCACCCCATGGGAGACCAGGAAAAGCACCTGGCTCCTGGCTCCTGCCATCGGATCAGCGCGGTGCGCCGGCCGCAGCGGCCATTGGAGGGTGAACCAACAGCAAAGGAAGACCTTTCTCTCTGTCTCTCTCTCTCACTGTCCACTCTGCCTGTCCAAAAAAAAAAAAAAAAAAAAAAAAAAGATTTATTTATTTGAAAGGCTCAGAGTCAGAGATAAAGAGGGAGAGACAGAGAGACAGAGACATCGATGTTCAATGCCCAAATGCTTACAATACTCAGGGCTGTGCCAGGCTGAAGCCAGGAGCCAGGAACTCTACCTGGGTCTCTGACATCAGTGGCAGGAACTCAAGTTCTTGGGCCATCTTCCACTATCTTCCCAGGAGCATTAGTAGGAAGCTGGATTGGAAGCAGAGGAGCTGCTTCCAATAAATCAGTACTCTGATATGGGACACAGGCAGCATAAGCCACAGCTTAATATGTTGTATGACAATGTCCAACACTTAAATTATGTTTAAAGAATTTTTATTGATATATAATAGCTTCACATACTTTAGAATAAAGGTGATATTTCAATATATGTATACAATGTGTAATGACCAGATCAAAGTAACTGGGATAACCATCACTTTAAATAGTTATAATTTCCTTGTGTTGGGAACATTAAAAAATCCTATCTACTAGCTTTTTTGAAACACACAATCAGGAGAGGTTTGGCCTAGTAAAGACGCCAGTTACGATGCATGTCTCTCGTATCAGAGCACCTGACTCCCACTTCTGACAGCAGCTTCCTGCTAGTGTTGACCCTGGAAGGGACAATGAAAGTTCAAGTAACTGGGCAATGTCACCCATGTGGGAGACCTAGGTTGAGTCCCCTGCTCCTGCCTTTGTCCCAATCCAGTCCAGTCCTGGCTATTTTGTGGTTGATGAATGGGAGTGAATCTGCAGATGGGAGCTCCCTCTCTCTTTCTGTGTGTGTGTGAGAGAGAGAGCGAGACAGAGAGAGATTGATTGCTTCTCAAATAAACTGATTTTAAAAGAAACCTCAATAGCAATTAGTTAACATCTCAACTAACCTGACAGGGGTAAGGCAGACTAGCCAGAGATTTAAAAAGGAAACCAGGAACAAGAAAGTTAAAGAAGGCCTTGCTAACCAACAATCCTATATCTGGCAGAATCATTCTTCAAACATGAGGGTGAAACAGACATTCCCAGATAGATAAAGCACTTAATAAACAATATTGACTGCAAAGGCAGTGAGGTGCAAGGAGGCACAAACTCCCATTATTACCTACAAGCACGCACAATACAAAAATAATAAAAGGCACAGCTTAATAGGCAGGGGAGACTGATGTCATCAGAATCGTTATCTGTGAATTAATGGAAGGAAGGAAAACATCTGGAAGTGGAGTTTGAAGGATTTGGCAAGAGACATACAAAGGTAATCCCTGCTCTGCACAGTAGTTTAGAACTACAACAATGACCATGTAAACAGAAACCACAAAACAAATCTTAATAATCACTGGGAAAAATTTTAAGTGTTCTGTGGTCCTGAAGAGTATCTGTCAAAACACTACAAACTCCTACCATTGACTATAAATGTAGGGGAAATTTTGAAAAAAAAATTTTGAATTTCTATTTAATACTACTAGCATCATAGCAACACTAAGAATTAAGTGAATTATTTGTAAAAAGCTATCAAGCTATCAAGAGTAGTTTGGGCCTGCATTGTGGCACAACAGGTTAAGCTGCTGCATGCAATGCTGGCATCCCATAAGGATACCTAAGTGAGTGCCAGCTGCTCCACTTTCAATCCAGCTCCTTGCTAAGGCACCTGGAAAGCAGCAGAAGCTAATCCAAGGGTTTGGGCCCCTTCACCCATGTGGGGGACTCAGCTGAAGTTCCTGGATTTGGGCTGGGCCCCTGGCCACAGTGGCCATTTGGGGAGTGAATCAGCAGATGGAAGATGCATCTCTCTCTCTCTCTCTCTCTCTCTCTACAGCTCTCCTTCTCTGTAACTGTAACTCTGCCTATTAAACAAATAAAAAAAAATTTTTTTAGAGTAGTTAGAACAGTTTGCCTTCTTCTAATTCTGTAACTTAGGATATGAAGCAAATATTTTTTCTTAACAAATTCTCACACTTTTATCAAAGTCTGCATCCATCTCCAGCATTTTATTCTTTGAACTTAAAATGTTGTAAAGTCCATTAACAAAGCTTTTGCCAACACTATGTCTGGAATTTCATTCTGTACTTTTTTTTATCTTAGTTGGCCAAAACCATTTACTAATTATCTCATTTAAAAATATCATCAGTTTTTCATGGGAGATAAGAAAGTAAAACAACCACATGCTTTGCTGTCTGTGTGAACTGACAGACGCTATATGATTAATCAGTGGCAGACTTCAAAGTAGGATAGGACAGGGTGGAAAGTATCATTATGTTCTTACAACCATACATATAGGCCGGCGCCGCGGCTCACAAGGCTAATCCTCCGCCTTGCGGCGCCGGCACACCGGGTTCTAGTCCCGGTTGGGGCACCGGATTCTGTCCCGGTTACCCCTCTTCCAGGCCAGCTCTCTGCTGTGGCCAGGGAGTGCAGTGGAGGATGGCCCGATTGCTTGGGCCCTGCACCCCATGGGAGACCAGGATAAGTACCTGGCTCCTGCCTTAGGATCAGCGCGGTGCGCCAGCTGCGGCGGCCACTGGAGGGTGAACCAACGGCAAAGGAAGACCTTTCTCTCTGTCTCTCTCTCTCACTGTCCACTCTGCCTGCCAAAAAAAAAAAAAAAAAAAAAAAAAAAACAACCCAAACCAAAACAACCATACATATGAAATCTGTTCCCTTTATATTAATGAAACAACAACAAAAGGGAAAGACCTCACATGGTTGGTCACTGATCACGAGGTGCATTTGTTACTGACATGGTGGTTTGTGTAATGATGAGCTTCCCTGTTAGGGAAGTTGGTACTTTACGTAGTTATTCATTTACTATACCATGGTAAACTTCATTTGAACTGTGTTGAGGGCATTACTTAACTAAACACTGGTAAATAAAATTTGTGGATACCAGAAAAATACAAGACTGACTATACTACATACAAACACACACATACACAAAGATGAGTAAGGCTGAGAGATGACCAGGGCAGTTTGACATCTGATGGTCCTCATTCCTTAACTTACCAAGTACCTTAACCCTAAGTGCTAACCAAGTTCTATTTTTATCTGATTTAACAACTTTTGTCTGTTTAAAATGCAAAAATCACAATTTATTAAAAACTGCCTTAAAAACTGACCGGAAGCATGGTGAAAATATTTTAGGATACATTTTTTGGAATGTAGCTGACATAAATGAAAATTTTCAAAATCAGAGTGAGAAAATATTTGGAAATACCAGCAGTAGCACTCATTTAAAAAACCTTCATGTGCATTTGAGCACGTGAACACTGACTTGAACAGCGCTGCACTACCTTGGCTATGAAATAGTCCCAGATACTGAGCTCAGGCGGGATGAACTTCTCCCTGACCGTCAGCGACTCCCGGCTTCCTGGCGGCGAGGAAGAGTTCAGTGGGGCAGATGCTCTGCAAGACATGTTTGATGGCCTGAAACGTTTGTTCTGTTTTTCTCCTTCTTCAACTAGTGAAGAAACTAACAAAAAGAGAGTAAAATGTTATTGAAGTAAATATTATTTTCACTGCACTTATTTTACTTTTCTTTATATAAAACCTAAGGTTAACTACAAGCAAGTATATCTGAAACAATAAGATTATGATTATTAAGCTATAGAGCAAGTAATAGGTAGGGGAAAAGAGACCAAAAACACTTTGTATAGTGACCTTTGCTTTTACCTCAAATTGTCCCTCACTCACTGAATATTCACTTACCTACTATACACACACACACACACACACACACACACACACATACAGGATAACAGGATGCAATATTTGTCTGTAAATCAGTCAACAATTCATCTAGGAACATGGAAGGAGATGTCCGACATCCTTTTAGTTTCTTTAATGATACCATGGGATGTCAATGTTAATTAAAGGCAACAACTCACTTCTGAAAGTCTTCAGTAATCACCTGGCCTTATAAAACCATACTTATCATTAGCAAAGATAAAGTTCAAGCACTATAACTACCTAATCAGACTTATTCAAGTGTATGGAAGTGGCTCAGAAGTGAAGTTTTCTAGTAAATGGAATTACCAAAGAAGAAAGTGAATATATAATCTTCACTTTTTTATTTTGGGAACACTCTCCAATTAGTCCTTAGAAGAGGAAAGACATTAGCATAAAAATAGCAATACAAATGTCTAATCAATACTAGGTCACAAGATGCAAATCACCAGCAAACAATCAAGGCTCTTCAAACATAGGCATGATCTAATTTATGGGCAAACAACACTACTGAGTTATACCAATATTCTCCTTCAGTGATTCCAGTGAGATTTTACTTACCTTTCAAAGGGATAAAAATATCTGCTCTGTAATATAATTTTGTTTTATTGTTTGAAGCTACGCAGCATGCAGACACAGCATGCACATGCCTATATCAAGCTGAGTTTAACAAAGTGATTCTGATAATCCAGACAACAGGAAAGATGGACAAAATATTAGTATTCTAAGATTTGACCAAAAAGCGTTATGATTGCATTTTCAAATGCTTTTAAAAGGAACTGTCAGACTAAATGTGGTTTTTTTCTTTCTTATTAACATTTGATATTCAGAACTCAAGTTTACAATAATATTTGCTGTACACATTAACACAATCTAAAACTAAACTGAAAAACTTGGAGGCAGAGCTTATGAATTAGAAAGAGTGTAGAGAGGTTAGAAAAGTAGCTGAAGAGAAACCAAGGCATTCAAGGGAAGGGAAAGCAAGAATCAACTTCTAATATGCACTCAAAAAATAAGTTTCTTAATTGCTTTGATACAGAGAAACCACTCCTTAGAAGTATACATGTCAAAACAGAATGCGCAGACAAATACAACTTCTTTCTCTTAAAAAATCCCTTCCTCACTCTGAGAAATGGGCAATGTGGTTTTCTCAGAATTGTCAAAGTCACCCAAAAGAATTCAAAATAGAAATGAAGTAATGGTTAAGAGGCTGACTCTAAGGAGTGTGCGGTGCAGATAAATAAAAAAGATAACAGTGCTTTAAAGTTCTTCTGTACTACTGGATTTGTTACCACATACACCTATTATTGTGGTTAAAATCAAAACTAAGAGGAAGACGTTGGTTTTTTTTTTTTTTTTTTGGACAGGCAGAGTGGACAGTGAGAGAGAGAGACAGAGAGAAAGGTCTTCCTTTGTTCCTTTGCCGTTGGTTCACCCTCCAATGGCCGCCGCGGCCGGTGCACCACGCTGATCTGATGGCAAGAGCCAGGTGCTTCTCCTGGTCTCCCATGGGGTGCAGGGCCCAAGCACTTGGGCCATCCTCCACTGCACTCCTGGGCCACAGCAGAGAGCTGGCCTGGATTAGGGGCAGCCGGGACAGAATCCGGCACCCTGACCGGGACTAGAACCCGGTGTGCCGCGGTTGAGGAAGACGTTTTTGATGGACTAAATATTACAAGTTCAGATTTGCTTTTTCAGTTTATAATTTCCAATCAGATATACTGAAACTAATTTGTGAATGTACATAAAACATCATGGCTTTTAAAACTGAACTTAAAAGTAACCAGCAGAACCGGCTTATTTTCTACCTCTCAGTACCTGGCACCCTTGTTCACAGGGCCACTCCTGAGTGTACAGGGGCACATGAAGCTTCAAAAGGCCCATTTTGCTGGACCTTCATGTTTAGCCCCAATGCGAGGCAGAACAAAAAAGTTAATTTACTTGACTGATGGTTGAAACATTTAATGTTGAGGGGCCGGCATTGTGGTGTGGTGGGTAAAAGCTGCCACCTGCAACACTGGCATCCCTTTTGGTACTGGTTCAAGACCCAGCTGCTCCACTTCTGATTCAGCTCCCTACTCATGTGCCTGGGAAAGCAAAAAAAAGCAGAACATGGTCCAAGTGCTCGGACCCCTGCCTCCCATGTGGGAAATCAAGAAGAAGCTCCTGACTCCTGGATTTCAGCTTAGGCCAGCCCCAGCCACTATGGACATTAGGGGAGTGAGCCAGTGGAAGGAAGATCTCTTTCTCTGTATCTTCCTCTCTCTGTGTAACTCTTTCAATTAAATAAAATAAATAAATCATTAAAAAAGTATTCAATGCTGAAAGAAATACAAATATAAATTATATTCATATAAATTTATATTCATATAAAGATAAAAAAGATTTTAAATCTATTCCTTGCTTTCAGTAAGCCAATGGAGTCTAATTTCACAGTCTTCCAAAAGTTACACATTCACTTTCCTTTTATCATCCAGATTCTTTAGGTAAAAAGTGTGAGAAGTACAAATGCTCATGGACACAAATTACATATAAAAGAAACCCTCACAAATATGTGTGAAACACGATTTCACAAATAAACTTCCAAGAGTCCAAAAAGGAAAAGACTAAAAAGCAGTTAATTGAAGGTATTTCTTAATCCAAAAAGAATGACACTGATGACAAGAAAATAATCTGACAAGGTACCATTGGTTTTTAGAAAGACTGTTTGCCCCTTAAGATCCTTCTAGAACCATTAATCATCTCACACAGGAACTTGAACACACTCCATAAATATCCATAAAACTGAAGTGCTGTAGTGATTTGCCTTCAAATTACAGAGAAGTGTGCGAAACAATTCACTGGAATATGAAAGGAAAATATTCCAACTGCTATTTAGATCTTTTTATTACTAAGTGAGAAAAAGGGGAGAAGGAGAAAAGAAGGGGTTGAGAGAAAGCGAAGAAAAGAAAAGGGAATGGGAAAAGGGAAAGAAGGAGAAACAACAGGGCGGCGGGGAGGGCAGCGGGGGAGCAAAGCTGGGGAAGGAGAGAGTGCAAGAGGAAGAAAACTATCAGTGCTTGTGACCGGGAACCGCATCACACATGAACACACACTTACTGGGAGCTTGTAGTCATTCATGCTTTGAGGGAGGAGTCATGTAATCAGAAATCTAGAGATCACCGCCCAAGAGCAGCGATCTACCCGAACGGCATAATATGTTTCTGTCTATTGAGATTTCAGCTCAAATTCAACAAATGTACTGAAAATCTGAATAGAGTACACATAAACAGTAGAATATTCATCTTAAAAAGGAAGGCAATTCTTCCATACACTACAATAAAGATGAACCTTGAAGATACGTTAAGTGAAATAAGACAGTCACAAAAAAGGTAAATATTATATAATTCCACTTAACGGGAGTACCTTAAGTAGTAAAATTTCTGAAAAAACAAAGAATGGCAGTTACCATCAGATGAGGGGATGACCATTTCATGAAAACGACATGTTTTAGATTTGCAAGATGCAAAAGTTCTGGAGGTCTGTTTCACAAAAATGTGAATATAATTAACACTACCAAACTGTACACTTAAAAATGGTTAACATGGTAAATGTTACTTTTTTTTTTTTAATAAAAAATTAGAATAGAGAATGCACTCAAGCCTTTCTGCTTCAGGACTCTGAACTGCCATAAATACTAGAGAACAGCATTGCATAGAGAGAGAGAGAGCACACACTTAGTCTCAGCCAGAGACGTAGAAATACTGACAGTGTAGGCCAGACAGAGAAGTTCCATTTCTTGTAAGGTTAGCTTCTTCCTTTGTATTAGACTTAAGCAGTGAAATAAAAAGGTAATTATATGTAAAAAATGATACATGTGCATTTCATGGAAGGTTTATTTTTTTTCTATGCATCACCTACCCTGACTATATGAGAACCTGTCTTCCATCACTATTTACAAAAACAAAAACAAAAGGGAGAAAAAACCTGAAGAGAATGCCTTTTAAACTTTCAAATTTATATTATATGATCCTCAATAAAATACTTATATTTTAAGAAAAAAGGTACTACTTTACCACAAAAAATTAGTTATTTTGAGGTTCAATTGCCTTTTAAAAGTTCTTCACAGGCCAGCGCCGCGGCTCACTAGGCTAATCCTCCGCCTTGCGGCGCCGGCACACCAGGTTCTAGTCCCGGTCAGGGCGCCGGATTCTGTCCCGGTGGCCCCTCTTCCAGGCCAGCTCTCTGCTGTGGCCCGGGAGTGCAGTGGAGGATGGCCCAGGTGCTTGGGCCCTGCACCCCATGGGAGACCAGGAAAAGCACCTGGCTCCTGCCATCGGATCAACGCGGTGCGCCAACGGCGGCGGCCATTGGAGGGTGAACCAACGGCAAAGGAAGACCTTTCTCTCTGTCTCTCTCTCACTGTCCACTCTGCCTGTCAAAAAAAAAAAAAAAAAAAAAAAAAAGAAGAAGAAGTTCTTCACAATAAATCACCTTTTAGAAGTACTTGGCATATTCACTACCATTTTAAATAGCTAGTTTTGCTTTGTATTTTAAAATGATTCAAGTCTTACCTTTTCTGGTCAAGAATTTTTGCTATTTTGCCAAAGAAATAATAGCAATGATGTGATAATCACTGCATAGTGAAAACAAAACTTTTATTTTTATACAAGTTCATAGGAAACAGCAAAATATCTAATTTTCTGACCTATATTTAACATAAATAATAAAATATCCAAAGCATACTTTAAAGTATCTAGAACATCTTAACAACCTTGTAGTAAAAAAAAACATACATGCTTACCACAAATAATTCATTTTATATTTCATGCCTCAATTTGGAGACATAAAAAATCATTAATGTAAATTAAGTATAGAAAATTCACAGTTCTTATAATTGAAAATATTATCAGAAATATAATAAAATTCTTAAAAAAAAACTTTATTTTGCCTTACAATATGCATTAAAAAGCAAAAGTATGGATTTCTAACTGTTACCAAAAGAGTAATTTTTTGAAAACTGCAATTGCTTAGCTGATTCTCTAAAAATCAACCATAAGAAAACAATGCAAAAATTCAGGAACACACACATGTACTATAGTTTTGCTTAATTAGAAAATCAAGTTCTTCATTTACATATGATGTAATATTCATAAAGAAATTTAAATGTGATCAAAAGTTAAATTACTTAGATACACTAACATTTTAACTATTCTGATCTACCAAGTTGGTCTAATAAAATTCACCTTTTTCTTCAACCACAAAGGTTAAGTTATATTTAAGTATTATGTCACCAAAATAACTGATACATTAAATATATAACAGATGTGGAGAAAAATATAACTTAGTTCATGAGACTATGTCTGCAAAGAAAATTAAAGTCTGGTTTTATACCAGAGTAAGAAAAACAAATGCTAACTTTCAAATTCTTTTCAGAGTTCTAAGCTTATGTAAATACTGTTTAGAAAATGTCATTTAGCGATTCTAAGTACATATATCATTTCTAATAAGATAGAGTGTTATAACACTATTTTGATTTTTCAGAAAAAAACCAGATTGGCCAGTTTTCATTTGGAAAATTTTAAAGCGACTGAATCCAGAATGTTACTTTACAAAACATTACTTTATTCACTCAGTCTGCAACATATATTGACTGGTACTTAAGGTGTGGGACTCTTGTGGCATCACGATTATCTTCCACAGTAATTCAAACTGGCGGGCTGCTCCCCACTATCGCAAATTCACTCAGGGTGTTGGGCAGCTTTACTTGGTATGCTTTCAGATCAACATAGTAATGCCTTCAAAAATTGAGATTTCAAAACTATTTTACACTGAAACCACGAGTGCTTATGCCTTGTGTTGGCTAATGTTCTGTTCTCAGATGTTTTCTCCCTAGTTTTCAGTGGATCTGCTTCACATGTCTGCTACTTCTAATTATCACTTCCTTCACTTGCCTTCGCTACTTAATGTCTTCTCTCTACCTTTATCTCCTCCTACCCCTTGCCCACTTTTTGTTTTCAAAGTAGTTCAGCTTTGGAACCAGTAGCCCTGAGCCTTCAGAATTTAGTGAGTGTATTCCTTTTTTCTAGTTAACAAACTGACAAATCACACATTCATGTGTTCTTTAAGTGCTGCTAATTATTCTAAGCTATTGAACTACCATGTCCCAACTCAAGAGGTTGGGAGATACAGATGGAGATCATTTTTAGTCATTTTATTTTTGTTTATTTGGGATTCACCAAATAGTAGGATACAGTTTACAATGGTACTTGAAAATGATTTATAAGATGGTGCTCGCTTCGGCAGCACATATACTAAAATTGGAAAATGATTTATAAGATGGCGTTTTTACCTATGAACAACAACTTAAAAATCTGAGTGGTTAAACAAGGATGACTGTGGATTTTGAGTAAAGCTCTTTATACAAAAATGTGCTCAGCAGAAATAGTTAAACAGACTTGATGATCATTAAGAACATATTTTAGGCCAGCGCCAAAGCTCACTAAGCTAATCCTCCGCCTGCAGCGCTGGCACACCAGGTTCTAGTCCTGGTCGGGGCGCCGGATTCTGTCCCGGTTGCCCCTCTTCCAGGCCAGCTCTCTGCTGTGGCCAGGGAGTGCAGTGGAGGATGGCCCAAGTGCTTGGGCCCTGCACCCCATGGGATACCAGGAGAAGCACCTGGCTCCTCCCATCTGATCAGCGCGGTGCGCAGGCCGCAACGTGCCGGCCATGGTGGCCGTTGGAGGGTGAACCAACGGCAAAAGGAAGACCTTTCTCTCTGTCTCTCTCTCTCTCACTGTCCACTCTGCCTGTCAAAAAAAATTTTTAAAATAAAAAATAAAAAAAAATTCGTAAAAAGAACATATTTTGCTTTTTTTGTTTTTTAAAAATCTGTCCTCAGAACTTACCCCTTTAAACATCTCATATTAACAAGATTAAAGGCTTAACAAATGATTTTTCTTAGAACATATTACAAACAGAACCAAAATTAATATATCAACTATTTACTTAATATTAAATTTAACAGAGCTATGACTCTTACTTCCTTTATACTTTGAAACTTTTTCTTGACTTCTGTTATCTAAAGTATATAGTCCAAGATATATTTCACATGAAGTCTTTTTCTAAATCCATGCAAAAATAAATAAATCAAACAGAAAAGCACTGTGTTAAAAATCAGAAAAGAATTTCTAAGAGTTAAAATATTTATTATTTTAATAAACAAAGATGCATTTGGTAAATACAGTAAATCTGCACTTAAAATTTGAAGTTCATAAGGAGGAAAGGTAAAAAAATAAATAAATAAATTCAAGACAATGGACAGGAACCAGAGAGATACAACAGTGAGCAAAGTGTGACAGGCAGGTGAGTGCCAGGCAAGATGGCACAAAGTTTCGGAAGAGGCCATAAGAGCCTTGAGAATTCTCAGTACTTTGTAGCACCCAAAACCGAATTAGCCCCTGGCCTTGCTGAAGCAGCCGGGGCCTTAGCAAGGAAGACATAAACTATCCTATCAATGCCCCTGGCTGTTTCATAAGCACTAATGTGGGGTTAGGTCAAACACCAGCAAAAGATTCAATGTAAAGTTTAGGTCCGAAAAGAGTAATTTTACTTTTCTTGAAACTTAAATTCAAAGCCAGTGTTGTGGTGCAATAGGTTAAGCAACCCCCTGCCTAACCAGAATCCCATATGTAAGCTGGTCCAACTCCCAGCTACTCCACTTCTGATCCAGCTCCCTGCTGACGGCCTGCCAAAGCAGTAGAAGCTTGGGCCCCGTACCCGTGTGGGAGACCTGGAAGAACCTTCTGGCTCCTGGCTTTGGACCAGCCCAGCTCCAGCCATTGCGGCCATTTAGGGAGTGAACCAGCAGATGGAAGACCTCTCTGTCTCTCTGTGTCTGTAACTCTGCCTCTCAAGTAAATAAATCAATCTTAATAGAGAAAAAAAAACTAAATTCCTTTCACCGGGAAGGCAAATGTTTTTTTCCAGAAGAAGCAATGACAAACCACTTCTGCTTCTACAGCAGGGGATGGCATATCCTTACCTATTTTTGTAAATGACATTTTATGAGAACACAGTCACAACAATTTGTCTACACATTATCTATGGCTGCTGGTGTGCTACAAGGTCAGAACTCAATGGCTGTGAAACACCAAAGGCTCTGGAAGGCCTCAATTATATACGTGGCCCTTTACAGAAAAAGTGAATTGAACTTTGCTCAAAGTCGTAAACTGATTTTGCTTTATTGTTCCTATTAAACATAAAAGACTGAATATCTGCCAGTTTACTTCTTTTTGGAAGAGGGAAGTGACATGGATTAGAAATTAAGTGTCTTAGGTAACTTAAGAAACCATTTCGATAAAGGGAAAAAAGTTGTAGGTAGGCCATCATGATTTTTGTTGTGCAATCATCCAGGACTATGACTTAGTAGAAACTGTTTTTAGGGAAGTACAACACTGCTATTAATAATTTTCTACTATTTTAACAAGATAACTTTTTAAACTTTCTTAATAATAATACAGCGTCATCCAAAAATATTATTTATCACAGTATAAATTTTGGCAATAATTTTCTGCCAAATAATGAAGTCAAATTCAAATTTTAGTTTTCCTTTCACACGCACACCTTCCTACATCCTGCCTCATCTCCAAACACATAAATATTCAAACCTACAAACATATATAAAAACATGCATAAGTGAAGTATAAATGGGAGGGAGAAAGTGTCCTAACATTCATAAAGAGATAAGTAATCTTGCTGGGCTCATTCTTAATGTGTGTGTGTATAGTGCTGTTTTTTGAAAAGTATTTAAAAATTTTTTTCATAGTTAGTATACATTGAAATAGGTTTTCAGGTACTATACATTAATCCTTAAATGTACTTCCAGTAACCTCCAAAACTGGAAAACCAAGATCATCATGCATGGGCTAATCACAGAAACACAGAAGCAAAAGCATCATGGAGGTTGTTCTAGAGACAAAGTCTGCTGTTTCAACTGCGTCATAAATATAGTACATATAGTCTTCATGTAAGAAAGTTTCAGAAAAGAGATAAAACCATTTACAACATTTACTTTTCATAGTATTATTAACACTTAGAAATCCAAAAACCCTAATTGCAAATCATAATGCAGCGTCATTGAGTGTGCTTTTCCAGTCATTTCAAGCCATAGTCTGATTTACTATGATCAGCCCATACTCTTTTATTTTTATACACTTAGAAATATGAAAATATAAGGGTAAGAGGATAATAAAAACAAAGAATTTAAAAGCAGAATTAGAAAACAGTTTTCTAAAATGCTAATCAGTTTTAAATCAAAAAATATGGCTTGATTAAAGGAAATTTCTCAATTTTATTTAAATGGCAAACAAAACAAAACTGGCCCACTTTACCCCACTCCCCCCAAAACAACACAAAGCAAGCTGAATTGTAAAAGCCTATTTCTAAAGCTAGTATCTTGCCTGCAGGACTGGTAGGACTATGAGAACTGATGGCTGAGAGAGCTTTGGAAAAGCCCACACACTCCATGGAGAATACCACTACCTGGTGAGGACTAGGCATAGCAAAGTGCCTTCCTGCCAAAGAAAGAAGAAAGAGTCCGTATTTGGGATAGAACAAAAACCAGTACTACAGTGTACTATAAAAAAAATTCCATAGTAAAAGACTTAATACAATTACATTAGAAATTCTATTCACCAGTGCAGGGGCATCTTAAAGATTGAAAACTGCACCAGAATCTGCATTTTCACCAAAAAATTATTTGATCTTGCTTTAATACAATGATCTGTAACAAAAACTGATTACTGTGACTAAATTGAAGTGTGATTACATTTAAAAATTCAGATGACTAATAAACCGGCAGCCTTAAGTAAGATTAAGGAAAAGATTAAAAACTCACCAGGTAAAGTTTTTGAGTCTGTCTGTTCTTTGCTAGGAACATGTGCACCTCCACCAAATATAGCAGACCACATTTTTTCATTTAGAGGATGGGCCACAATCCGAAACAGTTCATTACTGGAATGTGTTGCCAGGCCATGGATGAAGAGACTCAGATACACGGCTGTGAGAATCTCACAGAGTAATACTGTAAGCCCTGACTGGGCTTCTTCACCCGAAGAATTCAAAAGTCGAATTAGACAAGTTATTCCTGGAACCAAAAACAAACACAGCTACACCGACAATAATTATTAAAAGTTAACTACTTTCTTGCAAAGTTTTTAAGTTTTTCTAATTTTGCAGAAAACTGTATTGAATCAGGACTATTTTCTTCCAAGGATTCATAGAGAGCTACAGATTAAATACTGAAAATATGCAATATTACTAAAATCTCACAGTTAAAACTATATTGGCAAAAATGTTTTTCTATCATAAGAGTAAAATTATTTTTAAATAATATAACAACATTTTTAGGTTACTGTAGTATAATTATCTGGGGAATACTAATTTTTAGTGATTACATAATTTGTAATGAATGGTGATGAACTGGCATCAACTCCAGCTATGTTTAACAATGATTATCCCATGGCAAAACCAAACCAAATGTGATTTTCACTCACTAAGATTTTCAAGATGACTAAGAAAAACTCATACAGCTAGAAATTACTTATACCTGGCCATTGAGCTGGTGATGTATTGGGAGTTATTGCTTCATCTAAGCTTCCTGTTTTCAAAGAATGTCGATGAGGAAGCAATACTGTCTGATACACCATTCCAGTAAAATGATTTGTTTGTAATGAACTAAGGAGAAAAAACAGCATTGAAATCTATCATGAATTACATATGTTGGTATTTCCATGCTAAATATAAATTTTTATTAATGGTAACATCATTAATTTAAAGTAGCATACAGTCTAGTGCTATATTTAAAAAAAGTAGCTTTTAAATGTAAATAAACACATTTTCTAAATTAAAGCACATCTGACAGGTTTTAAGAATCCTTATTTATTAAAAGACCTAGAAGAGGAGCCATTGTGGCACAGAGGGTAAAGCTGCTACCTAGGAAGCTGGCATCACATACAGGTTAGAGACCCCATTGCTTCACTTCTGATCCAACTCTGCTAATGCGCCTGAGAAAGCTGCATCAGATAGCCCAAGTGCTTGGACCCCTGAACCCATGTGGGAGACCCAGAAGAAGCTTCTGGCTTCTACCTGGCCCAGACCTAGCCTTTGTGGCCATTTGGAGAGTGAACCACTGGATGGAAGACCTCCCCTACTCTCTGCCTTTCAAATAAATAAATAAATCTGAAAAAAAAAAAAAAAAAAGACCTAGAATAAGTACAAATAAGAACTTTAAATTACAAGGGACTACACATAGCAAGCCTACGTACTGGACTTTATTATTGGGCTTTAAAGTTATTTAACTCAAAGTCTGTTTAGACTCCATTTTATTTCATTCTGATTTTTATTTTTTACTTATTTGAGAGGCCGAGACAGACAGAAAGATCTCCCAACCCTAGATTCATTCCCCAGATGCCTAGATGGGGCCCATCACGGTCTCTCCCACATGTGTGGCAGGATCCCAAAAGCTGAGCCACCACGGCTGCCTTTCAAGGTCTACATCATCAAGCAACTGCAGTCAGGAACCAGAGGTGGGCATCAGCACAAAGTCTCTGACGCGGGATGAGGGCATCCCAGTCGTCATCCTCTCTATTGCTAAATGCCTACCGTTCAGTTTTATTTTAATGATTAGCCTACTCTACGTCAAGCACTCAACTAGGCATATAAAGAAAAACAGTGTCTGTCCCCATGAAATACATACTCTGGTGGGGGAATAAGATGGAAATAATTCTATCATATTGTCCTTAAAGATGAAGTTATGCATCCAATGCTATGAAGGCGATACGGATGAGTACTTCATGTAATCTGGAAAGTCAGTATGAGCTTCCCCCGTACATGACTCTTTAAGACTAAGTAAACAGATGCTCAAAATAACTTGCAGCTTGACAAACTACAAAATAATCATGACAAGATGGTATAAAAATTTTGTCAAATTCTTCAGATATTCCTGTATCATACACTAAACAAATGAATATAATCTGTAGACACAGGAATTTGCTGGTTTAAATCTGCTCTGACTGGTAAATCTCACTGGCCACTGACGTTTTAATGCGTTCCTAGGTAGTTTCTCTTGCCTTACTTCTCAGCTTCAAGATAGCAAAGTAACAACAAAAACCTTCCCTCTTGCTATCATAAACCTATAGAAATGTTGGGAAACCAACAAATAAAAAGTTGAAAATAATGTCACACTCAAAAATAAGAAAATGAACTCTTAAAGGACTAAGGTCAACAAAAGCAACTATGTTTGGAATACACATGTAACCAGAGAGGAAGTGAGGCAATTCATGGAGAATTCAAACATGTAAGATGAACAGACAAGCAAAAATCAACACCAAGCTGTCATCATTTACAATTTCACCTGAGGAAGCAGACTTATCCCAACAGTAAGAAAAGAACGTAAGGCTCAAAGTTTTGAAAATAAAAATAAGTTATAAAAAATAGAAGCAGTTATTACAATGATCAAGAGATTCAGAGTGACATCACCAGCATGACAGACTAGAGAGCTCTGGATTCTCCTTCCACCCATATATGCACCAGACATCAATGCATTATTCCCACCTGAGAGCAAGTCAGAAACCTGCTGAGACACTCCGACACACTGTGTAAGTGTCAGACAGGAGGAACAGTTTTAGGGTTCTATGGCAACCACAGTTAACCACTGCATACTGCTTATTTCAAAATAGTTAGAGAAAGGATTTTTAATGTTCTTACCACAAAGAAATAATAAACATATGAGGTGATATATCAAAATATGACTCTGTGGGGCCGGCGCTGTGACACAGCAGGTAAAGCCATTGCCTACAGTGCCAGCATCCCATATGGGTGCCGGTTTGAGTCCCGACTGTTCCTCTTTCAACCCAGCTCTCTGCTATGGCCTGGGAAAGCAATAGAAGATGGCTCAAGTCCTTGGGCCCCTGCACCTGCGTGGGAGACCTGGAAGAAGCTCCTGGCTCCTGGCTTTTGATCAGCACAACTCTGGCCATTGTGGCTAATTGGGAAGTGAACCAGCGGATAGAAGACACCTCTCTCTGCCTGTCCTCTCTCTGTGTAACTCTGACTTTCAAATAAATAGTCTTTAAAAAATATATGACCCTGTATCCCATAAATATGTACAATTACCTGTCAATTAAGAATAATTTTTTAAAAAAGAACGCTTAAAAATGGAATTTCTAAAAAAAAAAAAACAAAAAAAAAAACCTGTGGCTAAATAAAGACAAGACACTGCGGAATAATAAATCAATGTCTAGAAAATGGATAGAAGATTTTTCCTGAAATGCAACAGAAAGAGAAAAGGAGAACCCAAAAGAAAGTTAAAGAGGGCAGGGAGAACAGGCTAAAAAGTTGTAGTATCTGTGTAACAGGAAAAGAAATAGAAGACATTTGAGACAATATTCAGAAAACAATGTCACACAATTTCAAACAACTAAAAAAATACAGAAAGACCCCATAGAGTGCCAAACAATATTTTGTGAATTCTAGATAAACTGTAGTCAAACTTTAGAACTAGAAAAACCCTACATAGCAGCTCTTCCAGGGCCAGCATTGTGCCACTGGCATCCCACATAGGAGCTTGTTCATGTCTGGCTGCTCCACTTCGCATCCAGCTCCCTGCTAATGGCCTGGGAAAGCAGCAGAAGATGGCCCTAGTCCTTGGCCCCCTGCACCCATGTGGGAGAACCAGAGGAAGCTCCTGGCTTCCAATCAGCCCAGCTCTGGCCGTTTGGCCATACAGGGAGTGAAACAGTGGATAAAAGATCTCTCTGCCTATCCTTCTATGTAATTCTTTTTTTTTTTTTTTAATTGACAGGCAGAGTGGACAGTGAGAGAGAGAGAGAGAGACAGAGAGAAAGGTCTTCCTTTGCCGTTGGTTCACCCTCCAATGGCCGCCACAGCCGGCGCACTGCGCTGATCCGATGGCAGGAGCCAGGTACTTCTCCTAGTCTCCCATGGGGTGCAGGGCCCAAGCACTCGGGCCATCCTCCACTGCACTCCCGGGCCACAGCAGAGAGCTGGCCTGGAAGAGGGGCAACTGGGACAGAATCTGGCGCCCTGACCGGGACCAGAACCTGGTGTGCCGGCGCCGCAAGGCGGAGGATTAGCCTAGGGAGCCGGGGTGCCGGCCTCTATGTAATTCTAACTTTCACATAAATAAATAACACTTTAAATAAAAATTATCTCAATTTAGTCCAAGTTAGTCCCCCTGTCCTCTGGGCTCCCTGGGCTTCTTGGTATCTAACATGTTGCAGAACTTATCATTTAAGTACTATCATACATTATCTATCATTCTTAAAGGAGAGAACTTATCTTATTAATGTTAAAATTCTGAGTACCCATCAGAATGTCTGCATAAGGCAGTGATTAATAATGGTGTTCAGTAAGTTATACTGGTAAGGGTTTACTGAGATCCATTTTCCATAAAGGCATAAACTAACATTTTAAATATGAAAAAAAAGTACTCAACATCTCAGTCATGTGCTTTTTGCATTACTTAAGTAGACTGCTGGGGCCTGCACTGTGGCATGGTAGGTTAATTCTCCACCTGCGTGCTGGCATTCCATATGGGCCCCGGTTCCTGTTCCGGCTGCTCCACTTCCTATCCAGCTCTCTGCTATGGCCAGGTAAAGCAGTAGAAGATGGCCCAAGGTCTTAGGCCCCTGCACCCACATGTGAGACCCAGAAGTTCCTGGCTTCTGGCTATGGATTAGTACAGCTCTGGCCACTGCGGTCAATTGGGGAGTGAACCAGCAGATGAAGGACCCCACCCCCTCTGTAACTCTGACTTTCAAGTAAAATAAATACATCTTAAAAAAAAAATAAAGCAGACTGCTATATATCATTCAAAAGCAAAAAGATAAATATGAAACCTCAATGGATACACAAGCATTCTTAAATTTCAGAAAACCACATTTACCTGTAGTTATGACTACCACAAAGACACTGATAAATACAAGCAGAAAGTGAGGCTGCCAAAGTGTGCATTACATACACCTGGAAGAAAAAAAAACAACAAAATTGCTTAAACATTTTTAAATATAACTTTCAAAATATAATCAGCACTTTTAAACTGCTGGGAAAATTTTATCTGTAAAAATTACTTACTTTTTATTTTTCTCTAACACACATTTCTACCTAAGGAAGTCTCACTACGGAAAATTTAAAGATAATATACCGAGTCCTTTGGTGGAAATTTTAAAACACACACCTGCTATGCAGTTTGATTTTCAGGAGCAAAGAGAACCAGATGTCAGCTACCCAGCAGAGCATGAACCATGTATTTACAAGCAAGTCCTGGGGCCAGTGCTGTGTAGTGGGTAAAGCTGCCACCTGCAGTGCCAGCATCCCACGTGGGCACCGGTTCGAGTCTCAGCTCCTCCACTTCTGATCCAGCTCTCTGGTATGGCCTGGGGAAGCAGTAGAAAATGGCCCAAGTCCTTGGGCCCCTGCACCCACATGGGAGACCTGAAAGAAGCTCCAGGCTCACGGCTTTGTATCAGCCCAGCTCTAGCTATTGTGGCCAATTGGGGAGTGAACCAGTGATTTTCTCTCTTTCTTTTTGCTCTCTGCCTCTCCTTTTCTGTGTAACTCTTTCAAATAAATAAATAAATCTTAAAAAAAAAAAAAAGGAAGCAAGTCCTTGGGACTAGAGTCCGAGAGCAGCAGGGGAAGCAACACAACAGCAGCATCCCTTAGCAGAGTGAAGCCTCGAATCTCAGCTGCTCTGCTTCAAGTCCTTGCTCCCTGCTAATGTTCCTGAGAAAGCACCAAGTGATGGACCAAGTACTTGTGCCACTCACGTGGGAGATCCACATGGAGTTCCTGGCTCCTGGCTTCAGCCTGGCACATACTTGGCCACTGTGCTTATTTGGGGAGTGAACTAGCAGATGGAAGATCTCCCTCCCTCTGTCTTTCCTCTCTGTCACCCTGCTTTTCAAATAAATAAATAAATAAATAAATCTTTTTAAAAACTAAAGGCAAGCCCTACAATACTCAATCTGTTTTTTATTCAATCAAAACATGAAGAAGCACAGACTTAACCAAGAGTTCACCTATGGACAGATTACTGAAGAAGAACAAGCAACCACATATTCTAGTTATCATAGAAATCAACTTGCAGAGTGAAGCTTTATAGAAAGGAGAAAGGATAACGTGGAAAACAGCAATCAGAAGGCAGTAGAATAAGCAAATTTTGAGAAATAGAAGATTCTAAATAGCATGGTAGCAGCCATATGAAAAAAAGAAGCTTAAGGTAGGTAAGAAAGTAGACTTGACTAAATATTTTTTTTAAGATTTATTTGAAAGTCAGAGTTACACAGAAAGAGGAGAGGCAGAGAGAGAGAGAGAGAGAGAGAGAGGTCTTCCCTCTGATGGTTCACTCCCCAATTGGCCGCAACAGCCAAAGCTGCGCCATTCCGAAACCAGGAGCCTCCTCCAGGTCTTCCACGCAGGTGTAGGGGCCCAAGGACTTGGGCCATGTTCTTACTGCTTTCCCAGGCCATAGCAGAGAGCTGGATCGGAAGTGGAGCAGCCGGGACAAAAACCAGCGCCCATATGGGATGCTGGCGTGTCAGGCCAGGGTGTTAACATGCTGTGCCACAGCGCGGCCCCTTGACGAAATATTTTAAGATCAGTTTTGTGATCTGATTATGAAGTACAGTAAGATAAAAACATAATGACAGGTGAAAACATAATTGCTATCTTGTCCAACTGTCAATAAACATGGGACATGAATTAAAATCAACTATATCATAATAGGGGCAGATATCTGGCCTGACAGTTAAGATGCAGTTTAGGACATTCACATCCTATAGCAGAGCTCGTGGCTTAGGGTCCTGGCTCAAGCTCCTGATTCCAGCTTCTTGCTAATGCCGATCCTGGACAGCAGTAGTGATGGCTCAAGCAGTCAGGTTCCTTCCAACCTTCTAGGAGACTTGGACTGGGTTCCTGGGCCTGGCCCCACCTCTATCCATTACCAGTACAGCAGGCATTTGGTGTGGGAGTTTTTTCACTGCCTCTCAAAAAAAGAAAAACAACGGGGCGGGGTGGGGGTGGGGGGGTGGGCACAAGGAAGGTGGTAAAAATAGTGCCAACACTTTGAAATGTCTCTAATACAGAACTGAAGTCATTACTCTATTCACTGAATCTGGGTTGGCCTTGTGACTTGCTTTGACCAAACAGCTCCAACAGAAGTAAACACGTGAGTTCTGAACCCATACCTTGCAAATGCTCTTGTTGCTCTTAAATCCCACAAACAAAATGTGGAGGAAAAAATAAATCTAGGTGGGACTGCGTCCTGTAGACATGTGGTCATATATTATCCTGGGTATTTGTATGAGAAAGTTTCCAAATGACATACAGACTTGAATCAGTATATTTATTAAAGCAGGTGGCTCGGAAGTCCTTGGGCCCCTGCACCTGTGGTGGGGGACCCAGAAGACATTCCTAGCTTTGGATAGGCGCAGCTCCAGCTGTTGTGGCCATTTGGGGAGTGAACCTTCAAACGGAAGACTTCTCTCTCTTTCTCTGTCTCTGTCTCTCTCTTTTTTTTTTTTTTTTTTTTTTTTTGATAGGCAGAGTTAGCGAGAGAGAGACAGAGACAGAGAGAAAGGTCTTCCTTCCTTTTATTCACCCCCCCAAATGGCTGCTACGGCCGGCATGCTGCGCCAATCCGAAGCCAGGAGCCAGGTGCTTCCTCCTGGTCTCCCACACGGGTGCAGGACCCAAGGGCTTGGGCCATCCTCCACTGTCTTCCCAGGCCACAGCAGAGAGCTGGACTGGAAGAGGAGCAACCAGGACAGAATCCGGAGCCCCGACTGGGACTAGAACCTGGGGTGCTGGCTCCGCAGGTGGAGGATTAGCCTAGTGAGCTGCTGCACTGGCCCTCTCCCTTTCTCTCTCTCTCTCTCTACCTCTCCCTCTCTGTAACTCTGCCGAATGAATGAATGAATAAAGTAGATGGCTCGGGGCCAGTGCTGGGGCGTAGCAGGTAAAGCCACTGCCTGCAGAACTGGTATCCCATATGGGTGCCAGTTCAAGTCTCAGCTGCTCCACTTCCAATCCAGCTCTCTGCTATGGCCTGGGAAAGCAGTAGAACAATGTCCAAGTCCTTGGGCCCCTGCACCCACATGGGAGACCTGGAAGAAGTTCCTAACTCCTGGCTTTGGATCAGCCCACCTCTGGCCACTATGGCCATTTGGGGAGTGAACCATTGGATGCAAGACTGACTTACTTTCTCTTTCTTTCTCTCTCTCTGCCTCTGCCTCTCTGTAACTCTGCTTTTCAAATAAGCAAAAAAAAAAAAGAAGAAGAAGAAGAAGAAGAAGATGGTTCTCCTGGATGCTCTGTTTGCCAACAACATGTTTTGGGACTTTCCAGCCTTCACAGTAACATGAGTCAATCCGTATAATAAATCTCTTTCTTTCTAATACATCAAAGTAATTTTAAAAGTTGGCAGAAAAATTAATTAAAAGCTAAATTTATTTTGATGTAACAGTTTTTTTTTTGAAAGTCCAGTATAGTTTTTTCCTAAGATCCATTTTCCATGTACTTTCTGAAGACTCCTCTTCTATCTAGCCTATTTCTCTATAGAGAATCTGGACCAAACATTGGACTTGCCTGCTGGAGAGTGAGACTCACATTCTCCTGTCAGCCTGTTCAACAGCTTGTTAACTGACACAAATGCTAGATCACTGAGAGAGTCCACAGGTCAGCCCAGCTGGTGTAAATGTAAGAAATTAATGAGCCAGTCTCATCAGAATCATGATCAAAATAAATGATGGCTTTTAAAAGCCACTAATATTTCAGTGTTTCTTAACTAGCAAAAGCTAAATGATACAGCACAGACAGGCTATGAATAAAGTTACATACAGAATAGTTTGTTTAAAATTACAGCAAAGTTTGAAAGAAATTAAATTTTAAATTTAAAATGAAGTATGGGCACTTATGCTACAGAAAAGTACAGGAGAAGTGGCAACATTAAATTACAAGGATTATGGTTATCCAACAGGGCAAAACTGTGCAAGGAGAATCCACCATCAAGCAAGCAGGAAACAAACATGTGACAGCATAACCTAGGAGACAGCCTACTCCCCCAGGGGATACTAAAAAAAAAAAGTCAAATTTGGGCATACTTCAAAAGATTTCAATGTGTCTGGGGAGAAAAGATGGGGAAATATGACATGTGGTATTAACAATAGATAAGAGAATAATGATGGATAGGAAGATGCTATGGTTGATTAGACAATTGTAATATTATTAATTATATACCAAAATCAAAATCACCTAAGGAACATCTTAGATAATACATGCTACTGGGCTAGTGCTGTGGTGCAGTGCGTTAAGCTGTGGCCTGCAACACTGGCATCCCATATGGGCACCAGTTCAAGTCTTGGCTTCTCCACTTCCAATCCAGCTCCACGCCTATGTGCCTGGGAGAGCAGCAGAGGATTCAGCTGCCTGGGCTCCTGCCACCCACGTGGGAAACCCAGATGGAAGCCTTGGCTCCTGGTTTAGCCTAGCCCAGCCAGTGCTATTACAGCCTTTTGGTGAGTGAAACAGCAGAGGAAGATTTCTCTCTCTAATAAGTGTTTAAACAAAAAGAAAAAAGTACATATTCCTGTAATTCAGTCTCATAGACTGATTCAGTAAGTCTGAAGTGAACTCAGGAATCCAAATTTTTAACAAGCAGTGCAAGGAATGATGATGAAGTTGATTGATAAAGTATTGTATGATCTGGAAGAAAGATAGGGACAAAGTACTTTACACTATCCTTACACTAGGCACTGCCTAATACTAACATGGGAAACCCTTACTTATCTGTCAGTACTTTTACACTAAAAATTAAGCTATCATCTTAAAAACACACACACACACACACACACACACAATCAGCATTCTAGCTAAATGAACAACTAAAGAAATCACTCATGTACCTTCAGATGCACCTATTATTCTTATCTTAATAATCTTAATAAAGTGGTTACCTAGGACTAAGTAACTAGAATTTTAATTTAAAGAATTTTTAAGTGCCCTACTTAGTATACCACAAGTAAGATAAGCCTGGTCTACAAACAGATGGAAAGGAAATTTAGAACCATATGCTTTCTTTAATCAGAACCAGTACAAATAAGGTAACATAACCACTACGTCTAGTCTGATGTGTACAACTGTTCTTAAAAGGCTTAACAGTTTTCTTTAGTTTTATCCTTGTGTACAGGTGATTTAAAACCTTGGGACCAGGCATACTTACTTTATTGCTCTGGAGATCAGGATGGGGTGGTGATTCAAAGCTTATTATGGCATGCAGGATATCATGAGTTAGATTACTAAGGTGTAACAATGGATTGGCAACTACTGTTTTGGCACTGGCTGTACAAGCAAAGAGGAGAGGCACCGAGGTTTGCTCTGACAGAGGGCTAGTAAACAGTGGTTCTGATGTTTCCTTAAAAACAAAGACGGAAATGAGGTTAATCAACTATTTACAATTTCAAGCCATTACTTTAATTCAGGAAGTTCTTTTCAAAGCTTCAAAACAAGTATAACCTAAATACCTTATAAGAACTTAGAGGGAAAGAAGCCGAGGGGGCCAACACCACAAAAACCATCTTTTCAAGATGATGGACTATCATCTCTTCTAAAAAGCTTGTTACTTTACAAAGCTTTCCTTTAAGACTTCAGAGTATGCGGTTAACAGGTCATAAGGCCTGATACTGAATTGTCTTCAAACAGCAAAACACACAGGACTCATGATAAGAACTCATAATAAGAAACTCATAATAAGAAAAACTGAACCAAAGGGAACATTCGCTAAAGCAAGTGCAATGAAGAAAATAAAGTTTTAGTACTCAAAACCCAAAAAGAGCAGTACAGAAGCCTGCTGCACAGAGGCACTATTTTTGACTATCACGTAATTTACACACCTGCTGAGATTCTTGTAAAAGAAGAATCAATTCCATTCTCACAGACGCAAGACCCCCACCATGGGATCCATGAAGTACACAGTAACTAAGAAACATCCTCAAGAGAGACTGATATTTCAAGAGCCACTGCCTTTTTTCCTGAAAATTTTCTCTCAATTGTTTCCCTTTTGCTTGGTGAAGCAAATCTTCAGTGTCCTCATTTAATCTGAATTCACCTCCACTTTTGCCTAATGCAGACGGTGGCTCTTCCACATCTGAGCAAAAGTCACAAGTCCTCTGAAGAGCTATCACTTCTTTTTCAAGCCAGTGGTATAGTTGGTAACGCAATTTTCCACCATCTATTTCATAACCAGTAGATAAAGTACGAAGTTCTACTGTGAGAATCTTTAAACATGCTCTAAATTTTAACTGGACTGCAATTATATCTTCTGATGGATCTAAAATATCATTTTCATTAATTGTGCTGAAAGATTCTGTGTAACTGGAACTTACTTCCTCCAATTTTTTATCTATCTTTCTCTGTAAAGGTTTTAGTTCTTTCATTGAAAGAGGGAGGTCTTCATTTTCTTCATCGTTATCACTGTCCCATTTTAACTCTAAAGAGTCGTCCTGAAATATGACACTTGGTTGGCTCCAGTCAAAAGAAAGTGCTGAGTTGGACTGTTTCTCTGATGAACCCTCTGACGAGGACCCAAAACCATTTATCAATGACTCTGACCAATCAACAGCAGAAGACTTATCTTCCTCTGCATCCAATTTTAGTGGAGAAGAACCTCTACCCGTGTCCAGAAAACTAGATGCTTTATAAAATGCTTTTGTCTTCGTGATGACCTTGGGCATCTTCGATAAGACTTCCAGGGCCAACATGGGGCAGCCGGCCTTTAAATGAGCACTGGCAGTAGTAAAAAATAGTCTTCTTTCACTTAAACTAATTGTTCCTGCCAGTCCACTCTTTCCTGTTAAACTCATGTGTGTGGGAAACGTATCAGATGATCCAAAATGACGTCTCAGCAAAAGAGGATGTGTTCTTAGATAATTGTAAAAATTAAAAACTGCAGGATTGCAGGCTGATGTCATGACTTGATCTGAAAGAAAATTCATTTTATGAGCCAAGACACAGTTTAAGAGTTAAACTAAGGCTTCTATCTGTACTATAGTCCTATTTTTCTACTATGGTACTGCACCCTTATCTAGATGATTTTTAAAACAAATTCTTATTAATAGACTTAACCAACAAGAAGACACTTGTAATTCAAGTGTTGTAACAATAGGAAAACAAAGGTTATGCTGCGAGTCCTCATCTTTGCTGCCCTCAAATGCAGAAGGGGTCTTATAGTTTAGTTCTTCATCTACTCAGTGTTAAACTCACATCACCTAGTGGCTTTAAGTATTATCTGTAAGCTAATAACTAGCACATCTGTATCTCTAGTCACAGCTTCACCATGAAAACCTAAATTCCTACACCAAAAGGCCTACATTACATTTCAGCTTAACATATATATACTTGTGCCTCAGGGCCTTTTTTATTTAGTGTGCTCTTGGCCCAAACCACTTTTTTCCACACATCTACATTGATTAACTTGCTCATTTCAATCAATTCCCCCTCAAAGCCTTCTCTTTTCTTCTTCTTCTTCTTTTTTTTTTTTTTTTTAACATTTATTTATTTTGAAAGTCAAAGCTACAAAGAGGAGAAGGGAGAGACAGAGCGAGTGCACAAGATCTTCCATCCACTAGTTCACTCTCCAGAAAGCTGCAGCTGCAGTGCTAGGCCAGGCTAAAGCCAGGAGTCAACAGCTTCATCCCAGTCTCCCATGTGTGTGGCATCTTGCATTTGAGTGGAAGGGGCCCAAGCAGTTGGGCCATCTCCTGCTGCTTTTCCCAGGCCATTAGCAGGGACCGGGATTAGAAGTGGAGCAGCCAGGACTAGAATTGGTAGCCATATGGGATGCTGGCATCGCATGTGGAGGCTTTACCCACTATGCCACAATGCTGGCTCCAGAGTAGCCTTTTGGATCTAAAATACCACTTGCCCCTGTCATTTACCTACTGTTCAAGCTAAAAACCAAGGAGTTATCCTTGACTCCTAATTTCTTCATACTCTATATCCAATCAGTTCGATCTAACCAACCTTAAAATCAGATTTCAAATTCAATCATTTCTTTCTGCCTCAACTCCCATCATCCCAGTCTAAGCCACTATCATCTCTAACATTTTTTTCTAGAAAGATGAGTTTAATTGATTGTAAAAGTATGCAATCACATATTTATCCCAAATCAAAACACATTTGTTAGAAGAATATGTATGGGTGCAAGAGAAGGGCTAGAAAAGGGGTTTTGTTTTGTTCTCTTCCTTTGTTCTCTTAGCCTTACAGAGAGGCCAGCTTGAACATCTTTGCTCACATGGTTGGGAGACCAAGTCACACAGCTTTCTCGTTAAGTTCAGAAGGAAAAGCACATGATATTTCTTGATTAAATGATGTCACAAAAAACTATGACCTAGAAGATTTCTTATTAGTACCATAAATGAGACCCACTGTACCAGCTATCTGACTTAATTCTATTTATGGAAACATATTTGAAAAACAAATCTCATCATTTTCACAGGAATTCATAAGAAATTCCATTTTATATTAGTCTCTAAGAACATTTCAGTTAGGAGGAGTTCTAAAAGGCAGAAGTAAAGTTCAAAAAGGTATATTAAAAACATTTCTACTGGGGCCTGCATTGTGGCATAACAGGTTAAGCCACCACCTTTGACACTGACATCCCATACAGGCATCGATTCACGTCCCAGCTGCACCATTTCTAGTCCAGCTCTCTGCTAATGTGCCTGGGAAAGCAGCAGATCATGTCTCAGGTGCTTGGGCCCCTGCAATGATGTGGGAGACCTGCCGTTGTGGGGAGTGAACAAGCAGACAGAAGAAAGCATCTCCCTCCCCCAACTATGCCTTTTAAATAAAATAAATAAATCTTATTTTAAAACAAATTTCTGCCTACTTACTCTCCACTCTTGAAAAATACAATCAAGAGTTTGGATGAGGCCGGCGCTGCGGCTCACTAGGCTAATCCTCCGCCTTGCGGTGCTGGCACACCGGGTTCTAGTCCCGGTCAGGGCACCGGATTCTGTTCCGGTTGCCCCTCTTCCAGGCCAGCTCTCTGCTGTGGCCCGGGAGTGCAGTGGAGGATGGCCCAAGTCCTTGGGCCCTGCACCCCATGGGAGACCAGGATAAGTACCTGGCTCCTGCCATCGGATCAGCGCAGTGCCCTGGCCGCGGTGGCCATTGGAGGGTGAACCAACGGCAAAGGAAGACCTTTCTCTCTGTCTCTCTCTCTCACTGTCCACTCTGTCTGTCCCCCCCCCCCCAAAAAAAAAAAAAAGAGTTTGGATGAAGATTTTTCTGATCACAAGGCCAGCGTTGTGGTGTAACAGGCTAAGCCACCATGTGCAATGCCAGCATCCCATGTGGACACTGGTTTGAGACCTGTATGCTCCACTTTCAATCTTGCTCCCTGCTAATGTGCCATGGAAAGCAGAGGAAGGTGGCTCAAAGCTTGGACCCTCCACCCTCATGGGAGAAGTGTCAGAAGCTCCAGGGTCCTGGCCTCAGATCAGCCCAGCCCTGGGCATTGTGATCTTCTGCAGAATGAACCAGCAGATCGAAAACCTCTCTCCAAAACTCTGCCTTCCCAATAAATTAAAAATAAATCTTTGGAAAAAAAAAAAAAAGATTTTCTAATCACATCACTGAAAACAATTTTCTTTACAATGAATAGTTTTACTGTAAGAATTACAAAACTAATATATAAGTACACAAAAGATTTCTAAGATTAAAAAACTGGCTTCATATCACATTTTGCAAAATAGTCACATGAAAGTATTGATAATATTTTGTGTTCAATAAACTTACTTCACAGAAATGGAAATCCAAGGTTCTTGGTTTTCAATGGATTAAACTTTAAAGAAACAAAAAAGAACTCTCTATATAACTCTACGTCCCCAACCGAATCACAGAGTCATAGAGACAATGAATTTAACATGTTTTGTGTCATCCTTAGCATCCAACAGAGCAGTAAACACACTCTCAATCAGAGTACTTGACAAGCACAGCTTACCATCATCCTCTCTAACAGGTTGCCTTATTAAGGTTTCCAGAGCACCACTATAATCTTCCAAAATCCAACAAGCCATACTCCGAAGAAAAGGATCACAATGCATATTCATGTTTACTGAACTGAACTCAGTGACAGAAGAATCAATTCCTAAAACCTTTTTGCATAAAATGGATTTATATGTTGAAGATGTATCAAACTCGGACTCATAGAGCCTTGCTATCACAAGAGCTAACTGAATGTCGTTCAGTTTCTCAAGACATACCTAGAAAAAAGGTTGACAATATTTAGGTTAATACTAAATATATACCTGCAAAAAGAATTAGCCTAAAGAGAAAATATTAGATAATTCCAGCTTCATATAAGGGTAGAAAAAGGAATTAAGAGATGATTTTGTAGCCAAAAAATTTGAAATCTAGGCATTTTTTTCTTAACATGTATTCAACAAACTTTTTGAAGATCCCTTGCATTTTATTTTAGTCATAATCACGTGTTCTTCAGCCACCCCAGCACACTGTGTTTCCAAATTAAAAAGCTGCTTTAAAATACTTGTATGGGAGCTGCTGTTGTGCCATAGTGGGTAAACCCACTGCCTGTGACATGCGCATTCCATACAGATCCTGGTTTGTGTCCTGGCTGCTCCACTTCTGCTCCCTACCCAGCTCCCTGCCAGGGCTGGGCTGGGCCAAAACCAAGAGGATCATCCATTGCTCCCACATGAGTGGCAGGGCATAAGCACATGGGCCACCTTCTGCTATTTTCCCAGGCACATTAGCAGGAAGCTGCATCAGAAGCAGAGCAGCTGGACTCCAAGCAACACTCTGATATTGGATGTCACCATCACAAGCAATGGCTTAATCCACTGCATCACAAAGCCAGCCTCCATGAACATTCTTAAAAGCTGTATTAACAACCTATTTCTATCAATCAATCAATACAACCTGATAAAATTAAAAGACTGTAAAAACATCACTCAAGTCTAGTGACAGATTTTTCAAAGTCACTACTAAATACTATCACTTCAGTTATTATTTAGCCTTCTGTTATTTCCACTAAAGTTGAAATTGAAAAGTAAAAACTGAGGTTCTAGATGAAGCTGAAATGGGTGACAATGAGTTTTAAAAAGTTTCAGTTAGAGGCCGGCTGGCACTGTGGTACAGCAGTTTGAAGACCTGGCCTGCAGCACCAGCATCTCACATGGGCACAGGTTTGAGCTCCAGCTACTCCACTTGCAATCCAGCTTCCTGTTAATGTGCCTGGTAAAGCAGTGGAAGATGGCCCAAGTCCTTGGGCCCCTGTACCCACGTGGGAGACCCAGAAGCAGCTCCTGCCTCCTAGTTTTGAATCAGCTCAGCTCCAACCATTGCGGCCATTGGCATCCCACATGGGCACTAGTTTGAGTCCCAGCTGCTATACTTCTGATCCAACTCCCTGCTAATGAGCCTGGGAAAGCAGGGAAAAATGCAGCTGCACCCACTTGGGAGACCCAGAAGAAGCTCCTGGCTTCAGTCTGGCCTAGCTCTGGCCACTGCGGCCATTTGGGGAGTAAACCAGTAGATGGAAGATTCTCTCTCTCTCTCCCTGTCTAACTCTGCCTTTCAAATAAATCAATAGATCTTAAAAAAAAAAAAAAAGTTCCAAGGCCAGCACTGTGGCAGAACAGTGACCTCTGCCTGTGACGCTGGCATCCCATATTAGCGCTGGTTTGAGACCTGGCTGCTCCTCTTCCAATGGCATCCCAGATGGGTACAGCAGAAGATGGCCCAAATACTTAGGCCCTTGCACACAAGTGGGAGACCCAGAAGAAGCTCCTGGCTCCCGGCTTTGGATTGGCTCAGCTCCAGCCATTGCAAACATTTGGGGAGTAAACCGGCAGATGGAAGATCTCTGTCTCTCTCTCTCTCCTCTCTCCATCTATAACTCTACCTCTCAAATAAATAAATAAATCTTAAAAAAAAAAAAAGTTTCAATCATTACCTCAACTGCATCTCTGAGGCAACCAGCTAAAAGAAAAAACGCTGCAGAATGTTCAAACCGTTGTTTGCCCAGCAAAGAAAAAGCATTCTTTAAAGCTGCTTTACGCCACCTCTCATCCTCAAAATTGTGTCCAAAAAACTGTGTCATCTTGGTGTCTTTTTGAGATCTACAAAGGAAAGAAAAGCATGAATACTTTCGAATACAATGCTTTTACATCAGAATCAATCTTCTGAAGATAGGACTTACTCAAAAGTGATAAATTGACAGAAACATTTACTAGTTTGTAAATGCCTGTGCATCTGCTTATTTTCCTAATACAAAAGAATACTACTATGTGTTTACTTTTCCTAATCAGCCCCAGAGATCAGTGAAAAATTTTCTTTAAAACTGCAAACCGTAACAGCTGTACTATGAGAAATTACTTCTAAATTCACGGAAAATACATAATTAACTTCCATGTTATGTCACTATCTAAATTCCATCAACACCCTTTCCATCCTGCCCATCTGAAGGCGACTTAGGTGATGAAAATATAAGGAATCTGCCTTCATTCAAAACAATCCTAAAAGATCTAGTTTCTTAGCAAAGTTTGTTACCATGATTTTCCTCCAAAGGTAACAACACAAATTACATAAATCACCTAGAACTGAATCCAAAGCAAATGATGAAGTATTTGTTAGCTGTGTTCACCAAGTCTTGGTGAGGAGAAATGAGAGAAACAAAACTTGTAACTAAAGTCTGCTCAGGAACAAGGTCTGAACCCACAGAAAATAGTTTCAAGAGACAGTCTGCCCAGGACCAGGAGCTCTCCACTAACTGATCTTCCTCCCCAACCTAAATACAACTTTCTGCATTAGTCCACCTTTGTTCTACCAAAGAGTCAAGAGAACTAAAATAAGCAAAAGACATGTTTCTGGACTGGTAATTCTGAAAACAAACTCCAGTGTGTCAGTAAGTTTCTTCCACTATGGAAAATACCTGGGTTTCTTTTTCCTATGGAATCTGTCCTTAAATGCAGAAGTAGGAATCGATGTGAATCAACATCAACAAGAACAAATGTCACTTCATAAATTACTTTTTAAGAAGAGATTTTTAAATTTGAAGCAGTTTTCTTACCTACCTATATAATCCCCAAATCACAGCTTTCTTTTTCATTGCAAGGTAAAAAATAGCAGCATCTAAAGGATCATTCTTTCTATAAAAGGCTGCTTTGGCTACCTATAATTAGAAAATAATAGATCAAAATTTCAGAAGCAGTTTTTAAGTGAATATTTTCCCTTATATCTAAGACTGGAACACATTATTTCAATGCTCAAAAATTCCCTTAAATTATGTATATGAAATATACACACAGATACACACACACATAACAAAAAGTACTACTTTAGGGTAGTTCTCACAAAGGATACACAGAAAAGACAACAGGACTACCACTGCTTTCATTACAAGTTTTTACAGCACTTTTTTATTTTTCTAATTACTCTCTAATACACGTTAGTCTACAAAAATCAGACATATCCTCCTAAACATACATATTTTGATTAGAAATCACAGTAAATCACAATAAAAAATTTTAAAAACTAGATTTTTAAACATAGGTTATTCCAAAATATTTTACTGCTTTAAAAACAAAAGGAAATAATAGCAGAGGAGACGTGGAATACCATTTAAAGAAACATCCCAAATATTTTAATTTTTTACACCAAAATAAAACCACTTACTTTTTCTATGCATCTGCGTAAGATGCGGGTATTGCGGACCCACCACCCCACACCCATAGCTCTTAGCTCAGACCAAGTGGGATCATCTCTCTGCATTGCAGGCAACATGTTCAACAGTTCTTCTTCTGCTACTGAGTGAAATGCCCAAGCAAAGTGACAAGTAGACAGGCCTAGAGGAATGTCAAGAACAGTATTTAAAAGAAATATAAGCACGGTTACACAGTGATGATCAGAAATATGTTTCTATTTGAAACAAAAATGTGAAAACATATTATATGAGAGTCACAAGTACACTTAATTGTTTAAGATTAGCGGGAGTATGGGCTATTTTAAAGTTTTGTTTTTCCAAAGAACTCCATCACTCCAATTAGCATATACTTTATTATAACTGTAAGATATATTAGGTAAGGCTCATGGTGACCAGAAATGAAAAATCTGTAGTACGTGCTCAAAAGAGAAATAGAAAGGACCCAAAAATTCATCACTACAGAAAATGTTCAAACCATATACCAAGTAAGCAAGCAAGGAAGAAATAAAACATCCAGAAAACAATCAGAAAACAATTTTCAAATGGCAGTAGTAATTACTTACTTTAGTAATTATGAGGGTACTTCAAGAAGTTTGTGGAAAACAGAATTAAAAGTAAGTTGATTTTGGTATAAAATATGTTGAAATCCATGAACAGTTTTTTCATAAAACACATTTTTCATGAACTTTTTGAAGACATTACATAGAACAGATTTCCAACTTCTTTTTCACTGAAATAAACTTATTTTTATTCCATTTTCCAAGAACTTTTTAAAGTACCCTCATACTTTGAATGCAAATGGATTAAATTCTCCAATAAAATTACCTAGAGTGGCTGAATGGCTAACAACAACAACAAAGACCCCCCACTGTAAGATACATACAAGAAACTTATATCAGTTTAAAAAAAAAAGTTCATTTTTCATCTATTTAAAAGCCATCATGTGTCACCTCCCAGAATGCATTACTAGGAAGCTGGATCAAAAGCAGAGTTACAAGGACTTAAACTGGTGCTCTGATATGGGATTCGAACACTACAAGCAGCAGCCAAACCTGCTGCATCACAACATCCCCACTTTACCTCACTTTTAAGGACACATAGAGACTTAAAGTAACGGGACAGAAAAGAGATCCCAGTGCTGGCACTATGACAGAGCAGGTTAAGTCACCATCTGTAGTGATGGCATCCCATATTTGTGCCAGTTTGAATCCTGGCTGCTCCACTTCTAATGCAGCTCCTTGCTAATGTGCCTGGGAGGGCAGTGGAAGATGGCCCAAGTGCTGGAGCCACTGTACCCACATGGGAAGCCCGGGTGAAGCTCCTGGCTCCTGGTTTCAGTCCGTCCAGCCCTGGTTGTTGTGGCCATTTGAGTAAACCAGTGTATGGAAGACCACTCTCCTCTCTGTCTCTCCCTGTCTCACAGTAACAGTGACTTTCAAATAAAATAGTTCTTAAGAAAAAAAAGGATATCCCACATACACAGAAACAACAGAGCAGGATTGGCTGTAATTATGTAAGAAAAAATAAACTTAAATAAACTGCAAGAGAAGACAAAGGATTATAATATAATGATAAAGGTATCCATTCACCATGAAGCTTGAATAACTGGAATATTTATGTACCAAAATCAGAGCATTTAAATATATCAAGCAAATTGTATTATAAAGGGATCTGAATAAAGAGCTAAATAGCAACACAATAGTAGTAAGGGGTTCAACACCAACTCTCAACAATGGACAGGATACCAGACAGAAAAGTAACAAGGAAACACTGGAACAGAACTACACTTCAAATGAAATGCACCTCTGGGGTCGGCGCCGTGGCGCAGTAGGTTAATCTCAGAAGCACCTTGCATGGGAGACCAGGAAGAGGCACCTGACTCCTGCCTTTGGATTGGCGCAGCTCTGGCCCTTGCAGCCATTTGGGGAGTGAACCAAAGGAAGGAAGACCTTTCTCTCACTCTCTGTAACTCTACCTCTCAAATAAATAAATAAAATCTCTTAAAAATATATCAAATGCACTTTTACGTCCAAAAGGATCCTAAGAGATTATGATAAGCAATTCTATGTCAACATATTGGGTAACTAGAAGAAATGGATAAATTCTTAGATGCATACAACCTACCAAGAGTGAATGATGGAGAATTACAAAAACAAAACAAAACAAAAAAACCACTAATGAGTAGCGCCATGAATAGATCATTAAAACTCTCCATCATTGGGGATGGTATTGTGGTGCAGGCAGTTAAGTCACCACTTGCTACACCAGCATCCCATATGAGAGCAACAGTTCGAATCGTGGCTGCTCTGCTTCTGATCCAACGACCTGATAGTACACCTAGGAAGGCACTGGGAGATGGCCCAATTACTTAGGCTAAGGCATTTATTTGGAAGACCCAGATCAATTTCTGGACTCCTGACTTCAGTCCAGGCCTGATCCTGCCACAGAAGCCACTTGGGGAGTGAACCAGATGACCGAAAATCTTAATCTCTCTCTGTCACTCTGCCTTTCGACTAAGTAAATAAATATACTTTTTTTTTTTTTTAAAGCCTCCATCATCAATAAAAAAATTGTCTAGGACCTGATAACTTCACAAGTGAATTGTACCAAACATTAAAAGGAAAACTAATACCATTCCTTCTCAAACTCTCCCAAAGATAAGGAGGAAGAATTCTTCCAAACTTTTTGTGGCATCAGTATTACCCTCATACCAAAAACAGACACTGTAAATAAGGAAAATTACAGGCCAATATCCCTGACAAACATAAATGCAAAAATACTCCACAAAATGCGAGCAAATCAAATCCAACAGTTTATGAAAACAATCATCCACCATGAGCAACTGAGACTGATCACAGAGACGTAAGAATGGTTCAAAACACAAATCAATAAAATGTCATTCTGTTCAGATTAACAGAATGAAGACCAAAACCATACGATTCTCACCAGATGTAGAAAAACGAATTCAACATTCTTTCATAAAAATTCTCAACAAATTACAGAAAGAATATACTTCAAAACAGTGAAGGCCATATATGATAAGGACATGGCTAACACCACACTTAAGAGTGGAAAGGTTAAAGTTAACCCTCTCAGCTCAGGGAAGAAGACAATGATGTCCACTGTCACTCTTTTATTCCACACAATATGCTAAGTGCCACCCATAGCTACTGGACAAGAGAAATAAGTAAAAAGCATACAAATAGAAAAGTAGTGAAACTGTTGCTGTTGGCTGATGATAGAATCTTTTTGAAACAGTTACAGTGAGACAGGGACAGTCAGAGGAGAGACACCTTCCATCCACTGAATCATTCTCCAAATGGCTCTTGCAACCAGGGCTGGGCCAGGACGAAGCCAGGTGTCAGGAGCTTCATATGGGTCTCCCTAGAGGATGCAGGGGCTAAGTACTTGGGCCTTCATCCACCACACTCCTAGGACCATTAGCAGGGAGCTGGACTGGAAGTGGAGCAGCTGAGACTGGAACTAGCACCGATATGAGATAGCAGCACTATTACAAATGGCAGCCCAACCTGCTGTGGCACAGCACTGGCCCTGAGGACAGGATCTCATATACTATATAGAAGACACTAAAGATTCCACCTACAAACTGTTAAAGTAACAAATACAATAAAATGAAAAATACAAAATCAATATATAAAAATCAGCAGCATTTCCAAACACTAACAGTGAATTATATGAAATGGAAATTTTTTTTAAATCCCTTTTTTTTTTTTTTTTTTGACAGGCAGAGTGGACAGTGAGAGAGAGAAAGACAGAGAGAAAGGTCTTCTTTTGCCGTTGGTTCACCTTCCAATGGCTGCTGCGGCCGGCGCACTGTGGCCGGCGCACCGCGCTGATCTGAAGGCAGGAGCCAGGTGCTTCTCCTGGTCTCCCATGCGGGTGCAGGGCCCAAGCACCTGGGCCATCCTCCACTGCACTCCCGGGCCACAGCAGAGAGCTGGCCTGGAAGAGGGGCAACCGGGACAGAATCCGGCGCCCCGACCAGGACTAGAACCTGGTGTGCCGGCGTCACAAGGCGGAGGATTAGCCTATTGAGCCGTGGTGCCAGCCCTAAATCCCACTTTTAATAGCTACAAAAATAGTTTTGGAAATTAGTTTAACCAAGGTGGTAAAAGATCTCTGCACTAAAAACTATAAAACACTGATGAAAATGAAGACACAAAAAAGAAAAACTATATCATGTTAGTGGATTAGAATAATACTGTTAAGAAAGTCCAAACCACTCAAAGTCATCTACATATTCAATGCAATCCCTATCAAAATTCCATTGACATTTTTTACAGAATGTGGGAAAAATAACCTTAAACTCTATATGATACCACAAAAGGCACTGAACACACAAAGTAACCTGGAGCAAAAAGAATAAACCTTCAAGAATCACACCTATTTGAGTACAAAGTTATACTAATTAAAACAGTACAGTACTTACAAAAAACCAGGCATATACAGCAATGGAACAGAACAGAAAGGCCAGAAATTAATTCACACACTCATATCCAACTGTTTTTCAATAAAGGTTCCAAGAATACACAATGGATACCGCCCAAGTACTCAGGTCCTTGCCACCTATGTGGGAGATAAGGATGGAGTTCTTTGCTCCTGGCCTCAGTCTGGCCCAGCCTTTGCTGTTGTGGGCATCTGGGGAACAAATCAGCATATAGAACATCTCTTTCTCCCTCTCTCTGTTGCTCTTTCAAATAAATAAATCATAAAAAAAACCCACAATACATAATATCCAATTGCCCAGTATCTATTTCTTTATTAATTCTCTTCATTTACTACTCAAAATTCCAATATCTTAAGCAAAAAGAAATTAAGAGGAAATAAGCATTAAAAAAAAAAAAAAAAAGAATGCGTCCCACGTGCCATTGTTACTATGTATGGGCAAAAAACAAGTTTAAAAGTTCAAAAGCCCCTTTTTCTATTCCCCTCCTTTGTTTTAACAGATTGATATGAAAATCACCTTGGTGAACGAGTTGAGCTCGATATGCTGGAAGGGAGGTTGTAAGAAACGTATGGAGGCGCACAGCCAACAGAAACTTTAACCCACATTCATCAAGAGTTTCTCCACCTGTAATGAGGAAAAGCAAAGCAGTTACTTACTTTCATGTGCAGGGGAAAAAAAAACTTGTAAGCAAAAACAAATAGTACTAAAAATTCTGACAATTCGCTTATATCACAGCACCAAATATAGGAAAACTGACAAAAAAGGCTATCAGTATCAAATATTTTCTAATATTTCTTTTTCTACACAATTTTATAAAACAGAAAAAATGTAGTATAAATAATTGGAAAATCACTAACAAAGACAAACTGACTCAAGGTCTGTGGCATTCTTTACAATCTAAGCTCCTCTGACATGAATCTTATTTAAATTAAGATCTGACTGAAATGTACACAGCTTAGCTCTGGAGTTTCTCTGTAGTATGTATGACAGTTACATTTTCCACACTGATCCTAACCATCTCTCCTTCCCAATAATTTGCTATTAACACTAGAAGAAATAGTTATAGTGAGAAGACCAGATTTTCACTTTAAATGATTAAGAACATAAAATTCCTACAACATATTCACAGCAAAAAAAATATCTACTAGTAATACCTACCAGAAGAAAAGTATCAAGATTCATAACCACTTTTTCCTTAAATTTTTATTACTATCTTAAATTTATCCTGTTTTCCTCTCAAGCTTAGTTCAGTGGGTGTGTCCTACTCACTGAGTTCTGGTCCACAAGGTTGGACTTGCTAATTTTGACCTTCAGATTTGACTGGAATTCTCCATTCAAATTTCTTAAAGAGATTTTTTTAATGCTCTGAGTGAAAGAAAGACCTATTTACAGCATGCTTATATTTATTATTCTAGGTAAGAGTAAACACTAGTACTAATTATTTTTAAAACTTCATATTTTAAAAATCAAATTATACACTATGGAGTACCACTCAGCTGTAAAAAAAAAAAAGAAAGAAAGAAAGAAAGAAATCCTGTCTTTTTCAACAAAATGGATGTAACTGGAAACCATTATACTTAATGAAATAAGTCAGTCCCAAAAAGACAGATACCGTGTATCTTCCCTGATCCAAGGTAACTAACAGAGCACCTAAAACATAATGCACAGGATTGAAATGAGCATTTTGCAATTCGATTTACAGCCCTTGTCTCTTCTGTGAGGAACAATGTTTTTATTCTTCATACTACTTGTTGAACTCTTTTATTTAGTGTAGGGTTAACCTTATGATCATAAAACAAACTGAAAGTAGATCTTTGTGAAAAATAGGAGTGGGAAAGGGAGAGAGGAGGAAGAGGGGTTGGACTACGGGCAGGAGGGAGGCGAGGGTGGGATGTATCACTATGTTCCTAAATCTGTATATATGAAATACGTGAAACTTGTATAACTTATATAAAATTTTTAAAAATAAATAAATTATATTCACTGGTGCATTATTACATCGTGGGGAGAAAAACAGAAATCACTTGCTATTTTCAGGTACCTAAAAGCAATTATTTAATAGAATCTGCCAACTTTTGCTGAACACTTTAGCAGAAAACTATTAAGTGAATGGCATAATCTCCTTTATGCATTTCCTAAAGGTACAATGATTCATGGGAAAATAGTACACAATGAAGTTAAAACCACTGTAAAGGCAGTAACGATCTATCAAAAACTCATCTTGGCATCATTTTTATAAAAATTATTTAGTATTATTTTCTAAGAAAACCAGTAAAAATACCACAGTTTTTCTTGCATTGCTGTACAGAACTTAGCTTTACCTTGGCTTCTGTCTCTGCTTTCTCCAATGTCAGTGCTCGTGGTTGCAATTGTATCTGCTACGGCCATCAGGGACATCTGTTCCATCCGAGTGAGTCCTGGCAAACTAGAGTGCAGTAAGTGTCCAGAAAGAACCCGGGCATGCTCAGGACCAAAGTAATTTGGACTGTATTGTGAAAGGTCAATGACTTTGGGCTTCATGTTTTCTTCATCTGTCTCTAATACATCAGTATCAGTCATTAGAGCTGGGGTCTGAAAAAGCTCATCATAACTTTCTTTTGACAATTGGTTGGATTTATTTAAGGTATTCTCATTACTAGACTTATCCAAAGATGAGTGGCAGCTATCATCATCCGCCGCAAGTAAGGCATACAGAGGAAGTGGGGGCACAGAATCTATTTCTGTGTAGTCCGTATTTTCAGCCTTGTTAAATGCCTGGGGGTCTCTGCTGGTGCTCCCACTAGCACTGATGGTGAGAGACCTGAGGCGGCGTTCATGATTGGATTCAGCCTCATTCAGAGCCACGACTTCCCCAGCAATGCACTTGACAAGGTGTGACAAAATGGCCTTTGCTCTCCGAACTCTGCCAAGGTCCATGAGTTCCAAAAGCTGCAGAGGGTGGTACTGAGGTAAAGTTGGGGAAAGAACATGAGCTGCTTCAAAAAGACCTGAATCTTCCATATCCACTGAAGGATCGAATGCCGTTTTCTTTCCACAGATCTTCTGGGCAAGACTGGTCATAGATCGAGTCAGAGTTTTTTTTGGAGGATGTAACCCAGAACTGGATGAGTTACTCTGTTTTATTAAACTTATTATAGAAGGAGTGCTCCCACTGAATGAATCTGTTACAACAGGTTCTTGCTTGGAAGATGGTTGCCACTGGGAATATACATGCATTTCACAATCCATTCCTACCACAAGGATGCCGTCCCGTACCCACGATAAGGAAACAGGAAAAGGTGGGGAGCCTTCTACAGAAGAAACCAAGTCCACACTTCGTAAAAGCACAAATTTGGAAAGAGGCACAACTCTAGTGCTCTCCCAGAGAGGAAAGGCCAGGCTTTCCTTACCACTCTGTTCTTGGACCTTGCCAGCCAGGGGTCCATACATAAAAAGTTTTGATCCAATTCCTACAGTCAGGATATGAGACCCATCTTCTCTAGACATCCAATCTAAGTGAACTAAATGCTTTGTGTTTAATGCAATACTCTCTTTACTGAATAAATATGCCTCTTGTTTATTATAGGCTACTAAATTGCTATCAATACTAATGCCAGAATCCAACACTGTGCTTAACTCATCTAAATGAATTGTCTGTTCAAGGACCCAACATGAACCTCCTGTGGACTCACATTCAAAAATACTTACATGCATCACAAAATCCTGAGATGACCTACTGCTAGATGTAGGCTGCTTGTAAGCTACCGCTAAACGATTTGTGTGTGCACAGCTCACTTCTACAGGCCTACCAGGTACAGTTAAACTACTATTGGTCTGAAGTCCATCTTCAATTAGTAATGGCCATTCTTCCCAAACATACACAAGATCCAGGTTTTCATTCTTTGATGTGGCAGATTCTCCTTTTGTTACCCTGCATCTCCAAAATCTTACTTTCTCATCTGAGCAGGAAGTTGCCAATAAGTAAGGAGCACTGCATGCAGGATATATGGAAGAAGAACTCAGATGTCCTAAAATGGAAAGAATCCAGTAACAAAAGGTCAAATCTGGTTAACATTTTGTTTTTGTAAACTAAAGTTTTTGGTCCTTTTGTATTAACTACTGTTAGGAGCCTGATACCTTATGAAGTATCAACAAGATCACTGAAAGGCCTTTAATGACATAAAAAATGTAAATAAGAAGAAAATACCATCAGAACCTAGACTTACAAGGAAATGCTGAGAACACATACTTCAATTCCTGAATTCTCCAAATAAAGATCCTTTACCAAACACTCTCTTGGGCCAAAATCAACTGGACTATGGCAAAATTTAAAAACCTTACCTCTAGTCCTGACTCTCAATGCAGCATTCACTTCAAAACTAGCTGCCAGTTTTACCACTAGAACTTCCATTTTAAAGGTATTAAAACATTTTTAAAAATTTTCAACACTTATTGGCTCCTTTCCTTTCCTATTTTTCAGTGCAATGTGAATAGCTCATGGTTACCTATCAAACAGTCACATTAAAGGGCCTTTCCTGAGTGAGGTGTACTTGACATCACTGGTGTGGAGCAGTTTCCTAAAGGGAAGTTAACAAACACTTAAATCTAAAGGAATCACATATAGTGTCTTCTTTAAACAGGCATCTTCTAAACCGTTTTGTACAGGGTCAGACTATAATGACTATTTTAGGAGTTGTCACCTGAGGATTCAACTCTGCCACTATAGGACAGAAATATCTATATATAATAGTAAGAGAATAAATATGGCTGTGTTTCAACCAACCTTACATACGTATAAATTAAATATAAACAATTATATATAGAAATGTATATAGGACATTGACCATATTTTAGAAGTATATTTTACCATAACTGTAGTAAGGTATTCTTAAAAAGTCCTCAAGAAATACAGTAATATTACAAAAGGACACAAAAAGTATTATCCATGGGTTTCCCTGAGCTGTTCTGAACACAAAGAAAATATATTATACTTTCCAATACTATTGGTTTAAAAAAAAACTAACACTAAAAACCTTTCACCATATTCTACTCTTTTTGCCAAACCAAAAATGATAAAAAATTATAGTCACTTCTTCTTCTAAAGGATTTTTATTGAGACTTGCCTTAATAAATTACCTCCAGTTTCTCTATATTTGCTGTACTTTCTAAACTGCAGTTTAGTAGTAAAGATCATTACGCCCTGGCTAATGATGACAGCTCTTCAAATTTCAGCAATGCAAGTCATTCTTATTCAAATTTTAACTCTTGTTGCACTGAAGTCTTTTTTTTTATTAAAATATACAAAGAAGAATGTAAAAGTGGGCCCCGGTGGTGCTGTGGTGTAGTGGGTAAAGCTGTGACCTGCAGTGCCTGCATCCCATATGGGTGCGGGTTCGAGACCCAGCTGCTCCACTTCCAATCCAGCTCTCTGCTATGACCTGGGAAGGCAGTAGAAGATGGCCCAAGTCCTTGGGACCCTGCGCCCACGTGGGAGACCCGGAAGAAGTTCCAGGCTCCTGGCTTCAGATCGGTACAGCTCCAGCCATTACAGCCAAATGGAGAGTGAACCAGTGGATAGAAGAGCTCTCTCTTTCTCTGCCTCTCCTCTCTCTGTGTAATTCTGACTTTCAAGTAAATAAATCTTTCAAAAAAAAAAAAAAAAAAAGAGAATGTAAAAGTAAGAACACTGTTAATATCTCTAACTCCTGTGAATATCACATCAGAAAAGATTAGATACTCGGTAATATGGGAAACTAAAAAACATTCAAAGTAATCAGTCTGCAGAGAAGAAGAAAAGAACAAATACCCACACTATGACTATTAAAAATAAAAGAAGGGAGGAACTGGGTGGTTTCAAAAATGGATTTTTAGTTTGCACAGGAGTTTCTTGATATCCCAGAACATTAGTTCCTGATCTTGTGCATTCTTAACAGTCACCTGGAAGGCTTCTCACCAGGCCCCAGGTCTTGCCCTAGACAGAAACCATGAGTAAGTACCTCTGGGGTTTGGCACATTTTTCATTTCTAAAAAGTTCCCAAGATATTGCTGCTAGTCTGGGGGCAATATTTGGAAAACTATTGCCACAAATAAGGATGGCAAATAGATAGCAGCAACTACACACTCAGAATCGTTCTTAATACCTGATTCCAGTCAGCTATTACCAATATAATTAAATTGACAGGGAAGAGGCAGTTATTTGATATAATGGTCAGACACAGTTAAAATGCCCACATTCCATATTGCACTTCATAGGTTCCAGTCCTAACTCTGCTCCCTTTCCAGCTTCCTGCTAATGCATATCCTAGGAGGCAGCACTTGATTGCTCAAGTAGCTGGGTCTCTGGCAGCCATTTGGGAAGCTTGGATTGGGTTTTTGGGCTTCGGGCTTCAGCCTGGTCCAGTCCCAGCCTTTGCATGCATTTAGGGAGTGAACAAGAGTATGGGAGTTCTCTAGCTCACTCTTTCCCTCTTTCTTTCCCGCCCCTACCTCAAATAAAGAAATAGAAGTTCTTTTTTAAAACACTTGGCAAATAAGGTTTAAACTTAGTTAAAATCTCCATTCCATAAACTTTCACTTTGGCATCCCAAAAGCACAATAAAAATTTGTCTTAGAAACAAACATTTAAGATTAGAATTGTCTGACAAATGTCACAGTAGGCTGAAAGCAATGATAAATTTACATGTTCAATTTAACATAGTTAAACGTATGTTAACTATAATATATGTTATATGTTATATTATTTCCATTGCTACTTCTCTGTGGATTTAAGAGGTAGGTCCAAGACTTGCTTTTAAGCATCTGGTTAACACTCATGAGTTTCAAAGTAGTATCTTTTCATAAAACGTACAAACCTGCTGATGGCTTCACGCTGATTATCTCAACTCCTTCTGGCAAATCCAGCTCCTGGCTGTACACCATCTCTGAAAACAGAGTTAACTTGCTGGTGCTCTGGAGATTTGCTCTGCAAGCCTGATACTTCTGTGAAAAAGGAGACGGGATCTTCTCTGGAGAAGGTGAATAGTGATCTTCTGGCTGCCAAACTGCTTCAGATTTTTTTTTATCTACTTTTTCATCTATAAAACATAAGAACAAAAAACTAGTAGGGGATAGGGTTCCCTATAAATATTATAAACTGCTACATTTTATAATCCTAAACTGTATTACACAATATAAAACAGTATACATAGTAATATGATCTTTTACAGCAAAAAATTAACTTTGGTACTTTATTTAATTGAATAAGTTATAATTATCACCATGAAATATGAATGGTTTTAAGAAATACTCCTTTAACTATCTAATCTTGTATAATTTGTTAATTTAGGCCTGAAGTTTTAAAAAAAAAACTCACCCAATGAGACAGGAACTGACTTTAAATGTAAATTCCACATGTGTAACAGTGAACGGTTCTCTTGAGTACACTCTATTACAACTAGGTAGAATTTTTCAGAAAATCCTTTAGGTGAGCTGCCTGTTGGAATTAATGATATTTTTTACTATTAACATGAATAAAGGAGATAACTTACTAAATATATCAAATTAAAATAACTGAATTTTAAAAAGAAACATAAAAATATTTACCTAGGATTTGAAATACGGTGGCATTACAGAAATTATTTCACTTTTTACCACATGAGTTTGTACTAACAATTTTTTTTTAAGATTTATTTATTTATTTGAAAGTCAGAGTTACAGATAGGGAGAGACACAAAGAAAGAGAGAGGTATTTCATCTGCTGATTCACACCCCAAGTGATTCCAACAGCCATGGCTGAGCCAGGCCGAAGCCATGAACCAGGAGCTTCATCTGCGTGCCCATTTGAGTGGTGGGGCTGAAGCACTTGGGTCACCTTCCACTGTTTTTACCAAGATACCAGCAGGGAGCTGGACTGGAAGTGGATCAACCAAGACATGAACCGACACCCATGTGATAACAGTGTCCCAGGCAGCAGCTTTGCCTGCCTCGCCACAATGCCAGCCCCCAAGTTTTAATTCTATTTATATTTATGTCAGGCTTAAATTTAATTTTCAAATTGATAGGTTTAAAAGTCATATATTATAGTCTTCACTATCAAGTTGTTCACATACATTAGACCATATTAAGTGGGCAATTTCTAAAGAGGTAGAACTATGTGATACCTACTTTAAGTCAACATATGATAAAAACTGTGTGGCCAAACTTTTTCAAAGTAAGTTCTGTAATTGAATGTCCTATTCATGATGTTTACCTAATGATCAAAACAGAAGTATTCATTCTGTAACGTAAGGGAAGTTTTCTTATCCCACACTGTATAAATGGTATACAAGTTGCTCAAAATAAATACATAAGTGTAATTTTCTAATATGTAACATAAAATCTAGTAGTTCATCTTCAAATGTTTTGTAGAAGTCAGTAGTAAAGCTATCAGATCTTCCTTGATGTAAGAGCTTTTTTGAAAAATTTATTTGAAATGCAGAGTTTTTTTTTTCATTTTCAATTATCTTTATATACAGAAGATCGATTTAGTATATATTAAGTAAAGATTTCATCAGTTTGCACCCACACAGAACATAAAGTGTAAAATGCTGTTTCAGTACTAGTTATAGCATTACTTCACATTGGACAACACATTAAGGACAGAGATCCCACATGAGGAATAAGTACACAGTGACTCCTGTTGTTGACTTAACAATTTGACACTCTTGTTTATGGCGTCAGTAATCTCCCTAGGCTCTAGTCATGAGTTGCCAAGGCTATGGAAGCCTTTTGAGTTTGCCGACTTCGATCTTATTCAGACAGGGTCATAGTCAAAGTGGAAGTTCTCTCCTCCCTTCAGAGAAAGGTACCTCCTTCTTTGATGGCCCCATTCTTTCCACTGGGATCTCACTCACAGAGATCTTTCATTTAGGTTTTTTTTTTTTTTGCCATAGTGTCTTGGCTTTCCATGCCTAAAATACTCTCATGGGCTCTTCAGCCATATCCGAATGCCTTAAGGGCTGATTCTGAGGCCAGAGTGCTGTTTAGGACATCTGCCATTCTATGAGTCTGCTGTGTATCCCGCTTCCCATGTTGGATCGTTCTCTCCCTTTTTGATTCTATCAGTATTAGCAGACACTAGTCTTGTTTGTGTGATCCCTTTGACTCTTAGACCTATCAGTATGATCAATTGTGAACTGAAATTGATCACGTGGACTAGTGAGATGGCACTGATACATGCAACCTTGATGGGATTGTATTGGGATCCCCTGGCACATTTCTAACACCAAGTATGATTGAGTATGTCCCAAACTGTACATCTCCTCCCTCTCTTATTCCCACGCTTATATTTAACAGGGATCACTTTTCAGTTAAATTTAAAAACCTAAGAATAATTGTATGTTAATTACAGAGTTCAACCAATAGTATTAACTAGAACAAAAACACTGGCCCTGATAGAAGACTTTTAATCTCACTACTTGTTATGGTTTTATTCAGACTGTATCTTCTTGATTTAATCTTGGTAGATTGTATTAATCCAAGAATTTATTCATTTTACTGAGCTTTTCACAGCAGTTTCTTATGATCATTGGTACTTCAGTGGTGTCAGTTGGAAAATTCAGGAACTGAAGTACGTGTTCTCAGCATTTCCTTTTTATTTATTTATTTATTTATTTATTTTTTATTTTTTGACAGGCAGAGTGGACAGTGAGAGAGAGAGAGACAGAGAGAAAGGTCTTCCTTTTGCCGTTGGTTCACCCTCCAATGGCCGCCGCGGCCGCCGCGCTGCGGCCGGCGCACCGCGCTGATCAGATGGCAGGAGCCAGGAGCCAGGTGCTTTTCCTGGTCTCCCATGGGGTGCAGGGCCCAAGCACCTGGGCCATCCTCCACTGCACTCCCTGGCCACAGCAGAGAGCTGGCCTGGAAGAGGGGCAACCGGGATGTCGCTCCCCGTCTTCATGGGGGAACGACACAGGACCCTGCGCTGTTCTTTTGTCTGCTCGGCCCTCCCCGGGTTTGCTGCTGGTTCTTCCCGGGTTGGCTACTATCCCTTCCACCTCCGTGGAAGGGCAGTTCCCCCTGGCCGCATTCCCCACTTCCGCAGGGGAGCGGCACACCGCCGGCCGGCTCTCTCGGGGGCTGCACGGTTTCCCTTAGATGTTCCCCATAGATGTTCCTGGTGCATGCCGTCTCTCTCCTCCTTTATAGTCCTCCTCCGCCAATCCCAACTCGGCTGCCCACACGCCGAGTACGCTGCTCTCCAATCAGGAGCAAGTCCTACAGTTTATTGGTTGAACTGGAGGCAGCTGTGTAAAAGCTGTTTACTTCTCTCCCAGCGCCATATTGTGGGAGAGCAGATGCATAGAATAAGTCTTAATTCCTGTAACTCAGTCCAGTCCAGTTTGCTCCCCACAGATCCCCCTTTCTTTTTATTTTTTGGCGTTGATACGCGCCTGTCTTCGGTGTCCCGCGGCACACACTCTGCTCTACTTGCTAGAGTTGCCACAGGCTCTTACAAGTCCTATCCATCAGGCAAACCGAATCCGGGCCCTCTCTTCGCCATGTTGTGAGGAGGTTTTTAGGCGCTGATGCATGCCTGTGTTCGGTGCCCTGCAGCGCATGCTCTGCTCTGCCTGCAGGGGCTTACAAGCTCTATCAGGCAAACCGAATCCAAGCCTTCTCATTGCCTTTTTGTGGGGAGGCCTTACTGATGTTAATTCGTGCCTGTCTTCGGTGACCTGCAGCGCATAAGCTGCTAGCCGCCGCAGGTGCTCATCGTGCTCATCGCCTCACTTAATCAGGCAGACCGAATCCAAGCTCTCACAGTGCAGTGTTGTAGGGAGGCCTTTCTACCTCTCTATTTCTCTATCTCCGGGCATTCCTATTTCTCCCATTTTACTTCTGTCTGCCAACATTCCTATTTCTCTCACTTTACTTCTAAACTTCTGTTTCTCTTATCCCCGCAGCTTCCCGCTGCCCGCCCCGAGGCTGCTTCTCGGCGGCTTCCCAGCTGAGCCGCTTCAGCCTCTCTCATCTGCATGGCTCGGCTTTGCGCGGCTTGGCTTCGCGCGCTCCGCGGTCTCCACGCCCTTCGCGTCTGCACCATGGCCTCGCGCCAGCCCCGTTCCCTATCTATTCACGCCCCGTGCTCTCTCTGCACGCGGCGGCTTCCGCGAGTAACACAGCGTAGCTTACGTGTCCGCCACTAGCATTCAATCTAAGTTCCCCGGGCTAGCCTGGCGAATTCAACCCAGCATACGTCTCCGCCCCACGGTTTGGCTTCCCGTCCTTTGCTCCCCGGGCTAATCAGACGGATCCCAACCAGGCTCACGTTTCAGCTTCTGGTTTCAACTTTTCGCCCCCTATTCCCGGGCTAACTTGAGAATCCCAAAGTGGCTTTCGTGTCCGCCTTGGCCTGCCCCCCACGGCTTCAATTTCCCTAATATTTTTCTCTACCCGGTATGTTTCCCCAAACTTTCCTCCAACGATATTCCTCCCTCATTTCTCCTGGCCTCTCCCCACAGTCCGCGTCCGAGTCTGTTTGTTCTAGCTTTCACTTTCGCTTTCGACCTTAGAGATTTCTCCCAGCTTCCCCCCGTAGTCCGTATCCGAGTCTATGCCTAGGCTTTCAATAGCTTCTTCCGGCACCCTTTTCGTCCGGCTTTTCCCTAGGCTGTTTGCTAGTCTCTCTCTCTGGTATTTTCCTGCTTCTTCCCGTTTCTTCCCTCCTAAGTTTGCTATCCGTCCTAGGTTTCCTATCCGAGCTAGGTTTCCTAATCCGAGTCACGGCACCATTATGTCGCTCCCCCTCTTCGTGGAGGAGCAACACAGGACCCTGCGCTGTTCTTTTGTCTGCTCGGCCCTCCCCGGGTTTGCTGCTGGTTCTTCCCGGGTTGGCTACTATCCCTTCCACCTCCGTGGAAGGGCAGTTCCCCCTGGCCGCATTCCCCACTTCCGCAGGGGAGCGGCACACCGCCGGCCGGCTCTCTCGGGGGCTGCACGGTTTCCCTTAGATGTTCCCCATAGATGTTCCTGGTGCATGCCGTCTCTCTCCTCCTTTATAGTCCTCCTCCGCCAATCCCAACTCGGCTGCCCACACGCCGAGTACGCTGCTCTCCAATTAGGAGCAAGTCCTACAGTTTATTGGTTGAACTGGAGGCAGCTGTGTAAAAGCTGTTTACTTCTCTCCCAGCGCCATATTGTGGGAGAGCAGATGCATAGAATAAGTCTTAATTCCAGTAACTCAGTCCAGTCCGGTTTGCTCCCCACACCGGGACAGAATCCGGCGCCCCAACCGGGACTAGAACCTGGTGTGCCGGCGCCGCTAGGCGGAGGATTAGCCTAGTGAGGCGCGGCGCCGGCCAGCATTTCCTTTTAAGTCTAGGTTCTGATGGTATTTTCTTCTTATTTACATTTTTTTTATGTCATTAAAGGCCTTTCAGTGTTCTTGGATGTATGTATATGGATTAATTTCTGGGTTCTCTATTTAACTTTATTGATTTCTGTGTTTGTTCTTTAAAAAATTTTTTAAAGCTTTTCACTTAATTATTTGAAAGGCAGAGTTACAGAGAGGCAGAGGCAGAGGCAGAGAGAGAGAGAGACAGAGCCATCTTCCACCTGCTGGTTCACTCCCCAAATGGCCATAACAACTGGAGCTGGGCCAAGCTGAAGCCAGGAGCCAGGAGCTAGGAGCTTCTTCCAGCTCTCCCACGTGGGTGCAGGGGCCCAAGGACTTGGACCATCTTCTACTGCTTTCTCATGCCATAGCAGAGAGCTGGACGAAAATGTCCAGACCATACACTGGAGTAAGGATAATCTCTTCAATAAATGGTGCTGCAAAACTAGAAGGATATATGTAGAAGAATGAAATTACATTCTTAGCTTCCATACCCCTTCATATACAAAAATCAACTCAAGATGGATTGAAGACCTAAATTTAAGACCTGAGACTGCAAAGCTGCTGGGAAAAAATGTACTAGAAACTCTCTAAGACACTGGCATAGGTGACTAATTCTTGGATAAGATCCCCAAAGTACAGATAAGCAAAGCAAAACTAAACAAATAGGATTATACAGCCAGCGCTGTAGCACAGCGAGTTAACACCCTGGCCTGAAGCGCTGGACCTAGCTGCTCCACTTCCAACTCAGCTCTCTGCTATGGCCTGGGAAGGCAGTGGAGGATGGCTCAAGTCCTTGGGCCCCTGCACCCATGTGGGAGACCTAGAAGAAGCTCTTGCTGTAGGGCTTCAGATCAGTCCAGCTCCAGTCATTGCAGCCATTTGGGGAATGAATCGGTGGATGGGAGATCCCCCTCTTTCTCTCACTCTCTGCCTCTGCAACTCTGCCTTTCAAATAAATAAATAAATAAATATTTAAAAATAAAGTTACACTACTATAGCTTTAATTGTGATTATTTAAAAATTTACTGTACATGGGTGAAATGATAACCTTTTCATTTGACTACTGTTTACAGCCCTCCTCTATCTTTCTGCTGAACTAAGGTCTTTTAACTTGTTGATTTTTTAATGTAATAGATCATGAAGCCCTTGAATGTAATGTTACTATGTTACTGCAAAAAACTAAAAAAGGAGGAATGAAAAAAGGAAGGAAAGAAGGGAGGGAGGTAGGGAGTGTCATCTTATTTTTAGAATTTTATCTATAAACTACATTGAATCTGTATTAATATTGTATTAACATGAAAAAAATAAAGTACCAGAAAAAACTGCGAAGTAATGAATAAATAAAATCAATGGTCCACTACTGGCTGAAAAATAGGTATTTTAATGTCATATTTGAACCTAAACTTGCCTCACTTTTTAAAGTATCTGTTTTAAGGTTTTCAAAGAAGGAGGTACCTTTCTCTGAAGGGAGGAGAGAACCTCCACTTTGACTATGACTTTGTCTAAACAAGGTAAGAGTCGGAGAACTCAAAAGGCTTCCATAGCCTTGGAAACTCATGACTGGAGCATAGGGAGATTACTGATGCCATAGACAGGAGTGTCAATTTGTAAAGTCAACAACAGGAGTCACTGTGCACTTACTCCTCATGTAGGATCTCTGTCCTTAATGTGCTGTACATTGAGATTTAATGCTATAACGAGTACTCAAACAGTATATTTCACTTTGTGTTTCTATGGGGGTGCAAACTGTTGAAATCTTTACTTAATGTATACTAAACTGATCTTCTGTAAAAAAAAAAAAAAAAAAAGAAATTATCAATTCCCAACTTGACTCTCACTGGGATTAAACATGACAATAGGTCTGATCTGATTTCATCATCATTTAAAAAATCATCTATTATTTTTCACTTTATGTTTCTGTGTGGGAGCAAACTGTTGAAATCTTTACTTAATGTATGCTAAACTGATCTTCTGTATATAAATAGAATCGAAAATGAATCTTGAGGTGAATGGAAGGGGAGAGGGAGTGGGAAAGGGGAGGGTTGCGGGTGGGAGGGACGTTATGGGGGGGAAGCCATTGTAATCCATAAGCTGTACTTTGGAAATTTATATTCATTAAATAAAAGTTAAAAAAAATAAAGTATCTGTTTTATTAGAATAAAATTACTGATGAGGGAAAAGGGAAGAAAATGAAAGTGAATAAAATGAGCATGCAAATAGGATTGAGACTTTAAATTTAACTATTTGTAAAATATTAGGACATAAATTGATAAATACAACAACTATTGATTCTCAGATAACCCAGACCATCTTAATAACTAACTGTCCAAAACCACCATTGTTCCAGAATGAGGTTTTTTATTTTATTTAAGATACACAAATTTTATATATTTCATATATACAGATTTATATTCTTCATTATGTACAAAATTATGCCAAAAATGATGTCAATCAAAGAACATATTATCCAAATGGATAGCGTGAAACCATGAATGCCAAGAGTGCTCAAACACCAGTGAGAAACCTCTAATTTTTGTTCATGTTTACTTCCTGGTTAAGAAGAAGATACTGATATTTTGAAGATGACTAATCTCACCAATCTACACAGCACAATTTTAACTTCAGAAAGACAATGTGCAAACTGTGTCATTTCATATTTACTAACAACCTAATAAACTTCATATATTTCTCATTACATAAAAAAATATTTTTTTACCTGCATCAGACAAAATGCTATCTTTTCCCAGACTTTTCTTCTCAAGGTTATTCAAAATGAAGTCTTCTTGGAAAACATGAAGCAGCTGGGTTTTTCTGCCATGCTGAATGTAAATAAATACCAACATAAGTTGACACATACGATATTTAATACTAAGTAGCAAAAAAAAAAAAAAGATACTTACAAGTTTGGTTATGGGATCTAAAGCAATGATACATCCTGGCCTGGCTGTTGATTGTTGACTAACAATGTTAAATACTTCACCAACAAACCTCTGTTCAAAAAAAAAAAAAAAAAAAAAATCGGCATCTCATTCACCGAACAATTCAAAATTAATTAACAGCAAGTAACAAGAAATTTCAGATATAGCAGCTGAGTAATAACTATGTTCAAGCGTGGTTGAATAAAGTCCTTTTCAACTAAGAAAAGTCTAGGATTTCTACATCAAAGGAATTATGGAGAAGAGTTAAAGCTCAACTGGAACAGAAAACACCAAAAGCAATGGCTGGTAACTGTTATGTGAAGAAAATATTTAATATTTATAAATGTTAAAGACTGACATCAAACTCCAGGAGATCTTCTAAATTATTTTTAATGCATCATTTTTGCAAACATAAGGTTTAAGATTTATTTATTTGAAAAGCAAAGTTACAAACAGAAGAGACAGAGATATAGCTTTCCCATCCACAGGTTTACTCCTCAAATGCCCCCAACAGGCAGTGCCAGGCCCAGCTGAAGCCAGAAGCCAGGAACTCCACCCTGGTCTCCCACATGGGTAGCTGGAACCCAACCATTTTGGCTGACATATGCTGACTCCCAGGTGCATTAGCACCAATCTGGACCAAAAGCAAACGTGGGATCTGACTCCAGGCACTGTGATAGGGAATGTGCCTGTCTCAACTAGCAACTTAACCTGCTGCTCCACACCACCTGCCCCATACACCTTTATATGCTGACAACCACCTATTTCTTATTTTCCCTCTACTGGATCCCTAGACATCAAATAGGCATTGCAAAATTCAAATGTCTAAAGCGAGGCTCTTGAATCCCTCTGCCCCTCAAAACCTGCTACTTTTACCTTCTTATCTCAAGACAATTCTTCTCATCCTAATCCTGGCACAGGGTAAACCCTGGGAGTCGTCCACTTTCTTCCTACAGCCAGTCTAATAGTGACTATTTAACAATCAAAAGACATCCAGAATTGTGACCAATTCTTATCCCCTCTATCATTACCACTTGCTACCTTTCTAAACCCCTTTTTATCTTTTCTGGGCTTCTGAAATAGCTTCTTAAGTAAGTCTTTCTGATTCTACTTCTCTTTTCCATGTCTAATCTATACAGCCATTATAGGAATCCATTAAAACCCAAATCAGACCATATCAAACTATCACTCTCTTCGAGAGTTTCCAAGTTACTTAGAGTCAAAGCCAAAGTCAGCACAACAGCCTATGAGGCCTTGTATGATCTGGTCAGGCTTTCTGACCTGAGGCCCACTTGCTCTCCATCACACTTACTCGGCTGCAATCACATTGACCTCTGTGCTGTTCTGAACATGCTCTGGCCTCAGGGTCTTTGAACTGGCTATGCCTCTTCCAGCATCACTCCACCGACCTTTTACTAACCACACAGTAGTGGCCACTCTAACCTGCTTCAGGACTTTACTCAGTGGTACCTTCTCAGTGAAGCTTATTCCGGAGCTGCACCTTAGCTGGCTCTCCCTACTTCTTTCCTAACACTATCTCACCATTTGTTATTTGTTCATGGAAAGTTTCACTTCTGTGTTCTGGTATCTACCTTCACTAGAACATAATTACTATGATAGTCTTGTCCGTATCACATCTAAATCCTGAGCACTTTACATAACACATGATACAAAGAACCTCAGTAAACATACATACTTGCACTACTACACTATGTGTGTGTTTTGAAACTCCTTGTGTTCAAGCACCAGCCTTCTGGTGCAGCAGGTTAAGCTGCCACTCTCAATGCCAGCATCCTATATAAGCAAGAGTTTCAGTCCCAGCTGCTCCACTTCTGATCCAGCTCCCTGCTCATGCACCTAGAAAGGCAGCAGAAGATGGCCTGAATGCTTGGACCCCTGCCACCCCCATGAGACCCTGATGAAGCTCCTGGCTGCTCACTTTGGTCTGGCACAATTCTGACCATTGTAGCCATTTGGGGAGTGAATCAGTAGATGGAATCTCTCTTTTTCTCTTTCTCTGTAACTCTGCCTTTCAAACAAACAAATAAATCATTAACTCCCTCCCCTCAAAAAAAGGAAAAAACAAAACAAAGCCCTTCTGTTATGCAAAATTGGGCATTAAAAATAACTTATGAGAAAAATTAAAACATTCGTGCAACTTTATAACCAGGCATTAACAGGAACTTTAGTTGTCAGCTGAATAGACTACATACATGGCTCACTACAGCTGAAGGCTGCCTCTGGGGATAGTGAAAAACACTGACAACAAAAAGATGGAAATGCTTGCTTGCTGGAGGTGCTTAGACAACAAAGAAGGTTGCCATTAGTTGGGCCAGGATGAAATGTAGCTGTTGTAAGGCAAAAACTTAGCAAGGTTTTGAAAGGACTCCTGCCTGGGTCACCCAAACTGGACAGGAACAAAACCACTGGGGAAGACCAGACAACTCCAGGACCAGGATGAACAAGACTGAAATTTTTGGCCTAACATCTGGTCATGGAAATCCTGGCTACTGCCCACCCCCACGCCACCTCCGGCCTTGGCCCTGTAGCCTCCATCCTCCGGCTATTTCCCTTTGGGCCATGAATCTTTAATGTTGTCATTCATTTTGTCTTTCACAGAGTATACTCCATCCAGCTCCAGATGGTCATGAGACACAGCTTCCAGCCTATCCCTCAGACGTTATGACCAGTCCTCCGGACCATACAACAGAATCATTTCCCAAGCCACCTCTGGATACCACAGAAGAGATGGCAAGTGAAGTATACCCATAACCAGCTCGATGGCCATATGTCAGCTCTGAAGAAAATACAGAAGATGGACCTTCACTCATATGAACACTCATATCATATGAACACTCATAAGATCACGGGTTACTTCCTGAGTGGGGGGGATATGAAGGTAGTGAGGCAGACATGAGCCTATGTGCATGTGAGGCCAAAGAGAAATGGGAATTTCTGTGTAATGGAACAAAGTAGCAAGCTGGGAAGCAAACCAACATTTACATATCAATGTTGCCACTGGTTTTTGTTTTGTTTTGTTTTGTTTTTGACAGGCAGAGTTTAGACCTTGAGAGAGAGATAGAGAGACAGAGAGAAAGGTCTTCCTTCCATTGGTTCACCCCCCAAATGGCTGCTATGGCCGGAGCTACACTGATCTGAAGCCAGGAGCCAGGTGCTTCCTCCTGGTCTCCCATGCGGGTGCAGGGCCCAAGCACTTGGGCCATCCTCCACTGCCTTCCCGGGCCACAGCAGAGAGCTGGAATGGAAGAGGAGCAACCGGGACAGAATCCAGCACCCCAACCGGGACTAGAACCTGGGAAGCGGGTGCCACAGGCGGAGGATTAGCCCAGTGAGCCGCGGCGCCGGCCTGTTGCCACTGTTTAATAACCTGGATGGGTGGGTCCAAGTCTTCTCTCTGGGGAATCTCTCTTAGGAGAATCTCATCTGCCCTTCACCAAGGGGGCTATTGTCAAGTTCTGGGAAGCAATCCTTTCTGAAAGAGCCCTCCACTCAGCCCAATTCCAGAAAGGGTTTCATAGGGGGAGGAGAAAAGAGCCATACCCAACATCCATAAAAACTCTAGACTGAATACAGACTGAGCTCTCAGTTCTTTACTGAGATGCCCACCTGTTCTGTTTTTTGTTTTTTGTTTGTTTGTTTGTTTTTTACAGGTAGAGTTATAGACAGTGAGAGACAGAGAGAGACAGAAAGGTCTTCCTTCCATTGGTTCACTCCCCAAATGGCTGCCACAGCCGGAGCTGAGCTGATCAGAAGCCAGGAGCCAGGTGCTTCTCCCCAGTCTCCCATGCAGGTGCAGGGGCCCAAGCACTTGGGCCATCCTCCATTGCTTTCCCAGGCCATAGCAGAGAGCTGGACTGTAAGAGGAGCCACTGGGACCAGAACCCGGCACCCATATGGGATGCTGGAGCCACAGGCAGAGGATTAACCAAGTGAGCCACAGTGCCGGCCTCTGCCCATCTGTTCTGTAACGTGTACTCTCTTCATTAAACTTTGCTAGCATGCCTACCATTAAAAAAAAAAAAAAAAAAAAAGACTCCTCACAGGATTGCAAAAAAGTTGAGGCCTTTTTCCTTTCACACTTAACATAATAACTCTACTCTTGTTATCCTACCTCCCTTTGCCTAGACAAAAAAATGCAGGTCAATCAACATAATTTCCACATCATACTGCTAGTAGTCCCCAGTTTTCTATAAGCAAAGAGGTAGTAGACTAGGTTCTAATTCATGAATAAAGGAAAGAAACTATTTATTTTAAAAAGAGCTTAGAATCACTTAATGTCACAATATAAATGAGACTCAGATAAAATTACAAAGATACACATGTTTATTACAAATTATGTGTCAGAATTCTAGAACATGCCCAATAAGTATAAAGTATTAAAAATGTACTATAAAAACATAGTATTTTAAACCATATTTATAAGTTATTACTTACAGAAATTTCAGGGTTGGAAAGTTCACATAAAAGTTTCTTAGCATCAATGACTGCTTCATATAATCTCAGATACTGTCCATCACTTGCTACAAAGCATGCACTAGGAGAGTTGCAGTATGCACCTATGAAGTATTTATAAACATTTAAAATTGAGCCCATTAGTGATAGTGTCAGAAAGCCTAAATTACTGAAATAAAATCAGACTTCTTACCTAGACAGTAACTGGGTATAAGAGTGGGCAGCCATGCCACATTGGAAAAGGCAGAAACATGCAGAGAGTTTATCCGGGCAAGTTCAGAAACTCCTCCAGAAAAAGACAATGGCCCAACTGGATCTACCCTCCAAAGAATAAGTTCACTATAAACTGCATTGGGATCCTGGAATGCCATATCAACAGTGCTTTTATTTTGTTGTGTCAAAGAACACTCTTCAATATTTACAGCATAAGGTTGCTTTGGGTTATCGACATCTGGCGTCCTTAACGCATTATGATGGGATGTTGTCAGTAATAATGGTAATACTGAATGGCAAGCTAAATCATTCAGATGAAAGCGATGGCCACAATATCTGGATTTGTGGGAAATACTGAGAACTGTAGAAAAAGCGGATTCTTCAGCAAAACTAACCAGCCATTGGTTCAGAGACCCATCATCGTGTTTTGAAATCATCATAACATTAGGAGTAAAAATACTTAATTTTAAACTATTTGATGATTTATTGTGACCAGAAGAGATAAGCATTGATGTGGAGCGAGTGAGGCCAGAAGGTTTCTGCTTCCCTTGTTGAATAGCCAAGTCAACATTCTTGGTACATGCATACATCACTATGCTTTTACAGAGAGAGTTTGCATCACCTGTGGGAAAAGCTACAGGTATTCTGGAAACAAACGACACCTGGAATTAAGAAAGCAATCATTAGAACATGTAAAATTACACAAAAAGGTATCAATAAACAGTAGCTACATAAAAAAAAAAAAAGAAGTAGCTCTTCAGAGATCTTAATAGTACCTGCACTTGACGAAACATTCCAGGCTGGTATTCATCCAGCCAATCCACATGCCAAACTAGCAAGGAACCATCCATGGGATGTATACTGAAAAGCATGTCAGCATTTTTACTCCACTCAGACAGAAGTATTTCGATCTGATGATCAATGGCAGCTGACGGTAATGGTGCAAAACTTAAGTTTGGTACCATTTTATCACTGCCTGATTCCTTCTTTTCATGATTTATTTTCACATCATCAACATCATCATCCATTTCTGTAAGCAAAACAGTTCATGAACCAAGTAAATACGCTTTTACATCACACTATGACTATAAATTAAGAAATACCTTTACACATGCAATCAAGTCGAAAAATGAAGTTTTTTGTATTAACAAGAAATAGGCACCCTTTCTAAAAAAAAAAAAAAAAAAAAAAATCCAGAAATATAGGATCATTGGAAGGACAACAGGACTGAGGCAACAAATTACTGGTAAAAGGACTGACATTCAAGTGGAAAATAAGTAAACTGGCTTCTACACCCAGATGTCCCACAGTCAACCACTCAGCAAACTATCTACTACGTGTCAGGACCTCAATTTTACTCATGCTAAAACAAGGGAGCTGCAACAGGGTCTATAATTCTGGAACTGGATTTTCAAAATTTATTATTTGAATGCAATCTGTCCTTTGTTCTGTATACCAGATTTATCCAAACCCAAGTATCCAAGTTATCCCCAGGTACATGCACTTAAAACTGATGCAACATCTTAAAAAAACCATCATAAAGAAATACATTTATAGTGTACAATTTCCAGATTTCCTTTCACATATTAGTAAAAGTAAATCTGAATATTAATTTATTGATATAGATAAATATGTATATTTCCACCTCTTTCAAAAATTCCAGTCCCCACTTCCTCTCCCAACTCCTGGTTAGGAATACAGAGACTTTCTCTAAATAAAGTATGAGGGGTCTGCACTGTGGTACAGCAGGCTAAGCCACCGCCAGCAACACTAGGATCCCATCTGGGCATCAGTTTCTGCCCCAGCTGCTCCACTTCCCATCTGGCTACCTGCTAATGCCCCTGGGAGACCAGCAGCAGATGGCTCAAGTGATTGGACCCCTGCTGCCCACATGGGAGAACCAGATAAATTTCCAGGCTTCTGGCTTTGGCCTGGCCTAGATCTGGCTATGACGGCCATTTGGGGAGTGAATCAAAGGATGGAAGATCCCCGTCTCTCCCTCACTCTGTGATTCTGTCTTTCAAATAAATACAAACAAATCTTTAAAAAAATAAAGCATGAGTATTTTTTGACTAGTTAATGGATTAAAACAAAGACCAGACACACTAATAAATATGAAACAAAAAATAACAGAAAATTAGGCAAAGTGCACAAAACGGAAAGTCAAAAAAGGGTTAAAATAAAAAAGATACTCATTCTGTCCAATTTATAAAACAAAATGCAAAATAAAACAGATGCCTTTTTCCCTCATCAACTGACAAAAAAAGTAATGTAATTATAAAAGGATCCAGTATTGGCAAAGATGTGGAAGTATGAGTATGAACTGGAAAAACATTTTTGGAGGGCAATTTATCAGAAGTTACTGATACTTAAAATTTGTATACTCCCTGGTAATTACACATCTAGAAATCTATGTCACAGAAAAAAATGATACAAAGAAGAAAAGACATATGATTATACCATTACTAGTGAAAAACAATGTCAATCAACTTAAATATCTATCATTAGAGGAGTTCTTAAAGTTTTCTCTTAGATATCGAATACTAAAAATAAGTGAGATGATAAAATGCTCATTACCGAATGAAAACAAGTTGCCGGGTGGGTATTGTAGCACAGCAGGTAAAGCCACTGCTTGGAATGCCTGCATCCCATATCATAGTGCCTAGAATCAAGCCCTACCTCCATGTCCAATTCTGCTTCCTGCTAATACGCCCGGGAGGCAGGAGATGATGGCCCTGCTACCCACATGGGAGACCTGGATTGAGTTCCTAGCTACTGGCTTCAGTTTTGTACAGCCCCAGATGCTGCCAGCATTTAGGGAGTGAACTTGCAGATAAAGATCTCTCTAATTCTCTGCCTTTCAAATAAATTAATAAACAAAAGTTTAAAGATAAAATGTTTAAAATGAAGTTGTGGGGGTGGCACTGTGGTGTAGCAGGTAAAGCCACTGCCTGCAGTGCCAGCATCCCATATGGGCATCAATTCAAGTCCCAGCTACTCCTCTTCCGATCCACCTCTCTGCTGTGGCATGGGAAAGCAGTAGAAGATGGCCCAACTCCTTGGACACCTTTACCCATGTGGGAGACCCAGAGGAGGCTCCCGGTTCCTAGCTTCAGATTGGCACAGCTCCAGCCATTGTGGCCATCTGGGGAGTGAGCCAGTGGATGGAAGACTTTTCTCTCTCTCTCTCTCACTTGGCCTCTCTGTAATTCTGCCTTTCAAACAAATAAATTAAAAAAAAAAAAAAAGTTATATAACATTTATTTTTGTACAAAAATGAACACCCATATTATAACATCTATTTTTGTATAAAAATGAACACCCATAATATAACTTAAAAAAAACTTTATACATATGTGGGTAATGCACGAAGTTCATAAAAAAAGAAATTAAAAGATAAGTTTACTTTGGTGCAAAAGATCTGAAATCCTCAAGCACAGTTTTTTTCAAAACATGCTTTTTCCATGAACTCTTTGAAGACTCCTGTGCGAGCATAGAAAAGAATCAATCTGGAAGGAAACTCTTCAAACTTAACCATGTAGAAACTTTTAAACTTGTCTGTACTACGTACTATTTGATTATGTAAAAATCTTATAATTAAAACAAAATTTTAAAAAACAGAGCATTCATGAACTACAGAATCTGGCAGACATAACCAGGTGCCTGCCAGTTTCAGAGCACCTGGCTTCCCAGTTCAGGACCGTATGGGGTTCTTGGCCAGTTTTGCAGATGGAATGAAGGGAAAGGTGACGTGTGTTGATTCTGGGTCTAGGCAGCTTCTGCCTCTCTCCCTACTGGAATACCGGTAGAGGAATTTAAGGCTCTAGGTACAAAGCTTCTCAGACTTCACGTATGTAAAAATCACCTGAAGATTTTATTCAACTGCAGTTCCAGTTTTGTAGTGTGTGCAGCCCGAGATCATGCATTGCTAACAAGCTCACGGATATTGCAACGCTGCTAACCCACAGATGGACCTTCCAATGTCTTCCCAGGAACGACAAAATCTCACAAATGGAGAACCTCAAGTCCTAATATCACCATGTGGAAGAAAACCTCCCGCAACAGGCCATGTACAGACTGTTAAATGAGTTAGTCCATATCTGTATTAGGCACTGTAATTTGGGAGTTTCTGACAGCATCAGTTTTACCCTAATGCAAAACCTTTCATTGTTTTGAACAAAATTTAAATTTTTTTTTTCCTTAAAGCATTACCTTCATCAGATTTTACATCTGTCTGATTACAGTCCTCTCCACTGGCCTCAGAAGATGGCTGTTCACAACTTTTTCTAAGTTGCTGTAAAAACACTTCCATGGACAAAGTAAAATGCAGCTCTTTATTGTTTAGCCAGTGTACCACAAAAGGTCCCCTCTTCTCTTCATTTTCACTTAAACTCAGAGATGTAATAGATGGGAGAAGTGGAATGTCTATAAAAGAAGAAAATCACAAAATTAAAAGTTTTACCATTCTAACATCAAAATACCCTTGTCTCATATTTTGATTACTTACTGTTATTTATCTTTTCTTTGGCTGACAAAGTCTTTCACTATTTAACTTTATTCTATTTTGAGGTTTTTTTGAAAACGACTATTTTTAGAGTAGTTTGAGGTACACAGCAATATTCACAAAAATGTACAGAGACAACTGTATGTTCTCCATCCCTACATGTGCAGTCTCTCCCCCATTATCAGCCTCTGCCACCGGTTGTACCCCAGTAGTAGTTGAATACTCTACAATGACAGCTCTATCACCCAGAGTCCATTGTTGAGTTCATTCATGGTGTTGTACATTCTATAGGTTTGAATAAATTTATAAAGAAATTACATTTATCTTTAAACTGTTTAAACCAATAAATAAACTTCTAATGCAATGTTTGCCACTATTTTAAAATTTTTAAAAATTATTTATTTGAGAGAGAGAGTGAGACTGAGAAAGAGAGCTTCTTTCCACTGGTTCATTTCCCAGATGTCCACAACGACCCCAGGCCAAACTCAATCCAAGTCTCCCACACAGGTGGCAGGAACCCAGTCACTTCAGCCATCACTACTGCTTCTTAGCATCTGCATTAGCAAGAAGCTGGAGTCAAGAGTGGGAGCCAACTGTCAAATCCATGCACTCTGATATGTAACACAGGCATTTTAACCAGCATCTTAACTACTAGACCAAACTCTTGCCTTGCCACTATTATTATGAATGGTAACATATTTAAAAGCCTACTTTAACAGGTCTATTACAAAGGAGATAAAATTATATACTCCAGGCCATATAGCATTACTGCATTAGTCATTCACATTGGTTTTCATCATTAAAAAATATTTTCATGAGCAAACACTTCTATAATTTGCAGGACTGTTAATGGATATGTCTTAATTTATCAGAAATCTTGGTAACGAGCATATTTTACCCTGATCTACATAGAAAAGTTGACGCCAAAGGAATTAATGATAGATGTATTTGAATAGCAACAATTTAATTTTTTTTAGCCAACAGTGGCATATGTACCCTAACTCCTTTAAAATGACCTAACCACCTAATTTAAAAATGATATTGATTATTTAATAGCATTAAGATTGGAGTTCCCTTCTCGTGTTCAAGGAAAGCATTCAAGACAGACCATGCTGGCTAAAAAATAAGACTTGTCCCTCGGTATTACTTTAGATATAATGGCTACATTAAGGATACAGAAGTATAAATCCTGTCACTTGTAGCAAATTACAATCCCTAATAATGAAACTAAAGAAAAACATTAATTCTATATTAAGTCAAACCTGCATCATGCTGATATCTGCAGAACTGTAAAGGCTGGAATGGATTCAGGAAATGTAAATAATTTTCTCTAAAATAAACCTAATTACTTAAAGGAAAGATAATGATTCTGAATTATCTACTCCTATAATTTATCCATCATTAGATACCAATATAAAGATATTGTAGATGAGTGCTCAAGGAAAGGACACACGTTCCCCCGCTGCCTCCACTGGAGGCATGTTCTCCACGTGGACAGATACACACAATTCAATAGCTTCAGTCTTTCACTACACATTCCTTAAATAAATATTAACAATTATAATAATTAATAATAATTATACTATGCCTCCTGCCTGATTATAGACTTCCTGACAGGAGGACCACACCCATTCTGATCACTACTATGTCTGCAGCTCACACCATCACCCTCGTTCCCAATCAGGACAGACGAGGCACTCAGTCAAAGGTCATCCCAAGACTAGTTTTAAGGAAGAGGATTCTCCTTAAAGTCCAACTTAACTTCTAAGAATATTTTATTTTGATCAGCACTACGTTGTCCTTAGAGACCTGCCATCTAAAGAAAGATTTTAGAATTCTCCTTATTAGAAACTAGTAAAGGAAAAGGCACCTTGGAACTCAGGGTCCATTTTTCAGTAACTCCTTAGCTTTTTACATTAAAGTGAAAATACAACCCTTCTTTATTCTCATAACATAAATTATTCCACTGACCTTAGAGTTAACTCTGGGCATTATAACCACTCTTGATTTAAGTTTTTGATAAAGATGATGGTCTATAATATTTTAGTTTCATTTTGCTTTATAGATTCTATTAAATTTAAGACTGCTGTCAACAAATGTAAGCTAAGAAGGTCAATAAGCATTTTTATTCCTACCACAAGTCTCTATACTTCAACTTATCACAGCACTTCTCTCTTGGATGAATAAAACTCTATTCAAGTAGCTCATGGACCATTCTTTGAAGAATGTATTGCTGCAAATCCCGTATGCTCCACAGAAACAGGTTATGCTTAATTTATACTTAAGAATATTCCATAAAATACAAAAACTAATCAGTAGTGTTAACTGAAGAGTACAATTTATCAACTATAAAAATCTATCGACTTGGGGCTGGTGCTGTGGCATAGCGTGTAAAGCCACCACATGGAATGCCAACACTCCATATGTGCGCCGGTTCAAATCCCGGTTGCTCCACTTCCAATCCAGCTCTCTTCTATGGTCTTGGAAAGCAGTAGAGGATGGCCCAAGTCCTTGGGCCCCTGCATAGGAGGCCCGGAAGAAGCTCCTTGCTCCTAGCACTGGGTCTGTGCAGCTCCGGCCGTTAAGGCCATCTGGGAAGTGAACCAGTGATGGAAGTCTTCTCTCTCTTTCTCGCTCTCTCTCTCTCTGCCTCTGCTTCTCTGTAACTCTGCATTTGAAATAAATAAATCTTTAAAAGTTAAATAAATAATTAAAACCTACCTACTCCATTTAAAAGACACATTTAGAACAATGTTGTGTTACCTGTGGCTGGATTGATGCTGGCTGCAATATGAAAGTGGCAAAGTGCATTGGCATGCAGTGGAGTGTTCCTGTGGACAAGATGTGGATCCTGCTGATGGGGCAGATATCCGGTATTGGCTACCAATGCAAGTGATTTCCTATGACCTCTACGAAAGTGTCTCAGATTTACCTGTGTGAACAGAAACAAAGTAAAACTACAGCCTCCATGGTTAAAAGTTGTATGTGTGTAGGCTACATATAATTGTTAGGAGTTACACAGATCCTATTTCATATAATTATATTTTAAAATACCTTTCAATATTTTTTGTATAGAAATTTGAATCATGAGTAAGCACTAGGCTCTCTCTCTACTTTAACATAATAATTTGTCACTTTGATTGGTATGTTCTCTTTAAAACTAAAAAAGGTTTTTCCAATAATGTTTCTTGAACAAGGATATCCCTGTGACCATGAAAAACTGAATACTATCATGCATCAGGACATTCCATAATCGACAAAGAATTTTAACATGGATCATTTCATTTGATTTCATGAGGCAGAAAGCCTAAGTACTATTATTCTCATCTTTCATACCACATAACAGCTTATACAGAATCCAAGGTCACCTAGCTTTTAAGAAACAGAGCTAAAAGTAAAACAAGGCTTCAGGTTCCCATGGTCAAGGACTTCTTTCAGCTATTTTTAAATATAAGCATTTTATTCATTGTTGAGTAACCTTGCACTATGTATTTAACTACAGAACATTACTCAGTTTTCAAGTTTCCCCATATTCATACAATGCATTCAAAGATAAGTCAGTTTTAAATCATCTCCTGTTTTCAGTACTAAGAAAATAATAAGAAAAATCTATACTACCATTGTGTTTTGAGTTAGCCCAAACATCAAAAAAACTTTTCCAGGGCCAGTGTTGGGGTACAGCAGGTTAAGCTGCTGCTTGCAACACCAGCATCCTACATCAGAGCACTGGTTCAAGTCCCAGCTGCTCCATTTCTGATCCACCTTCCTGCTAATGTGCCTGGGATGCCCCAAGTGCTTGAGCCTCGGCCAACCACATGGGAGACCCAGCAGGAGCTCTGGGCTCCTAGTTTCGAACTGGCCTAGCCCCAGCCATTGCAGCTAATTGGTAGTGAACCAACAGATGAAATCTCTCTCTCCAATTCTGCTTTTCAAACAAATCAAATACTTTTTTAATCTAAAAAAAATGATATTGCTTTTCAACACTAATTAGTAAAACAAAGACTTCAAGTTGAGGGGGATTCTAAAGATAACAAATGTTATCACAGAATATGACAAACTACTCTATTCCAAGTTCCATGGAAGACAAAAAAAATATTATTACAGTCTTTGCATTCTCAGATTTTATTTTTCTTCATCTAAGTCAACTGTAATTATCCTTTTCTTATAATCAGTTAACTTAAGATTATCTTCAAAATTATAGGCAGTTTTATGCTCTAAAATCTTTATGTAGTTTTTAAACCAAATAAAACTAAAATAATTTCTGTGAACTCTCTTGATAGATTTTTTTAATACTACTACTAATGTTACCAAAAAAGGCAACATATAACCAAGTTTTAGAACTTACAGCATATTACATCTTAAAAAAGCACTTACTTCTATAGCATTTTGAACTCGCTCTTTATTAGAAGCATTCCTCTTGAAGTTATTTGTTAAATTAACTGGCTCAGTCCAATGGCTGCAGTCACCTCCATACAGCAAACAATCATTTGGTAAAAATGTCTCCACCCAGAGACGACACACATTATCTTTGCAGCAGGTCAACAGTACATTACATACCGAAGCCCTAAGAATAAAAAGATGTTATAAATAAAAATACAAACTTCATGCAGTATCAGATATTCTATAATGTTGCTATAATTATTCAAATGCACACACGAAGTTAGCAATGTAAAACATATTAATATACACAGACCACATCACAGCAAAAGCATGCCAATCTATTTCATTCCTGCCCAGAACTTAGACTTCCTTTTTCAGTTAAGATTTTAACATATAAAGAAGGAAGATCAAGCCATAATCTCTCAGCTGACAAGCAATATAACAGTTACATCACAGGGCAGGTATTGTGGTATAGGAGGTTAAGCCACCACTTGGGATGCCTGCACTTCATACTGGAGTGCCTGATTCACGTTGAGGCTACTGCAAGTTACCAACCCAGCTTCCTGCTAGTGTGCCTAGGAGACAAAGAATGATGGCCCGAGTATTTAGTTTCCTGTCGCCCACATGTGAGACCTAGATGAAGTTCCTAGCACATGGCTTTACCATGGCTGTTGTTGCCATTTGGGGAGTGAACCAATGCAAGATATCTCAGTATGTGTCTCTCTGTGTGTCTGTGTCTGTCTCTGTCTTTCTCTGTCATGGTGCTTTTCAAATAAATAAATCTGTTTTTCAAACTACATGTTCGGGGGCTGGTGCTGTGGCGCAGCAGGTAAACGCCCTGGCCTGAAGCGTTGGCATTCTATATGGGTGCCAGTTCCAGTCCCGGCTGCTCCTCTACCAATCCAGCTCACTGCTCTGGCCTGGGAAAGCAGTAGAAGATGGCCCAAGTCCTTGGGCCCCTGCAGCCGCGTGGGAGACCCGGAGAAAGTTCTGGATCCTGGCTTCGGATCGGCACAGCTCTGGCCGTGGCAGCCATCTGGGGAGTGAACCATCGGATGGAAAAACTCTCTCTCTCTGCCTTTCCTCTCTGTGTAACTCTGACTTTCAGGTAAAATAAATAAATCTTCCCAAAAAACTACATGTTTGGGCCGGTGCTGTGGTGTAGCAGGTTAACACCCTGGCCTGAATCACTGGTATCCCATATGGGCGGTGGTTCTAGTCCCAGCTGCTCTCTTCTGATCCAGCTCTTTGCTATGGCTTGGGAAAGCAGTTAGAAGATGGCCCAACTCCTTGGACCCCTGCACCCATGTGGGAGACCTGGAAGAAGCTCCTGGCTCCTGGCTTCGGATCGGCGCAGCTCTGGACATTACGACCAACTGCAGCCAATTGGGGAGTGAAGCAGTAGATGGAAGACCTCTCTTTCTCCCTGCCTCTCCTCTTCTCTGTGTATAACTCTGACTTTCAGATAAATAAATAAATCTTAAAACAAACAAACAAACAAACAAACAAACAAACAAAACTGGGGCCAGCACTGTGGGACAGCGGGTTAATGCCCTGGCCTAAAGTGCCGGCATCCCATATGGGCACCAATTCGAGACCCTGCTGCTCCTCTTCCAATCCAGCTCTCTGCTATGGACTGGGAAAGCAGTGGAAGATGGCCCAAGTCCTTGGGCCCCTGGAGACCCAAAGAAGCTCCTGGCTCCTGGCTTCAGATGGGCGCAGCTCCAGCCGTTGGGGCCAACTGGGGAGTGAATCATCGGATGGAAGACCCCACCCCTGCCTCTCCTCTCTCTGTGTAATTCTGACTTTCAGATAAATAAACTTAAAAAAAAAAAAAAGACAAAAATATATGTTCTAGTAAGATCTTCTGATTTATTTCTGAAACTTTCATTATGCTTTATTTTTACTTCCTAAAAAGGCAACTGTACCCTGGTTACTAACAAGTTTAATAACTATTCTATATACTTATTTTTTTAAATTAAGATCTATTTATTTTATCTGAAAGGAGACTGACACAGAGAGGGAAAGAGACAGAGAGAGGATCTTAGATACATCAACTGTTCAACCCCCACTGGGCCACAACATCCAGGGCTGGGCCAGGCTGAACTCAGGACATAATAACTCCATCCAGGTCTCCCATGTGAGTGGCAAGTTCCCAAGGACTTGCGCCATCTTCTACTTTCCCAGGTACATTAAAAGGTAGCTAGATAGGGGCTGGTGCTGGGGCATAGCAGGTAAAGCCACCACCTGTGCTGGCAACCCACATGTGCACCAGTTCGGGTCCCAGCTGTTCCACTTCTGATCTAGCTCTCTGCTATGGCCTGGGAAAGCAGTGGAAGATGGCCCAAATTCTTGGGCCCCCGCACTCATGTGCGAGGCACAGAAGAAGCTCCTGGCTTCTGGCTTTGGACTGGCCCAGCTCCAGCCATTGCAGCCATTTGAGAAGTGACTCGGTGGATGGAGGACCTCTCTCTCTCTCTGTGCCTCTGACTCAGCATAGCTCTGCCTTTTAAATAAATACATAAATCTTACTTACTATTTTTTTTTTTTTGGACAGGCAGAGTGGACAGTGAGAGAGACAGACAGAGAGAAAGGTCTTCCTTTGCCGTTGGTTCACCCCCCAATGGCTGCTGCAGCCAGCGCGCTGTTGCTGGCGCACCGCACTGATCCGAAGCCAGGAGCCAGATGCTTCTCCTGGTCTCCCATGTGGGTGCAGGGCCCAAGCAGTTGGGCCATCCTCCACTGCACTCCCGGGCCACAGCAGAGAGCTGGACTAGAAGAAGAGCAACCAGGACAGAATCCGGCGCCCCGACCGGGACTAGAACCTGGGGTGCCGGTGCAGCAGGTAGAGGATTAGCCTACTGAGCCACGGTGCCGGCCCATAAATCTTATTTTTTAAAAGATTTATTTATTTATTTGGAAGTCAGAGTTACACAGAGAGAGGAGAGGCAGAGAGAGAGAGAAGTCTTCCATCTGATGGTTCACTCCTCAATTGTCGCAACGGCCAGAACTGCAGCAATCTGAAGCCAGGAGCCAGGAGCTTCTTCCAGGTCTCCCATATGGGTGCAGGGGCCAAAGGACTTAGGCCATCTTCTGCTGCTTTCCCAAGCCATAGCAAAGAGCTGGATCAGAAGAGGAGCAGCAGGGTCTCGAACTGGCACCTATATGGGATGCCAGCACTTCAGGCCAGGACGTTAACATGTTGTGCTAAAGCACCAGCCACTCAATAAATAAATCTTAAAAAAAAAAAAAAAAAAAAAAAAAAGGAGCTAGATTGTAAGCAGAGCAGCCAGTGCAGACCTGGGAGGCAGCTGCAATGGCTCAGGTAGTTGGCTCCCTGCCACCTATGCAGATCTGGCTTCAGCCTAGCAAGGCTAATACCTGTCACTGTCTGTCTGTCTGTATTTTTTTTCTGCCCCTAGTATAAGACCTTCTTTAATAAAGTTAAAAAACACAACAAAAAGCACATAGATAAAATGACCTTCACTGACCTAGGCATGTATTTGCTCGTTTTACGCCAGGAAAACCCATTTACAGCTCGAGGATGTGCCAGATAAACAAAAGAAAAGTCGATTTCTCCTTGGGATTGTTTTTCTGAACTTGTATCTGGAGAGGTAACAGATGTTCGCCAGGTTTCCACATTGTACCATACCTTTAAAAGACAATCATCCTAAGAAAAAGAAAAATATCCATGTCAGAATTAAAGGTGTGGTGGGTGTTTGCTGCAGAGGTGAACATGGGGCTTCGGATGCCTGGGTTAGAGTCCTGGTTCCACTTCCCATTCAAGCTTCCTGGTATTGTACAATCTAGAACACAGTAGGTGATGACTCAAGTACTTGGGTATCTGTTACCCACATGGGTACCAGGATTGAGTTCTACACTCCTGGCTTCAGCCTGGAACAGCCCTGGCTGTTGTGGGCATTTGGGAAGTAAACAAGTGGGTGGAAGGTTTCTCTGAGACTATCTCCGTCTCTCTGCCTTTGAAATAAAATGAAAAAAAAAAAAAAAATTAAAGAAAGGAATTAAAGATTAAGTCAAATAGCAAAATATTTTTCTTCCCAATGGGAGCAACCTAGAGATGGGAGGAAAGACTGGGAACAGAGGACTTGAGAAGAAATCCCGAGCAGTTTTTTATTCACATTATTTAACAGTGCTTTGAGAAGTCAAGCGTGTAAATTGGTGCAAGGGTACTTAAAAACTCTGCAGAAAATGTAATTTTAAAGTATCTACTTTGGTGGAAAAAAATAAATGTAATGGATCATGAAAGAAATTATGGAAAATGCATGTTATGAAAAAACTATGCATGGATTTCAAATTTTATTGCACCAAATAAACTATCTTTTAATTCCCTCTTTCATGAGCTTTTTGAGGTTTTCCTTATGTATTCTGTGTTAAAAAAAAAAATGCTTGCTCAGTCTGTGTTGTCAAGGCCACACAGAAGGCTAAGTGGTTGGAGCTGTCTGTGCTCAGTGTGGTGAAGACAAACAGCTCTACCCAACGATAGGCCTGAGATAGAACTTTTTTTCTGTCCTATAAAAGTCACAATGAAATGGGAGGAATGGGAGTTAAAAACAAAGGCTGAGCTCACCCTACAAAAAACACTCTTCTTAAAGGACATTGTACAAACTTTGCAATGGGCGATAAAATACCCAGGTCACTTCCTTTCCAGGGTTTTTTCCTGCTGAAGGAGCCCCGCCTGGCTGCTTTCCTGGGAGCTTTTGCTCTGTTCTTTTAATCTCTCTCCTCTTTTCAATAAAACTCTTTTGCTAACAATAACAACAACAACAAAAACTTGCTAATTTCCATCCATGATGGGAAATTAAGTCATTCAGGGAAAACCAGAAGATGAAATTAAGGGATTCCTTTACCTTAGGCCAAAGAAAGGAACCCCACCAACAGACTTAGAAAGGCTGCTAATTGGGGAGGGGAAAAAAGGACTCTGTACATGAGCTATCACATGATTTTTAGGAGAAAATACTAAAAGTAACAACTAGTTCATAACTAGTACTATTTCAACATTGCCTGCACAATTAAACTTGTGCCTCCTACCTTGGAAAACTAGAAAAGAGCAGAAGCTAGAAGTTAGCACGAACTACTCTTAAACCATATTCAGCGTGCATTTGTGTAAACCAGAAGGAACAGCTCCACTTCTCTCCTAAAAAGACATCTCACTGTGCTATCAGAGCATCTTGCACCCTGAGAGCGAATGCAGAAGGCTCTGAGTTCCAAAGACAGTAATTTCAGATTGTTAGTGTTCACCAACCATTCTGTGAATTAACGGCTAAAAATAAGGTCAAGAAAATGCACTGCTTTGAAATCAACAGGTAGTAACAATGCACATACACTCAAGAAACTTCCTTCCAAGAGCCTACTATGTTTTACATTTTAAATACAGCCTAATACACATGTCAGCTCAGAGGTAACACAACAGAAACTCCAGCTTATTGCTCATTGTATAATGTATGCAACATACTGAGCCAGTCACTTTATATAAACTGTCTGAATTTATCCAAGATTAATGATCTATGAGGTAGGTGGGGGTATCCTCATTTTACACATAAGGAAGAGATAAACCAACTTACCTAAGCTAACAGAACTGATAAAAGACAGATTTATATTCGGCTCAACCACTAAGTCCACAATCTTTCAGTTATAGAACAGTGCTTTTTAAAGACTATTAATATTTAGCCAATTTTTTGCTATATAATATTCTTAACAGAAATATTTAAGACAAATGAAAGAATTAAGCCAGTTAATGTTAATAAGTTTCAAATTCAACTGTAAACACACTGTATAGTTTCACACTTTACCTTCCCAGCAGTGGCAAAAAATTCTCCATCTGGTGAAAATTTCATTAAATGAACTTGGGAAGCCGTTCTGCAAATTAAATAGGTAAGGAGTAAATTGCAAGGAAAATTAAACAAATGGAAAATACTCAGAACTATACACTGATTACTTCAAATAAGAGAAAATTTTATTATAACACAATTTCATGCTTTTAAGGGGAACCAAAAAGTTGAACAAGTTACTAAAATAAATTTTAAATATAAAAGTATCTAGGCCGGCGCTGCGGCTCACTAGGCTAATCCTCTGCCTGGCGGCGCCGGCATACCAGGTTCTAGTCCCGGTCAGGGCACTGGATTCTGTCCTGGTTGCCCCTCTTCCAGGCTAGCTCTCTGCTGTGGCCCGGGAGTGCAGTGGAGGATGGCCCAAGTGCTTGGGCCCTGCACCCCATGGGAAACCAGGATAAGTACCTGGCTCCTGCCATCAGATCAACGTGGTGTGCTGGCCGCAGCACGCGGGCCGCGGCGGCCATTGGAGGGTGAACAATGGCAAAGGAAGACCTTTCTCTCTGTCTCTCTCTCTCTGTCCACTTTGCCGGTCCAAAAAAAAAAAAAAAAAAGTATCTAAACCTGAGGCTGGTGTTGTGGTGTAACAGGTAACGCTGCCACCTGCAACACCAGCATCCCATATGTGTGCCAGTTCATGTCCCAGCTGCTCCACTCTGATCCAGGTCCCTCCTAATGGCCTGAGAAAAGCAGCAGGGGATGGTCCAAATGTCAGGGCCCTGGTATCCCATGGGAGACACAGATGAAGCTCCTGGCTCCTTGTGGCCATTTGGCAAGGGAATCAGTAGACTGAAAATCTCTCTTTCCTTCTCTAACTTTTTCAAATTTAAAAAAATAAATTAATTAATTAAAAAATCCATGCCTAAGAATCCCAAAAGGAATGACTTGTCAAAATCTAATCTTTAAAGCCTAAAATAAGAGTTCTACTTCTCATTTCCTTAGAATGTTAGAGAACGGCTTCATTTTTAATCAGGAAATCTACACATCAGATCCATGGACCCCTACATTTCAATATTCCTTTCATGCACAATAAATCAGTATTTTAAATGAACTTTGCCTTAGGTTAGCATTTACTTAAAGATTGTATGTGGATTATGAGGGGACTTGTAGCAATCACAATTCTGCTTGCCAGTTTTACCTACAGTTGGTACAGCTGACTACTTGCCTTTTTTTCCTCAAAGGACTTTGGCTCATTTCCCTTCCACTTCCTTCCTTTTTAGCGACCCACATAACATACACTAATCTCAAGGCAGTCTATTACTTTCATTGCTTCCTTGTCTGTGCCCACATTCATGCTGAGATAAACCTATACCAAACTTCCTTGTAAAGCAGACCAAAGAGGAACTCCGTCACATTTCATTTTAAAAATAAATCTACTTTTTGAGTTTAAGGGTATTAAATACATAATGAAAAAAAAAACTAAGACTGCTAGATGAAAGGAAGAAAGTGACGGCATCAATAGTTGCTCAGACAAGAACCAGCACTAACATTTTAACACTCATACTTCTAGAGCCTTCTCTCCTTTCTCCTTTCCTAACTACGTTCCGCAGGAGGACTTTCAGAAAGAAGGAATGGCAGCTGCAGGCATACTTAGTTTTCTCTTTAATACCATTCACTCATTTAAAAACCTCAGGAATATCTTTGCACTTAAATGCCAAGGTGTAATGAAAGGACTAAGAGTCAAATGGAGCACATAAACAAGTCTAGTATCTGCTAACACTAACCGATAGAATAAATAAAGGGGAGAGTGATCCAACATGGGAAGTGAGATACTCAGCAGACTCATAGAATGGCGGATGTCCTAAATAGCACTCTGGCCTCAGAATCAGCCCTAAAGGCACTCAGATCTGGCTGAAAAGCCCATGAGAGTATTTCAGGCATGGAAAGCCAAGACACTCTGGCAAAAAGATCTGTGAGTAAGATCCCAGTGGAAAGAACAGGTCTTCAAAGAGGGAGGTGCCTTTCTCTGAAGGGAGGAGAGAACCTCCACTTTGACTATGACCGTGTCTAAACAAGATAAGAGTCGGAGAACTCAAGGGGCTTCCATAGCCTTGGAAACTCATGACTGGTGCATAGGGAGATTACTGACGCCATAAACAGGAGTGTCAATTTGTAAAGTCAACAACAGGAGTCACTGTGCACTTACTCCTCATGTAGGATCTCTGTCCTTAATGTGCTGTACACTGAGGCTTAATGCTATAACGAGTACTCAAACAGTATATTTCACTTTGTGTTTCTATGGGGGTGCAAATGATTGAAATCTTTACTTAATGTACACTAAACTGATCTTCTGTAAAAAAAAAAAAAAAAAAGAAATTATCAATTCCCAACTTGACTCTCACTGGGATTAAACATGACAATAGGTCTGATCTGATTTCATCATTTAAAAAAATCATCTATTATTTTTCACTTTATGTTTCTGTGTGGGAGCAAACTGTTGAAATCCTTACTTAAGGTATACTAAGCTGATCTTCTGTATATTAAGATAATCGAAAATGAATCTTGATGTGAATGGAAGGGGAGAGGGAGTGGGAAAGGGGAGGGTTGTGGGTTGGAGGGACGGTATGGGGGGGGAAGCCATTGTAACCCATGAGTCGTACTTTGGAAATTTATATTCATTAAATAAAAGATAAAAAAAAAATGCCAAGGTGCACATATGCGTAAAGATGTATAGATCTGCACCCTTATTCATCGGCTTATAGTATTCCATCACATATGTAAGCAGTGATTCAAAATAATGTAATGTTCACTGCTGTTTTCTAATCTTTGCTATCACGCCCCACCCCACCGAAAAGAGTACATTCAACATCCTGCACATTGCTTTTCATGCATCTGGTTAATTTTTTTTTTTTTGACAGGCAGAGTGGACAGTGAGAGAGAGAGACGGACAGAAAGGTCTTCCTTTGCCGTTGGTTCACCCTCCAATGGCCGCCGTGGCCGGCGCGCTGCGGCTGGCGCACCGTGCTGATCCAATGTCAGGAGCCAGGTGCTTCTCCTGATCTCCCATGGGGTGGAGGGCATCTGGTTAATTCTAAGAACATTCTTATGGCAAATTATTAAAAGTACCTGGTCTCTATGAATGTGACTTCATTCCCTCGTTAGGTAGGAAGTCAGATATGAGCTTACAAAGGCCTAAGGAGACATTTGGGTCCAGCATATGCATCTCAGTCATCCAGATAACCTTCCAGGGGCAGCCAGTATCTGCACTTCAAACACACCCAGCCCCTTCTACCAGATAACCATCCTTCCTCTAAGGCGGGGCAGCTTCAGCTGTCTCAAAATTTCAGGGGGAAAACTCTGATGATAGGAGTTTTCTATTTACATCCAAGAAGTCCTTTGTTCTAAGAGGAGCAGAGGTGGGGAGGCAAGAGACAACCCCTTAAAGACCCCTGGCCTCAACCAGACTGCGCGCTCAGCCCTCTGCCTCGCTTCTGAGCCATCCGCCTGGCCTGGTCAGGTGTACTCTCTCTCCACTCAACCATGTAACCTCGCTCTCCCCCAGACTGAGTGACTGGGCACTCTCTCTCAGGTTCTGTCTGGAGAGGTGCCCATCCGTTCTTACGGATGTCCCTTCCCTAATAAACCTTGCTATTTTACTTTCCACTACTGTCTCATGCCTGAATTCTTTCTTGCGTGAAGACAAGAACCCTGCCATTCACCAGTAACATTTTGGCGACCACGAGATGGACTTTAAGATGACATTGAAGGTCAGTATTCCTTCCCACAAGCGGGACCAGATCTGTGGAAGTGATCATCAAGTGTCCAGCAACCCACAGCTCTCCGAGAACACAGAGTTCCCACGGCCCCAGCTTAGCTAAGGCCGAAACTCCAGAGGGATTGTAAGGAACGGGAGGGAAATCAGGAAGAGTAGTTGGCTTAGAGCCTGGAGACCCGCTGAGCTCGCTTTGGCTTCCTGGCAGCCGGTTGCACTGCCAAGTGCTAAGGGAGCAGGGCCTAGCTTGGGTCTAGGCTACTATTGGCCCTCCAGGTAAACTCAGATAACTAGGTAGTGGGCAATCGTAAGCGATAGGAGATTTTGAACACCCACTCAGCCCCCAGACATCAGGACCCTTCCCTGTGCTCTCCCCCAGTTGAGATGCCTCATGGGCACAGCCGGAGATTTCTGAAGGAAGGTGAGGGCCGCTGCTCAAGCCTTATCCTCTGTCACTTTCCCTCTTCCTCCTCCTGGTCTCCCTCCCCCTCTCTTTGTTTCTCATCTCCATTGCTATACCACTGACCAGGGGGAAGGGAGAGGATAAATTCCAAGGTCTCTCCACCTAAGAAAGGGAAAAAGCCATTACCGGTTAACCCTTTCCAACTTGGTAGAAGGTTTTCTGTCTTTGCAGCTTATGGTAGCTCTGCGTCTTGAAAAGTTTTTGTGTACTATTACTGTTGCCAAGCTTTGATTGCCTGAGGACTGAATCTGGAAAGGAGCTAAAGATAACTATCTGTTTTAATTGACTGAGTGACTGCAGTAGCCCTGATTGGATCTGGCTTTGGTTGAAATATCCAAGTTGAATGGATTAAGATCTCAACTTGGTGGCCATTTTAATTAGACTAGGCAATGCGGACTTCTGTTGTGTTATAAAGGATTTGCTATAGGAGGTCCCCAGAACTCTTGGTGAAACAGCGCACCTATCCAACCCCACAGACAGTCCTGCTAGGCCCCAGCGTGTGCAGTCTTCCCTGTAAATGGAGGACCTTTCTCTGCACTCTGTTCCAGTCAGGGTGGCCTGCATCGACATTGCCAGATACCTCTGGTGAGAGCTCTCCCCAGGACTGCTTTTTTCCTCTCCATTTCCAATTCAATACCCCTCCTCACTAGGGAGGAGAGGGGGATGCCTCTGGCTACTGCTGGCCTTACCTAAGGGAGCAAGAACCTTAATCCATTAACCCTTTCCAACCTGATGGGTCTTCCTCTTTGCAGTTAATGGAAACCTAAGCAATGGGCTCATAGGCTGACGATCAGCTCTTTTCTGTGCTGCTGTAGCTTACTTATCTGACGAGAGTTTGCACGTGTCTTGAAGGTTCCCATTTTTCTATTGCCAGTACTGAGTCTTGATTGGGAAAACTGCAACATGAAGTTGTTTACCTTATTTGCCTGTTTTTAATGTTTGAGTGATTACCTAACTGATCAGATCTAGCCCACAGCCTTGGTTAAAACGCTCAGGTTAAATGTACTAATTTTTGACTAAACAGTTTGACTCTCTGACAGTTCTAAACTGAGTCTTCCAACTTTTGAGGCTTCCAGTCAGATCCCGGGAACTCTCAAAGGATGAGACTCTAAATTTGTTAAAGTAACAACTGTTTGAGTCAATTCAGATTATGCTAAGTATATTAAAATGTTGTACATGATGTCAGACCTATGTTGTATTCATGTTTGTTAGGAAACTGGCGGAGTTTTATCTATGGCAGTTTTATCTATGGCGTGATCTGCACCTTGATTTACATCCTATGCCCCAGCCCCCACCACCATTGCTGGAAGCCAGGTGGCCACAGGGCCCAACTGCTGTGGTCAAGCTCCACCCCCATCCTAAAGGGATTCACTGCTCCTGCTTCCCTGCCCACCCTCTGGCAAAGTTTTAAAAGGACCTGTTCTTGAACACATGGCTCTCTCTTGGCTTCTCTCTACTCTCCTCTCCCCCTCTCCTCTCTGTTTTTCTCTTATACTCCCCTTCTCTCTTTTCCCTCTTCACCCCTTACCTCCAGTCTGCTGGGTTTTCCCCAATAAACCCTTTCTTTCTCTTACTCCAGTGTTTGGTGTGTTTTGTGATGGCCTAACAGAAATATATAACAATGTTTTTGCTTTCCAGCTAGAGAGGTCTTATAAAAATCAGAGTAGATTCTATGTATACAAGCCTTTATGTTGTTAACTAAAGTAAGCCAATACAGACTGGTTCAGAAAATTGGGTTAATCCAAACGCCCTTCGGTTTGCTTGGCTTGCTTGTTCAGTTTTTCGTGTATTTAATATATTTTGTTCATTAATAACTCAGTGTCTTAAATCATCTAGGCATCGGCGCTAAGTAAAACATGGGAAAATGTATTATGTGTACTTTTAACATCTTAAATGCTGTAGGGGAGACTGAGTTTGCCAGCATGTAGTCTCATCGGTTATCCATACATGACAATTCAAGACTATCTAAAAGTAACCATGGGTGTAAGTTTCAGAAGGTGCGAGCAAGTCACATAAAGTTTTTAAAAGTTTATGATTTTAAAACATTCTTTACAGTTTTTTAGTAAGTTGAGTGTTAATGCCAAAGTTACAATGACCTAAAGTTCAAGTCTGATCTTCTGTTACAACAATGGGGTTTTTAAAAAAATGTGTACTGATGTTAGTAAATATATGGAAATGGTCTAAATAATAAATCTTAGAATTTGCTTTTGTAAAAAACTGTAATGTCTCTTTTTAACAGTGTCTGCTTAATTGGTTACTCTGCCATTTCTAGAGTTAGGTCCTATAAGTTATTTTTGACTCTGCTAAATAGTTCTGAGTTATGTCATAATTTCGTGTGCTAACTCTTATGTTCAAGGTTTTTATTTCTGGTTTATTCGACAGCAAGAGACAGAGAATTCACGTTCTGCCAAAGTAATCTATTGTGTACGCTACTGTCTCTGTTAAGTTCAGATTGGTGAAAAGCATTAAGTCTTAAAAAGTTATGTTAAATATCATTAAGATTAGATCTAGTCTAGAAATATTAACATCACCCTGACTAAATGAATGGCTATCATTTCAGGATGTTAAGGAATTCTATTTTGACCAGATACTCTAAGTTCTCTTGGCACCTTTAACAGACTTTATGAAAATCAAAGTTCTAAATTCTCTGGACTTTTGGTATCTCCAGAGGGCCCCTGGAGATGTCAAAAGATGTATCTCTCATCTTGCAAAGATAATAACCAATCGGGCTGTTTAGATCAAAATTGCTGCCAAGATGTGAAATGATGCTAAATTTCAGTTATAAACGTGTTTCTTTCTAGCTGCTCCAGTCTCTCGCTCAGAAGCCAGATTCTTTAAAGAGGGACTGACAAAGTCTCCATCCAGCTAATGCTAAATAACCAGGCATTGCTAGTTCAAATGTATTGCTAGTTTGAATGTGGATCAAATGGAGGTCTAGCCTAAAGAGAGAAAGTGTTCCAAGAGACTTAGAGACAATGGGAGATGGTTATGTGGCAGATACCAGAGAACTGCGTTCCAGGAGCCTACAGTGTTTTCTCAGAAAAGCAGCCATGGCCCACCACCTAATTTCTTTCAGGTAAGAGCTCAAATATCAAATCCATTTTTCTTCTTTTACTTCTTCTCTAAAGTACCTCCTTATCTTCGCATAGCATGTATAACTGGTGTCACAAAAGGAGAATGAGAAGATACTGTGGTATATCAGGTAAAGCTGCCACCTGCCATGCAGGCATCCCATTGAGGATGCTCCATTTCTGATCCAGCTCCCTGCTAATATACCTGGGAAGGCAGCAGAGGATGGCCCAAGTACTTGCACCACTGCACCCACATGGGAGACCCAGAAGTTCTAGGGTCCTGGCTTTGGCTTGACCCAAGCCTAGCCATTGCAACCATCTGGGGAGTGATCTAGAAGCCAAAGAACTGTGTGTATATCTCTCCTCTCTCTGTAACTCTGCCTTTCAAATAAATAAATAAATAAATCTTTTTTTTTTTTTTTTTTTTTTTTGACAGGCAGAGTGGACAGTGAGAGAGAGAGAGAGAGAGAGAAAGGTCTTCCTTTGCCGTTGGTTCACCCTCCAATGGCCACCGCAGCCGGCGCACCGCGCTGATCCGATGGCAGGAGCCAGGTACTTATCCTGGTCTCCCATGGGGTGCAGGGCCCAAGGACTTAGACCATCCTCCACTGCACTCCCGGGCCACAGCAGAGAGCTGGCCTGGAAGAGGGGCAACCGGGACAGAACCCGGTGTGCCGGCACCGCAAGGTGGAGGATTAGCCTATTGAGCCACGGTGCCGGCCTAATAAATAAATCTTAAAAAAGAAAAAAGAAAAAAAAAGGTACGATGTGCTTCTAACTCAACTTTTAAATGGATTCCAGTATCTCAACCTCATATTAAATCTAAAACCTGCATAGTTTCGAAGCTTTTCTGCTACACAATAAACAATTCCTAATAAATACTGTGTCTATTCCAAATTACTACCATATACTGTGAAGTTAATTTAAAATTGCTTCCTCCCCTCTCACAACCACCTAAAATACATTTCAAGTTCTCTGCTCATCTCATGGAAGTCCCTCAAAAGACCTGTGGTGAAAGCCCTTCCTCCCACTCATAATGAAGGATTCCAAAGCAAGACTAAAGTTCCTTCTGAAGAATTATATAAAATCTTGTTCCCTCTCCATGTATCAACCTTTTCATTCCTCGCTTACAGGTGCAAAATACATGGAACTAGTTCCTTTGAACTCTCCTCTGTAAATTCTATATATAGGAGGTTTGCCTTACTCCATCTTTGGTATTTGATATCTATCCTATTACTGCTACATACAAAAGTGATTCAAGAAGAATTTTATTAAATATTGTTATACTGATGTACTGGTTTATGGTCTGTCTCCCCATCTGTTCACTGTAATATTCCAAGCACTTTCACACCTGGGTGGAACATGCTAAGCCTCAACAAATATGAGGAGCCTTCAAAAAAATCATGTGAAATAGAATTAAGAGATGTTTACCTTGGTGCAAAAATTTTTAAACAAACAGTCTTTTCAAAAAACACAGTCCATAGTCTCATGGACTTCAAGAACCCTCATATGCATGGGTATCAAAAAATTCTGCATCAAAATAAACATCCCCTAATTCCATTTCCTATGTACTTTTTTTTTTTTTTTTTTTTGACAGGTAGAGTGGACAGTGAGAGAGAAAGAGAGAGAGAAAGGTCTTCCTTTGCCGTTGGTTCAACCCCAATGGCCTTTGCGGCCGGCACACCACGCCAATCCGAAGCCAGGAGCCAGGTGCTTCCTCCTGGTCTCCCATGCGGGTGCAGGGCCCAGGGACCTGGACCATCCTCCACTGCACTCCCGGGCCAGAGCAGAGAGCTGGCCTGGAAGAGGGGCAACCAGGACAGAATCCGGCACCCCGACTGGGACTAGAACCCAGTGTGTCGGCGCCACAGGTGGAGGATTAGCCTAGTGAGCCGTGGCGCCAGCCCGTATGTACTTTTGAAGTACTCTCATATCTGCTGATTGATTAAAACTTGGAACTGCTATCTAAAGGATATGAAAAATATTGTCTGTTGATCCATACTTTCACATTTTTCTCTAGAAAGATGCTATCAATTGTACTCTTATTGATAGTATGTAAAAGCAGTTGTTGGGCAGTGCAGAGGGAGTCCTGTGACTCAGTTGGCTAAACAGCTAACTTCAGATACCTGCATCCCATACTGGAGTGCCTGGTTTTAAATCCCAGAAACTGTGCTTCTGATCTAGCTTCCTGCTAATGCATACTGGGAGGCACCAAGGTAACTCAAGTGCTTGGGCCCCTGACACCCTCCTGGGAGACCCAGATAGAGCTCTGGGGTCCTGGCTTTGCCCTGACTCAGTCCTGGCTGCTGAAGGCCTATAAGGAGTAAACCAGCAGATGGAAGATCAACATCACCCAATTCCCTGCACCAGGTATAAAACAAACTCTAACTTCATTTTCCCTTAAAAATAATTTTGTGCCAGCATAGTGGGTAAAGCCGCTGCCTGAAGTGCCGGCACCCATATGGGTCCAGTTCAAGTCCTGGCTGCTCCTCTTCCCATCCAGCTCTCTGCTATGGCCTGAGAAAGTAACAGAAGATGGCCCAAGTCATTGGGCCCTAGCACTCAAGTGGGAGACCCAGAAGAGGCTCCTGCCTTCGATCAGCCCAATTCCAGCCATTGAGGCCATTTTGGAAATAAACCAGTAGATGGAAGATTCTCTGACTCTCTCTTTCTCTCTCTCTCTTTTCCTCTTCCTCTCTGTAACTTTGCCTTTCAAATAAATAACTAAATCTTTAAAAAAAAATTACTGTACACTTAATCTTAGCCAAAAGGCAGAGAAACGACAAAATCCTTGTTACTATACAGTATAACTTCAATCCTTTTTCCTTTCAGAATATCCCTGGTTTTCCCATAATTGCCCTTTTAAATGAAGTTTAGAACTATGCTCAAAAACAGACATTCCAATGGGATTTTATTTTTAAAGTTTTTTTTGTTTTGTTTTGTTTTTGTGTTTTTTGTTTTGTTTTGTTTTGTTTTGTTTTTTGATAGGCAGAGTTAGTGAGAGAGACAGAGACAGAGAGAAAGGTCTTCCTTCCACTGGCTCACTCTCCAAATGGCTGCAACGGCCAGAGCTGCGCCGATCCGAAGCCAGCAGCCAGGTGCTTCCTCCTGGTCTCCCATGTGGATGCAGGGGCCCAAGCACTTGGGCCATCCTCCACTGCACTCCCAGGCCACAGCAGAGAGCTGGACTGGAAGAGGAGCAACCGGGACTAGAACTGGTGCCCATATGGGATGCCGGCACCGCAGGCGGAGGATTAACCTAGTGTGCCAGAGCACCAGCCCCCTCAATGGGGTTTTAATAGGGATTATGATCAACATAATTATTTCATTATACTCAGCCATTCATTCAAAGCATGAAAAGTATCTCTGTCTTCTGTATAGTTGACCAAGTTTCTATTTAATGGTTTTCATACAGGTCATATATTTCTTGTGTTTCTTCCTAGTTATTTTGACAACTAAAAAAAAAAATCAACCTTTGGAACACAGAAAATCCTGTATATAAGAAAAGCCATGTTAAAAACTAAAATCAGAGGCCAGCAGAGGCTTAGGGGTAAGGCCGTTGCCTGTAGTGCCAGCAGCCCATGTGGGCACTGGTTCGAGTTCCAGCTGCTCCATTTTTTATGCAGCTCCCTGCTAATGCTCCTGGGAAAGCAGCAGAAGATGGCCCACGTGCTTGGGCCCCTGCCACCCATGTGCAAGACCTGGATGAAGCTCCTGGCTCCTGGTCAGACCAGCCCAACTCCAGCCATTGCAGGTATTTGGGGAATGAACCAGTGGTTAGGAGAGCTCTGTCTCTCCTTCTCTCTCTCTCTTCCTCTCTCTCGTAACCACACCTTCCAAATAAATGAATACAATTAAAAAAAAAAAAACCTAAAAAATCAATCATTTTAATGATAATACAGTCTTATACAAACTAATACACATATATAATAGAATTAAAATCACATAGAACAGGTTTATCATTTTAATGCCCTAATTAAGTGCTTACTTGCAATGCCAAATGCATCTCCAATCCCCAAAATCAAGATCTGTTTTATCTGGATTTTCTTCTTCAGTTGGCTTCTCCAAGTTAATGTTGGACCAGAGTTGTAAACAGCTGGAACCAGTTAGAAGACGATTGCCTAAAAAATTATTATTCACCATTTATTAAGTATTTAATAGTGAGTTAAGTTATATATTCAAAATGTTTCATATATTACTATACAGGTAATACATTTTCTCAAGAAAAGTCAAATAACAAAAGGGTCTTTGGAGAAAGAAAGAAGAAAGTTGTATTTTAATTTTGTTCTACAACTTGGGAAAGAAGGTAAGACATCTACTCTTATTCAATGAACATTTCATGAGCTTCTCCTTTGTACCAGGCACTGTGCTAGGCACATGACAAGAAAAAAACAAAACAAAACAAAAAACAAAAAGCCATTGTGTTCTACCATAAATTCCAGTAAAAGAACATTAAAATATTACAGTCCAACCTAAAAGTTTTATAAACATTATAGAAATGTATGTAAAGTGTTACAAGGGTACACAGGAAAGAGAAATTATGTGTACCTGTAGTGAAAATGCCATAGAAAGTAATTAAATACAACCTGGTCCACTGTGGATGAAAAAGCAGTAGAGGGGACAAGCATTGCAGAAAGGAGTTTCATCATGAATAAAGAAAGAAAGGCATGCAAGTCCATCTATTTTCCAAGAACGCTTTAATCTGATGTGATTAAGTGTCGCTCCCCGTCTTCATGGGGGAACGACACAGAACCCTGCCTAGGCTTCATATCCGAGTCACGGCACCATTATGTCGCTCCCCCTCTTCATGGAGGAACGACACTAAACCCTGCCTAGGCTTCATATCCGAGTCACGGCACCATTATGTCGCTCCCCCTCTTCGTGGAGGAACGACACTAAACCCTGCCTAGGCTTCATATCCGAGTCACGGCACCATTATGTCACTCCCCCTCTTCATGGAGGAACGACACAGGACCCTGCACTGTTCTTTCGTCTGCTCGGCCCTCCCCGGGTTCGCTGCTGGTTCTTCCCGGGTTGGCTACTATCCCTTCCACCTCCGTGGAAGGGCAGTTCCCCCTAGCCACATTCCCCACTTCCGCAGGGGAGCGGCACACCGCCGGCCGGCTTTCTCGGGGGCTGCACGGGTTCCCTTAGATGTTCCCCATAGATGTTCCTGGTGCATGCCGTCTCTCTCCTCCTTTATAGTCCTCCTCCGCCAATCCCAACTCGGCTGCCCACACGCCGAGTACGCTGCTCTCCAATCAGGAGCAAGTCCTACAGTTAATTGGTTGAACTGGAGGCAGCTGTGCGGAAGCTGTTTACTTCTCTCCCAGCGCCATATTGTGGGAGAGCAGATGCATAGAATAAGTCTTAATTCCAGTAACTCAGTCTAGTCCGGGTTGCTCCCCACAATTAAGGAATATGATACATTGTAAAGATGGAAACAGTAGCTTGGAATAATAGGTTTCTTTCTTTCTTCCCTCCTTCCTCCCCCCTTCTCCTCCTCCTCTTCCTTCTCTCTCGCTCTCTTTTTTACACAGAGAAAGCTCCCATCCGCTGGCTCACTCACCAAATGCCCAAAGCCTTCACCAAAGCACGGAGCCAAGAATTCAATCCAGGTCTCCTACATGGGTCTCAGGAACTCACTCAACCACTTGAGCCATCAAAACTACACTGGCTGAAACCAGAATCAGGAGTCAAGAGCCTGAAACTGAAACTGAATCCAGCACTCCAATGTCGACATGTGTGTCTAAATTGGCATTTTAACCAGGTCTAATTCCCACCTCTGAAAAGGTTTTATAAGTGGCAAAGTGAAGGTTATATAATTGGACCTGTATTTTGAACAAGGGCCTAACTGAAGGTTCTAGTCAAAGATGAACTCAATGAGGACTTTAAGATTATATACAAAAGTTGTGTATATAATATGTGCATTTTTCCTAGAGATAATCCACCTTAACTTCTGCAAGACTTTAAAAAAGAGATAAGAATACCCTTTTTCAAAAATAATACAAGACAGGAGCAGGTGCTGTGGCATGGTGGGTGCGGCCTCTGCCTTCCGTGCTGGCATCCCATGTGGGGGCGAGTTTGAGGCCCACATGTGCCTCTTCCAATCCAGCTCTCTGCTATGGCCTAGAAGATGCCAAGTGCTTGGGTCCCCGCACCTACACAGGAGACCTGGAAGAAGCTGCCGCCAGGTTTCAGATCAGTCGAGCTCTGGCCACTGCGACCATTTGGGGAGTGAACAAGTGGATAGAAGACCCGTATCTCTGTCTCTCCCTCTGTCTGTAACTCTTTCTCAAAACAAATAAAATCTTGAACAAAGGAAAAAAAAAAAAAAAACTTGAGACAGACAAGATTAGGAAAAACATAAGAGCAAAGGAAACCTAGTTAATTAACTATAATATTCATGAACCAAATAATTACAAGTATCAAGGATTTTGAAAGACATTGCAAAAAGTACAACTGTCAAGGCGTCATATCAACTAAAAAACAAGGGGAAAACAAGTGGTTTCAAGGACAGGTTCAACTTTATAACTTGACAGTTCAGTAGGTTGTGCTATAATCCACACAAAGAAGAGACAGAGGACAAGCAATTTGGGAAGGAAAACAATGCATTTACCTTGACAATTAAGATCAATGGATTTGTATTTGTAGGGATTATCATTTTCTTCCAAAGGAAAGTAGGGCTGTGGCAAAAGCATAGACTTTATATCAAAAATTCCTGAGTCTAAACACTAAGTAAGCCACTTAGTTAGTCATGTGAATTGAGCTAACTGGGCAACCTCTGAGCTCCAATTTTCTCATCCATAAAACCACAGGTTTGTGCAGAATTGTACTAAAGATTACCTTTAATACACACAAAATCTCTAGCACACGTCTGGCATATAGCAGAAGGTAACAAACAGAGCAACCAAGCAAAAAGTTTCACAGTCACAAAAAAAGCAAATAAAGTACTAATGAAACATTTCATTTCAATATATTTGTTATTTCACTGTGAAGCTTACAATCACACACAAGTTTTCTTTTGACATATACTGAAGATGAAATTATGATATACTACTTGATTGAATGAGAATTTTATAATACAAAACAATGAGTCCAGGGTACTGAATGGTTCAAAAGTAGGTCAGTATGCTATGATACATTGATTTGAAAGAAAAAGGACAGACATATGGATAATAAAATAGGTAGGGAAACTAGAAAACCCTTAACAGAACATCTCATGATGTACAGGATATACAACAGTGAATCCAGAGACAATACAAAAGCAATACAATACTGTAAGTTTAATAATACTATAGGAAAAATTTTATATCCTAATATCTGGTATATTACAGTAAGTAAATATTAATCATAACTTAAATACAGGTTGAACATCCTTAACTGAAAATCTGAAATCCAAAACAATGCTCAAAAAGTTCCAAATTTCAGGGCATTTGGTATTTCTGGGTCAGGGATGCACAACATTGCCACTGTCTATGCAAATACTACAAAAACCTAAAAAGCTGAAATCTGGTTTCAAGTATTTCAGATATGAGATTCTCACTCTATATTAATATTTCACCTACAATATTTAAAATCTGTTTATGAAGACAAAGTGCACTTGTAAAAGTAAAAATATACTACTTCTGTCTGCACTTCAGTGTTTATTGCAGCTCAATTCACAATAGCTAAGACATGGAATCAACCTAAATGCCTATCAACAGAAGACTAGATAAAGAAATTATGGGATATATACTCTAGAGAATGCTATACAGCAGTAAAAAAAAAAAAAATGAAATCTGGTCATTGGCAACAAAATAGAGGAATCTGGGAAACATCATACTGAGTGGCCAGCGCCGCGGCTCACTAGGCTAATCTCTGCCTTGCAGCGCCAGCACCCCGGGGTTCTAGTCCCGGTTGGGGCACCGGATGCTGTCCTGGTTGCCCCTCTTCCAGGCCAGCTCTCTGCTGTGGCCCGGGAGTGCAGTGGAAGATGGTCCAGGTGCTTGGGCCCTGCACCCTACGGGAGACCAGGATAAGCACCTGGCTCTTGCCATCGGATCAGCGCGGTGCGCCGGCCACAGCGGCAATTGGAGGGTGAACCAACGGCAAAGGAAGACCGTTCTCTCTGTCTCTCTCTGTCCACTCTGCCTGTCAAAAAATAAATAAATAAATAAATCATGCTGAGGGAAATAGGCCAGTCCCAAAGGGACAAATATCATATGTTCTCCGTGATCTGTGACAACTAACTGAGCACCTAAAAGGAAACCTGTAGAAGTGAAATGGACACTATGAGAAACAACGACCTGATCAGTCCTTGTCCTGACTGTCAAGGAACAACTTACTATTTTATTCCTTTTTGTATTTTTTGTTCTACTTAACACCATTGGTTGAACTCTTTTAATTGACACACAATTATGCTTAGGTGTTTAAATTTAACTGAAAAGTGATCCCTGTTAAATATAAGCGTGGGAATCAGAGAGGGAGGAGATGTACAGTTTGGCACATGCTCACTCAGACTTACCCCTAATGGTAGAGCTAGAAGCGTGCCAGGGGATCCCAGATCAATCCCATCAATGTGGCATGTATCAATGCTATCTCACTAGTCAAAGTAATCAGTTGAAATTCATCCCTGATCATAAAGATAGGATTGAGTCAAAGGGATCACATAAACAAGACTGGTGTCTGTTAATACTAACTGATAGAATTAAAAAGGAGAGAACGATCCAACATGGGAAGCAGGATACACAGCAGACTCATTGAATGGCAGATGTCCTAAACAGCACTCTGGCCTCAGAATCAGCCCTTAAGGCATTCAGATCCAGCTAAAAAGCCCATGAGAGTTTCTCAGGCAAGGAAAGCCGAGACATTCTGGCAAAACAAAAAAAAAAAAAAGTGACTTAAGTGAAAGGTCTCTGTGAGTAAGATTCCAGCAGAAAGAACAGGCCATCATGGAAGGAGTTTCCTTTCTCTGAAGGGAGGTGAGAACTTCCACTTTGATTATGGCCTTGTCTAAATAAGATCAGAGTTTGTAAACTCAAGAGGCTTCCATAGCCTTCGCAGCTCATGACAAGAGCCTTGGGTGATTACTGACGTCATAAATAATTGTCATTTGTTAAATCAACAATAGGAGTCACTGTGTACTTACTCCCCATGTATGATCTCTGTCCTTAATATGTTGTACTATGCAAATTAATGTTAAAACTAGTACTCAAACAGTACTTTATACTTTGTATATCTGTGTGGGTGCAAACTGTTGAAATCTTAGTATATACTAAGTTGATCTTCTGTGTATAAAGATAACTGAAAATGAATCTTGATGAAGAATGGGATGTGAGAGGGAGTGGGAGATGAGATGGTTGCAGGTGGGAGCAAAGCTATGGGGAAAAGCCGCTATAATCCAAAAGTTATACTTTCGAAATTTATATTTATTAAATAAACATTAAAAATATATAAATACTAGCTTCCAAGAATGCATTATAGTAATAGTCCACTTCTCATCCAAGCCACTAAATAAAAAAGTAATAAACTGCATGTGAATTTTAAACCTTGTAAGATTCAAAAGATAATCAATAGTCCTGAGTTGCTGTCAAGCCACCACCAGATATGCTGAGGAAATAAGTAATTTTCTTGTAATACTACTTTGTAAAGATGATTTTAGGGAGCCAGTATTGTGGAGTAGTGGTTTAGAAAGCCACTGGCATCCCATATGGGCGCCAGTTCAAGTCCTGGATATTCCACATCTGATCATGCTCCCAGCTAACATGCCTGGGAAAATGGCAGAACATAGCACAAGTGGTTGGGCCCCTGACATCCTGGTGGGAGGCCTGGATAGAGTTCCATGCTCCTGTCGATGGCCTGGCCCAGACCTGGCTGTTATGCCATTTGGCAAGTAAACTAGCAGACAGTCCTTCTCCCTCTCTGTAACTCTGCCTTTCATTAAATATGTAAATATTTTTAAAGATTATTTGAGAGAAATTTAACAATAATTCTGCTCTCTGAAGCATTATTACTATTGCCAGACCACAGGAACAAGATTCTAAGCTTAAATAAATATCATTTGGTCCAAATATTAAATGCTGGAGCTGGCACAGTGGCACGGTAGGTTAAAGCCCCAGCCTGAAGAGCCAGCATCCCATATGGGCACAGGTTCAAGTACTGGCAGTTCTACTTCCAATCCAGCTCCCGGCTAACATGCCTACGGAAAGCAGTGGAGGCCCAAGTCCGTGGCCCCTAAACCCATGTGAGAGACCCAGAAGCAGCTCCTGGCTCCTTTCTTCAGATCACCTCAGCCCCAGCTGTTGCAGCCATTTGGAGGGTGAACCAGCAGATGGAAGACCTCTGTCTCTTGTACTCTCTCAAGAATATAAAATAAATCTTTAAAAAATATATTAAATGTTTTTATTGCAGTTATTAGTATGACACTGCAAAGTAGGCAGCAAGTTTGTTCAATATTTGTAGCATTCTATCATTTACCAAGTAGGCACATATATACTGTAATATCTGATCATTAAAAATAATACTGAAAATAGATACTATCTCAATTTTCAAGTGAGTTAACCAGTGCTTATTTGTTAAGTGAGCTTTTCATAATCACAGAACTATCCATCAAGTATATGAGCATTTATTGAGAGCTTATTATTCACTGGAAATGTGAATATAAATATATGAATATAACAGAAGTGCTGCCCTTGTCTAAAAAATATATAAGCAAGCGAGGCAAACAAATAATTATAATAGATTATAGAGATATAAGAGTAACCACAGAATTTATAATTCAAGTAGGAACACTTGCAAGTGTAAAAGAATGAGAAATCAATAATAAAAAGAAGACAATAAACATACATGGGGCATACGTCACCCTACCCACAGCAGAGTTAATATTCGAAAGTGCTATGCTAAATGCCAAATTTCAAACTAGGTCTGATCTCTCCTTACTGCATGCATCAATATACAGCTGGGTTACCATAAATAGCATCAACCTCAATCTCATAGGAATAAGCATTTTAAAAGATTGTGTGATTTTAAAAGCTTGAAAGAATGTGGAGAAAAGCGCACCCTAATCCACTGTTGGTGGGAATGTAAACTGGTAAAGCCACTATGGAAGACAGAATGGAGATACCTCAAAAATCTGAATATAGACCTACCCTATGTCCCAGCCATCCCACTCCTGGGAACTTACCCAAGGGAAATGAAATCAGTAAACAAAAGAGCTATCTGCACCTCCATGTTCATTGCAGTTTATTTCACAATAGCTAAGACATGGAATCAACCTAAAAACCTAAATGTCCACCAACCAAAGACTGGATAAAGTAATTATGGGATATGTACACTATGGAATACTACACAGCAGTAAAAAAGAGAGAGAGAGAGAGAGAGAGAAAGAGAGAGGGAGGGAGAGGGAGAGGGAGAGAAAGAAAGAAATCCAGTCATTTACAACAAAATGGATCAATCTGGAAAACTTTATACTTAGTGAAATAAGCCAATCCCAAAGGGGCAAATACCATATGTTCTCCCTGATCTGTGAGAATCAAAAGTGCAACTAAAATGAAAGCTGTAGAAGTGAAATTGACACTCTGAGAAACAATGACTTGAACAGCCTTCGTCTTGACTGTCAAGGGACAGTTTTTTTTTTTCTTTTTTCTTTTCTTCATACTATATGTTGAACTCTTTACTTAACATGGTGTTAATCATATGTATATAAAGTCAACTGAAAATAGATCCCAGTAAAAAATAAGAGGGGGAATAAGAGAGGGAGGAGGAAGTTTGTAACTGTAAAGCTGTATAGTTCTGCATACAGTCCTACAGACTTACTTCTAAGGGTACAGTTTAAAAACTTATCATGGGACTCCAATCCTGTTGAATTTGGTGGTAAAAACGTCATCTTAATTGTTAAAGTGATCATATTAAGTGTTAAAGTGAACATACAGATAGGATTAAGTGTTAGAGAGATCATACAAATAATATCAAGTGCCTGGTAATAATAACAGAGAGAATTAAAAAGGAGGGAATGTCCAGCATGGGAAGCAGCCCATACAGCAGACTCCTAGAGTGACAATCAACTTAAATAGCACTCTGACCTCAGAATCAGCCCTTAAGTCTTCCTGGTCTGGCTAAAAGGCCTGTGAGAACATTTCAGGCACAGAGAGCCAAGACACTGTAGCAAAAAATATCCTACATGAAGGATCTCTGTGAGTGAGACCCCAGTTGAAAGAAGAGGCCATCAAAGAAGGATGTACTTTTCTCTGAAGGGAGGAGAGAACTTCCACTTTGCTTTTGGCCTTGTCCAAATACTGATGGAGTCTGTGATCACAAAAGGCTTCCATAGCCTTGGCAGCTCATGGCAAGAGCCTTGGGTGATCACTGATGTCATAAGAGTGTTAACTATTAAATGAACAACAGAAGTCACTGTGCACTTACTCCCCATGTAGCACCTCTGTCCTTAATGACTTGTACTATGAGAATTAACTGCAAAGCTTGTTCTCAAACTGTACTTTATATGGTATGTGTGTGGGGGGGCACAAATTGTTGAAATCTTTACTTAGCATAGAGCTGGTTCTCTTTATATAAAGTTAAACTAAAAATGAATCATATTGAGGAATGGGATGGGATAGGGAGTAGGAGGTGGGAGGGGAGTGGGGGTGGGAGGGTGGGTATGGGGGGAAGGAACCACTATATTCCTAAAGTTGTACCTATGAAATTTGCATTCATTAAATAAAAGCTTTTAAAAGAAAGATTGTATGATTTTAAAATTCTCAAAGTATATGTATATCTTTTATCTTCTAAAATAACTTCCAATATTTCTGAAGTTTGTATTCTAATCAGAATTTTCCTCAGCAATGTCAGCTACTACATTATGAAAACTAAAACTATTTCCTTTATCTAAACTGACGACTTCTAAATCCTTGTTTCAAACAGAATTTCTTATGTTCTAGATTCAAATTTCATCTATTGCTTTATGATAATGCAAGCATCTAACATGCCATACATCCGAACACCACCAACAAATCACTACTTCCAACTCCTACATATCATTTTTCTTGTGCAGATATTCTCAAAGTAATCTCAAATCCACTTGTCAAGTGAAGCCAACTCTAAATGTATGCCTAAATGTATTTCATAACCATGCTCTCCTTTCATGAGTCATCAATTCATTTAATACTGAGTACCAACTTTGGCAAAGTCACTGAAACAGGTTCTTCTCACTTAGACTACTGTGAACGCATCCTCCTCAAAGAGTCCCTCTGACTCCCATTCCTCCTTCATTTGCTCTTCCTAAGTCACTGCTAGCAGAACAATCATGTAAACCCATATATATTAACATGCCATGAGCTTCTTTCAAAAATCTCTAACAATTTTTAGACAATTAAAAAGAATTAAATTCCAGAGCTGGCAGTGTAGCACAGTGAGTAAAGCCACCGCTTTTGACGGTGGCTTCCATATGGGTGCCAATTTGTATCCCCACTTCTAATCTAGCTCCCTGTTAATGTGCCTGGGAAAAGCGGTGGAAGATCGCCCAAGTGTTTGGGCCCCTGCCATCCGTGTGGGAGACTTGGATAAAGCTCCTGGCTCCTGGCTTTGGCTTAGTTCATCTCAGGCCACTGAGCCCATCTGGAAAGTGAATCACCAGATACAAGACCTCTCTCTCACTTCTTCTATTTCTCTCTCTGTAAAGATGTAATTAAATACATGTAAGAAAAAAGAATTAAATTTCAATGCTTTACCATAATTTTAAAGGAATTCCACAATATTCTGCTGCCTACGTTCTCACCACCATACACTGGGACTCTAGCCCAAGTGAACTGTTAATTGCTATTAGAATGTATCTTAGGCTTTCTTTCTCTGTGTTTTTGCTCACTATGGTAGAATGGTCAAAACATCTCCCAATAAATCATGTTTCCTTGTGCATACACCCTCTGCAACATGATTCTGCTGCATCTAAAAAAGAAATGGAGTCTATTTCTCCCATACCTTGAATATAAGCCAGTTTTGCCAGACTTTAGGAATCCTTGCAGCTTCTATCTTCACTCTCAGAATCCAGCTACCATGTAAATCTAGGCTCCCCTGCTAGAGAGGCCATACAGAAAGAGAGGCCATATAGAGAACAAA